>NC_060126.1:444411333-445027166 GCF_021461395.2 Schistocerca americana
GGAATGCAGCAACTGTACAGGATTGCTGGCAGCGGAGTTCACGAGAATATACGGCCTCAAGAAGTCCGGGCTCCGGACGGCCATACGGCATCACCGAGAGAGAAAACCATTGTATTCGGCGTATGTCTTTGGCCCATCGTACTGCATCTGCAGCAGCAATCTGAGTAGCAGTTGACACCACAGTGACACAACGAACTGTTACAAATCGGTTAGTTCAAGAATATCTCTGAAACAGACTCCATGTAGCGTGCTTTCCACTGAACACAAACCACCGACATTTGCGACTTCAGTGGTGTCAAGCGAGAGCTCATTGGAGGGTGAACGTCTGTTGTGTTTTCTGATGAAAGCTATTTGCGTCTCGCTGCCAGTGATGGTCGTGTTTTGGTTAGATGGAGGCCAACTGTTAAGACCTGCAACTGATATGCTAGCGTGCTAGATACACTGGACGTACAACCGGTGTGATTTTGTGGGGTGCGATTTCGTTTGAATACAGGACCACTGTCGTTGTTATCCCAAGAACCCTGGCTGCAGATCTGTACGTCAATCTGGTGATTCGACCTACTACGTTGTCATTCATGAAGAGCATTCCAGGGGGTATTTTCCAACAGGATAACGATCGGCCATGTACCGCTGTTGTCACCCAACATGCTCTACACAGTGTCGACGTGTTGCCTTGGCCTACTCGATCACCAGATCATTCTCCAGTCGAGCACGCATGGGACACCATTGGGCGATAAATCCAGCGTCACCCACAAACAGCATTAACCCTCCCTTTATTGACCGACCGACTACAACAGAACATCCGGCACCTGTGTATGAATGCCTGCATTCAACATTCTGGTGGTTGCTCCGGCTGTTAATGTACCAGATTTTCTCATCAGCAATGCCTTATCTCGCTCTTACATCAACTAGCGATCTTGCAATGTTAATCACTGAGGTATGTTACCAAGACAAATTCCCGAAATTTCATTACTCTGTGGTAATTATTTTTTTGGTGTTGCGATTCTTTCGCGTCATCTTATAATGAAATATTTTGACACTGTACCACACAAACGGCCCGTAGTGAAATTGCGTGCTTATGGAATATCGTCTCAGTTTTTTGACTGGATTTGTGATTTCCCGTCAGAGAGGTCTCAGTTCGTAGTAATTGACAGAAAGTCATCTAGTAAAACAGAAGTGATTTCTAACGTTCCCCAAGGTAGTGTTATAGGCCCTTTGCTGTTGCTTATCTATATAAACGATTTGAGAAACAATCTGAGCAGCCTTCTTACTAATAAAGTCATCAGAAGATCGAAACAAACTGCAAAACGATTTAGAAAAGATATCTGAATGGTGCAAAAAGTAGCAGTTGATCCTAAATAATGAAAAGTGTGAGGTCAGCCACATGAGTGCTAAAAGGAACTCGTTAAACTTCGGTTACACTATAAATCAGTCTAATGTAAAAGCCGTAAATTCAACTAAATATCTGTGTATTACAATTACGAACAACTTAAATTAGAAGGAACACATAGAAAATGTTGTGGGGAAGGCTAACCAAAGGCTGCGTTTTATTGGCAGGACACTTAGAAATTGTAACAGACCTACTAAGGAGACTGCCTACACTACGCTTGGGCTGCGTTTTATTGGCAGGACACTTAGAAAATGTAACAGACCTACTAAGGAGACTGACTACACTACACTTGTCCGTCCTCTTTTAGAATACTGCCGCGCGGTGTAGGATCCTTACCAGATAGGACTGACGGAGCACATCGAAAAGGTTCAAAGAAAGGCAGCACGTTATTATCGCGAAATATGGGAGAAATTGTCACAGAAATGATACACGATTTGGGCTGGACATCATTAAACGAAAGGCGTTTTTCGTTGCGACGGAATCTTCTCACGAAATTCCAATCACCATCTTTCTCCTCCGAATGCGAAAATATTTTGTTGACACTGACCTACAGAGGGAGGAACGACCACCACGATAAAATAAGGCAAATCAGAGCTCGTACGGAAAGATATAGGTGTTCATTCTTTCCGCACGCTATACAAGATTGGAACAATAGAAAATTATGAAGGTAGTTCAAAAATGGTTCAAATGGCTCTGAGCACTATGCGACTTAACTTCTGAGGTCATCAGTCGCCTAGAACTTAGAACTAATTAAATTTAACTAACCTAAGGACATCACACACATCCATGCCCGAGGCAGGATTCGAACCTGCGACCGTAGCGGTCACGCGGTTCCAGACTGAAGCGCCTTGAACCGCACGGCCACACCGGCCGGCGAAGGTAGTTCGATGAACCCTTTGCCAGGCACTTAAATGTGATTTTCAGAGTATCCATTTAGATGTAGATCTAGAAGGTATTGGCAGCTTACACAGATTTCTTATTCCGAGACAGGGTTGGGGTGGGTTGTGTTTGGGGGAGGAGACCAGACAG
Source organism: Schistocerca americana (assembly GCF_021461395.2). NCBI lineage: Eukaryota > Metazoa > Arthropoda > Insecta > Orthoptera > Acrididae > Schistocerca > Schistocerca americana. The sequence continues at coordinate 444,413,753 of NC_060126.1, forward strand.
CGAGGTCATCGGCCTCCCGAGACAGGGAAAAGTTTTAAGACGTTAAACAAACTAAGTTCACCTACAAATATCTCGTGTTCCATGGTAGATACCTTCCGTTTCAGGGTACGAGACGGTGCACATGCTACGAAGTATGGCACTATCTTCCAGCCGTTATGAAACTAGTTTTAAAAATGTACATATATTTACTCACCATAGAACTCTTCAATTGAAGAATTAACAATATCCTTCAAATAGCTTGTTATATTATACAAATAAAGCACTTAAACACGTAGAACACGTAATATTGAGAAACGCTGCACAAGCCACAACCTCGTGTCTCACCAGCAACAAAAGCACTGGAAAATGGCGGAATCTGCTTATGGCGGTCTGTTCACGTGATCCTAGGCACAATATCCTCTAGGTAGAACACTCTCTCCTGTCATTCAATATAACAACTCACCAAACGAATTATTAGTCCACTACAGTTTTACGTATTACTTTTTCTAAACCACTGTTGAAGTTATAAATATTAAAAATTTGGGCCTTGAGGAAAATAGTACCTTGGGCAGGATCTGAGGCTCTTAAATACATATTTTATATATTTCATTGTTAATACCACTGTTTTCTAATAACTTATTGTGTAGTTCAAATATACTTATGGCTTTTTGAAGTTTACCTATTTCGAAAATCCAGTTGCAAAATTTTAAAGAGAACGGGCATATTACGATCTTTGTCTTCACAAACAGATACAACAATGATAAAATGTTTATAAAGTTTAGGCATGTATCAGGCATGTATACGAAGTTGTATCGATCAGAAGTAAGGAAACAAGTTTTAAGTACTCTCTTGATTTTACGCAGAATCGATTTTTTTTTTTTTACGTTGGACACGATAAAAAGGTACGAACTGTGGTTCCCACTACTTTCCTTGTTGCCATTGTTTGTTTAACGCCTAACCACTGTGTGTGTGTGTCACAAAAAATAAAATTAGTCTGTTTTTCGCAATGTTTGTAAAAAAAGTGAACGGTGTATATATATTTACTGCAATGCAAACATTTGTTCAGCAGACGAACTTCACATGCAGCCCTCGCTTGCCCGTGTTTAGCGACGTACATTATTTGTTCAGTCATTGCCTGTGGCCGATCGGACACACACACAAATGTCCACGGTACCCCCTGCCATTACCTCAGACAGCACTCTATCATAATTTGCAGAATTTTATGCTGTGCGACAGATTCGCCTATTCAAGACAAATAAACAATGCACTGAGTATAGAGTTCCCCATCCTCATCCTATTACCGGACATGTCCAGTTTCTCGATGTTCTTTTAATATCTGGCAAGCATCTTTGTATTTAAGAAACAAATTTTTACTTACGAATCTAAATTTCATCATCTAACGAACTGAACTGAATGATAAGCTCGTCACACTTGGCGGTATGCTTTTCACCAAGGGTGTAACAGTTTGCAGAAACGTAACCGACGTCTAAGGCATTTCGATTCGAGATATAATAGTTTGTCTGTCATCATATCGATATTTTCGTGCTGTCAAGCATAAGCTTGTTAGTTAACCATTTGAAGTTGGGATTTTCGTTTGTTATCGTGTTTAGAAGCGCTGATTTCTCTCGCAGAACAGGAAATTTGTGCCTACAACAACTGGAAATTTTCTGCAGAACGACTTTTCGGGATGACGTCTTTTACTTCTCTTCTCAACAATGCACATTTTTCACTGCTAAATGGTGTCTGCTAGTAAGGAAAACAATTCCATATTCGAAGTGCGCGACTTTTTAGGAAATGTATGAATTGCTCTGAAAATCAGCCTTGAGAATACGTTTCCCCCTCTCAAAGTCAGACAAGCTTAGAAATACTTTTCAAAACCGGCCTGAGAAAAAAATTGTGCCAGGTACACACAGAAAATGTGTCCTGTTCTATGAAACGTGCGGAGAGTACCTAGAAAAAGAGCTGGAAATATTCAATTGCTTTAAACGGGCTTAAACCCAAAGACTCAAAGGATCTTTCCATTGAGAACATAATTCTATGCCATCGGTACTTACAAACCAAAGGTATGGAACGACATGACTCGAAACTGTTTGATCTGTTCCGCAACATCAAGAATTGTTTCAGATCTACAGCGCTGAATACGAATTCTACACTAAATCAACAGTGGTGTTCTTTGTGTAAAACAATGTTAACATGTCGAAAATTTCCAGAAATTTCGAAAATTTGCCAATTTTCCATTGCGATTTCTGGTAACAATGCATATACTGAACGTGTGTTGTCTCTCAAAGCTGATCAGTGGTCAAAAGAAAGGAATCGTTTGTTGATAGACTCGGTTAAGGCAGTTTTCCTGTTGAATTACAATTTGGGGAACATATCTTATGAGAAATTTTATAGTTAAATACTTTAAGATCACACCATGACGAGCTTTTCTCTCAGCGGTAGAATCTACTGAAAAAACATTCAGGGAGGACACCACTGGGAAACACTGATAAGTACTGCAAGGTAAATACATTGCAGCAGTTAAATACCACTGTTTAATACTATATCAGATTTTCAGGACATAATTTTCTGCTCATTTTGCGATTACTGCATGTTTATTACTGCACTCTGTGAAATATCAACAACACAGGTTTTTCCAAGAGGAATGGTTAATATTCAGGGATATGACAGAAACGCTCATTTGACGCAAGAAACTATGTACGTATGCCCCCTTCCGAATGGTTTCCGAGGTAGAACACAGTTTATTTGTTAGTGGCGCGCACTTACATGTCTTATCCACCCAGCCTCTTTGACGTTTTATTCTAGCCCAGCCTGGGTCGTTGGTTTCAAGCTTCTCGTTCGGGGTGTCTTTCCGCCATTACAGAAGCCCGCTGATGCCGCAGCTGCCTGTGGTGTATTGCGAGTGAAGTAGTGCGAGAGATTGAGATTGTAACGGCCGGCCGAAGTGGCCGTGCGGTTATAGGCGCTGCAGTCTGGAACCGCGAGGCCGCTGCGGTCGCAGGTTCGAATCCTGCCTCGGGCATGTGTGATGTCCTTAGGTTAGTTAGGTTTACCTAGTTCTAAGTTCTAGGGGACTAATGACCTCAGAAGTTGAGTCCCATAGCGCTCAGAGCCATTTGAACCATTTTTTGAAATTGTATCAGAGAGAAACATCGGTAAACAGTGTCTGTACATGAGCTGGCTAAAACGTCACACATCTACGCTAATGAAGCATATGCAGTTACGGTGCGTCAAAAAGTATTTTATACTCTGGTCATCCGCAGCTGTTGAAAGGCATGGTGTTAAGAAGAATTCCGCTAATAGTTGTTAATCTATTTTTTTTTTATTGAAACACAACCGATTTCCCGGCCCAAAGCCGCGTCATCGGGAGCAACCTACTTGGTGAAGAGTAATACAGACTGTCTCAAGTTTTCGATATTAAAATTCATAAAAGTTCTGTTACAGAAAAAATACAAAGTTAAAGGTCATAGGTCTACCCATCGCTCCTAGTCAATATATACACTCATGTTCAGAAAACACAGAACACCTTGAACGATTGGAGATGGGACGTTCGTATTCACCGGACACCGGTATGTTCTACAGAAACGACCATCCCGAGGGTTCAAGCTCAACATCGACATCACGGTGCACCACCACCTACCAGTAAAACGTGTCTTCGTCGGTACAAACCGAAGGTAATGGATGTGTGGCTTGGACAGACGTACGGGATGCTTTTCAGACGTATGCGCGAACCGTACCGCCAGATCAGTGAGTTTGAAAGAAAGAGAGAACGTGATGCATCCATCCGGATACTGCTGCTTGTGTGGGACGAAGCGTTTCGGCAGTGCAATGGATGTATGCAGAATGGTTCACGGAAGGCCGTAGAACACGACGAGATGGGTGAGGTCGCACCACCCAGACCAACCCCCGAGAAATCGATGCCTCATCCGAATGATACTGCAGGACAGGTTTGCTTAAACCTTGGTTGGCTCTGACGCAACAGTGACACAGCGTATAGTCCGTCTGTAAACTCAAGAGTGAGCTGCGCTTTCAGCCGGCCTCTGTGGCCGAGCGGTTCTAGGCGCTACAGCCTGGAACTGCGCGACCGCTACGGTCGCAGGTTCGATTCCTGCCTCGGGCGTGGATGTGTGTGATGTCCTTAGTTAGGTTTAAGTAGTTCTAAGTTCTAGGGGACTGATGACCTCAGAAGTAATGTCCCATAGTACTCAGAGCCATTTTGAGCAGCGCTTTTAGTGGGGGAAGTGGCCTTTCCTGGAAAAACGCTGCCTCCGCCCTACAGGGGCACCCAAAACCTGTTGCCCGTTATCTGTCTAGCAGTGTAGATCGGCGTGCAGTGATGTACATCGTTTCTGTTCGTGGGATCTGAGTTGCCAGTGTCAGGGAGTTAACTTCGTATTCTTACTGATGTGCGTCGATATCCGGAAGTGATGGATAATCATCTAGCATTGCAAGAATACCTGTATGTGCAGAATACGAAGAAGATGAGGTATTTGGGGAGTAACGAGCGTTCGATCGTCTCTAATGTTAGTACAGCGTGTATTAAAGAGGTGACCCAAAAAGAACTGTTGGGTAATATTACCAGTCCCAATCAAAGGGCTGTAATTTACGCAAACGTCAGCCTCGCCTAATAGGACGCATAAGTAAGGAATGGAAAAATAAGCCGCATGGTTTACTGGAATCGCCAAGACGAAAAACTAATAATTTTGTGAGGAAACCCTTCGTTATAGACAGCTTCAAAATCACGTAAAACCTTTGATACTTATGGAACACTGAATCTCTGTCTCGGTCACTATTCACCTGATTCTAAGACATATTGCTTAAAACATGTGCGCAATAGCTATTCTGAACACTGCTGAAATTTCCTTCGAAATATGTACTTCGATTCTGGACTTCTAAGCAAAAAGCTTTACATACGAGGTGCATTCACATATTGATTTTTATTTTTTGGTAAGAACTTTATTTCTTAATCTACAGCAATTTTATCTTCTTCCTCAATATTCCCCATTAAATACTATACACTTATGCCTGTGCTTTTTCCAATTCCCGAAACACTTTAGGAACTGTTTCTTTGGGATAGTTTATAGGTCTCTTAACCGTGCATTTTTAATCTCATCCATGCTTGTAAAACCGCTGTCCTTTAAGGCTTACTTTGGAATGTTTATACCACTTTTCTGCCCTTGGTTTGCTCATAACAGGTTCATCAAAAGCAATATTTACCATTTCTAATAATGTCATACACTTTATTCCATTGTTATAACAAAATTTAATACAGATTCTCTAATTTATTTTTATACAAATCAGATAATCGTTGATGCTACCAAAACACATGTAATCCTTCTGACAGCTGACAACAGAATATATACCCAATATGCATAACACTGAACACATACTTTTGAGGCATGATTACGAAGACAGTGACAAAAAAGTAGTGCTAATCGGACTAATACAATATACAAAATTATAAATTTCTGCTTACTTTTTAAACACTCTTTGTGTTGTAAGAACTGTTAAGTTTAAATGCAGTTCTTCAAAGAAAACTTCTACCTTTTAGTAGAAACACAAAACAAGAACAAGCCCTAAATTCTACAGATTGATTGCATTATATGGGGTTCGTTTTACGAATAGCACCAGAGGAACATACTCCACATGAACAGGCATTTGGTTTTATGTTTGTAGTAGAATCCTGACTTCCGTTCTTATGTTAATATTATTTACTCTATAATGTTGCGTTTCGGAAGAAGCTATTGTTTTTTGTATTCCTTACGGTCTTAATGCATTTGTCTAAAAATAAACGCAGCCGAGACGTATCTGTATACGGCTTCGCCACAGATTTGAAGCGCGCGCCGCGGCAGGGCCGGTACTATGTTGTGAAACAGCCTGTAGAAGCGCCTTATGACGTAGCTGGGTTGACAGAGTAGGGACTCGCTCGCTCGCTCTTCAGTTTACCGACAGACTATAACACACCGTGCGCTATCAGGGGTGACAGTCCGTCGCCGTTTATAAGAGCACTGGTTACGAGCGCGTCGCCCACTTCTCCGCCTATCTTTGACGAATGTGCAGAAACGCGGCAGTGGTGTATAGAACGACGTAACTGGGGGCAAGAGTGGCATCAGATGATGTTTTCCGATGAATCCAGGTTCTGTTTGTTTGTTTTGGTTCGCAGTAGACAGGGGCCTTGGTATCACAGTGATGGCATTCGCTCAAAACATACAGGGGCCAATTCAAGGCCGTATGCTGGGCGATGCTATTGGGTACAACCACAAATCGCAGTTGATGCGGTTCCAGGACACTGTGACCAGTGTGACCTACGTGAATGACATCCTGCGACCCGTAGCCATACCCTTTCTGCACAACATCCCAGACGCAGTTATTCAGCAAGACAATGCACGACCAAATGTTGCTGCACGAACACGTGCTTTCTCGATGTCACAGAGAGTCAGCCTTTTGCCCTGGCCCACCAGATCACCAGCCCTGTCGCCAGTCGAAAATGTGTGGGATATGGTGAAACGACGGGTGCAGCGCTGTGAGCCAGTGCCATCTACGGCATGGATGAATCTATATCTACATCCATACTCCATACCTGACGGTGTGTGGCAGAGGGTACTTTGAGTACCTCTATCGGTTCTCCCTTCTATTCCAGTCTCGTACTGTTTGTGGAAAGAAAGATTGTCGGTGTGCCTCTGCCTGGGCTCTTATCTCTCCTATTTTATCCTCATGGTCTCTTCGAGAGATATATGTAGGAGGGAGCAATATACTGCTTGACTCCTCGGTGAAGGCATGTTCTTGAAACTTCAACAAAAGCCCGTACCGAGCTACTGAGCGTCTCTCCTGCAGAGTCTTCCACTGTAGTTTATCTGTCATCTCCGTAACTCTTTCGCGATTACTAAATGATCCTGCAACGAAGCGCGCTGCTCTCCGTTGGATCTTCTCTATCTCTTCTATCAACCCTATCTGGTACAGATCCCACACTGCTGAGCAGTATTCAAGCAGTGGGCGAAGTGTACTGTAACCTACTTCCTTTGTTTTCGGACTGCATTTCCTTAGGATTCATCCAATGAATCTCAGTCTGGCATCTGCTTTACCAACGAATAATTTTATATGGTCATTCCATTTTAAATCACTCCTAATGCCTACTCCCAGATAATTTATGGAATTAACTGCTTCCAGTTGCTGACCTGCTATATTGCAGCTAAATGATAAGGGATCTTTCTTTCTATGTATTCGCAGCACACTACACTTGTCTACATTGAGATTCAATTCCCATTCCCTGCACCATGCGTCAATTCGTTGCAGATCCTCCTGCATTTCAGTACAATTTTCCATTGTTACAACCTCTCGATATACCGCAGCATCATCCGCAAAAAGCCTCGGTGAACTTCCGATATTATCCAACAGGTCATTTATGTATATTGTGAATAGCAATGGTCCTACGACACTCTCCTGCGGCACACCTGAAATCACTCTTACTTCGGAAGACTTCTCTCCATTGAGAATGACATGCTGCGTTCTGTTATCTAGGAACTCTTCAATCCAATCACACAATTGGTCTGATAGTCCATATGCTCTTACTTTGTTCATTAAACGACTGTGGGGAACTGTATCGAACGCCTTGCGGAAGTCAAGAAACACGGCATCTACCTGGGAACCCGTGTCTATGGCCCTCTGAGTCCCGTGGACGAATATCGTGAGCTGGGTTTCACACGATCGTCTTTTTCGAAACCCATGCTGATTCCTACATCGTAGATTTCTCCAGAAAAGTCATTATCTACATCTACATCTACTCATCTACATTGATACTCCGCAAGCCACCCAACGGTGTGTGGCGCAGAACACTTTACGTGCCACTGTCATTACCTCCCTTTCCTGTTCCAGTCGCGTATGGTTCGCGGGAAGAACGCCTGTCTGAAAGCCTCCGTGCGCGCTCTAATCTCTCTAATTTTACATTCGTGATCTCCTAGGGAGGTATAAGTAGGGGGAAGCAATATATTCGATACCTCATCCTGAAACGCACCCTCTCGAAACCTGGCGAGCAAGCTACACCGCGATGCAGAGCGCCTCTCTTGCAGAGTCTGCCACTTGAGTTTATTAAACATCTCCGTAACGCTATCACGGTTACCAAATAACCCTGTGACGAAACGCGCCGCTCTTGTTTGGATCTTCTCTATCTCCTCCGTCAGACCGATCTGGTACGGATCCCACACTGATGAGCAATACTCAAGTATAGGTCGAACGAGTGTTTTGTAAGCCACCTCTTTTGTTGATGGACTACATTTTCTAAGCACTCTCCCAATGAATCTCAACCTGGTACCCGCCTTACCAACAATTAATTTTATATGATCATTCCACTTCAAATCGTTCCGCACGCATACTCCCAGATATTTTACAGAAGTAACTGCTACCAGTGTTTGTTCCGCTATCATATAATCATACAATAAAGGATCCTTCTTTCTATGTATTCGCAATACATTACATTACTCGAACATAATACGTGTTCCAAAATTCTACAACTGATCGACCTTAGAGATATAGGTCTATAGTTCTGCACATCTGATGAATGCAGCATGGATGGCTATACCGCAGGACGCCATTCGTGCCTTAGACGCGTGGATGCCGTCAGTCATGGAACACGTAAACGGGATCCATGGCGGACACTGGGCTACAAGGCAACAGCCACATGCCGACCGAACGAGGTGGCGCAGTGGTTAGCACACTGGACTCGCATTCGGGAGGACGACGGTTCAATCCCGTCTCCAGCCGTCCTGATTTAGGTTTTCCGTGATTTCCCTAAATCGTTTCAGGCAAATGCCGGGATGGTTCCTTTGAAAGGGCATGGCCGATTTCCTTCCCAATCCTTCCCTAACCCGAGCTTGCGCTCCGTCTCTAATGACCTCGTTGTCGACGGGACGTTAAACACTAACCACCACCACCACCACCACATGCCGAACCGAGGTGACTGAAATGCAAATCATTTCTGCAGAACGTACAAATGTACATTGAGCCGTGCTCTGGCTCGCGTTGGTGCTGTTGGTAGGTTTCTGTCTTCTGGTGGAGTCCAGACCGTATCACTTAGTTGACATTGTTGCGGTTGTTTGTCTTCTTCTCGTGTAGACTGGCGCCACTTGGTGTCGCAAGCGTTGCCTGTCCGCTAGTGGCAGCAGCGGCGGTCATCGATATGTAGTAACTGTGGCCCTATCTTTGGAGCGACGTCGTGATTCTTCCGGCTCGTGTGTGTGAGTCAGTTCGGTTGGGGACTCAGGAGGACCCAGGTCTGCACAGTGGGAGAACACGCCAGGACCACTGGTGGCGCGCATAGACTGCCGAATCGAAGGCCTCGTCGACCTCGTCGTGAACCGGATTCTGCAAGTTTTAAGTTGAGTGCATTTGGATTCAAGTAGAGGAACCTCCACCACTGTGATATCTCGCGATTCTCCAGTGACTTGGGTTCGTGCTGCTGCTCGTAGCCGGCCGGAGTGGCCGTGCGGTTCTAGGCGCTACAGTCTGGAGCCGAGCGACCGCTACGGTCGCAGGTTCGAATCTTGCCTCTTGTCCTTAGGTTAGGCGACAGTTCTAGGCGACTGATGACCTCAGAAGTTAAGTCGCATAGTGATCAGAGCCATTTGAACAATTTTTTTGCTGCTCCTAGTGTTGCCGAGGCGAAGAGCAGCGAGTGGAGTGCTTGGGGAAGGAACACCTCAATAGCTTTCCTGGACTTCTAATTACTATTTATTGTGTTTAGTTTGTTACTGTTTGTTAAGTTCAACCAGCGGTATTTTTGCTGCCTCATTGCCGCTTACGTCTCAGTTACCTGCCCTAGGGGGTTAGTGTATGTCACGGCAGTGTATGTTTATTCGCCTTTCTGCTGCTGTCCGGTGAGGCGTGTAGTTTTGACAGCTTTCTTGATTGTGATTCTTCTACTCTGGTGGTAGTGATTCCTTTCTCGTTCTGGGCGCTTTAAGTACAGCATTCTGTGGGTGGAGTCCAGACCGCCGGTTCCGGCTTTGACGTATTTTTACATCTTTGCATTTGGTTTATTGGACGTCAGGTAGCCTCAGCAAGATTATCATTAATCATTCGTTAGACTGCCACTAGTCCGAGTTACCATCTTGCGAAGTGAATGCTACTCTTGGCGGCCTATCTCATCGCTCGCGAAAGTGTTTTTGCCGGACCTACTCAAAGGTCGATTCCTGGTGCACCGTCTGTGACTGGCCCTTGTGTTTTACTATTTATTTGCTGTTTTACTGTATGCTTTTTAAATTTTTTATATAATTGCCATTTTGGCGTTACAGCTGGTATAAATTGTTGTGCTACCAAGTTTACCATCATTTTGTCTAACCCGTTTGGTGATTAGTTGCCTGTCTTTTTAAATTAACCTTGCTATTGCAGTGCTCTTCTGCGTTAAAGGCCTTCAGCCTTGACTGTGGTTATTTACCTTAAAATTCTAATTCGAATTACATTGGCTTGTTTTTAAAACATTATTTGCTGTGTCTGTATTTTATGCTCATTTGGTAAATTGTAACGCAGTCAAAGCACTATTAATTACACAGTTATTTATTCCTTCATTAATAACGTGTGATATATTTTTTTTATTGCTGAGTCTGGAATAACCGTTTTAATATAAATGTGTGTAATTGCAAAAGGGAAGCAACAGTAACTGATTACAGCCCCGTCCACAATCGTAACCGAATCCTGCCTTCCTCGACTACCAGATTTCAACTAGTAGCAGAGCGTGGTTACGACTGTAATATCGCCATTTCAGTTACTGCTGGTTTGATTTGGTAAACTCTGTTACTGTTTTACCATTTCCGCCTTTGGTGTTTTGTTCTGTTTTAGGTGATCGACTCTGTAATGGTGGTGAGGCAGTGCCCCGGGATCGGCCTATTGAGGAAGGACCACCTCATTTATGAGCTGGCGATAAGACGCCAGCCTATTGAGGGTAGTGTTCCAGACTTCGCAGCCCGCTTGCGCGCTACCGTCCTTCAGCCGGTTGACGTCACGCTGGATGTTGTGGGTGAGACAAAGGCAGCCATTGAGTTTTTTGTTTGAAGCTGTTAGGAGTCTTGAGGACAATATCGGCTTTTTAGAGGGCACTCAACCTAGTGGCAGTCAGTTAGACAGGGTGCGGGCACAGTTGATACATTTAGCCAACCGGTTCATTAAAATTAGAGGATCGTGATAAGGAATCAGCCGCTGAATTGGCGTCCTTGGTTAACGAGTTGCAGTTTAAGGTCACGTGTTTAGAGCTTGATGGGAAGAGGACCAGGGAGCAGGATTTGTTACCTTCCGGGAGGTGCACTAGCGTGCCCGGGAATAACGCCCTCATGTCCTCCGCGGTGTCAGTCGGGGTGTTTGCTAAATTGCCTAACCCCCTGGTGCATCTATTTCGAGACGTCACAGAATTGGTTATAGACCAACTCGAGCAAATCGAAAAGATGTTATGGTTGTTGGTTCGCCTTGAGCAACACGCTGATGCGTTTGGTGTTTCGCATCAGGTAATTTTGTCTCTATTGTATCCTTTAACCAGACGCGAATTGAGGACATTGGTATCCAGAACTATGGCAGAAGAGTTTTCATTGCAGCAGTTGGGGGAGCTTGTCATCAGCGAAAGATTGATCACGGGAGTTCGCAAACAGCTCGAGTGTCGCTATATTTGGCAGATGCAGCAGGATAGGGAGAAGTTGCATCAATACATGGAAAGAGTTAAGACGGTCTGTTTGGCCTTGTTAGTCGACTTGCCAGAACGGGAGTTAGTTTCCGTTGTCACTGAGGGGAACTACGGATTACCAACATCAGCTGAGTCTGATAAAGGGGAATCGCGGCGTTGTTTCAGGTATGGTCGAACAGGGCGTTTAGTTCGTACTTGCGTTCAGCCGCGGACACCCAGAGTCAATAAATGCCACCCGGCTGGGCAGCGACCCTGGGTTCGAGCCTTTAAACCCTGGTGTGCCCATGTTGCTGCTCGATCATCACTCCCACTGCCTTATATTTGTTCTAGAGTAGGTGGTCAACTATTTGTACCCTTTTGGATTCTGGCAGCTGCTTTTCATTGTTGAGCTTGGAGTGCTTTCTTGAATTTGGCCATCTTGCGAGATTTAGGTCGGTCCCTTCTTCGGTGCAGAGATGTTGGGTTGCCAACAGGCAGGTGTGGCCTCTGCAGGTAGTTCAACAGCCTATGCTGGAACAGCGGCACACTGGAAAATACAGTAAATAACTAAAATAAATTAAATGTGATCTATCTCAGAAACTATTCGGAATAGAGAATATATCTATAAGCAGTTGTCTGCTTCTAGTGATGGCTCCTGGCATACCCCCCAATATCCTCCTGGGATACCCTGTATATTGATACCTTCTTCAAAAAATATTTCTGCTTTTCTTGTAGCATTGTCCTGATTTTGACAATTCTGAGTTGGTAATCCTACCTGCAAAGTATAAAGACACTGCGACGTATGATGAGAGGGATGAATAAATGATGACACAAAACAATCAGTTAATTTCTTTCACCAACTTCGTCGTGGAATAATTGCCTTTAATAAGGTACTGCTAATTTCATGGAAAGATAGTACTTACGACTGGAGATTAAGTTTTAGTTAGCAACTGAGCACTGCATAGATGTGGCCTTGTTTGGCTAGCGAAAAGAATGTGAGTTTTTACGACCTTTTTTTTTCGACGATGTTTCATGTTCTTTACTCATAAATGAACGAGTTATAACAATATTAGTAATAAAATATAGGACTTAACTGACGGTATCTGACGTTACTTTTCGTCTTAACATTGGCCATAAGTGTGGAAATGCTTGCGAAACCGTAATGTTAGCCATTGCCGCTAACGTCGTACAAAGATTTGTGACCGAACTTACACTTTAGTTCCTGTACATTGAGCAAGTCCACAGTGGAAAAATTTCTCAGTATTTACTGCGTGTTCTTAAATTATGGAAGTTCTTTTGTAAACTGTTCACTTTTGTTGCGGTATCGTTGTTCTTATTAAACTCCGTCGAACACTACTTACTACGTTTTCCTGGCAGAAGTAGTTACTAGCGACTTGTGCGGCAATTAATTGTCCCCAGAGATTGCTACGAAAAACAGAAGTTCAGTACTGCTGCGCAAATACGGGAAGTTGTATAAAACTAAATGTCTTGAGGAGTTTCGAGCGCAAAAAGAGGACCGAAGTAGTCCTTGGGAAACCACTCGAGCACTTGTGCGAACTTTGTCAGACGTTTTGTCGTACCGTGTTTCTGTCGTTTCTTATATAACTGGCTTACACTACTTTGTACAGCGTGACCGCAAACTTTTCCGCCCAGACTTAATGGTACTCTTCACGAAAAGTCCAGCTAAATCGTTTTGTCCCTTTCAGTGAAAAAAATTGGGCTCCTTAAAATCAGATATAAGGTCGTATATAAATGACGTACATTCAGTTCATTGGGCTAGAATACTGGGTGAAGGTCAAAGCTACGATAAATATGTTTCTCATTTGTTTTCTCCACCCAATGCTCAGTTGTTACTATTCCAAAATTTTCATTGTATCCTCCGACAGTCTCTCGAAGATATTTCTGCATAGTTTAGGTTAGCATATTGTGTCATATTCGTATTAACTTTGCCTGAAATCAGCATACTTTCCTTATACGCTGCCCTGTTTTTCTTTTGCACTTGTAACATAATTTATAGTTTACTTATATACAGGGTGATTGTAATCAAAGTTACACTTTCAAAACGCTGTGGAAATAACACCACTGGTCACTGGAGAATGGCGAAAAAAGTGTGACACAAGAAATAAAATAATGTGAAAATTGATGAATAGGTGGCGCTGTATGTGTCATAATACGCAAATGAAAACACCTGTCATGCACACGAACCAATGAAGTTGGTATAAACACGCCGGGTACACAGCTTTTCCTCATTTCGCGTCTGCGACGTTCGCCATGACTGTCTCAACGCAGGATCGCGCTCTTCTTGTAAACCTGTATTACACGAATGATGACTGTGCGCACGTCGCTCTGCAGAAGTTCTGGACGCTGAAGGGTTTGAAAAAAGGCGTTGATCTGGGTGAAATGATTCGGGTATTCGAAAAGACGGGTTATTTTGGTGTGCAAACTGCTAGAGGAAGAAAACGAATTGATTCGACGTCAGTGGAAGCAGTGGCCACAGCAATGCGCGAGGAGACGAGTGATGGTGTGCAAACGTGAAGTGCACAGAGAATTGCCCAGACATTGGACATACACTTGAACACGGTGTGTAAAATCCGACGAAACATCCTTCTTTGCTATCCATTCAAAATTACCTATGTGCACGAGTTGCTTCCTGTTGACATGCCAGCAAGAGAGACCGTTGCTTTAGAATTTCTTGCTCGCATGGACGTGGACAATGACTGGCCGTGGAACATGTTGTGGACAGACGAAGCCCACTTCCATCTGACAGGATATTGCAATACACAGAATTGTCGAATATGGGCAACGGAAAATCCTCACGCAAATCAACCAGTACCACTTCATCCTGAAAAGATGTGTGGTGCGGATTTACGGCATCATTTATCACAGGGCCATATTTTTTCTAAGAGACAGGTGCTTTCGGTCCTGTTACCTGTACTGTCACTGGTAAGCGCTACGAGTGTCTTTTGCGCAAGCACGTCTTTCCAGCTCTCCATCAGCGTGGATGTGTGGATGGAATCATTTTTATACAAAGTGGCGCACCTCCACACATTGCAAATCCTTTTAAGCAGCTGCTGAAGCGCCATTTCGGAAATGCTAGAATTATCTGCCGCCATTTCCCTACAGCCTGGCCGTCCCGATCGCCTGTGACTTCTGGCTATGGAGCTATCTGAAAGATGTTGTGTTCAGCTGCATTGAAGACACGCATTGCGCAACACATTCTGAACGTGACCCCAGAAACACTTCGATCAGTTGTGGAACATACTGTTTCTCGATTTCCACTTGTTGCAGAAAACGGTGAACAGCATATTGAAATGTTTTGGGCTAGTCATACAGAAATTAACAATCCGATTTCATTTTGATTGTTGATTTTTATGCGCTTTTTGGTCTCAACAACTGAAAACCGATTGATGCTTTTTAATGCGGTTTTTGGCCTCAGAACGATTAAAAACCGATTTTTCCCATCCGATGTGATATGACCTTTCCATCTATTGCTACATTTTTTAATAATTTATTTTTCTTCTGCCGTACGTTTTCCACCTTCTCAGACAATATTCCTTTGAAATTTGACGTCATTTTGACCAGTGGTGTTATTTCTACAGTGGTCTGAAAGTTTAACTTAAATTATACTCAAACAGTACTTACACAATTTCCCCTACAGTCCTTATACAATCATAATGAACATACATTACGAAAAATCTTCATACAGACTTAAGATCATTTACTTGGTACAGAGAAACACATCTTTCAGTAACTTGCCAGCAATCACAAGCTTAGCTACTAACAAAACATGGTTAAAGGATTTATTGGTGGTCAGTTCCTTCGACCGCAATGATGACTTTTTGACATAATATATTGGTATAATTATTATTAACTACGTGTGATAGCATGAATGCTTATGCTGCCAGAGGTTCAATGCAGTAAGCCTTGCAAACATTCTTGAAACTTTTATTTGCCCATAACACGCAAGGTATTATCTCATGCAATTTTGTGTATATATATTTGTTTATTGAACCATAAACAGTACTGCATCTAATTTAGGTTGCCGTCTTCAACTTTTTATTGATTGTTAATGAAGATAAAAGTATTAATATTCACATTATGCCCTACAACGATTTTAAAATTTCTCAACCTCTTGTTTAAATACATGGAAAGTTTTACTTCTCTTCGCCGACATGTTTCCAGTAAGAAATTAGCATGCCTGGAAAACCCGTGTAGTATTTATAAGTTCAGTGTTTTGCAAGTACATGGTATCATTTAAATAGCCAATTTGGCCACTTTTGTGTCCTCTGCTGCTGTGAGTTTTCTAATATTTCCACGAATGGCTGAATTTGCCTTACTTAGGTTGCTACAGTTTCGGCTGTTAGGTCATTTTCAAACACTTGAACCGAAACAAGTTCTATTTGTCAGACAATGCTTAAAAATAAGAAGTAGTTGCATGAAATTGATCGCAGGAAAGCGAAGCAAAGGCAAATCGAAAAAGGTATACAATTTTCGTGCAGATAAATCAGTCACATGACCCAATCAAAACAAGTTTCTCAACATTTTTTGAAAAGAGGCTGATTTTTTACTTATAGTTGTTACTGAAAGCTTTAATTCTACTCTTCAGTACACCAACAAGTTTCTTCAACAGCGTACAGAATCACTCTCATATGAACAATGAAGATGTGTATGTGAAGAAATCCACAAGAATTTAAAAAATTCCGTACATTTTTTAGGCTTCTGTACCTTCATCACATGTTGTTGTTGTTGTGGTCTTCAGTCTGAAGACTGGTTTGATGCAGACCTCCATGCTATTCTATCAGTATTGTAACAAGGCCGGTCCCATTCCAAAATACCATTATCCATGATGGCGGCCATGACGTCAGAGTCATTATGAAATGTTTTCATAACATCGTCACCATTCCAAAGCATCGTTAGTCGACAACAACAACAAGGTCGCACGCAGTGTATCCGGCACGTGTTGCCTCTCTAGTCTTTATTACCGCCACCAGAGTAATCTGTCATCAAGTCAGCTGATGGTTTTGTGGGGTGGTGGAAATGGCTGTATCCAATACGATCCCTTAATTGAGTCACATGTTCGACTTCTACCAATAGGATTCAACTATCCTATGACCTCATTGTAGGACATATATAGGTTAAGTTCCGGGACCTCAGTCTTGGTCACTCAGTCAGCGGGAGACTAAGAAGAACAATCATGAAGCACCAGTCGACCTCCAGTGCAGTCACTCAGAACAGGATCAAACGGAAAAGTAAGTATCATATTTCACATTATTCTATCTCGTTCATTATCCTTATTATTCAATGTTTTCACTTATTCGCTAATATCTAATCATTCACCTTCTTTTTTCAACAGAGTCAAACGCAAACATGCTTAGCTCCGCAGACGCGTCCGAACCTGCATCACCATTAGCTTCGTTAACCATCTCATCCGGACCTACACCAGCGACAGCGGACTCATTTGATCCAGTAGCGACCACGTGGGATCCTGTAGCTCACATGTTGGAGCAGGACAAGGAGTTGCTGCTCTCCGTCCCACTCAGCAACTTGTGTGATGAAGACGCTCGATCTGCTCACCACACAACGAATTCAACCACTGGTGGTGTTAAAGATCAACTAAATGGTGGTCAGTACTGGATGCCTACATATAACCCATCACAATCGAACACTCCCGTGATAGTGCAACCACCGAGTTTAGATACTGTAAATAAAAAGAATACGTCTAGTGCGGCTACGCTATTCACCACGACATATAATTTAACCTCCAGTGGTTCCAAACGTGTGAACATTGCTATAGACGTCCATCATGTCTGGGGGATCCAAGCTATAATGGAGATTGAAAATATTTCCAAAAGTGTTAAAGTCCCGATTTCCGACTTCGACTGGGCCGGGATCTGTCATGCAGGGCGCTACATCAATCAACAAATGACCACCGAATATCATCCAACTCATCCCCCACCAGAAATTCGTCTTGCCGATGTCACACTTTCCATTACTACTGTATATGATGACTGCGCCTTATGCATTAAATCAGGTGCCGACAGCGTCTATCTAAGGCATCCGTCAGTTATCAAATTATTCAACCTAGACTCCTCTATACGGTTTGCTCTCGAGAGACTGAATCGTTGGGTTCCTAGCATAGAGGCAGCATATAGTGATGTTAAAAACTCTCTACGTGTTAATAATATACATATTGACGATTTTGAGCAGCATCTTCGTTCGCATATGGCCATTAAAACTACAGACACCCAATTGAAATGCGTGTGTCAAAAACCAGAGTACTCAGAGTCACCTATCGGATTGCGTGAGATACGTGCAGAATTTATTGCCAACCAAAGAGAATTATTTGGTATATATTGTACAGGTTCTAAGAAGAAACGTGCAGATTATGATAACACCTCAGAAATAGTACATCCAATGTATGATTTTTAAATAAATAATTTATGTTTAATCTTATCTCCTGTTTCTCTTTTATTTCAGACCACCACTCCTATTATAATCAAATTGATCCAATAATTTTTTAATTCTACTCAAATTATGACCATCTTACTCTTCATACATGTGTTCCACGCGTAGGCAGTATAGCTCAATCGGTTAATTGATCGAACTATACTGGCTACACACAAATATTATTATTATCCTCTCAGTTATATTTTCTATATATGTCAAGTACTTGTTTGTACATGGCTCATTTACTATCATGGCTGGCTGGGTGAAGCACCCTCACCACAAGGACTTTGTTGTCGGTGACTGGTCATGTGAAGATTCAAGTGAAGAGCAGAAGAAGAAGAAGAACAAGAAAAACGGAATTCTCCTTCCCGATAATATAAGAGCAATTATTGTAGACCCATCGAACTGCGGCAAGACTAATGTCCTCATGACTCTGCTAACTCATGTGCAAGGTGTCCGATTTGAACATGTCTGTCTATTCTCAAAAACACTCTTTCAACCCAAGTATCAGCTATTGCATGAGATATTTCGAGGTGTAGATGGCTTTACATACACAACATTCAGTGAAAGCTCTGATATCCCCCCACCTGAAGAAACAAAACCAAACACAGTATTCATATTTGACGATGTTGCAGTAGAAAACCAAGACCAAATTCGCAAATATTTCTCTTTCGGTCGCCATATGGGTGCTGACGTATTTTATCTAAGTCAAACATATTCCAGAATCCCCAAACAACTTGTTAGGGATAACGCAAATCTCATTATAGCCTTCAAGCAAGACAATCTTAATTTAAGACACATTTACCAAGCACATGTGGGGACGGATATGTCGTTCAATGATTTCTTAAAGATATGTGCAGACTGTTGGAACCATTCACAGTATGGGTTTCTCGTTATTGATAAAACAAGAAAACTGTATGATGGTAGATACAGACGAAACTTTCAAGAATTTTTGCATATATAACAAGGTAATAGACGTTAGCACATCAGTCTACGTCATACCATGGACAAATTCGCGCATATGTCCACCTCTCAACCTGAGATGATTGGTGTACACAGACAGAACATTCGCTTGTACATGGATGCGAAAATTCAAGCTATGGCTCTTAAAGTTGCAAATATGCGCAGGGAACTAACATTCGCTTGTACACGGATGCGAAAATTCAAGCTATGGCTCTTAAAGTCGCAAATATGCGCAGGGAACTAGAGACCTATTACCAAACCCTTCTGAGAATGGTGAATGAGTTAAATGAGCTAGTTAATCAAGTCAGTAAGAAAGTAACCGACTTAACTGAAAAGGTCGATCATATTCAGGGAAAAATAGACGTAGTCCTGCTTGTTGTCGATAAGGGCGATCGTGATCATACTAAGAAGCTGAAGAAAATGAATGCATATATAAAGCCTCATGTCGCAGAGACGTCTGATTAGTATACGTTGAGATGTCGACGACCAAACAGAAAGTCATTCAAGCCCGTAAAGCAGTCCGAGAGAAATTACGGTTGCTTAGGTTAGGGTATATTGATCGTCAGCAAACACTAAGAGAGACCTTTAAGCCCGTTACTGAGTCTCTCCGACAGCTCTCACCAAAAACAAAAACGACCCAAAACGACAGTCAAGCCATTGATGAATTCATTATTAGTCACGCACCAGGCCAGATAGATAGAACATTCGGCGTTAGCCCGGGAAGACCATACATGTTGGGCACGCATCCCATAACTGTAACAGAGGACAAAATACAAATAGCTGATAGACAGTTTGACCGAACACCAGGCTTAATGAATCTTATTTTCCTAAGACCAACTAAAAAACCTATAAATTATTCAGTTAGTGATAAGGACACGTACCGTCAAATACTACACATGACTGGTGTACACAAGATCACCAAAAGCCTAACCAACAGGAAGTATAAAACCATTATAAAACCAATACTTGAAGACCAAAACAACAACTGTGCCAGCAGCGGAGATGGTATTGACATTGGTCTTAAGACAGTGAACAATCGAGTCCCTCAGTATATGTATTATGACGACCCCAACGAACTAATAGATCGACTACGTCTGCTCATGGCATCAGCTGCTGCAGGTAATACAGCTCATTCGAATGAAGTTGTCTCCATAATCTCTGAGCTTCGAGAGAGAGGTATCATCGAATAAGTATGGAGACCGTAGTTCGAGAACTACACAAACCAGCACGCAAAACATACCCGCGCAGGCATGTCATGATTAAAGGGATGGATGACTTGTGGCAAGCTGATCTTGTAGATATGCGACAATATTCACATGAGAATAATGGCTTCAAATACATTTTAATTGTTATTGATACATACTTCAAATTTGCATGGGCAGTACCAGTCAAGACAAAAACCGGACCAAATGTCGCTGATGCTTTTGAACGCTTGCTACAGATAGGAACCAATCGATGCCCGGACAATCTCCAAACCGATCATGGTGGTGAGTTCTACAATAGGTACTTCAAGACAGTGATGCAGCGGTATGGAATACATCACTACTCGACATTCACTCACCTGAAGGCAAGTATCGTAGAGCGCTTGAACAGAGCAATAAAAGGCAGAATGTGGATGCGGTTTAACCTTCGTGGCTCATACAAATGGACAGATATCCTCCCAGAAATAATTGCTCAATATAATAGAACCGAACATAGCACAATAAAAATGCGACCAATTGATGTTCGTGATAACACGCTCATGGATACGGTATACTTTCACATTAAGATACTGGATCCACGCAAACAGAAATTTAATGTAGGTGATTTGGTGCGTATCTCAAAACACAAGACCGCATTTGAGAAATCATATCTACCGAACTGGTCAACTGAGATATTTAAAGTTTCAAATGTGCAGCGAACGAATCCTAGAACTTATTTATTGAAAGACAGTAAAGGTGAAGAAATTGCAGGCTCCTTCTACACTGAGGAGATGCAGAAGAGCTCACAACCAGATCTTTTTCTCGTGGAGAGAGTCATAAGACGACTTGGAAATAAAGCCCTAGTCAAATGGCTTGGATTTCCTGCTACACAAAACAGTTGGATTGATGCCAGGGATTTGCTATATAATGAACATTCATCGTCCACAACCACCACAGTAGCCTGACATGCGCGATCGAGGGCACATTAGAGGAGGCGGTGGTGTTCTGGACAAACTACCTTTGGAATTACACATCCCGGGGTATAACTACTGTGGACCTGGGACAAAGCTTCAGAAACGCTTGGCGCGAGGTGATAAGGGAGTGAATCTGCTTGACGAAGTGTGCATGGAACACGACATTGCATACGAAGCAAATAAAGATCTACCAAGTCGTCACATTGCAGATAGGATTTTAGCTGATAAAGCTAAGGCGATACGGAAAAGAAAAGATATTGGTATAGGTCAACGCATCGCGGCATTCGCAGTTGATAAAACCATGCGCGGAAAAATCAAGTTAGGATTAGGAGTGATGAATTTCAAGCGCGTTATGAACGCTGCACGTCGCGCACTAAACATGAAGAACAAGAAGGGTTGTTTGAAGAAATGTATCCTGACAGCGATGTATGCAGCTAAAAACGCAATGAAGGACAAAGAATCACCGACGAGAAGATCCGTTAAAGCACCTCGCATTCTACCAATACCCAAGACATCCGGCGGTTTTATTCCTTTTCTCATCCCAGCCCTCTCCGCGCTCTCAGCGGTAGGTTCGCTCGCCAGTGGGGCTGCAGCTATCGCTCGAACAGTCAAGAATGCGCAAAACTCGCAAACCCAGTTAGAAGAGGCGAGAAGACATAACCGCATGATGGAAGCAGCAGTCATTGGAGAAGGCCTATACTTGAAACCGTACAAGAAGGGTCTTGGTCTATTCATAAACAAAAAAAAAAGCTCAATAGCGGTCCTACCAGATCGACCACTCACAAATACAGACCTTCTTAAGTTTGTTTGACATAAATTCAAGATACCAAGATTCCGTGGTGTGTTTATGAGGGATACATTACCTGAGACTATATGGAAAACTGGTGAATGCGGTATTGTGAATTTAGATGTTGTCGGAGGTCCTGGCACCCACTGGGTGGCATACGTTATGAAAGACGCTGGGGTAGTCTACTATTTCGACTCCTTTGGTGACCTGCAACCACCCGAAGAATTACAGCAATACTTCACTCACAGAAGACATGTGCTATAGAATTATCAACGGTATCAGGAGTTTAATACATACCTCTGCGGGCATCTTTGCATCATCTTTCTCTTGACGTTCACAAAGAAGAAGAATAAGAACAAGAACTAACGTATATAAGCAGGATGTTTAAACCTTCATTCATCAGTTGACGTTCAGATGCAATGTCGTACACTTTGACGTTGAAAGGACGGTCATCTGTATTGCGTGCAAATTACTTCCCACCAATTGATTTGAGTGCAGGTCAATGGAGTGTTGCATTGATTGGACTGGAGACGTACAACAGCATCCCAAATATCACCAACACTAACAATAAACTGCATCTCGATATTAATGGTGAAAAAGATATTCTTGAAATAGAATCTGATGCATACGATATTGACGATTTAAACGAACTCTTAAAACAGTCTGGAAAAGGTATTGAACTACGTGCAAACATCAATACACTTAAATCTGAAATAAGGACTCTAAATGCAACGATTGACTTTAGCCAAAAACATTCAATAGGACCCCTGCTTGGATTCACAAAAGGACAGATTTTGAAGAAAGATCCAACTAAATTTTACAAGTCCAATCAGTCTGTGGATATACTCCCAGTCAGCACAATACGTGTCGAGTGTAACATTGCTACGAATTCCTATCTCAACGATACTCTCATTCACACTATTTACGGATTCTTCCCCTCAGTTGCAGCGGGGTATAAGATTGTTGAGACACCTGCCAATGCAATATACCTTCCAGTGACTGCTCAGACATTGGGCTATTTGGAGCTGCGTATTGTGGATCAGAATAATAAACTTGTCGACTTTCGCGGTGAGGAAATCATTATACGATTACATCTAAAACAAGATGGGCTTGCGGTATAAAACAAGTGCACGCAATACACAGCGCACCACTTCGCTACTGAACAGCAAACTGATGACACCTGTGAACTACGAATTTCTTAAATAAGTTGGTCTCAAACCATGCAATGACGTCATCACTCAATATAACCAATCCAGTAGAGTATGATGACAGAATTATACGTCAAGAATACTTCTCTCATAAATCTTACGCTTCAACCACGTTTAACAAGAATGATGAAATCAGGATTGTCATACAGCACCAGGACACACTCACTCTTCCGTGTAAGAGTTTCATATATCTCGAAGGGTCATTCAAGAAAACTGACGGCACCGATACAGTGGGGTCCAAGCTGACACGCAACGCATTGGCATTCCTCTTCCAAGAGATTCGCTATGAACTGAATGGTTCTGAGATTGATCGTACACGCAATGTTGGTCTAACATCGACCCTTAAAACATACGTCTCGGCATCACCAGCAGATCTGCACAGTTTAGAAAATGCTGGATGGTTCATAGACGATGCGGAGGGTGGAACACCCCAGGAGTACAAGCGATTTACTGCATGCATACCTCTAAAAATACTTATGGGATATTTTGAGGATATGAGACGGATTATTATGAACGCTAAACATGAACTTATTCTCGTGCGGAGTGCGACAGACAATAACTCGTACATTCAAGGAGCTCAAGAAGAGAATAGGATCACAATCAACAAATTAATATGGAAAATGCCTCACGTCAGTGTATCAGACGAGGAACGATTGAAGCTTTTGAAAGTGTTGAATTCAGGTACATTTCTGTCACTGACCTTCCGCTCATGGGAGATCTTTGAGTATCCAGTGTTACCGACCGCGAGCAGACAAACATGGGCTATTAAGACCTCCAGTCATATCGAGACACCCAGATTCATTATACTTGCGTTTCAGACTGATAGAAGAGCAAATACATCAAACGATTCCACCGTGTTCGATAACTGCAAGTTAACTAACGCCAAAGTCTACCTCAATTCAGAATTCTACCCATATGACAATCTACATCTGCAATGGAGTGAAAATGTATACAACCTCGCGTATGACATGTATGCAAGGTTTCGTCCTTCTTACTATGAAATTGCTGAAGGAGAGGGAGGGGGGTGTCTACTGAGTCCTCGTAAGTTCAAAGAGCTTTCACCGATCATTGTAATAGACTGCTCTAAACAGAATGAGATAATTAAGTCTGGACCTATAGACGTTCGAATTGAATTTGAATCATCGACAAATTTCCCAGAGCACACCGCTGCATATTCATTATTCCTACACGACAGAATAATCAATTACTCTCCGCTCACAGGTGTTGTGCAACGAGCTGTATAAATGAAAATATGCTGTCCTGTGCATTGATCATTTGACGATGGCAACTCAGCCTGTGAAGATCATTGCAGATGTTCAAGGATTCCATGATGGAGAGCGAAGACAGTTCGTATTTAAACAAGTTGCTTTTGTGGCCTACACACAAGACGCAGGAATAATTGAAACCTTCTCCGCAAGTATTCGATCACCAAGACCGTTCACGCAAGTGACATCTTGTAAAACACGGACCAGTGCATTGTGGTTAACTAATTTTTATCATGGAATTCACTGGGATGATCCCGGCATACCCTATAAAGATGTGGTGATCGCACTTAAATTATTCGATCACAAGGACACCATCGTTTACGTGAAGGGAAAGGACAAAACCTCCTGGATGCGTCAAATATTTAAATTTGCATCTATTCAAGACCTTGAATGGTACGGATGTCCATCCATCCATCGACTGAAGAACGATTACCAAAAAAGTGCTTTTGTATCTGCATATGAGAATGTAAAATTACTTTTCATTTTTATTAGAAATAAATAATAATTTATAAGATTGAGTGTTTTTTCTTTCTATGACATCCAACGTCCCTAGTATTGTAAGTTTATTCTTTTTATATTGTATATGAAGGGAACTGTCCGAGAGAGACACATACCCCGGCCTTTGACGTGGAATGAGCCTACTGTCATAGTTAGGCGCAGATGCGTCAGATGCCGATCTCGCGGCCTCCGTCGAAATCGACAGACACGCCCAGCCGCTGACGCTTGGTAGTGGGTTGCACCAGTTGCCGGCCTCGCGGCCGCTGTGGAAAGCGATGCGTCAGATTACGATCTCTAAAGTATCTGTTGACGTAGGACTGTAAGAGATAGCGCTGCAGTGGGCTGTGTGTGTTCGTGACAACTAGCAGAAGTCCGGCACTTGTGATTAAAAGCAGGAAACCTTATAACTTTATGCAGTGCGATGTGGCTGTATGTACGTATTCTGCATACACACATAAATAAATTTATAATATTTTTAATAAAAAGAATAATCATTATTAGGGTATCAAATAATAACAACATTTTTTAGAAGGAAATAACTGAGTTTATTATTGAATTCAGAATTTAACATTTTTCACATTATATATAAATATGAGTTTACAGATATAAGATTGGTTTTTAACCAAAAATCTGAAATTCCACATCTTTTTAGATAATTTTTTTTAACAATTTTAGATAATTAAGAAATATATATATGCATTCTCTTCAGATAAATTATATATATAATTTTAAAGCTAATGCAGAGGTACTACCCTATATTACAAAGTAACTAATATCGCTAATGAAGTTCCACCAGAAAAACAAAGCACTTTTAATTAATACCAAACCTATTTGTTTCAAGTCAATGGCTCTAAACATTTTCGAAAAAACAACAACAAATTGAATATATATTTTTTTCCAAGTAAGTCGATTTAAAGATTTTCAACTACAAGAACAAGGTGAACATATATATTTTTCTTTAAAGTGGACGTCTAGAAACATTTTCCGCTAGAACAAGCAATTGAACATATAGAAAGAATTTAATTAGTGGAACTCATACACTTAAAAACTAGTTCTGACTGGGTGGCTAGCGGTAGGTGAAACTTACAAACTAAAATCTAAGCTCTATAATGACTAGAAGTGATGCATATATTGCGTGAGAAAATTTTATTATTTTTTTTTGTTCATACAGAAGTTAATTGGCTAAATTTATAGCCTTTTCATATATATATATTAATAATGGTCAGCAATATGTAGATATAAAGACTTTTTAAATACGTTTTTTTTATTTTATTTATTATGATTTTCTTTGAAAAAATAATGATTATATTTACATACACACACACTTAGCACATGTTCGCGCTCATTCGCACACTCAGACATGCATGGAAGCACGCAAACTGATACATGCAACAAAACACTCTCATCAACTATTTACACTATGATAAAAGAGCCATACTATTTCCACGCATAGCCCACATTCGTAACATTCACACGCTCATTCCCTCTCTATCACTCAACCAGAGTACCCCACCCCTACTTTTGTTTCAAGTAAATAGTGTGAGTATGGGAGGGTTCCCACCCCATCCTCACAAATGACTCTTTTATCGTCATGAGGGGACAGTCCGACTTTAGACTGCAGCACAGTGTACACCTCGTGAGCTCGTGATCGAATGCTAGTTTGTTGAACCATGTGTGGATGAGCGCCTTCAACGCTACGACCGTACAGGCACTGCAAGTAGTCCTCGACCGTAAGCGCACGAGACCCGATCCGTCTAACACCCTCAGAGTGCTCCCGTCTACTGTGCGATATGCATACATTTTCGATCTCAGTCCCACAAACTCTACAATTGGTAAACCATTCGACTCGTCTTTCATGAGACCGATAACCTTCTTGTTCTGTGGAACAATACCATAAGGATTATTGACCTCATAAGAAGAGGTGTCGAATTCTTTACCATTGCACCTAATTACTTCATATGGATCACAGTTCTTGATCCAGTAGATAAAGCTGTCTGTATCCATATAAAGTAATTTTGGATCTACGAAATGAGGTTTCGCAAACTCATAGTGGAATCGGTACATGTAGAATTTGGAGATATCGAGTATACATATCCCCAAATAGATGGGTTTCATAAACTCTACTGCAGTCTTCGACATCTCCACAGCAACAAAGTTTTCATTGAAGATGGTGGCACGCTCAAAATTTGGCCTGGCTATACATTTTCTCACGCCGTAACGCCCTTCCCATGCGGTTCTAATAACAATATCGCGTTCATTTCTTACATTTTGCATAGTTTTCCCGAAAATGGAATTATTCATTAATTTATAAAAGTCTTTTTCAAAATCATTACTCGCGACCGCCCTCTTTTCGGTATTTAGTTCAATATACTCCTTCAACCAGGGGGATTGCTTGAAGGAGATTGCCCGGGTGATTTTAATGAGCTCCATTCCTAATCTGAGACACTGCTGGAGGTTACGATAATGAATAATATACCTCTGCTTATCCCCAACAGTGGCCATCAGTTTAGGGATGGTGCTTCCTCGTGGAATTTGTTGCTCTGGACATAACGGCAAGTCGCTTGTCTCTCCATGCAAATTATTAGGGTACGCGAAGTCTGCCTCAAGCACATACCCTACATCAGAATCGGCCGCAAGACCCATTATCTGTCCACCTAATCCCTTCAATTCGTCTTCAGGCACCCATTGGAACCCGGCAACCGGCAGCGGTTGCTTCATAGCATGCCCATATAAATTGTTAACATCTAAGTACAAAATGTAACTAGAATCAAGGGATGCGTTGTACTCGACACCCATCCGCGGATTATTTGCCCTGGCGTGTCTGTGAACACATTGACGAAGTCCACCGCGGATCCCTCGCTCAAAAAATAGAAGCATTGAAGCATCAGTCAAAAGTTCAATGTTGCAATCCGTTTTTTTGAGCATAGCGTCCCAGGACAACCCAGGTGCCGTGTAATAAAAGGCAGGGTCCAGAGAGTACGTGGTCATACATACACTCCGGAACTTTTCGAAAACATCTGCAAGCAAACGAACGTCCGTGTCCATGTATAACCTTGCATATTCTCCCAAATTGGGGATGTTGAATTCCTGCCAGACATTAACGGCATGCTCATAATCTGTGATAGTTATGGTATCGCCAGTGAGAGTACTGGTAAAAGAAGTTATGTCGGGAAGCCTGGTTTCATTGAGTTTTGCCATACTATCAAGATACTCGTACGGGAAAACTCCTTTCCTCATCGGGAAATGCAGATCGAGTGATATGCATATCATTCCGAGGTAAAGTCTCAACCAGTTTCTGAAGCGAAGTTTGCATAAATCGTAGAGAGTCAAGGAAGCGGAGCGTAATTTTCGGCGTCATTCGGTTTGAAAAAGAAATGTATTTTTCAACACTTTCAGGCAGGATATTGACCTGATCATTCTTCATACCGAACTTAGCCAAGTGCTCAACGAGAAAATGAGCGTCATACCCGCTCAGATTATGAAAAAAGACGGGTATGTGTGTAGGTAACTGATACTTCAAGTTGCATGCATTGTGGGCTGCACCGCGGAACTTACCCGTAAGATGACAATGGTCTCTACGAGGAGTCTCCGCTTTTCTATCTAAGACCAGCCCGCAAATATGACAATTAACAGCCTTTTCATACAAGTCATCATTTTCCTTTGATTTGGTCATGGGAATATTGATGCTGTAGAGCTTGTGAACTTGCCAAGAAAGTTTTTCAAGCTCTGTGAGAAGCCAAACCGCCGGGTCGTTCCCTACATAAGACTGATAGCTATTAAGTTTACAATCATATGCGCATACAACTTGGAACGCAGCCGCATAAGGTACGTGTTTTTGTGTGAAGGTTGTGTGTGAGGCTAAGGGGTTCCCTTCACAACGAGTAATAGGAGCCAGCAAGCATTCAAAATCAGCGTACACAACAAAAGGACAACGCTGCTGGTGGTGAGCATTTTTAAATTTAATGAAGTTATTTTCCTCAGTGGGCATAACAACACGTACCGGGTCCTTGCATGCACAATCTAATAGATGTGTTGCTAATAACTCATGAGATGAAAAATAATTCAAACACCTTATACAAATATGTTGTTTATGATCATTTTTACTTAACTTGGAGGAAATGAGTCGGGACATGTCTTTGATCCAGACGTAGTGATAATTATCACGTTCGGAGAAGAGCAGCATGTTGACATGCAACTCTCGCTCACCTGCAAATTTTGAGAAATGGAGGGGGCCTACTACTGTATGCTTGTTCTGCTCATCTGACTTGCTTTTCTTCTCCAGGCCATAAACGTGGACCGATATTGCGGTATTCTGAGCCTTAAACTTAGGTATGTCCTGGATTCTTAAAGGGAACTCTATTCCGTCAAAGTTATACTGTCTCTTAATATCTTTGACTTTGTAACTGCTGGGACGCTCGGGATGATGTTTGTAATTGTAATTTCTCTCGCAAGCCAGGACTGACCATGCAAAACACGCATTATCATACTTATTTTGAACATTAATGCATGCTTGCTTTTTCTCAATATCTATAGGGAGTTTAATATAACTGGACCCTCCATTCATTGGATCATAGACATGTATATGGATGTCGAGGTGTGGTATACTGCTGAGCGCTTTAGCGGATCCACGTACTTCCATCTCGGAAAATCGGGCCATAATAGCGCTCAAGGTGGATTCTCGATACCACTCAGCAATCGATGTGCTCCGAGAAATAACGCCATTGTCACCCCATATATAATGCAGAGTAGCCGTCTCCGCGTCACCTTGATGTTTAGGGGGGTGACTCAGTTCACAGCATAACACACCACTGCATTTAAAGGCGTTAAATTCCGGATCTTCTGAGAGTTTGAGGAGCTCGGTCTCCAAGACGGGGAGGCACGCCTCCAAAAACCTTACAGGATCGCGATACCTCCCGCCTGGATTCTCAATTCTGGTGAAAGAGATTCGCCCCTCAAACGCTCTAGCAACTGCTGAGTATTCTAAGGGAGTCATTACACCGTTATTCTGATCGAATTCGTTATCGATAGGACGGGGGAGAGAACTACCGCTAGCCATAAGGAAATTACTATTATTACTGTTGCTACAACTAGAAGTCCACCCGATAGATGAATGGGCTGGTGATGGGTGATCGTAATCATCATCATTTGCGGGGAGAGGTATACGTCTCGGAACGCATACCTTGCGTGGGCGGCGGCGGCGAGCTGCTGCTTCTAGAGGAGGAGGGGGTGACAGCCGGTTTGAAGGGCCAGGCTGTGGCGACGGCGGACGGGCTGCGCAGCCAAACGGTTGCGACACCGCTGGGGGAGGAGCTGGCGCGTGTTCTGCATCCGTCTCCCGCGAAGCCCTTATAGGGGCTACGCAAGGCGCGGCGTGTCTTTGCGGTTCGGTGCGCCCGAGTCCCGCCCCCGCAACCACCGCTCTAGGAACACGGCCTACGCCGTGTGATATACCTGTAAGATAAATAAGGAAAAAAATTAATTTAGTGATTTATATTTAAAAGAGCGATAAATAATAACAATAAGAGTAGATAATGGTGGTTATGTGAAGGAATGTTAATGTTCAAAATTATTCACCTTCTCCGCTCTGACTCCATGGTTTGAGCAACTCATTGCCAAAATCAAGTAGATCCTCAAACCACTCAGGTAGGTTGATCTCCTCCTCAAACGGGTCAGGCAGGCTGGTCTCCTCCTCCTCTAAAGACTGAGTGTCCTGTGTGGCGGGCGCCGTTTGAACGCTACCGCCGCCTCCTTGAACGTTTTGGGTGGTTGAACCGAATGCTGAATTAGGCGCATCTACAAAGAAAAGACCGGCTTATGAGGACTAAATGTATACAATCAGGAAACGGGTATATATTAGATGAAATTATTTAAGTTTAAGAAGTATGATTGTATTATAAATGTACTTACATTCGAGCTGCGCTTGAGCCCTTTCCATCTCGATCTGATTGTCTAGATCAGCCGTGATTTGCTGGAAGAAATCTAGAAAGATGGAGAAGACTGAATATAATATCGCATATGGAAAGGGAAGTGTGCTTTCAGTTAAGTGATAGAGAAATAAGCGGACCAGCAAATTTAAAAAAAAAAGGAAAGAAATGAAATATTTACAAAGAGCACTGCACAACGAATATAACAGATACACAACACGTGGAAGCTCTATCTTTATAGCGGATACGGTAAATTAATTATAACACATACAACATGTGGAAAGTCATTCTTTACATTGAGATGTCCAAAACGGATATAAGACTTAACACATACACAAACATAGAATCCGTTAAAAGACTTAGTAAACTTTACAGAGAGAGATCGAAAACGGGTATAACACGTAACATACAACACGTGGATGAACAATATTTATAGAGAGCAGTACAAAACAAATGTAACACTTAAAATAAAAGATTCAGACACCCAAGTTAGAGGTAAAAAAAAGGCGTGGATAAGCAATTTTTATAGAGAGAGAGGTTCAAAAGGGTAAAAAACGTAAGCCGGAACACACACAGAACAAGTGGAGGAGCGATCTTTATAGAGAGCATTATAAAAGGTATGTAGCACTCATACATAGAGTTAAAGGGTGTAGATATCAGAATACCGAAAATGTACTTACCAGGGAATGGAACTTCGTCCACATGAGCACGTTTGCTGCTGCTGCTGTCACTGGCGGTTCGTGATCGTTTCATTTTTACACGTTTAATTACGAAGACGTGACAAGTATTGGATGAATGAAGTATACGAGCAGTGTGAGAGTGAGGTAGGTCGTGCATTGATTTATATAGGTCCTGCCTAGCGCGTGTATGTATGCGCGGGGTTGCGACATAGAGAGAGATGGCGCTAACTCCCTCTATGTCACAACCCGCTACGGTAATAAAGACTAGAGAGTCAACACGTGCCGGATACACTGCGTGCGACCTTGTTGTTGTCGACTAACGATGCTTCGGAATGGTGACGGTGTTATGAAAACATTTCATAATGACTCTGACGTCATGGCCGCCATCATGGATAACGGTATTTTGGAATGGGACTGGCCTTGTTACAATACTTCTATCTTGTGCAAGCCTCTTCATCTCCAAATAACTACTGCAACTTACATCCTTCTGAATCTGTTCACTGTATTAATGTCTTCGTCTCCTTCTAATAATTTTACTACTCACACTTGCCTCCTTGATAACCCTTTGATGTCTCAGAATGTATCATACCAACCGATCCCTTCTCCTAAGTAGGTTGTGCCTCAAATTTCCTTTTTCCCCAATTCTATTCAGCATCTCCTCATTAGTTATGTGATCTACCCAGCTAATCTGCAATATTCTTCTAAAGCACCACGACTCAAAAGCTTAAAAAAAAATTGGTTCAAATGGCTCTGAGCACTATGGGACTTAACATCTATGGTCATCAGTCCCCTAGAACTGAGAAATACTTAAACCTAACTAACCTAAGGACAGCACACAACACCCAGCCATCACGAGGCAGAGAAAATCCCTGACCCCGCCGGGAATCGAACCCGGGAACCCGGGCGTGTGAAGCGAGAACGCTACCGCACGACCACGAGATGCGGGCTCAAAAGCTTCCACTCTCTTCTTACATAAACTGTTTATCATCTGCATTTCACCTCCGTACATGACAACAGTCCATACAAATACTTTAAGGAAACACTTAAATCTACATTCGATGTTGAAAAATTTCTCTTCTTCAGAAACGCTTTTCTTACCATTGCCACTCAACATTTTATACCATCTCTGCTATGGCCATAATCAGTTATTTTGCTGCGCAAATACTACTTAAGTTTCTGGTTTCCTAATCTAATTCCCTAAGTCTTACCTGATTTAATTCGACTAAATTCCATTACAATTGTTTCGCTTTTGGTGACGTTCATCTTACATCCTCCTTTCAAGACACTGTCCATTCCGTTCAGCTGCCCTTCCAATTCCTTTGCTATCTCCAACAGAATTACAATGTCATCAGCAAACCTCAAAGTTTTTATTCTTCTCCATGAACATTAACTTCTACTCCAAATGTTTCTTTGGTTCCTTACTATATATGTTACGTTGCATACCCTGTGACAGCTTCTTCTTGACCATATTGCCTATGTCCATGTTTTATGTAGCCAGATTAGTAGTATTTTTCATCTCGACTGACATAAGTATAACCTTCTTTGGAATATGAGTGTAGTTTATTTTGACTAATTCACCACCTTTTGTAATGTAATGATGTATGAAGCGAACTGAACTGCCGTCTCTGTTCGTAGTTATGTCCATTTTACATTTCCTTTCGAGTCTCTTCTTGTGTTCCGTCATTATTTAATTACAAATTTTCGTTGTTTTTTGTTAGCTCGTGAGGAAATTTTCGACAGGAAAAATGATGATATAGCAGCAAAGGAAGCTTGCACCGTACCTACCGTAAGACATACCCAGTGAGTCCAAAACGTTTCCAGAATAGGTTAATAAAAAAACAGAGAAAAGACGGTGGTTGTAATGCTTCAGGAGTTCTAGGAGTTCTACATAGCATCCCTTCAATTGAGTCCAACGCACAGAGCGTTCATACAACCATGTGGAACTCCAGAATGAGATTTTCACTCTGCAGTGAAGTGTGCGATGATATGAAACTTCCTGGCAGATTAAAACTGTGTGCCGGACCGAGACTCGAACTCGGGAACTTTGCCTTTCGCGGGCAAATGCTCTACCAACTGAGCTACCCAAGCACGACTCACGCCCCGTCTTCACAGCTTTACTTCTACCAGTACCTCGTCTCCTACCTTCCTAATTTACAGAAGCTCTCCTGCGACCCTTGCAGAACTTTCATATCAGCGCACACTCCGCTGCAGAGTGAAGATCTCATTCTG
Organism: Schistocerca americana; assembly: GCF_021461395.2. Classification (NCBI taxonomy): domain Eukaryota; kingdom Metazoa; phylum Arthropoda; class Insecta; order Orthoptera; family Acrididae; genus Schistocerca; species Schistocerca americana. The sequence goes on from NC_060126.1 coordinate 444,447,529, forward strand.
GAAACATCCCCCAGGCTGTGGCTAAGCCATGTCTCTGCAATATCCTTTCTTTCAGGAGTGCTAGTTCTGAAAGGGTCGCAGGAGAGCTTCTGTAAAGTTTGGAAGGTAGGAGACGAGATACTGGCAGAAGTAAAGCTGTGAGGACGGGGCGTGAGTCGTGCTTGGGTAGCTCAGTTGGTAGAGCACTTGCTCGTGAAAGGCAAAGGTCCCGAGTTCGAGTCTCGGTCCGGCACACAGTTTTAATCTGCCAGGGAGTTTCATGTGGAACTGTCGGAAAAGCCCTTCTTCGGTACCTGTGCAGCTCTCGCTTCCGTTGGCCTGAATGTCGGCTATATCGTCAAAGGGTTTACCTTTGAAGTGAATTTCTTCGCTTTGTCGTTTTGTGATAAGTTTGCGTTGATACCACCAATTCTCATCACCCGTAATCATTTATTCAGGTTTGCATTTCAGTCAAGTCGCGGCAGGTGTCCACATTTTTATATTTTTTGTAGGAGTCAAGATGTGCGAGACAAACAATGCACACACTTATCTCTTCTTCAAAACACTCTAGAAAACGTCTTGAACACGTGATTTAGAAATTTTTCTCCATTATGATACGTGACACAACAGCGTTCACACATTACTGTCATACGTCCACTACTTAACACAACCTGCTCACAACTCATTGCTCGAATGCGCGTCTGTTGTTTACAGTTTTTAGTTAAAGCTGCCACCGTAGTTACCATACTGGCATCGCTTGGGCGCCAGGAATAAAGTGAGCCTCAGTACTTCTTGGACAGACGGTGTATACTGTGTATAAATGCACTGAAATTTTTATAAGGTAATAGTAACTGTTCCTCTCTACCCTTAGTCCTCTTGTTTAGAACCAAGTGTGAGAGATCTCTTACTTTTAAACTTTATCTAATTTTAGCAATAACTTACATATTTATTTTCACAATTAATATTGCTAGTAAATTCTAACATTTTTACATTAGTTTACTACTAAGCTGAAATACAATTATGCTATCAGTTACAACAAGCAACAAATACAGTTATGTCCACATTTAATTTAGCGACAATTGATGACGCGGCACTTTCCGTTACAATGAACGCTGTCCAGTTTAACACACCTGATTTGCAAACTTTACACAGTGAACAGATAAATGATTCTAACGAAGGTGAAGAATATACACAAAACACGTCAAGTTTATTTGATTCCGATGTAGTGACCAACAGTGCACATCCGATTGGCAAACCTTTTTGTGAATCAGACAATGACCAAATGGTTACCGGTACACAGAACGTGACACATGCAGGTACACCATCACACAGCACAGAGAATACGGCAGCTCATTTTGGCATGGATCGAGTTATGGCATTATTGCTACAACTTAATGAAAATCTCAAACAACAAATTAATGAAAATCTCAAACAACAACTCAATGAATCGAACAAAGAACTTAATGAAAATCTCAAACAGTCGAATGAAAAACAAGACAACAATTACAAACAACTTAATGAAAATCTCAAACAGATTAATGAAAAACTTGACACCTCTACTGAACAGCTTACTGAACAGATTACAGCCGTTGCCGAGCAATGTAACGAAACTAAAAAACAGTTGCGTGAGGAAATTATGGCTAGTGCTAGGAATAGTAGTGAAGAAATTGGATCTGTTGCACAAGAAATATGTAATACACACGCAGCCACAACAAAATTACTTAGAAATGAAATTTGTGCAGTTGCTAAACAATGTTCAGAAAACGCAACACAGTTACGCGACGAGTTTAAATTAATGTCAGTAAAACTTTCACGCACACTGGATGCGAAAGTAGACAAGAAATTCGAACAACAAAACAGCCAAATTGACGAACGTTTTAACCACCACCTACAAAACAGTGAAACTCGTTAACGTAAATTTATACAGGAACAGAATAAAGAAACAAGTCATGGAAACAATTATTGCGCAGAGACAAGAAGATAAGCGAAAGTTGTTTACGAAAGCAAAAACATACGTAGACAACAACATTTCTACAGTATCAGACGAAATCAAACAGTTGAACACCGAACTGCAAGATGAAATCTCCGATCTTAAAACAAAAACAGACACACACACACTAGACTTTCAGACAATGACCAACAGACTTGAAAAGTTGGAACTAATACGGGATCCCGATGCCATCAAAGCAGACATTAAGAAATTGAACAAAACCACACGTAAAATACAAAAACAAATTAATGCTTGAGACACTAAAAACGACGATCACGTAAAAGCACTGACTGAAAAATTTGATGAATTGTCCAGTCGTTTTGAGGTTATCGAAAGTAACAATGACATCAAATCAGACGATACTTCACCAGTTTCGTTCAATCAAACACCCGAATTCCAAAATTTACAGCAGACAATCAGTGAGATGAGTTCGTCCAATAATATATTGCGTAGAAAAGTGTCGTCTCTACTGCAAGAAGTGACAGAGATAAAAAATGTTTCAGCCTCTAACACGGCACAGCATACGCCACATTCCGAACATTTCTCACACTCTCACAGCCAGCATAATTTAGGTAATTTACAGAGAGTACGTGACTTAGATTCCGAACAGTCACAGACAAACAGATTATCATACAATCCTTAACCTGTTCAGACATGCAGAGACGATAATTTTGATTATAAGCATTTTCTATCCGTGAGAAAATTTAAGGTATTTAAGAATGACAGAACACAAATTCACCCCTTGGATTGGATACAACAATTTAGTTTTGCTTTTCCATCAACTTGGCCCGTAACACACAAACTTGAATTTATTTGCAGTTTTTTGGAAGGCGAACCGGCAAGTCGTATGAGACCGATCGCGAGACAATGCTACTCGGTAGAAGAATTTCAGAATGCTTTTCTGTCAGCGTATTGGTCGAAAACGACACAGCGTGGAATCAAGGATCAATTAATTAGCTTGCCGAATTATGAGAACTCAAATTTTCCCACTGTCATGCAATTTTTTGAACACATGGTCCAACAAAACCAATACTTAAGTGAGCCATACAGTGAATCTGCACTTATCCAATTATGTATTTCTAAATTACCACGATCGTTAAGAGTATCACTTTTAACAGGACAGCAGAAAGAAAATATTTCGGCATTTAGAGATCTGCTACAGCTTTTGGAAGTTCAGCAATCAGACTATTCTTTCATAAACAAAAATTTTTCACATCATAACCAAGGCCAACAAGCATACAGTAATTACGACCAGCCACGCTATTTTAATAGCAAAGGTGATAGACGCTCCAGGAATGACAACCACCAGAACTTAAATAACAGACAAAATTTTAATTATCAGTATCGTCAAAATTATCAGTAACAGGAAACACATTTTGGTAACAATAGAGGTTTTTCCCCACAACAACAACAACACCAGCCGGTTAGCATACCTAACCAACAACGTAATGTGCAAGGTCAACCAAGCTTTAATGTTTCGCCGCCTACACGTATAGCGTCGGCGTCACCAAATAATAACGCACGGCAACAAGGAAATCAGTACGTACAGAAAACACATCATTTCAATTCCTGTCGCAACGTGCCGTATAGCAATGACTATCATGACAGACGTAAAAGTAATGAGCACAGATTTCAGCGTACATTTAATAACAGTAGATCTTTCCAGCAGCGGAATCATCCGCAACAACAAATTATCATGAACGAACCAGACAGTAGATATCATCCCGAACCTAATACGTCAGGAAGAAATAACAGAACAGTACAAATAGTTGAAATGCCACAGCATCCTCCCGCAAATAACAGCACGTCAGAAAGAATTTGACTAGATACAGTACAGGTTGCATCTTCCAGCAATGCAAGCAATACTTTTGACACAGAGAATCTTGTTCACGAAAATGTTATTACTTTTGACGACATCCGAGACACTCTTTTGCATGAAAAACCAGTTATTCAAAAAACCATTTCCCACCCTGTCATTGAAGCAAAGATTGGATCATCCAAATTTTCAGCAGTAATCGATTTTGGATCACCTATGTCAGTCATAAATGAAGATACCTTCAATGAATGTAACAAAGAGAATATTTATCCTACGTTACCATTAGGCAGAACTAAAGTAAAAGGAGCAGTATCTAGTAAAGGAGTAGATGTAAAGTTACAGACACACTGATCATTTTGTATTGCAGGTCATACGTTTCACGCAAATTTTTGGATTGTTCCCTTATTGACAACAGACGTTATTTTAGGTACGAATTTACTGGTACAACATGACGCAATTATTGACTTTCAAAATTCCTGTTTAATGTTAAAGGATGAAAATGTACAACAGGCATTAGAATTTCAGCACGCTTTATCTGCAGATGAACAGGCAATTAATCGGACAGAAGTCATTTCTACATCGCGTGACATAGACTGCCATTCCACATTGTTCACAGATACGTACGTACACAACTACAACACATGAGACGAAGCTGACTGTGACGTTATGCAAATGATTTCTGAGAAGGTAAAACAGAGCAGTGCAAATACAGACGAACGTTCAGAGATACGCAATATTCTTTTACAGCAAGCACCAGTTTTTGACAACATCCCTGGTACTATGTCCGGTTTCATGTATGAATTTCAAGTTAAACAGCACGACACGTTTAAAGCCAAACATTATCCCATTCCATATATTCACAGAGAGCAAGTTAAGAAAGAATTACAAGCTATGCTAGACCAAGGAATTATTGAACCGGGAGTTAGTCCGTACATAAACCCGCTCCATATTGTTAAGAAAAAGGATGGATCACTTCGCCTCGTACTCGATTCGCGTCATGTCAACGACATTATTGTTAATGAAACAGATCGCCCACAGACACTAGAAGAGCTTCTACAGAAATTTCATGGTACTGCTATTTATTCCACGTTAAATTTGAAATCGGGATTTTGGCAAATTCAGCTCCATCCGAACTGCAGAAAGTACACAGCTTTTCTCTGTTTTGGTGATTGTTATCAATTTTGCAAATTACCGTTCGGTCTAACAATTTCTTCAGCAGCATTTATTCGCGATTTGAATACTATACTTCCGACAGAACTGAAAGACAGAATCACAACATATGTAGACGACATCCTTATCGCAGAAGCTAACTGGTCTGAACACAATCTGATTCTTGAACAACTGTTGCAAACTTTTCGTGCACAAGGACTTACAGTTAATCTTAGCAAATCACACTTCGGGAAAACTTCTATAAAATTTCTTGGACATGTAATTTCAGCAGAAGGCATTGCGCCTGACCCGGAAAAACTTCAAGCTTTACGTGACATTACTGTTCCTACGACGAAGAAGCAACTACGCAGCTTTTTGGGTTTAATTAACTTTTTCTGTAAATTTATTCATTACTCTGCTTTAGACACCCCTAGATTGTGCCAATTGACGGGTAAAAACGCTATTTGGTCCTGGGATAGCCAAGCACAGTCTGAGTTTGTTAATTTGAAACATGCCTTGTTGAATGAACCACTTTTATCACACCCAGATCCTACCAGAAATTTTTCCATTGCCAGGGCGACAGTTCTAACACCGCTTTAGGCGCACAAATTTTTCAGGAAATTGAAGAAGACGGTACTACAGTAATGAAAAACATCGCTTTTGCAAGTCGAATTCTGTCACCTGCTGAACGCAATTATTCTGTTACAGAACTTCAAACATTATGTGTTGTATTGGCATTTACGAGATTTAGGCATTTTCTTTATGGAAGACATACGACCGTTTACAAAGATCATAGAGCTATACAGTTTTTACTTTCTGCAAAATTTACACACGACAGATTAAGCAGATGGATACTTTATTTACAGGAATTTAATTTTACAATTGTTCACATTCCCGGTACACAAAATATTGTAGCAAACGCACTATCCCGTTCTCTCAGCAACAATCAGCAAGATACCGCAACCAACTTCTGCCAAGCAAATTCTAGCGTCATGTATATTCAACAAGTCGCATTTGAAAATTTCATTTCATCGTCATTATGAGACATAGCACAAGAGCAGAGCAAAGACAACGTGTAGAAAGAAATTAAACGCCTTTGGCAAGATAAGAATAAACCATTACACTGTACGCAATAACATTCTGTTTCGCCACTCTCGCCCTGACAGCAACAATTGGTTACTATGCATTCCTGACGAACTTGTTAACAAATTAATTTGGTATACTCATTTAAGTTACGAACTTTATGGAGCCAGAAAATGTTTTCTTATACTAAGACAGAACTGTTACTTTGTCAACATGTAGAAACGTATTCGACGAGTTTTAGCATCACGTAAAATATGCCAGAAAGCTAAATCAGACACGACTTCACATATTCCACCGTTACATCCCATTGTACCCGTTAAATTGAGACACATGGCCGCTGTAGCCATTTTTGGTCCAATTCCCAGAACTAACAGAGGTTTTTGTTACATCATTGTCGCTGTTGAACTCACTTCGAAATTTGTTACCTTCACTCCGTTACGCAAAGCTACTGCTAAATCTGTTTCGAATATATTTGTAAAACATATTCTATTTCATGTAGGGCATGTATTGAAAGTAATTTCCGACAGTGGACCACAGTTTCGATCTGCGATATGGACCCACATGTTACGAGCTAGAAATATTTCTCCGATCTATATATCCAAGTACCACGCTTCTTCTAACCCTTGTGAACGACTGATAAAAGAAATTGGTAAACTATTAGAATATACTGCCATAAAAATCATATTGATTGGGACATACACATACTCTCATTCCAGGATGTAATTAACTCCATACCAAATGAATCTACTATGCTATCTCCAACTGTTATATTGAAAAATGTTGAACCACCTAACAAAATTAAAGAATTAGTATCTTTTCCTACATCTCGTCGACTACGTCATCATGAAATAATTGACATTGCGCTCAACAACATGAAACGTGCCGCAGAGCGCCGGAGAAGCAGAAACAGGTTTGTACACGCTGTGACTTTCACATTGGACAGAAAATATTAGTACGCACGCATTATTTATCCAAAAGAGGAAAGAGTAGATGCAGTAAATTTGAGGTTCTATACCCAGGTCCATATAGAATACGAAGCATTCCTCACCCCAATGTAGTACATGTCGAAACTTTGAGAACCAGGAAAAGCAAGGGCAATCACCATGTCTCCAATATTAAACCCTTTATTGAATGAACATACTTTATGATTTATCGCACAGTAATGCCATTTCCAGATATTTGTATGACCACTTAGTGATGATGATTATATTTTTTCTTGGCAAGTGCCCGGCAAGGTAAGGTTAGCAGGTCGCTTTTCTTGTCGTTAGACATCAGACCGTGCACATTTTCCATTTCTTGTGTATGTATGGTTGTCTCCCTATCGATAGTAGTATTTTTGCCTGTATGCACTATGTAATCTTTAAGATATAACAAACACCAGTTGACTTTGACATTTCTCCTTATGACATCTCAATATCTTAACTATTCTACATTTTTTTGCTACTACATTATGATACTCTGTGTACATTTTTGCACTTGAAAATTGTCAATGTTTTTGACATAATACGTTTTCTGTCATGCTATGCTGTATGCTTAGTTATATCACTAGAAACAAGTTTTTACTTAATTGGTATACGAATTAAATGCAAGATATTAATCCACATTGAGAAAGCAATTATGTGTAAAAGAAATAAATTAAACAAACCACAGTGGATTACTATGAAATGAAAATTTTACCATCAGAATGAAAGAAAGAAAATGCAATACCTTGTCATGAAGAGTAAATGGATCAGAACTAACAAGAATATGCTACACACACTGCATAATAGCAGTCTTAACTAATTATTATTCTTTCAGAATAAGAGGCGATTATTTCAGGCTGTCAGACAGAACTATACATGTTAATTTTAGTGATGAAATATGCTAGAAGTAAGACACTCTATATCGTTGTATCAAGTAAATGGTAATACGAATAATGAATAATGAAGTGTCTACAAATGATAATAAATGGTGATGAATAGTTATATGAAGAATATGGATAATGAAGTTTTTCTTTGCAGATGATGATAATGATGAGGTTTACATATTTTCTATTAATTAAGAGATGCTATGTAGTTATTTAAGTATTTGTTGCAGTTCTTTTTGACAGTATGAATTATGTTGCATAGTATAATAACTGAATGTTTTGGGTAAGACAGCTAGAGTACATACATATTAAGTACACGTTTCATTACCTGTTAATTCGAAGCTTACTACTTTTCAGCATAATATACATTTTTTCTTTCAGCTCAATTATCCACTTTGTATTTTTTTCCAGGAGAAGCTTTGCATGATACTAATATGCTATAAGCACTTAATTATTAAATCTGTTTTAGTAATTGCATTTTTTTACCCAGTTGTGTCTATCATTTACGAATGTGATCACATATACTGTCTTTGTTTCATAACCTTGCTACAGCTGACTCATGATGAAGGACGTTATTACTCCTTATTTCCAGCAATAAGTCAAAAGCAAATATTCTCATGCCCCAGCAATTAATTATCGATCCCAATGCAATCCATTGCTAGCAAAAAAAAAATTATTACCAGTCCCAACAATTACCGGTATACAACTAAATAATGCTACCAGTTTAAGATATATTTCTAGTCCTAAATATAATGCAAATTTCTCTGATGTATTGAATCCATTATATCTATATATTATTGGACTACAGACCTTGAGTAATAGTTACAGTGTGTTACATTTTAAATATGTCCTATGTCACCTGAATGGTGAGTTCTGAGTAATACTGAATCATGTTTTGTAATAATGCATAAATGTTATGCCAATGATTACTGTAATGAGATGTATTATGAATGATGTTTTGTAACACTGCATAAATGCTATACCAATTATTACTGTTATAAGATGACTTATGCATAAATGAAATGTCAATGATTACTGTAATGAGATGACATGATGCGAATAATTACTGTAACGAGATGGCTTATGATGCCAATGATTACTGTAATATGATGACTTGTGCATAAATGCTATGCCAATAATTAACTCTTGTTTTGAATAATGCATAAAAAATGCTTTGTAAGCGGACAATGAATGCCACTGAGTACTGTAATGAGATGACTTATTCATAAATGCTATGCCAATAATTACTGCAATGTTATGACTTCTTAATAATATTTTGTTATACTCCATAAATGAAGGACAATAATTACTGCAATTAGATGAGCTATGAATAGTGTTTAGTAATACTCAATACTTACTACATGTTTAGTAACTAGCCAATGAATGCCAATAATTACTGTATTGAGATGACTTATGAATAATGTTCTGTAATACTCCATACATACTACTTAAATGCTGTGTAAATAGCCAATGAATGCCAGTAATTGTTCAGATTGGTTGATACACTAGTGTAATTCTATGATGACTAGCATAAGACTTAATGTCCTTCACCTTCTGACCTAATTACCAGCAATTACTGCAATATCCGTTTGTCCTGTCCATCCTCATGATCATGGAGCACTATATTTGGTTTTTGCACTAATTCTACGTTGATGTAAGAGTATGGATTCTACAAGAATGTGGTGTCGACAAATCAAGCTGTCCACCACCTTGAACGATGGAGATGTTATGGTCCTACTGTTTGGTGTACCTAATGTACTACCAAAATGATAACATTGAATATTAATACAACATTTCAGTGTCTTGGCTACACTGATAAATACTTCAGTGAAGAGAACTTCAGAGTGTCTCACTTGGTGTTGTGCTTCTGTAGAAAGATATGGACTTTCAGTGCAGCTATGTGCAACCTACTGTGCTGCTACCATGATGCAATCCTTCCCATTCCTTTTCTAGTTCTTATAAAATGGTAAAGACTTATACAGTGCGTTTAAATTCTTGCAAAATGATAAAGACATATACAGTGCGTGTGTACTTCATTTCATTTGTTAATAAGATCACTTTTCCTAAATATGCTAAAGACTTTTACAGTGCGTGTGCACTTTATTTCTTTTCTTAGTGTATCCAGTTCTTGTAAAATGCTAAAGACTTTTACAGTGCATGTGCACTCTATTTCATTTGTTAATGTATTCAGTTCTTGTAAAAAATGCTAAAGACTTATACAGTGCATGTGCACTTCATTTCATTTGTTAATATGCTAAAGACTTTTACAGTGTGTGTGCACTTTATTTCTTTTCTTAATATATCCAGTTCTTGTAAAATGCTAAAGACTTTTACAGTGTGTGTGCACTTTATTTCATTTGTTAATGTTTTCAGTTCTTGTAAAAAAATGCTAAAGACTTATACAGTGCTTGTGCACTTCATTTCATTTGTTAATATGATCAGTTGTCCTAAATATGCTGAAGATTTTTACAGTGTGTGTGCACTTTATTTCATTTGTAAATATTTTTTGTACTCATTGCGTATACACTATTTCATTTCTTAATATGTTCTGTACTCATTGCGTATACATTTTGTCATTTCTTGATATGTTCTGTACTCAGTGTGTGGGCACTCTATTTCATTTCTTAATATGTTCTGCACTTACCAATAATGTATATACTCTGTGACTGTAGACTTAGTAACTAAATAGATTATAAAAAAATTTGTTGCTCATGGCAAGTCCAGTTGACTCACCATCGCTGCCAAATTTTTGACCCCCCAGTGGAGGGTTATGTATGAGGTCCATGATTAAGGAATTTATTGCTAGCGCACTTGAGCAGATGTAATTTCGATGGATTGCTCATGCGCTGCCTGCGATATGTAGGGTATAAGAGAATCTCAGACCAGAGAGCAGTGTTGTATGCGGTAGGAACTGTGGAGGAGTAGGAGTAAGTAGTTGCTAGCGAGCAGTTGTGTGTGTGTAGTTGGCTGGGCCGGTCACGGGGAGTGATGGCGGAGCCTAAGCGTTTTACTATAAGTTAAAAGCAGCCTCGCGCATATATATTATTGTTATATCAAGTCCCATGTAAATGTTTTAAAAAATCTCTTAATAATAATCTTCCACATAAAAAGTAACTTTTGACAATCATTCATTTCAATTTAAAGAATTTACTAATTTCTCCAATCCTTGGTCATCCCGATTATTGAAAAGAAAAATCAGTTGTTTCTTTTTATACATGACAGATCTATCAGCCAGCATTACACTGAGCTGCGCCAGAAAAATTTCTTATAGGAGCAGATATATACGCGTTATCCGGCGACCTAATTGAGGTAAGATTTTTCAATTTATCCATAATGAATTTTCAGGGCCATGATGCAGCACTGCTGATGTCGAATATTTACCAGTTTAAATTCACAGTCATTATTGAAAGGTTATAAGTGAGTGACAGTTTTTTTATTAAGAGATTAGTCACATTTTATTGTTCCAAGGTTACGGAATTTATCTGTGGGAAGTTACGCTGTATGTGAATTATATACTTATATTTTTTACTGTTGGGAGGTTTTGGAACTTTTTCTGTTGGGAGGTTACACTAAATGTCAATATTATTCATATTATTTATAGTGGGGAGGTTACACTAAATCTGAATGATATATAATATTATTTTTTGTGGCGAGGTTACACCATCCACTGCAAGTCATTACGTAAAATAATATTTAATGTAATTATCCTACAGTAATCATAATAACATCATTGGGCACGTACCAAATAGCTCATCATGATGGTATATCGTTCATAAATCTAAATCTAAAATCTTTAATTGTCAGTCTACAGAATCACAACGAATAATCATAATACAGAAGAAAGTAAAGTAAGGAATAGATGTGATACATTTATTCAAATTGTTTTTCGATGCTTACTTCATTAGTGCAGTCAAATTTTATATATTTTGTGATATTTCAAGCGTTGTGTTGTGAAATGCAGTTAAACTACTGAAGAACATCAATATATCAAAACCTTACTCTAAAGGTTTCCTTCATTTACGCCATTTTGCTTCTTGTTTGTGTGATATAATATATAGTTGTGTGAAAAATTGCTTCTGACAAATAAGTATTTCATTCGTCATCTTGAGGCTGTGTGTGAACATGCAAAGCATACGTACTGATACCTAAAGATGTCATCTGTATTGGTTTGTCACAACTGCAAGATTTCTTCTTTTGCTGAAAACAAATTACTACACAATACTCCACTTCATCAGTGCACTCACTTTCGTGTGGCTCCTCTAGTGACATGTTATGGCACTGAAGTGCAGGGATTTCAATGCAAAAAACAGAAACTATTTTGTGGGGGCAAGAAGTTAATTATATAAATTAGTTAGAAAACATATACATATCCAATTCCAAAATGGTGAATTTATCCTTGAACATTATTTTTTCGTTTTCCCAAATATGAGTTTAGATATAATACTAGGTTTGAACTGGATGTTTAAATTTAGTGTTGAAATGAACTGTGGATTGTATTCTATGACAACGAAGCAACGAAGGTAAGTTATATAACCGAAGTGCACTGAAATGTCATCATGGAAGGAACCAATAATTTGTCAACTGAAAGTAAGTTCAACATTTGAAGGTGTTGATATGTAAAATTTTGGAAGGGGATTTGATGCTCACCAACCAAGGGAAGCTGATAAAATGAGTGGACAAATGTTAGCTAAATTAGCAGAAGTAAATGCAAAATTAAAATCGTTAAATGCCCATTGTCAGATGAAAATTTTAGAAAGGAAGATGAGACATGACGAAAAATGAAAAATAACTAACATTATGTGATATGTTTGGATTAAGTAACAACATTTGAGAAATCTAAAGAAATCTGAAATTTCTAAATTTTCTTGACTTACCCTAGAAACCTTTTGAAGTGGTAGACATACCACTTCCAAATACATTTTTCTTGTTTATCCAAAATCCAAGAAAATCTTCAGAAGCATTGCAGACCGTAAAGCTGATTGCATTAAAATTGAAAACAGATAGGTACTATGTTTGGAATTCAGGTGAGTAAAAAAATTAATTGTAGACTGAACCAAATAAAGGAAGGCTAATAGTCATACTAACAATAACAAGCATCCTAACTGTAACTGAAACGATAAAATCTTCTTGGGTTCTCAGACGAACGGAGGCGCTGTTTTGTTTCTCGTTTCAGTGAGTTCTGTGCTGCCACTCAGCTGATCACCTGAGAAGATTTTATGATTAGAATACATCGAGGAAGCATGCAATCAGATATGTAACTAAAACATTTGACAAGAGCAAGCATTATGTAAAACAAAACAGTAAGTCTTCTTACTTTTGAGGCACCAGGTTAAATCTAATGGCAAATTTATCTATTCCTATTTCTTTCCTTGCTCATGACAGGAGACATTATAATTGTACTATTTCTATATTCGAATTTGATTGGAAAATTTAATGTGAAGTAACATGCATTCTCACTTTTAGGATTCTTCAGTTCATTGCATAATCTTTATAAAGCTTCTGGTTTGAAATTTTTCTTGTCTTCTTGTGTCAATGACATTGATATTTGTAACAATTTTTTTTTCTTTCTCTAAACAACTGTTGTGTAGTGTGAACGGTGACACATGTTATTTGAAACTGAATAACATATTCATGTAATCTGTGCTACAAATGACACAACTCTTTAATTTATTCTTGTATCGAATGAGATAAAACAACAAATTGGTTGCATATGTAATGTATGGACCGATTTGCATCAGGGACTGAAGTTGCTGGTGGAAGGTGGTTGAGAATAGATGCTCGCAACACCTGTGCCCAAGTCAGTGAAAACGCACTAAGAGTGCATCTTCTGACAAGGGACATAAATAAGTGTATGATTATGTAAGATGTACATATGGATGAATTTGCGTAGGAGCAGCGTCTCTCAATAGAACAGTATGGCTTTTAATTTTGTCTAGATCAGTTTTCACCAAACTATGACCCTGGGCCAGATCTGACCTGTGGCATCAGTTCATCATACCGACCAACATTACTTGAATGTGCTTCATGAAATATATGAAAGACGAGATGTAGTGATACAATTTAAATTTAAAAAATGTTAAAAATGTTAAAAATATTCGGAGATCTTGACAAGTGTAGATACCTCCTGGCTGCCATGTGCCTTAAACTACTATCTTCAGTTTTAAATTATTACTACCTATAACTGGCCACACTTTGCTATGGTTCAGTCTGCTTAAATTGGAAAGAAAGAACGGAGGAAGCACACATATGGGAATTTGGTATATATCCTGATATCCTCCTCTCCCCTGTCTCTCTCCATCTCCCCCTCCCCTTACTGAGGCCATTTCCTACTCCTTCTCCTGCCTCTGCCCATCATCTCCTATCCCCTCTCCCTTTCCATCTCCTCCATCCAGACTTCTACACCTGTGTTCTCCAAGCCCCCTGTCTCTATTCTCTGGACCCTCTCTCTCTTTGAAGCTTGCTTCTTGTTAATGCAAATCCAGGTTCTCTAGTAATATTCTGACCTTAAACCAGTAAGCTATAAATACATCTTCCCTGTTTGCTAACAACATTTTACTATTTTATATATATTAAAAAGTATGTAGTCTATGTTGTAGTTGTTGTGGTCTTCAGTCCTGAGACTGGTTTGATGCAGCTCTCCATGCTACTCTATCCTGTGCAAGCTTCTTCATCTCCCAGTACCTACTGCAACCTACATCCTTCTGAATTTGCTTAGTGTATTCGTCTCTTGGTCTCCCTCTACGATTTTAGCACTCCACACTGCGCTCCAATACTAAACTGGTGATCCCTTGATGCCTCAGAACATGTCCTACCAACCGGTCCCTTCTTATTGTCAAGTTGTGCCATAAACTCCTCTTCTCCCAAATCCTACAAATCCTATTCAACACTTCCTCATTAGTTATGTGATCTACCCATCTAATCTTCAGCATTCTTCTGTAGCACCACATTTCGAAAGATTCTATTCTCTTCTTGTCCAAAATATTTATCGTACATGTTTCACTTCCATACATGGCTACACTCCATAAAAATACTTTCAGAAACGACTTCCTGACACTTTAATCTATACTCGATGATAACAAATTTCTCTCCTTCAGAAGCGCTTTCCTTGCCATTGCCAGTCTACATTTATATCCTCTCTACTTCGACCATCATCAGTTATTTTGCTCCCCAAATAGCAAAACTCCTTTACTACTTTAAGTGTCTCATTTCATGCCATCCCAAGAATTTAATTACATTTATAATTCAATGTCTTTTTCATTTTAAGATTCCATTTACTTCATTATGGTTATTAAGATAAGAAAACAAAAACTACTTGCCTAACAGACACGAAAGTATCGCCCATTTGAAGGACTACTATCTTCGTCGTCACTATGAAAGACAGCACTTAGTCAAAGTTTTCTGGAGAGTTGCGCTCTGAGAAATAGGAGTTCATAAAACGTAGTTTAAAAACCTACAAAATAGTGCGTATGATGGCAGAACCAGGAGAACTGTGTGCCGACGGTAAATTCATCAAGCAGTGTGTGATGAAGCAGCGAATAAAATGTGTCCTAAGAAAGCTGATTTGTTTGTGACAGTCAGCCTTTCGGCATGTTCAGTTGCGCGGCGAACAGAAGAAATTGGAGATAACGTAGTACTAGACACACACAGTAAAGGTAGGAACGTCTGGCCCTGAATAGAGTCTACTTTTCTCTCTAGTACGTCATAACTTCAAGTGTTCATTCGAGGTGCCAATTTAGACTTTCAGATAACTGAAGAATTCGTATCCGTTTGCAGCATGCATGGAATAACAAATGGAAAAGAAATTTTCATGGATGTGGGTGAGAACGGATCTGGTGGGGCAGATCAGGGTTCAGTTGCAAAATATGCAAATTCTGGGCGCTATGTTCTTCCACTTCATCATTCGTCTACAGTTCCATGCTTTTCTTGAATAAATTGGTTCTGACTTCTGTGATTCGCCTTATCACACAGCAGCGAGGTGCCTCAACTGCGATAAAGTCGTATTTCGTTTGTGCAAGCTCCGAAATGAAGTAAATGTTTTCCTCACGGAAAAAGATAATCCACAGGCATCACATCGTATCTGGCTGCCAAAGTTGTCATTTATGGTCGACTTTGAATCCGTCATGAATTAAATGACCTCCAGACTTCAGGAACAGGATAATCTCGTCTATGATTTCTACAGAATCATCAAATGATGTGGGCGATATTGACATTATCTGAGCAGAACTCGAAGGGGAAAAATCTTTTTCTTTTTCACGGTTTTAAAGAGTTTTGTGCAACAATCACCAAAGATATCAACACTGATATTCCGTTAAAATTTATTCATGACCTAAAATTGTTTTTAGATCTCACTCAATTGCAGGAAAATGACTTGTTTAAAGAGATGCTCAGAGCAGGAAACTTGTTGACTTTTACCGTTTATTACATGAATTTGAATTTACGAAAAGAAATTTGCCGTCGAACGGTTGGTAATTGACCCGTGGTTTAGGGTAGCGCTTGTGATTAGTGTTCAGAACATCACTGGCCCTGAGTTCAAACCTCACCACCGCTTAAATTTTCAATATAAATCACTAGCATTGGCGCCCGAAGACTTCCACCATAAGAAGTCATCCTCATATGGCCAACGGTTTTGTCAAAGATGTCGGAGTAGCGGACAGAGGTTCAGGGCACTCTCTTACCCTTGGGATGGGAAACTGTCACAAAAAGCGGAAGAATCAGCAATGATCGCCTGCATGAGGTTAAAGAAGGCAATGGATACATCTGCATTGAAGACACATAACGTGTATCTACAAGACATGTGGCCTTGAATTGAAAAAGTTTAATGATGATCTCTCCATTGGCAAAAGATTCCGGGAACGTCCCCTAGTCGAATCTCCGGGAGGGAACAGCTAGAGATTGAATAAACAACGAAAGGCCAACATTCTGCGACTCGGGGCGTGGATTTTCAGAAGCTAGAAAATCTGGAAAGGGAAATGTTAAGGCTTAGTCTAGATACAGTGAGGGTTAATGAAGTGAAATAGACAGAAGACAAGGATTTCTGGTCAGAAGAGATAGGGTAATAACAACAGCAGCAGAGAATGCTATAAAAAGAGTTAGATTCGTTGTCAATAAGAAGGTGGGCGGAGAGTGAGTTACTGCTAACAGTTCAGTGATAGGGTTCTTCTCATCCGAATCAACAGCGAACAAACACCGACAACGAAAATTCAGTTATATTTACCGACGTCGCAAGCCGAAGATGAAGAGACAAAGTATATGAGGATACTGAAAGGGTAGTTCAGTAAGTAGAGAGAGATGGAAATCTAATAGTGATGGGGGACTGGAATACGGGTGTAGTTACGTAAAGGGAGATGAAAATCTGATAGTCATGAGGGTCTGGAATGCGGTTGTAGGGGAAGGCGTAGAAGAATAGGTTACGGGACAACATGGGCTTGGTACTAGGAATGAGAGAAAGACTAATTGAGTTCTGCAATAAATTTCAGTTAGTAATAGGGAATAGTGTGTTCAAGAATCACAAGAGGAGGAAGTATACTTGGAAAATGGCTTGGAGATACGAGAAGATTTCAGTTAGATTACATGATGGTGAGGCATAGATTTCGAAATCATATACTCGATTTTAAGGCTTATCCAGGAGCAGATATAGGCTCAAATGACAATTTAGTAGCGATGGAGAGTAGGCTGAAGTTTAACATTAGACAGGAAGAATCAATAAGCAAAGAAGTTAGACAAGGCAGTCCTAAGGAATGAGAAGATAAGCTTGAACTTCTCTAGGTTGTAGATACTGCGATAAGGAATAGCTCAGTAGGCACTTAAGGGGAATGGACATCTCTAAAGAGGGCAATCACTTAAGTCGGAAAGAGAAATATAGATACAAAGAAGATAGCTGTGAAGAAACCATGGGTAACAGAAGAAATACTTAGCTGATCGATGAAAGATGGAAGTACAAAAATGTTCAGGGAAATATAGGAATATAGAAATAGAAGTTGCTAAGGAATGAAATAAATAGGAAATGCATGGGAGCTAAGGCGAAATGGCTGCATGAAAAGTGTGAAGAAATGAGGAAAGAAATGATTGCGGAAGGATTGACTCAACGTACAAGAAAGTCAAAACAACCTTCGATGAAATTAAAATCAAGGGTGGTTACATTAAGAATTCAATGGGAATTACACTCTTTAAGTGCAGAAGAGAGAGCAGACAGGTAGAAAGATTACCTTGAAGGACTCTGTGAGGGGGTAGACTTCTCTGATGACGTGATAGAAGAAGAAACATGAGTCGATATTGAAGTAATAGGGGACCCAGTATTAAAACTAGAATTGAAACAACTTTGGAAAATTTAAGATCAAATCAAACAGGAATAATAGATAACATTTCATCAGAATCCCTAAAATCATTGGGGAAAGTGGCAACAAAACGATTATTAACGTTGATGTGTAGGATATATGAGTCTGGCGATATACCATCTGACTTTCGGAAGAATACCTTCCAGACAGTTCCGAAGATTATAAGAACTGACAAGTGTGAGTTTTACGGCACAATCAGCTTAACAGCTCATGCATCCAAGTTGCTGACAAGAATAATATAAAGAAGAACAGGAAAGGAAATTGAGGATGTGGTAGAGGACATTCACTTTTTTTTTTTTTTTTTTTTTTTTTTTTTTTTTTTTTTTTTTTTTTTTTTAAGGGAAGATAGAGGCACCAGAGAGCAATTCTGGCGTTGCAGTTGATAGAAAGCAAGACTACAGAAAAATCAAGACACATTCATAGGATTTGCCGACCCGAGAAATGCAATCGACAGTGTGAAATAGTGCCAGGTGTTCGAAATTCTGAGGAAAATAAAAGTAAGCTGTGTGGAAAGATGGGTAATATGTAACACGTACAAGACTCAAGAGGGAATAGTAAGGGTGGAAGACCAAGAACGAAGTGCTTGAACTGAAATGACTGTAAGACAGGGATGCAGTCCTTCGCCTCTACTGATCAATCTAAACATCGAAGAATCAATAATGGAAATAAAAGTAGGTGTCAAAGAGCGGAATTAAAACTGAAGGTGGAAAGATTTCAATTATATGATTTTCTGATAACATTGATATCCTCGATGAAAGTGAAGCAGAATTACAGGCTCTGCTGAATGGAGTGAACGGACAAATGAGTACAGAATACGGACTGAGAATAAATCGAAGAAAGACGACAGTAATGAGAAGCAGTAAAAATGAGAACAGCGAGAAACTGAACATCAGGACTGATGGTCACGAAGTAGATGAAGTTAAGGACCTATACTACCTAGGCAACAAAATAATCAATGACAGACGGAGAAAGGAGAACATCTGAAATGAAATGAAATGGCGTGTGACGAGGGCCTCCGGCCGGATAGAACGCTCGCCTGGTGCCAGTCTTTCGATTTGACGCCACTTCGGCGACTTGCGCGTCGATGGGGATCAAATGATGATGATTACAACACAATACCCAGTCCCTGAGCGGAGAAAATCTCCGACCCAGCCGGGAATCGAACCCGGGCCCTTAGGATTGACAGTTTGTCGCGCTGACCACTCAGTTACCGGGGGCGGACAGGAGAACATCTAAGGCAGACTAGCACTTCCAAAAGCAGCATTTCTGGCCAAGAGAAATCTACTAGTGTCACATATAGGCCTTAATTTGAGAATGTACGTTTGGGGCACAGCATTCTATGGTAGCGAAACATGGACTGTGGGAAAACCGGTACAGAAGGGAGGCGAAACATTTGAGATGTGCGTTGAAAATTGGGTGGACTTACAAGGTAAGGAATAAGGAGGTTCTCCAGAGAACCGGTGAGGAAAGGAATATGTGGAAAACACTGAAAAGATGGAACAGGATGGTAGGACATCTGTTAAGAGATCATGGAATAATTTCCATGGTACTAGAGTCGGCTTAGAGGGTAAAAACTGTAGAGAAAGCCAGAGATTGGAATACGCACAGCAAACAATCGAGGATATAGGTTGTAAATGCAACTCTGAGATGAAGAGGTTGGCACAGGAGGGGAATTTGTGGCGGGCTGCATAGAACCAGTCAGAAGACTGATAACCCAAATAAAACAAAACTGACATAATTTTTTTGAACAACTTATGTCTGTGAACAAAAGTTATCAAAAATGTAGTATGTGAAGTCGGCACATAGAACGAAATTCTCTGATGAATATTTGAAAGTAATTCTCTTTATTGCGTGTAACAATACCAAACTAAACATTAATATACTGAATACTAAACGAATCTTTCATAAATATAGTTACCTTTTTGATGCTTCGTTTCTGAGATTTGGATAAGTGCACACTAGATCTGATGTAACTATCTTTTTGCTAACGTCATCTTCTTTGACATCTGTTTTAGTAAATAAACGTCTTGGTTGTCCTTGTTTCTTGAGCACTGCATGCTACTCATACATGATTAACTCAGAGTGCTGTCGCCTTTCTTCCCTGAGCACTCGTTCTGATTTGCAAGTATTGTACAGAATGATGGTGCTGCCTGCGCCATCTGGCCCGCTGAGAAAAAAGTTCAGTGATCCCTGATCTAGCTAATAAGCTCTGCCCACCACTAAAGAGTGTTAAGAGTCATGATTAACAGTGAACTAAGATAATTGCAACCACAGACGATTACTTTCTGTTAAAACAATATGTATTTATAATGTACTTTGTAAAATTATAACGTAAATATAGCTGTACAAATTTTGTAATTAACTGGAAAGTATATGCAATTTAATTGTTACCTTAGAGGAAGATCCTTCTGAATTTTTTGTTTTATGTGTAACAATCAGTAAAACACCCATTGAAAAAGTGCCTAAGACTATTCAGAGTTAATTAATATTAAGGACTAGGGAATAATAAATGGCGTAATGAGGAGGCCCAGACTGCTATAACAGAGGTGATTTTGTGATAATCCTCAAGATATGAGTCCTGAGCTACTTGCTGTGGTCCGATGGAAGTTTGAATGCAATATGGAAGTAAATTTGGGCCACACATCTATAGCGAATTGATAAGAGCTCCAGTTGTCAATATTAAAACCACCGATGGAAGATGACGTAAACTAGAGTATGTCTACCACATTGTGGTCAATGAAAGATTTGTTAGTTGTGCAACAGTAGAAACGTGTTAGCGGAACTTAAAATACCCAAGTCTATGCAGTTACACTCTCTTAAAAACCATATAGACGCATCTGTAATAAATATCGTTTAGAAATGATACGTTTGAGCGAAAAAAGAACATTCTGTTCATTTATTGATTTAAAACTTATTTTGAGACCTCTGAAACAATACCTAAAAGTTGTTGCAACTACACTCATTTAAAGTAACAGCTGTGAAAATTCTTTAATATTTTTGACTACTAGGCTGATTTCGAAACAAAATTGCTAGAAAATGACGTTTTTCCGACATTCAAGTTTGATTGAAAATTTAATGCTGCAAAATACAGTTTTCACATTTACCTCTCGCCTTAGAAAATGTAAAGCTGCTGTTGGTTTCCCATGAAGTGTATAACTGAATAAGAAGTGGCTTAACGATACTAATTATTTACTATTTTAATAACTGTCCTGTGGACAAGATACATTATTATTATAAAACCATACAGGAAAGCGTGCTTTGCTTCATCGTTAACTTGTACCAACACATTTAATGTTAGTGGGATCAGTATTTTCGGGACAAAGTTCCAACTATTCAGAAATTGTTGTGATTTTAATTAAGGTCTAGTGCGAGTAGATAATAAACATTGAAAAAGATTTGTCTACGTTGCTCTGCTGGGGAGCTGCGAAACAGATGTGATTAAATTTACACGTAGAATTTAATTACTTGTATGATTAAACTAACATCATTTGCTTTTGAAGTAGCGTGTACAACAGTTCCAGTAAGATGCCTCAGCGTTTAGGTTAAACAAAAGTCACTGAAATTTTATAAATGCTTTTTTAGCAGCAGAACTTCATTATTATAGAAGTATTATTTTTCATTTACGTTAACTTTTATATGTACAATATTAATGCCTTGTTGAGCGTTGTTGCAAAGTCACGGAAGCAGAAATAGCTTAAGTTATTGTAATAATATTTTTGGCTACAAACTCAACAGCTGCTTGACACTTGTAGATTCGTGGCGGTTAGCTTCCACTGATTACCAGGATCACAAAATGATTTTGCAAAGAGGCACCACTGATGTAGAATTTGGTAATACACCTCGGTTCGTTTCGGTTTGTGTACAGGTCCTTATTTGTCGTAGTTCACGGTACTGTTCCTTTGTGATGTGTGGCATAATTATAATTGCATTTCAGTTTGTTAAACGTGATTAGCAGAATTTTCGTTAATGAGAAAAACCACACATTTGATTTGTGTTGCGGGCATATTACACCTACGCAGTTTGATTTGAAACTGTTTGATCGTAATTAATCCTCCTGCACTGAACAAACGTGTCTGGTTCATATATATTTATAGCACATTGATTAGCGTATGTATGTGAATGTGGAGTGCTCTTGTTCTGATAAGGGTGAGCGACTGATTTAGCCGTTTCCATTTTTCTTTCTTTTTCCCTGTTTAGTGACTGTGGCGTTGTGGAATCTGAATCGTGAAAACAATACCATTTTTTGCCAATTTTTCTATTTCGGGAGTACAGTAGCTATCGGTAGCTGAACTAAGGAGGATACAAAATTCAGACTGAAAGACAAAGAAATCTGCTAACATTAGATATTCTATAGTGTCTGTTAGGAAGTTATTTCTGAAAACATCTGAAGTGTATTCTCATACGGAGGCGAACCATGGACGATAAATTGTATGGACAGCTGGAGAGTAGGAGCTCTCGAAATGTGATACTACTGAAGAATGTTGCAGGTTAGATGGTTAGACAGAGTAACTAAAGAAGACATACTAAGTCCAAGTGAGTTTTCAGCACAGGTTGACTATAAAAGAAGAACTTCGAAACTTTCTGGTGGAACGGAAAGTGTGTGCCGATCTGGGATTCAATCATAGGAACTCTGCGTTTCGCAGATAAGTGCGCTATTGACTGAAATACCGAAAACGACTCACGCCCCGGAAACATAGATGCACTTCAGATAGTATCTCATCCCCTACCTTCCAAACATTACAGAAGCATCTCCCAGGCTATTGCGAAGCCATATCTCTGCAATATCGTTTCTTCGTGGAGTGCTAGTCCTCGAAAGTTTCCCGGGAGTATGTCTACGAATTCTGGAAGGTTGAGATGAGTTACTGCGGGAAGTAAAACTGTGAGGAGGGATAATGAGACGTCTTTTGGCAGCTCAATCGATGGAGCACTTGCCCTCGAACAGCAAACGCCGCAGGTTCGAGTCTTGGTCCAGCACATCTGCCAGAAAGTTTCATACCAGTGCGAACTCTGCTGCAGAGTGAAAAATTTATTCTGAGAACAAAGTAATAGTTTGACTGAACATATGCTGAGGCATCATGGAATAGCTAATTTGATGATGGAGGGAACTGTGGAAGGATAAAAACTTTAGATGGTGTTCCAATGTATTTGCACTGAAGAGCCAAATAAACTGGTGCACCTGCGTTAATATCTTGTAGGGCCACCGCGAGCACTCAGAATTACCGCAACACGACGTGGCATGGACTCGACTAATGTCTGAAGTATTGCTGGAGGGAGGTGACAACCATGAATCCTGCAGGGCTGTCTTTAAGAGTGCGAGGGGGTTGAGATCTCTTCTGAACAGTACGTTGCAAGACATCCCAGATATGCTCAATAGTGTTCATGCATGGGGAGTATGGTGGACAGCGTTCCTGGAGCCACTCTGTGGCAGTTCTGGACGTGTAGGGTGTAGCATTGTCCTGCTGCAATTGCCCAAGTCCGACAGAACGGATGCAGGTGATCAGACAGGATGCTTGGGTACGTGCCACCTGTCAGAGTCGTAGATAGACGTATTAGGCGACCCATATCACTCCAACTACACACGCTCGCCACAATTACAGATCCTCCGCCAGCTTGAACTGTCCCAAACTGAAACCCAGGGTCCATGGATTCATGAGGTTGTCTCCATATCCGTACACGTCCAACCTCTTGATACAACGTGAAACGAGACTCGTTCGACCAGGCAACATATCTCCAGTTGTAAGTAGGCTGTTTAGGTTCTTATATTGGTAACGCCACCGCCACGTAGCGCTCTGTATGAAAATCACTGGCTGTGCTGTGTGCAGTCTGTGGCTGGGTGGCATTGTTGGAATAGTCGCTATTGTAGTGTTGGGCAGTTGGCTGTTAACAGCGCGTAGGGTTGCGCAGATGGAGGTGAGCCGCCAGCAGTGGTGGATGTGGGGAGAGAGATGGCGGAATTTTGAGAGCGGACGATCTGGACGTGTGTCCATCAGAAAGAATAAATTTGTAATATAGGATATAATGGACTGATATATATATTATGACTTTTGAACACTATTAAGGTAAATACATTGTTTGTTCTCTATCAAAATCTTTCATTTGCTAACTATGCCTATCAGTTGGTTGGTTGGTTGGTTTGGGAAAGACCGGACAGCGTGGTCATCGGTCTCTTCGGATTAGGGAAGGATGGGGAAGGAAGTCGGCCGTGCCCTTTCAGAGGAACCATCCCGGCATTTGCCTGGACTGATTTAGGGAAATCACGGAAAACCCAAATCAGGATGGCCGGACGCGGGATTGAACCGTCGTCCTTCCGAATGCGAGTCCAGTGTCTAACCACTGCGCCACCTCGCTCGGTTCTGCCTATCAGTAGTTAGTGCCTTCAGTAGTTTGAATCTTTTATGTAGCTGGCAGTAGTGGCGCTCGCTGTATTGCAGTAGTTCGAGTAACGAAGATTTTTGTGAGGTAAGTGATTTGTGAAAGGTATAGGTTAATGTTAGTCAGGGCCATTCTTTTGTAGGGATTATTGAAAGTCAGAGTGCGTTGCGCTAAAAAATATTGTGTGTCAGTTTTAGTGTTGATCAGAACAGGTAAAGACCGAAATGTCTGAGTACATTAAGTTCTGCTTAGCTGTTTGAAAATCAAATAATGTAAGAGGTTTATCAGCACAGTAGTTCATAAATTTTTCTAAGGGGACGTTTCACAGTCATCAACAGTTCAGTGTCGATGTTGACGGGCCCTGGCGAGGGTAAAACTTTGTGTCCTGCAGTCATCAAGTATACACGAGCCGGCCTTCAGCTCCGAAAGCCCATATCGATGATGTTTCGTTGAATGGTTCACACACTGAGACTTGTTGATGGCCCAGCATTGAAACTGCAGCAGTTTGTGGAAGGGGTGCACTTCTGACACGCTGAACATTCTCTTCAGTCGTCGTTGGTCCCGTTCTTGCAGGATCTTTCTCCGGCGGCAGCGATGTCGGAGATTTGATGTTTTACCAGATTCTTGATGTTCACGGTACACTCGTGAAATGATCGTACGGGAAAATCCCCACTTCAGTGCTACCTCTGAGATACTTTGTCCCATCGGTCGTGAGCCGACTATAACACCACGTTCAAACTCAATTAAATCTTGATAACCTGCCATTGTAGCAGCAGTAACAGATCTAACAACTACGCTAGACACTTGTTGTCTTATACAGGCATTTCCGACCGCAGCACCATATTCTGCCTGTTTACGTATCTGTATTTGAGTATGCATGCCTATACCAGTTTCTTTGGTGCTTCAACGTATTTTGCACCCTTTACGCAGAGATGAAAAAACTTAAAAGGGATAGAGCAACGAGGAGAGCTGCACCAAATTAGTCTTTGGACTTAAGACCACAACACCTTACAACTATTTCGAGCAATGTACTGATAGTTATAATTAAATTAACGGTATTCCGAGTGCTGCAGCGCAGCTGTATGCATCGCAGGACGCTGAAACATCATAGGTATGTTCATTAATTGGTGCGCTCGCGGAGTATTATGGAAAAAAACCGATTTCTTCCACCAGGCGAAAATATAACGCTGTAAGCAGTCAGAATGTGAAATGTTTCCTGTTTTGACGTCAGTATGGTCCCTGTCGCTTGGCGATACGTGTTGCTTACCTTTGCGCTGTGGTTCTTGGTGTAAGTAGTTAGTATGGTTGAAGTTTTCTGTACGAAACACAATAGCTACCGAGAAGAAAGTCTGTGCACTGCTGGTAAAGTTCTTTTATCAGAACTGCAGCAATACCAGCATTACACTGCGGGAATACCGCCGACAGAAACAGATGCGAAGTAGGCCCTGTAAATAAGTGAGATAAAGATTATGATGAAGAAAAAATAAGTGGTGCAGTAGGGAAAGAGAGGCGGCCCGTTCCCACGAAAGTCATTGGTGGAGTTGCTGTAGTCGCAGCCTCAAATTCTGCAGTCACTGCTCCAGTAGTGTCACGGGAGTTGTCTCTCCCTGGTCAAACAGTTCAAAAGATTTTGCACCTCACTTTACACTTGTTGTATCTCTACAAGATTCAGAATGTGCACCAAATAAAACTCCAAGACAGGTTACAGCCTAGTGATTTGCCGTTCGTTTTCTGCAAGCATGGCCGGCCAGTGTGGCCGTACGGTTCTAGGCGCTTCAGTCTGGAACCGCGAGATCGCTACGGTCGCAGGTTCGAATCCTGCCTCCGGCATGGATGTGTGTGATGTCCTTAGGTTAGTCAGGTTTAAGTAGTTCTAGGTTCTAGGGGACTGATGATCTCAGATGTTAAGTCCCATAGTGCTCAGATCCATTTGAACCATTTTTTTTTCTGCAAGCATGAAAATGTATGGCTTATGGTAAGTGAATATTCTTTGGACAGACGAGGTACATTTAACATTGTGCGGTGCCGTGAATGCACAGAACTGTAACTCGCATAAGGGGTCCACCCCGCCACATGTTTCGCAGACACGTGCACTGCACTCAGCTTCTGTGGCTCCTTCATCCTCGATCAGTTTTCTTCCTGGAGATGACATCTCGTGGGCTTCTTAGGTGTATACTGACAGGATCTCCTTTTCCAACACTTGATTCAAGCTTCGCAAGATCGGAACTGTGTCCACATCACTGTTTTGATGGAAGATGGTAGATGAAACCACACGTCGATTGCCATGTGTAAGATTTGCTTCGAGAACCTTTTGGTAATGATAGCATCGTCTCTAGGCAATTTGAAGATGTGTG
This sequence comes from Schistocerca americana, assembly GCF_021461395.2. Taxonomy (NCBI): domain Eukaryota; kingdom Metazoa; phylum Arthropoda; class Insecta; order Orthoptera; family Acrididae; genus Schistocerca; species Schistocerca americana. The sequence continues at coordinate 444,474,452 of NC_060126.1, forward strand.
GACTTCCAGATCCCCAGACTTCAATCAACGTGACTTCTGGTTATGGCATTATCTGAAAGATCGTTTCTATAAGGGAGGTATCCGGACTCTTCCTGACCTTCCCTTGTCATTCTTGATGTGTTCGTCAGAAGAAAGGTTGGTGGTATGTTGAGAAGTGCTATTTATAGGAAGCTAACCCACATTGATTTATATCTACAGACTGACAGTTGTCACCACGCGGCTCAGCTTGTAGGTGTGCTTCGTATAGCGAAACAAATATCAGACACGCGTTGCGCTATCGTCGAATCACGTACTGGGACACTAATTACAATAACGAGGTACCACGCAAGTTTTCATCCTTTTTGCCTTACGAGGAAAGTATCTCCAGCAGTTTTGCTTGTATTCTGTGAAAATACGGTGTGGTTATGTTTCCACCCATCATCTGAGATTAGGACCTTTTAGGATCCGTAAGGATTATCTAGTTTTCGTATAAGGCAGATATGTGTCGTATTCCTAGCATTTGTGGCATGTCATATTTTGGTGCAACAAACCGGACCGTGGAGTGCCGGTGTATTGAGCATAAACGTCACAGACGCTTACAACCGCCAAGCAAATCTGCTACTGCATAATATTGCCTTGGCACTCGTCAGAATATAGCAGCATTTAAATTCCGACATGAACATTCAGTTATTGGGATATTGTTATTACGGAAGCAGTTGAAATTAAATAAGCAAGTGAATGTATAAATAGACATGGAGGTTTTGCGTATGTCCTGCTCTCTTCTCCGGACAAACAACAGAGGGACTGAGTTAATACTACCTTGTTTGTGTGTGTGTGTGTGTGTGTGTGTGTGTGTGTGTGTGTGTGTGTCATCTTTCGGCATATGCTCTGCGTACTGATTTGTGCCTTGAAAATGCCAAGGTATGAACCTCTCGAAATATCAGTGGTAGTCGAAGACGCCATCTGGCTGCATGCCTATAAGTTATTCGAAAACATTATACGCTGGGAAAAACTCACGTTTCATGAGTATAGTTGTCTAGAAGAAAGTGCCCCTGGTATCAATATGGCAGTCCATTTGCATAGTGCGCGTCTCTTAGTTTTCGTGTACAAAGTGTGCTGTTTATGATGGTTTGACAGACTTCCGGTGCACGGAAGTTAGGAAAATGTATAAATGAATAACTCTGATCAGAGACTAAATCTGGGGACGGCCTAACAATACGACAGACCTATGCATGTATATTTGTTCTTGTACTTAAATAAAAGTACTAGAATATCAATCTAAACTGACATGAGCACATGATGGCCCAATATGGGAACATTCGAAAATGTACAAGTTTCACTTACAGTTCAGACGATACAAGTAACCCAGGTTTACAGTGTGGAAATTACGAATGAAACTGCTTCTTTGATGAGCTTTAAGCAGAATGTGGCTCAAATTACCAGCAAGCATTGTATTTTATAGATCACTTTCTTCGTTAATATGAGTGTATCCGGTTGACTTTTAAAGTGACTAAAATCTTCGAACTCCTCTGCGAGACTCGTTTTCTTCCCTCTTCTGCTTATCATAAATGTTTGGGGACGTATTTTCCTCGAATTGAGACGCACCCCAAAGTCACTGTAGTATGTGGCCTCTCATACAGCTAATCACTTAATTGTGAAGCGAATTGTGTGGTCAAGTAGATGTAGATGTAGATCTTGTGCACCTGAGTGGTCGCCAACGGAGCTCTTCACGCAGCGATTGCTAATAGGGTGCGAGGGCCTTGCGTGGCCCTGTGGTCGACAGATCTCAGCATAATGAGCAGAGCTGGGGGGAAGCCGTCGTGGCTTGCTTGCACTGGGTCGGGCTAATCTCCGTCAGTGGTAGGTGCCTCTTACGTGGTCACCAATTAGCGCTGCTATTCGCTGGTTCCGTCGATTTTCGAAGGTATCTACTGCAAAAGACACTTGTCGACGAGCCTCTTTGCGCTGACATTAGAGAGCGTATCTGGTGGACTCTGGCAGTTGCAATTGCCGTAACGACATTCAGTAAAATGTATTTACGTCTGTACTTTGTAAGCAACCTGACGGTGTGTGGAGGAGAGTGCTTCTGGTACCACTGTCCGTTTCCTTTCCTGTACCATTCACGAATGGCGCGTGGGAAGAATGATTGTCGCATGACGTAATACTTCTCCGACTTTTGCGTCGTGAGCATTTTTCTACGGGTGTGTAGGATGGAGTAATATCTTGTGTATGCTGTTGTTGGAACTTATACTCTTGAGATTTTATAACTAAAGGTCTCCCTTATGTACAACTCCTCTCTTGTAGCATCTGCCACTGGAATTTGTTCATCTCTCTCATGCCGAGTAAACAATCCCCTGACGGAAAGCGCAGCTCTACGTTGGATCTTCTCTATCTCTTTTATCAGTTTCAAAGGCAACTTCAGTCAAATATTAATTATTTTGGACCAGACAGGCATTTTCAAACTTGAGGAGTAGGAGGGACGCTGAGAGAAGAAATGTTTATCCACTATTTTCTTATCATTGATTGTACTACATATTGTACTAAATACTTATTTATTGTTCTAAATACCAGAGATCGGTAATTACAAAACTACAACTTGTCCTGCTGAAATCTATCGTACTTTAAGCAATGCTCTCGTTTACTTTCAATAACAAACTATGACAGTTTGAATTTAAATAAAGTTTACAATGAATCAAAAATTTAGTGAAAATGCTACTGGATTATACGCCATTTGGATGCGCTTTAATAATTCTCTGATGTCTTGACCACGCTTTTCCGGAAATAATAAAAGGTGTGAAGGCGATTTTGGCAACAATATAAAATGTGGTCAAGACCTCAGTAATTTATTAAATATCCAAAATCTTTGAGTTAAGTATAAAGAAACATCAAACATTTAAAACTTTCAGAAGTGCTACATCTCCTACAGGGAGAGACTTGATAAGCACTAGTAAGACATAGATAGACAAAAACAGGGGTTTATTATGACCACAGTAGATAGATTTAATAAAAAAGGAAAAACTCTTCTCAATAAGAGTAATACGACTTCTCAGACATCAACAAGCATACGCCTGGAACACACAGTGAATAAACGTAGTAGGACGTGAAGACTGTGCCACTGATAATCCCTAACGACGGAGGTTGAGCGTTCGGCGTAGTCGGCTGACAGGTACGTCTCGGGATTTCGCTGGAAAATCGTATGTCTCGCTACGGTCGCTTCCGACCAGCCTCTGGCAGATGGGGTGCTGAGAGCCGGCGCCTGAATTGCTACAGAGCTTCGGTGGAGCGAACTGCCGGCGTGTTGGCTTGCACCGCCCTATATAGCCAAAGCGCGGAGGAGTTTGTACCGATCCAGTTCCGCACATGTGACACGGCGGAGGAAACAGGTCCCCGGCACGGAGGACCTCTGGTGGCGCTTGTCCTGCCGTCTGTCGTCCTTGTGATCGACGCAGTCCGCGGAGGCAGCGCCTTGCACATATGCAACCCCGCGATGGCCCAATATCTGAGGGGTTGCCGACTCCTGTAAGCGAACGTCAGGTACATTGCGAAAACGCATCACAAATTTTAAAAATCCCTTGGGTAAAACTTTACAATAAATTATAGAAACAAGATATCCAAAACTTATCTAAAAATTTAAATCGTCAAAATAAAAGAAACAAGCAATGAAATGGCAAGTAGACCAATCCCTTTAACAGTAAGTGCAAATCAGGCGCCTTGTTTCCAAAAGACACCATGTTTGCGTGGCAGCATCAACTCCAGATTGGGTGCTAGTCTCTTTTCACTTACACGTGCCACCTCTATGCTTCAAGTTTGGCCTTACATCAATTTCAGAAATACAACTTCAGCACATAGTAATGCCACTGCAGCACAACTGTTAAGCACTTATAACAATCGTACAAAGTGAATAAAAAATTTGTAACCTTGAAACCAGCAAGACTTGGCGTAATTGGCGTTTTCAAGCAAGGAATTTAAGTTACCAAGATCGTTTATTACTTAACAAACGAAGGAGTTAGACGGATTAATTAGCAAAATCAACTAGCAAATTTAAATATTGATAAACTACTCCTAAATCACTTGGCGCACAGCACACTTTAAATTTAAGGAAGGGTCTTTCCATCGCGTTACTACGCGAACAGTGAAACTGAATCTGTATCTGGTAAGCAAGATGGAGAACTTCACGCGTTTTACCTGAACACATACATTTAGAGCAGGACAGTACTTACCGATAGTACAACCGTCACTGAGCGCTATAATTCAAATCCCATATGTATTAACCACACTCAGCCCTTCTGCAGCTGACAGCGTTCCACACACTGTCGTCAATAACTTGTTCTGGAATAAATAATAATTAATTCAAACCCTCAGCTGCCGACGGGTGTTGTTGATATACCTCGATGGGGACAGCTGAAAATGTGTGCCCCGACCGGGACTGGATCCCGGGACCTCCTGCTTGCATGGCAGACGCTGTATCCACCTGAGCCACCGAGGACACAGATGAATAGCGCGACTGAAGGGACTTATCTCTTGCACGATTCCCGTGAGACCCACATTCCCAACTGTCCACAATCTACATATGTAATGTAACTTGTAGATATTTGCCCATCCACTCATTACGCGCGCACACTAAGGTGACGATTCCCGTAAGAGTTGAGGCAACCTGTGCGCAATGGCTGGGTAGCCTTTACTTATATATATATGAAGATAGCAAATGTTCTCGAAAGAACAGATACCATTGATGACCGTGCAGCTTCTCTAGAATGAAATGATAATTAATTGAAACAACACCTGTCGGCAGCTGAGGTTTTCAATTAATTATCATTTATTCTAGAGGAGCTGTACGGTCATCAATGGTATCTGTTCTTCCGAGAACAGTTACTATCTTCATATATATTGTAACGTGTTCTGGGGCGGTGCCTTCAATAGGAAAGAAACAGAAATTGCATTGGCTGTTGATATACTTTCCGGGATGTGAGGTCGTGGTCCAAGAACTTTTCTGCTCCTTACGTTTCGTCCAGGACTGCGCTGGACTTCCTCAGAGGCGCTGCTCCGCTGAGTCTTGCCGACTGACTGGTCGGGTGTCTGAGAGCGACTTATATATTGTGAGAAAGGGGGGCGTGGTTCAGATGACACGTGATGAGCAGTGATAATCCATAGCAAAGATAAGGTTGACTATCGGTTACCACCTTGTCAAAGATAAAAATTGTTAGCAATTTTGTAGAGCCACTGTCCATATATCGCTAAGTTTCATAGCCTCCTCTTTCCTATTAAAATTATCGTGATGTTTATAAATTTCAATAGCTTCTCTATATAGCCGTGGATAGTAATTTAACGTTGTAGATAAAACTTCGGTATCCGAAAAATTCACTTGGTGGTTGCCTGGTTGAAGAGCATGTTCGGCAACAGCTGATTTTTCTATTTTTCCAAGTCGACAAAGACTTTTATACTCTTTCAGTCGCGTGTTTACCTGCGGTAAGATTATATTGGTACTACCAAAAGAAGCGTAAACACGCGACTGAAAGAGCATAAAAGTCTTTGTCGACTTGGAAAAATAGAAAAATCAGCTGTAGCGGAACATGCTCTTCAACCAGGCAACCACCAAGTGAAGTTTTCGGATACCGAAGTTTTGTCTACAACGTTAAATTACTATCCACGCCTATATAGAGAAGCTATTGAAATTTATAAACATCACGATAATTTTAATAGGAAAGAGGAGGCTATGAAACTTAGCGATATATGGACAGTGGCTCTACAAAATTGCTAACAATTTTTATCTTTGACAAGGTGGCAATCGATAGTCAACCTTATCTTTGTTATGGATTATTACTGCTCATCACGTGTCACCTGAACCACGCCCCCCTTTCTCACAATATATAAGTCGCTCTCAGACACCCGACCAGTCAGTCGGCAAGACTCAGCGGAGCAGCGCCTCTGAGGAAGTCCAGCGCAGTCCTGGACGAAACGTAAGGAGCAGAAAAGTTCTTGGACCACGACCTCACATCCCGGAAAGTATATCAACAGCCATGTCACCCGGTCGTGAAAGCCTTCATTCTACAGAAATTGCATTGCCAAAAGCACGATCCATACTCACAACTAAATCAAGATAGCACGTATCGAGTGGAGACTGAAACACTATGTACGAGTGTTGTTCAATGAGGAGCGCAACACATTTTCTTTCGGGAAGCAGGTTGGTTTCATTCAGGATTCCAGTACACCATACTATTTAGGTTACAAAACCACACTTTTCAACACAATCTCCGTTCAATGCGACGGCCTACGACTTTCTAGGAGGGCCTGTATGAGATGGCCGACGTCGGAGCCAACGTCTCGCTGCACGAGTAACCTCCCCATCACCCACGTACCGCTTCCCGCGAAGTGGACCCTTCATTGGAACAAACAGATGGAAGTCGGAAAGTGCGAGATCCGAGCTGTAGGGTGGATGAGGAAGAACACTCCAGTGAAGTGTTGTTAGCTTCTCTCGGGTACATAGACTTGTGTGAGGCCTTGCGTTGTCACAGAGGTCTTCGACTGTGATCCGCCGATCATCTCCAGTAGGAGTGTTCGCACACTTTCCAACGCTGCAGCAGTCACAGCTTCGTGCGGCCGGCCGGCACGAATGAGTGGGACGCCGTTGCGATGATGAGGCGGCTTTGTTCAACTATTGGCGGTGCTTTTGTCCACTGCCTTGTCCCCGTGTACACTTTGCAAGCGCCTATGAATATCTAGGAAGCTCTAGTTTTCCGCCAAAAGAATCTCAGTGACAGTTCTCTACTGGGAAAGCACCTCCGTTACAGAGACCATTTTGAAGGCTACGTATAGCGCCGCAGGGGTGCACTCAGCCTCTTGATACCAATTGAGGAGCTACTCGACCCGAATAGTAGCGGCTTCGGTCAAGAATGCCATCATAACGACCAGGAGAGCGGTGTGCTGACCGCACGCCCCTCCGCATCCTCCCCTGAGGATGACACGGCGGTGGGATGGTCCCGGTAAGCCACTCGTGGCATGAAGACGGAGTTCTTTTTTTTTTTTTTTACGTATAGCGCCGCCACCTCACCTGTCGGAACTTCACAAAACTAAAGTCTCTTAATCGTGAATAGTCCACGATGTCCCAAAGTAAATTCTGCAGTTTTTCCAGCCGAAACTGGACGAGGTAAATGTGTTGCATTACTTATTGAACCCCCCTCGCACTTGATTGAGCCTGGCAGGATTCAACACCAGCACATACGGCAGCTGGTCCACACAGGACACAACACACGCTCCCGCGGTCTGCCGGCCGCGGTGGTCGTGCGGTTCTAGGCGCTCCGGTCCGGAGCCGCGCTGCTGCTACGGTCGCAGGTTCGAATCCTGCCTCGGGCATGGATGTGTGTGATGTCCTTAGGTTAGTTAGGTTTACTTAGTTCTAAGTTCTAGGGGACTGATGACCACAGCAGTTGAGTCCCATAGCGCTCAGAGCCATTTGAACCATTTGAGCCTCCCGCGGTCTACGGTTAGTTACATGGTGGCTACGCCTCTTCTCTCCTCAAGGAAATATTCGCTCGCTGGTCTCACTCTCTCATCAGCGCCGCAGAGCTCTGTCTTCTAAAACTATTCGCACCAGAGGTCCTGTAGTAGTCCGTGCTTCACTTTAGCGCTAGGTGTCGAACCAAGATACCACTGAAGCATAGATCAGTCCTACTTGGTAAAGGTCCCCACTTCTCAAGGATCGAACGATCGTGTATTTTGCAAGCCACTTCTTTCGTGGATGAATTACATTTACTTAACACTCACCCTGCGTATCTCAGTCTGGCTTCTGCTTTTCCTACTGTTTGTTTCATGTGGTCTTTTACGTTAAGTCGCTACCGATGGCTAACACTAGGTATTTTACGTACTTAGTGCTACCATTGATTGGTCACCAACAGCGTTATCAAACCGTAGCGGATTTCTTTGCCTATTTGTGCATGTTATCTTACATTTATTTACGTTCGTGGTCAACTTCTAGGCCTTGTATCAATAATTGATGCTCTGAAAAGATCTTGGTGCATTTTGCAAGAACCTCCTACTCGTACTATACCTCCAAAAATGTCTCGGTTTAGTAGATGAGTCCGTGGATGGTATATAAAGGGCGTACAGTATAAGTGGCCATGCTTTCCCACCCGAGTTTTGCGATAATTAAACCAGTCCGTCCTTGAACTTACTTAGTGATCCGCCACGTAGGAATTCTTCCTACCTGTTGTGTGGAGGTGCTCTAGTAGTTTTGTGCCCCCTTGCATAGCGTAACAGTGCCGTCGGATTCTGAAAGTGCAATACTAATGTCTTTGTTTCACGTAATGAAGTGGGAAGATGTTTCTTGTGCAACACGGGCTGCCATTAGGGTGCATTTATTTAAGAAACAGGGTGCAGTTAACTGGTTCACACTGATTATTTTGTATAAGATCGTAATCTTCAGTTATGCCAAAGTTATTCATTTATTTATTAATATCAACATTTCCTGGCATTGTAAAATTATTTGAAGATACAATTTATGACTCGTAGACTCCTCCTAATGTCTGAGCCGCAAACAGCAACTTTTGTTTCCAAAATATTTATTAAAAACAATTTCTCGATTCGCGTCACAAAAATGTACTTTCCCTGTGTATCTCTTTGCTGACGTCACAAGCGATTTCTGCATCGGCACCTCATTCCCCTGGCTCTGCTAGCCTGCGTGGGAACCTACCACTAGCTTCTTACTCTGTACGTCCTTGCAGCAGTGATACATTCAGTTCACATATGTGAAATAAGAAAACTGTAAATAAAGTAAAATGCGCACTTATCTGCAGATGAGGTGTACCTTACAGTTTCACTACAGTCTTCCAGTGTTGCAGCCTTGCTACAAACAACAGCAGTGTGCACGGTCAGTCTCAAGGAGCCTTGAGCGTTATTCACTATAACTTCAAAATGAAATGTATACAGTAGCGACCGTGTAGCTCTCCCTTTGGGAGCTCCGAGAATTACGTTTCCATTAGTATGAAATTAGCTTGTCCAGTTCAGCTACTTGCGCTGTGGAGTGCTTAGGCTGTGAGCCGAACGAAATATTAGTCATATGTAAAAACTTTTAAAATATAAATAAAATCACAGTGTAATTAATAGCTAAATTTGAAGAATTTCTTTGTTAATTTGTGATGTGTTCCGCAGTCTTTGTTCCATCATCAGGTGGCAGTTCGGGTGTTTTGCTCAACTGCAGAACTCATGTAAAGCCAGCGGATTAAAAATGTCTGCAGTCCTGTGCATCTTCGTTGTCTGCTTATCTAGGGAGCATTTGGTCCAAGACACAATAGACTCTGAAATTAAATCTCACAATGTTATTTCGACATCTACATCGTCTCCGTATAGTTGTTCTATAACATAACAAAGTATACGAGGCTCACTTATTGGCATTACCGGTGTAACTTACAGGCTAAGGTAAGCTTGAAGGGTATACAGCCTATTACAAAAAGATACGGCCAAACTTTCAGGAAACATTCCTCACACACAAAGAAAGAAAATATGTTATGTGGACATGTGCCCGGAAACGCTTACTTTCCATGTTAGAGCTCATTTCAGTAATTCTCTTCAAATCACATTAATCATGGAATGGAAACAGAGCAACAGAATGTACCAGCGTGACTTCAAATGCTTTGTTACAGGAGATGTTCAAAATGTTCTCCGTTAGCGAGGATACATGCATCCACCCTCCCCACATGGAATCCCTGATGCGCTGATGCAGCCCTGGAGAATGGCGTATTGTATCACAGCTGTCCACAATACGAGCACGAAGAGTCTCTACATTTGGTACCAGGGTTGCGTAGACAAGAGCTTTCAAATGCCCCCATAAATGAAAGTCAAGAGAGTTGAGGTCAGGAGAGCGTGGAGGCCATGGAATTGGTCAGCCTCTACCAATCCACCGGTCACCGAATCTGTTGTTGAGAAGCGTACGAACACTTCGACTGAAATGTGCAGGAGCTCCCTCGTGCATGAACCACATGCTGTGTCGTACTTGTAAAGGCACAAGTTCTAGCAGCACAGGTAGAGCATCCCGTATGAAATCATGGCGGTGAATCGAGGAAGTACAGTACATACTGACGAAACTAAAATGAGCTCTAACATGGAAATTAAGCGTTTCCGGACACATGTCCACACAACATCTTTTCTTTATTTGTGTGTGAGGAATGTTTCCTGAAAGTTTGGCCGTACTTTTTTGTAACACCCTGTATAAATTGTATCTTGTTTTTACTACAGGTTAGCTGTTCGCCGTTATTATATTAGCTACATCGTGTGTGCTCACATGGTGTGTGGAACAATGGGTAGATATACACCACCACATGTATTTGGTTTTATACTGCTGGTAACTATGTTCCAGGATGTCAAAATATAGTGTTGTTAGTTAGTTAGCTAGTTTCATGTTCCACGGATCACTTTCAAGATAAACTGTAATGATGTGGAGCAAGTCATTTTACATTCATATTGCAAATCAGTTTGTAAATATGGCTCCATTATGAACACTTTCCTTTTTTATTGTTGTTATTACTATTATTAAATATAAAGATGTGAGTCAGTGATTCATATCTACCTCTTTTTACATATTACAATAATAGAAATTTTTCTGCAGAATAGAGGGAATTGTCACTGAGAAACTTCTTCAGTTTGTTTTCAAATTTTACTTTTCTGTCTGTCACACATTTTATAGCACTGGGTAAATGATCAAAAATTTTAGAGCAGCGTCGTGCACCCCTTTTTGTGCTAAAGACGACCTTAACGTGGAGTAATGAATTTCATTTTTTCTTCCGGTGTTATAATGATTGTGTATATTATTGTTTCCTTTTTAATCTCAGTGGATTATTTACAACAAACATCGTGAGCAGTGAAGCAGTTGTCAGAAGGCTCAACTCCCAAAGCAGATGTCTACAAGATGGTCGTGAGTGGGCACCGCATATTACACTTTTAGCACGTTTTTAAGCAATGAAGACTTTTTTCCTTAAAGGAAAGTTAATCCATAACATTATTCCATATGCCTTTTTTAATGAAAATATGCAAAATACATCTTCGTACTGACTAAATAAATATATGTCGTGTGACTAGGGCTTCCTGTTGGGTAGACCGTTCGCCGGATGCAAGTCTTTCGATTTGACGCCACTTCGGCGGCTTGGGCGTCGATGGGGATGAAATGATGATGATTAGGACAACACAACACCCAGTCCCTGAGCGGTGAAAGTTTCCGACCCACCCGGAAATCGAACCCGGGCTTTGAGGATTAACATTCTGTCGCGCTGACCATTCAGCTACCAGGGCGGTCAGCGTACTGACTTGTCTGGCTGAACTAAAGTTTTTTAATTCTCAAATGAGCTTTTTCCGGTTTCAGTTCTCATCAATATGGACACCAAAATTTTTTTTAGGTTTCCACCCTAGTTATTCCTTCATCGGCTTGTGTTACACATAGCACTCATCTAGTACCTCCAGATGTGCAGAACTGAATATATTGTATATTTTTAAAATTGAGTGTGATTCCATTCGCAGAAAACCAGTCAGTGACAGTGTTAAGAAAATTGCTTTGCCATTTCTTCTGTTGCTGTATGTATGCTTGGATTGATTACAGTACTAGAGTCATCCGCAATATTAAATAATTCTGGTACATACCTAATACTGAGCCATGGTGACCTCCGTATGTGATTTCTCCCAAGACGCAGTGATCTCCCCTGATTACATTACTCGAATTACTAAGTAAGTGCAGCTTTCTACATTTTTATGGTTAGAAATGACATTATCCATTGGTTGGGGGTAGCATTGGTTCCATAAAATCTCAATGAATGCAGTATGATGTCATGGTACACAGGTGTCTTAAATAGGTCACAAAAGCTACCGACTGGTGCAGGTTTGTTATTTAATGCTTGTAAAATTGATGGTTGAAAGTGTAAACAGCATTCTCAGTAGAACATCTCTTCTGAAATCTAAACTGTGATTTGCTGAGGATACCATCAAGTTCGATACTATTCTAGAATATAGAACCTTCTCAAAGGTCGGTAGGTACTGACATCTTTCCGATCACCTTTCTTGTAGAAGGGATAACAATTGCACATTTCAAATCTCTCTGGAAACATGTCTTGAGTAGATGATGTATTTTTGGGGGAATATGTATTTTCAGAGGGAGGAGTTTGTGATACATTCGTATGATTGAATTTTATGAGTTACTTTTTCAACACATTGCTATACTTTTTCTCTTGAAATGTTTGCCGCTACACTTTCTACTACATTTAAGAAGTGATTATTAATCGCATTTGCTATCTCTGGCTCATGATTCACAGAACTTCCATTTAGGTCAGTAGTGATGTTAGCTTGCTTTGTGACCTGATGTCTTGCCTCTCTGTCACTACATCCCACATAGCCATAGGTCTGTTGTCAGAATTACTGTTTTCTGACACAGTGCACACGTTCCTCGATTTTTTAAATTTCTCTTAGCAATTTTGAGTGATGTTTGCAGTAAGCAACTACTGGAGGATGCTCACTTGTTGTTGTCAACAGATACTATCCACATTTACTTTCACAAGGAACATTAATCCTTCTACTCATCCGTGGTTTTTCACATGGCTGTTCAACACCCTTTCTGATTAGCTTATGCGAAAAGATGTTTTCAAATAACATTGCGAATTTATCATGGAACAGATAAATTGTGTGTCAACATTGGGTTCATTATGAATTTCATCCCAGGTCATCTCCTATAAACTGTTATTAGTAATTTTTTTCTGGACTCATTACGTATCGTAACTGATTTCCACTGAGGAGAATCTATGCTGTAAGGCACTATCTCATTTCTAGACAGGGTTTCAACATTCCAGAATGCTTGACAATGACTATGTGTCTAAATTATTGTCGCAGTAAATAATATTTTTAACAGTCAAATGTGGAATGACTTCACTCAAAAAATACTTGATGGTGATCCGAACTTGAGTCGAAAACGATATTGTGAATAAAACTACAGCCCAATTGCCAACTGAATTCTTTTCTCGAAAGATGGCACGTTATTGGCTGAAGTTGTCGAAGTTAAGTGGCTACAGGAGGACACAAGATGAGTTAGACAAAATGTAAGCTACCTCCAAATGTAGAAAAATGTACTTCAATGCGGATAAGAATAGAAAACAAACCCATAATGTTCGAATACAGCATTAGTAGTGTCCTGCTTCACACAGTCACATCGTTTAAATTGCTGAACATAACATTGCAAAGCGATATGAAATGGAACTAGCATATGAGGCCGCTTACGGTCGAGTTCGGTTTATTGGGAGAACTTTGGGAAGGTGTAGGAAAGGGATCGCATATAGCACGACGATAGGCCGCCGCTTTTTTTCTTTTTCTTTTTTTCTATTTTTGAGGTATCAGTCTTCTGACTGGATTCATGCAGCCCTCCACGAACTTCTCTCCTGTGTCACTCTTCATCTCCGAGTAGCACTTGCAGCCTACGACCTCAATTAAATTATTTTCAGGATATATTCCAATCTATGTCTTCATCTACAGTTTTTACCCTCTACCCTCTACCATCCTGTCCCGTCTTCCTGTCAGTGTTTGCATTATGTTCCTTTCCTCGCTGATCATGCAGTGAAACATCCTCATTTCTTACCTTATGAGGCCACATAATTTTCAACATTATTCTGTAGCACGACGTCTCAGATGCGTCGGATGTCGTCTTCTCAGGTTTGCGCACAATGCTACGTTCCAAAAGTACATTCTCAAAAATTTCTTCCTCAAATTTAGGCCTATGGTTAATACCAGTAGACTTTTCCTTGACCAGAAATGCCTTTTTTGCCAGTGATAGTCTGCTTTTTATGTCTTCTTGCTCCGTCTGTCATGGGTTATTTTGATGGCTAGATAGCAGAATTCCTTCATCCATCCGCGATCACCAATCCTGATAAGTTTCTCGCTGCTCTCATTTCTTCTACTTTTCATAACTTTCGTCTTTCTTCGATATACTCTCAACCAATATTATACTCAGTAGACCATTCCACTCAGCACATCCGTTATTCTTCGTCGTTTTCTCTGTAGATAGCACCTTCAATCTTTTAATTCTACGCTTTAAGGTTTCTTTTATTTCCGTAAGTGTTTCTTCGATGTACAGATAGAATAACAGGTGCGAAGACTACATCGCCGTCTTACACCCTTTTTAATTTGAGCACTTCGTTCTTGTTCATCCATTATTCTTCCCTCTTAGCTGTTCTGCATGTTGTATGTTGCCCGTCATTCCCTACAGCTTACCCCTATTTTGCTCAGAATTTCTAACATCTTGCATCATTTTACATTATCGAACGCTTTTTACAGGTCGACAAATCCCATGAACGTGTCTTATTTTCCTTTAGTCTTGCTTCCATTATCAACAAAAACGTGAGAATTGCCGCTCTGGTGCCTTAGCTTTTCCCAACGCCTCACTGATCGACATCTAACAGATACTCACTTTTATTTTTCATTTTTCTGCATATTATTCTTGTCAACATCCTGGATTTGTGAGTTGTTAAGCTGATTGTGCGATAATTCTCGGCTTGTCGTCCCTTGTTATCTTCGGAATTGTGAGGATGACGTTTTTCCGTATATCACTCGTACATTCTACACATCGACGTGAATAGTCGTTTTTTGCCACTCCCCCCACTGATTTTAGAATTTCTTATGGAATATGATCTATCTTAAGACCTCCAAAGCTAAATCCTAATACTCTCTTCTAAATCTCCCCAACCTCCTCTTCTATCACATCAGACAAGTCTTCCGCCTCATGGAGGCCTTCAATATACTCTTTCCATTTATCCGGACTCTTCTCTGCAATTAACAATGGAATTCCCATTCGCACTCTTAGTGTTACGCTGAGACATTCCTCTCGACAATTATTACTTTATCGATTTCTTCACATTTTTCATGTAGCCGTTTCGCCTTACCTTGCCGCACTGCCTATTTATTTCGTCCTAAGTGACTTGCGGTCCCACGTTCATGAATTTCCCTGAACATTTTGTACTTCCTTCTTTCGTCGATCAGCTGAAGTATTTCTTCCGCTACCCATGATTTCTTCGCAGTTATCTTCTTTGTACCTTTGTTTTTCTTTCCAACTCCTGTGATTTTCCTTTTTAGAGATGTCCATTCCTCTTCCACTGTACTGCTACCGAACTATTACAGCCTCAGAAAACCGTATCTCTTCATTCTTTAGAAACTCCGCATCCCAGCTGTTCGCAGATTGGTATTTCTTGACTTCAGCCTGCTCTTCATCACTACTAAATTATGATCTGACCCTGTATCTGGTCCTGGGTAAGCCTTACAATTCAGTATCTGATTTCAGAATCTCTACCTAATCATTATGTAATCTAACTGAAATCTTTTCATATCTCCCGATCTTTTCTAAGCATCTACATCTGCATCTATATCCATACTCCGAAAACCACCTGACGGCGTGTGGCGGCGGGTACTTTGAGTACCTCTGTCGGTTCTCCCTTCTATTCCAGTCTCGTATTGTTCGTGGAAACAAAGATTGTCGGTATGCCTCTGTGTGGGCTCTAATCTCTCTGATTTTATGCTCATGGTCTCTTCGCGAGATATATGTAGGAGGAAGCAATATACTGCTTGACTCCTCGGTGAAGGTATGTTCTCGAAACTTCAACAAAGTGGTTGGTTCAAATGGCTCTGAGCACTATGCGACTTAACTTCTCAGGTCATCAGTCGCCTAGAACTTAGAACTACTTAAACCTAACTAACCTAAGGACATCACACACATCCATGCCCGAGGCAGGATTCGAACCTACGACCGTAGCGGTCGCTAGGCTCCAGACTGTAGCACCCAGAACCGCACGGCCACTACGGCCGGCCTTCAACAAAAGCCCGTACCGAGCTACTGAGCGTATCTCTTGCAGAGTCTTCCACTGGAATTTATCTATCGTCTCTGTACCGCTTTCGGGATTACTAAATGATCCTGTAGCGAAGCGCGCTGCTCTCCGTTGCTCCGTTGGATCTTCTCTATCTCTTCTATCAACCCTATCTGGTACGGATCCCACACTGGTGAGCAGTATTCAAGCAGTGGGCGAACAAGTGTACTGTAACCTACTTCCTTTGTTTTCGGATTGCATTTCCTTAGGATTCTTCCAATGAATCTCATCCTGGCATCTGCTTTACCAACGATTAATTTTATATGGTCATTCCATTTTAAATCACTTCTAATGCCTACTCCCAGATAATTTATGGAATTAATTGCTGCCGGCCGGAGTTACCGAGCGGTTCTAGACGCTACAGTCTGGAACCGCGCGACCGCCACGGTCGCAGGTTCGAATCCTGCCTCGGGTATGGATGTGTGCGATGTCCTTAGGTAGTTACGTTTAAGTAGTTCTAAGTTATAGGGGACTGATGACCTCAGACGTTAAGTCCCATAGTGCTCAGAGCCATTTGAACCATTTTTTGAATTAACTGCTTCTAGTTGCTGACCTGCTATATTGTAGCTAAATGATAAAGGATCTTTCTTTCTATGTATTCGTAGCACATCACACTTGTCTACGAGTGAATTGTCATTCCCTGCACCATGCGTCAATTCGTTGCAGATCCTCCTGCATTTCAGTACAGTTTTTCATTGTCACATCCTCTCGATATACTACAGCATCATCCGCAAAAACCCTCAGTGAACTTCCGATGTTATCCACAGGATCATTTTTGTATATTGTGAATAGCAACGGTCCTGCGACTCACCTGAAATCACCCTTACTACGGAAGACTTCTCTACATTGAGAATGACATGCTGAGTTCTGTTATCTAGGAACTCTTCAATCCAATCGCACAATTGGTCTGATAGTCCATATGCTCTTACTTTGTTCATTAAACGACTGTGGGGAACTGTATCAAACGCCTTGCGGAAGTCAAGAAACACGGCATCTACCTGGGAACCCGTGTCTATGGCCCTCTGAGTATCGTGGACGAATAGCGCGAGCTGGGTTTCACACGATCTTTTCGAAACTCATGCTGATTACTACAGAGTAGATTTCTAGTCTCCAGAAAAGTCATTATACTCTAACATAATACGTATTTCAAAATTCTACAACTGATCGACGTTAGAGATATAGGTCTATAGTTCTGCACATCTGTTCGACGTCCCTTCTTGAAAACGGGGATGACCTGTGCCCTTTTCCAATCCTTTGGAATGCTACGCTCTTCTAGAGACCTACGGTACACCGCTGCAAGAAGGGGGCAAGTTCCTTCGCGTACTCTGTGTAAAATCGAAGTGGTATCCCATCAGGTCCAGCGGCCTTTCCTCTTTGGAGCGCTTTTAATTGTTTCTCTATCCCTCTGTCGTCTATTTCGATATCTACCATTTTGTCATCTATGCGACAATCTAGAGAAGGAATTACAGTGCAGTCTTCCTCCGTGAAAGAGCTTTGGAAAAATACATTTAATATTTCGGCCTTTAGTCTGTCATCCTCTGTTTCAGTACCATTTTGGTCACAGAGTTTCTGGTCATTTTGTTTTGATCCACCTACCGCTTTGACATAAGAACAAAATTTCTTAGGATTTTCTGCCAAGTCAGTACATAGATCTTTACTTTCGAATTCATTGAACGCTTCTCGCATAGCCCTCCTCACACTACATTTCACTTCCCGTAGTTTCTGTTTGTCTACAAGGCTTTGGCTATGTTTACTGTGAAGTTCCCTTTGCTTCCGCAGCAGTTTTCTAACTCGGTTGTTGTACCACGGTGGCTCTTTTCCATCTCTTACGATCTTGCTTGGCACATACTCATCTAAATATACCTCCTCCTCTTGTGATTATTGAACAAAGTATTCGCTATTACTAGCTGAAATTTGTTGCACAACTCAGTTAGTCTCTCTCCTCTATTTTTCCTACAACCAAGCCCGTATTCTCCAGTAACAGTTCCTGCTACTCCTTCCGCAACAATCGCATTTCAATCCCGCATGACTACTTGATTTTCATCTCCCTTCTCGTACTGAATTAAGCGTTCAATATTGTCATATATTTTCTCTAACCCTTCATCTTCGGTTTGCGACGTCGGCATGTATATGTGAAGTATTGTCGTTGGTGTTGGTTTGCTGTCATTTCTGATACGAACAACCGTATCATTGAACTGTTAAGACTAACTCACTCTCTGGCTTGCCTTCTACACTATACCCATGTGACAAAAAATCCTTGTCTTCTTACCATTTCACTTCACTGACCCGCAGTACATGTAGACTGAGCCTTAGCATTTCCCTTCTTAGATTCTCTAGCTTCTCTAGCACCATTCAGCTTCTGACATTTCATGTGCTTGGTCACCTCCCCCTTGGCAGTACCCTCTTTGAGATCCAAATGGGAGACTAAGCCAGCCACATATCCTGCTGATGCACATTACGTGTGTTTAACGCAAAGGTTTCCATTGCGTTCTGCATCCTCATGCCATTGATCAATGCTGATTCTGCTGCTTTTATGGGGCAGTTCCCCACCATGAGGGAAGGAGAGTGCCCTGGACCTCTGTCTCCTCCCCGCCCTGTCTGACAAAGCTGTTGGCAATATGAGGGTGACTTCTTATACTGGAAGTCTTAGGCCGCCAGTGCTGACGATTTTTATTCAGAATTTAAGCGGTGGTGGGGTTTGAACGCAGGACCAAGGGAGCTTTGAATACTAATCATAAACGTTATCCCTAGACCACAGGTCAATTCCCAGCTGCTCGAAGGCAAATTCCTGTTTCGGAAATTCAAAGTCACATAATAAACGGTAAAATTCAACAAGTTTTCCTTCTCTAAGCATCTCTTTAAACAAGTAATTTTCCTGTAGTTGAGTGATCTCTTAGTTCAGCTGGGACATTATCAGGATTACAATGAAGCAGATTGTGGTACAAAATCTGAAAAAACTACTTCAAGCCATGAATAATTCTTTTTGAATATCAAGGTTGACATGTTCAGCGAGTGCTGTACAAAACTGCAGGACGATTCTGCTCCCGAAAACGTATATATCGTGCAAGGGCCACGAAGAAAAGAGGAATTATGGCTCATAAGGAGATATACAGACAGCTGTTTTTTCCTCGCTCTGTTTGCGAGTGAAACAGGAAAGGAAATGACTAGTAGTAGTCCAGGTTACCCTGCACCACACAGCATACGGTGGCCAGCTGAGTCTCTATGTCGATGTACAGGGGACAGGCAAAATAACGTGAACAGTAGTAGTAATAGTGTTATGGTGGCTTCTGCCACTGAATGTATCAGGATGACCAAATTATAGCAGGAAGTCACCAAATGTAGTGGATGGATGCCAGGAGGAACCGTATTAAAACTGAGAATTTTCCAAATAATTTATTCGTTTCCACTAGGCTGTTCCGTTCACCTCGGTCTGCGTCACAAGGCCCCGCAATGCTGAGGAAGCACCCCAGCGGCCTGTGCAATGCAACGCTGTGATGTGCTGGCCTTGGCCGGTCCGCTGAGTTCCAATGATGTCAGGATGGCTGCGCCAGCAGCCGACTCAGCACTGCTCGGTGTGAGCATCCTTCTCCTCGCCGGCGTGGCTGAGATCGCGGCGATGAACAAGCGCCCGCAATACGGCGTCCAAATCTGTGGCCGTCGCCTCGGAATGTCTCTGGCATGTGTCAGGAGCTGAGACACCTGCCCGCGGTAGCGAGCCAAGAGTGGCCCACTGTTGGCTGGCTGCGGACCCCGCGATGACCTCAGAGGGTCGAACCAACGACCTGCCAGGGACTGGGGCGCTGGTGCCCCATCTGTTGCTGCGTGTAGCCTGGTGTTGTGATACGCCCCGCCACACAGGAGAGCTGCCACACTTGAAAGAATCTCGTTAGAAAACGGCACCTATTTATAGTCGGCTGTGCGTCTCTGTTTTGCCAAGCGTGCTGCTTCATGTCACGCACACATAACACTTAGGTTGGGCAGTGGCCCTCTTCTGCCTGTGACTTGCACCATGAAAACTTCTGTGCGCACCCTCTCCAGCAGTTCTACACCCCTGTGGCCTCTATTTGCCTTCGCAACTGCTGGTATTCATAACTTACTGCAACATGGCCCGCACCTGGCTGTGACTCGTGCTCCGAATATCGCACAAAACTAACTTTCCCCATACTAAACGGTGGTGCTTCTGCAACAGGGTGGTTGTGTTTGACGGTCAACAACGCAGCTATGGCACGTGTCGCACTGGACTGTGCGTGTTCAATATGGGCTAGGCATCAGTGCACGTTGTTTACGAGTAGTGCATACTTCGTACTTGCATTCAGAGGCCAAGGTCGACGTACAATGAAAGACCTAACAGAGTTTCAAAAAGAGCAGGTTATGGGGGCCTGATTAGCTGGAGCGTCAGTAACCAAGACAGCCAACTTATTGAAAGTTTCAAGAGCAATTGTTTCAACACTAATGGTAGCCTACACAAAACGTGGAAAGCCATCATTGTGTAAACATAATAGTGGGCACAAATCAAAACTAGACGACAGAGGTGCTCTGTACACTAATATGGCGGCTAAAGTGACTGCAGAGCTCACTAGCCGTCTTCGAGATCCTGTATCTATCGGCACGGTCCGCCGAGAACTCTATAAAACGAATATTCATGGGTGACCTGCTATACCGAAACCATTAGTGACGACAACCAACGCAAAGAAGCGTAAAACATGGTGTCACACAGAACGGCTGATCAGTGGAAACACTTCATGTGGTCCGACGAGTCAACGTTTTCGTTTTTTCCAGCGTCGGACCGGGTTTACGTCTGCAGAACGCCAAAAGAAGCCTAAAATCCTGATTGCTTATTTGCAGTGGTTAAGCATAGAGATGGAAGTGTGATGGTGTGGGCAGCCATATCATAGTATTCTGCTGGTCCTATGATTTCTCTCAAAGGCTCTGTTACAGCCAACGATTATGTGAACATTTTAGGTGCACCCCATGATTGAAATGTTGTTTCCCAACAATGATGGCATATTTCAGGACGATAATGAACCCATTCACACAGCCAGGAGTGTAAAATCGTGGTATGAGGAGCATGCAACTGGACTGCAGCGTCTTCCCTGGTCCAGCACAGTCCCTGGACTTCAACATTATCGAACTCTCGTGGGCGGTGTTGGAGCGCAGACTACGGAGCAGATTTCCGCCTTCCTCGTCAATACAGGAGTTAGAAGTGTGACATAACATTCGACTGAAAACTATACAATCATTATATACCAGAATTCCAAGAAGAATCGCAGCTGTATTAGGGGCACATGGCGATGCAACTCCTTATTAATAAACCATTCCCAAGTAAGTACAGGTGTTCACATTATTTTGCCTATCCGCTGTAAAAGATTGGACAGTGTGGTGGCTCAAGTGCTTTCGGATGAACATGGTACATCTACAACAAAGACAGAGTATGTGTCACAAAGTATTGAGGCTATTGAGGCGATGCCTGTGTTTAAATGAGGGAAATGATACAGGGTGTTGTGAACTGAAAGGCTATCGGGCGTGACAGAAACGTTGTTTAGCGGCAGACGATAGCATCATTGATTCGAGAGGCGCTGGAGAGGGCAAACTAACGGCTTCGGTGTCTGTGGTAGCCCCGGTGGACAATCCGTGCATCAGAGTGTGAGGGGAGGCAAAAGTCCGCAGCGGCCTCGTCTCGGCCGCGGCACCTGCAGCCTGCGGCAGTATCAATACGTGATGCAGGAGCCGGCTCGACGCCTTGTAAGTAGGCTGTTTATGTTTTCTTTATGTAAGTAGGCTGTTTAGGTTTTTTTTGGTAACGCCACCTCTCTATGAAAATCACTGGCTGTGCTGTGTGCAGTCTGTGGCTGCTTTGCATTGTTGTAATACTGCCATTGTAGTGTTGGGCAGCGGCAGCTGGATGTGAACAGCGCGTAGCGTTGCGCAGTTGGAGGTGAGCCGCCAGCAGTGGTGGATGTGGGGAGAGAGATGGCGGAGGTTTCTAATTTGTCATGAACTGATATATATATTATGACTTGTGATGATATTAAGGTAAATACATTGTTTGTTCTCTATTAATATCTTTCATTTGCTAACTATCCCTATCAGTAGTTAGTGCCTTTAGTAGTTTGAATCTTTTATTTAGCTGGCAGTAGTGGCGCTCGCTGTATTGCAGTAGCTTGAGCAGCGAAGATTTTTGTGAGGTAAGTGATTTGTGAAAGGTATAGTTTAATGTTAGTCAGGGCCATTCTTTTGTAGGGAATTTTAAAAGTCAGATTGCGTTGCGCTAACAAAGTATTGTGTGTCAGGTTAAGCACAGTCTCGTGTAGAATTGTTCAAAGGGGACGTTTCATATGTCGACCCTTAGCCTAGGATACCTCACTGGAATCTTCTGATTTTTTCTTGTAGTTTGTGTATTTAGTGTAGCTTTTGTTTATTGCTAGCGCGTAATTGTAGAGAGAATCTCCTTTGTAGTTGCAGTCTTTCATTGTTGTACAGTAAAACAGTTGTGGCATGCATGTAGATTTGCACCAAGTTTTTCGCAGCTGCAATTAACTAGATATTATTTTCAGTGCTATTTTAATGTGTTCTCTTATTTTTGATCTTCAAATTGTGTTTTTCTGTGTTGTCGTGTGAAATACTGTGACAATAATGGCGTGTGAAAAACGTAACACTAGGCTCCAAACTAAACTGAGAAATAATAGTGATGACGAGCGTAGCTTATCAGCGCCGCCGAGTAATGAATTTACTAATGTTCAAAGTAGTAATTTGATAATTGTGCATAGGGAAATGGAGCGGGCGGCAAACAATGGCGTGGACAGTGAAACAATTAGTGAAGAGGGAAGCATTATCGATCGATCGGTCGGCAACAGCTCGCCTCAGGAATCCGAAATGATAGGACACAATTTTGCAAACACTGTAGATTCAGGTTTTGCGTCCTCACCGTTTTCTCAAATGAGTCAAGACACGTTTTCCGCTTGTCAAAATGTGAATGTTGCCGGTGCAAATTCACTGCCGAAAAGCACTGAGGAACATGTTTCAGACACCAGTGCATTGTTATTACAATTAATGCAACAAATGGGACAAAAGCTTGAAAAGTTAGACACAATGGAACAAAATCTTCGAAAGTTAGACACAGTGGAACAAAATCTTAAAAAGTTAGACACAATGGAACAACATCAGAGACAAACACAGCAACAGTTAGACACAATGGAACAAAATCTTCAAAAGTTAGACACCACACTTGAACAAACACGTGAAGATTTAACTACTGAGTTACATAACATTGAATCTAAATGTCAAAAAGTCTGTAATGACGTAAAAACACAAATTTGTGAGCATTTTCAACCTATTTTTTCGCGGCATGAAAATGCATTACAGAATCACGAAGCAGCCATAAAAGAACTGCAAATTATTGTTCATGAAAATCATGAGACCTTGCAAGCTAAATTTGACTCAGTTGCATCTACCGATTCGGTTACGCAACTTGCAAAAACTCAGGATAACTTAAAGGACACAGTAGATTCGATTTCAACACAAATGGACACTCTGAAACTTGGTTCAGAAAAACACACTGAGGAAATGTGTTCATTATCAGAGAAAGTAGTTGAACTTTCGGATCAGCTAAATAATTTATCTACGAAGGTAGATGATAATCTGAATGACGCAAAACCGGTAGTCTTTAATGACACAGAACAGAGCGAACAAATTAGGAAACTGAAACAAAATCTGAATCAAATTGATACGCAACACCAAAGAGAAATCCGGGAAGTACAAGATCAGCTGACACAGGTAATACAAGAATTACGTATTTCAGAAGACACTCGCGCTCCAACACGGGAAGAGGGACTTAGAAATACGGAAAAGCCGCAAAATAATAACACAGGGCATTTCGGAAGTTATGAAAGAAATTGGCAATGTGCACCGAATTTTGAGATGGAACGGCCGACACGACCTAACAATGACCGATATGCGACTCACCGACATGATGATTTTGACTATAAGCTGTTCATTACTACACGTAAATTCAAAACATTTAAGAATTCTGGCAACGACATTCATCCACAAGCATGGCTCCATCAATTCTCGCATTGTTTTCCTCCCAACTGGTCGTTAGAACACAGATTAGAATTTATGTGTGGCTACTTGGAGAATGAACCAGCTGTAAGAATGCGATCGGTAATTCACGATTGTCACAGTGAAGGAGATTTTTATCATGCCTTCCTCTCAGCATATTGGTCTCAAGCTACACAAGACCGGGTAAAATATAGCATCATAATGATGAAACATTTCGAACAATCTGAATTTTCCAGTCTTGTGAAATATTTTGAAGACATGTTGCACAAGAATCAGTACCTGTCAAACCCATACAGCCCCTCAGAACTCATCCGCATTTGCTTAATCAAATTACCTGAACATTTACGACACATTATTTTGGCAGGGCGTTGCAAAGACGACATTGAAGCATTTCAGGGACTGTTACAAGAATTAGAAATTGACACTGACAATCGCGGAACGCGAAACCAGGAACACAACAATTACAGGTCACATCCGTCGAAATTCCGCGATGAAAGAAGTAATAACTTGACACGACAAGGCTATTCTCACAACACAAATCGTGACCAAAACAGACACCACCCGTATGACAACCGTTGGCAGAGTAGTAATAACTACAGGGAAAGATCACCTCTCCGTGGTAATGACTATCACAGAGACAATCAGAGAAACAGACAATATGGGAACCAAAATAAATATTATCAGGGGAGACAGAATAACTTTAGACGCAACGGTCCAGCGCGCAGTTTCGATTCAGGGAGAAATTCTCCACCACGTGACCGACAAGAAAGAAACTATGACATCTACCGACATGACGACAGACGATATGATCGTAACGATAGACCTGAACTGCATCAGAACTGGCGGGATTCAAACAGAGCAGGGCCCTCTCGTCACGGTGAATTTGTAGAAGTTAGGTCTCCAAACCCCAATAACGACGCGCGCCAACAAAGAGACAATAGGCAATGACTCACACCGCTGGCAGCCACAAAACATACTTATGAAACTGACGACGCAGCTGCCGTAGCTAGTAATTACGTAAAAATGGAAGACATTAGGGACATCTTACTCCAAGAACACGACATAAAACATAACAACATTGCATATCCTGTGATTCACATTACAGTAAATGACATAAAATTTACGGCAGTACTTGACTCTGGCAGTCCCATTTCAGTAATCAGTGAAACAGCCTTTAGCAAATGCAACAAATCGAACGATTGCCCCACACTTCCGTTACGTAAGATTAAATTACAAGGTGCAATCTTTGGAAAAAGTGTAGATGTACGCCAACAAACCAACTTAGAATTCTTTTGTCAAAGCCACAGCTTCTCTACGAACTTCCTTATTGTTCCATTATTGTCGACGGAAATTATACTGGGAGTAGACTTTTTGAATGAATACAAAGCAATCTTAAACTTTCACGATGCTGAAATAAGTTTAGAAAAAGAAGGTAAGTCAGTAGCTTTGAAATTTGAAGATTGGCTCTCAAACCATGATGAGGAAATTAATCGGCTGTACGTTCTGTTAGACAACAGTTCGGAATTTTCTACGGAACTAGACACTAACAATCACTCTGCAAGTACTGACAGGGATGACATCGACGGCATATTTGAAATTAATGAGTTAATTCAGAATAAAATTCAAACAATTGAGAATTGTAATGACACTGATAGGCAGGACCTTTTTGAGATTTCACAAGCACATTCCACAGTTTTTACTCACAAAACAGGTACAATCAAGGGATTTCAATACCAATTTCGTGTTCGTGAGCATACTAAATTTTGTGTTAGACCATATGTAATTCCAGCACATTATAGGGACCGTGTTAGAACAGAAATACAATCTATGCTTGACGAGGGCATTATTGAGCCTGCAGTAAGCTCATACAACAATCCGTTACATGTTGTTGAGAAGAAAAATGGATCGATCAGGCTTGTCTTAGATTCGAGACAAATCAATACTATCATTATTCCTGAAACAGACAGGCCGCAAACGTTGGAAGAACTTCTTCAAAATTTTAATGGTGTAAAAGTGTTGTCTTCCATTGATCTCAGATCCAGCTTTTATCAGATCGAACTTCATCCAGAATGTAGAAAATACACAGCTTTCCTTTGTTTCGGCGTTTGTTATCAGTTTCGGAAACTTCCCTTTGGTTTGAACATTTCTTCAGCAGCATTTATTCGCGGGCTAAATTCCATATTACCTGAATTCTTAAAACGTCACATCACCTTATATGTAGACGATATTCTGATAGCAGAAGCTTCATGGGAACAACATAATTGCATCCTCAACAGTTTGTTACGTAATTTTGCAGAATCTGGAATTACAGTTAACTTGGAAAAGTCTGAATTCGGTAGGTCAAAGGTGAGGTTTTTGGGACATATTATTTCTTCTGAAGGCATTCAGCCGGATCCTGAAAAGTTAGAAGCAATCAGAGCCATTCCAGTTCCATCTACAAAAAGACAAGTCCGCAGTTTTCTAGGTCTCGTAAATTTTTACCGTCGTTTTCTGAATATGCAAATTCTTGTTACACCAAAACTTTGTTCTCTCACTGGAAAAAATACTATTTGGAACTGGGACGAACAAGCACAATTGGAATTCAATTCTTTGAAAGAAGCGTTACTTCACGCGCCAATCTTAGCTCATCCAGATCTGTCACAAGATTTCTGCCTTAGCACGGATTCTTCTAAAGTCGGTCTTGGTGCCCATTTATTTCAAGAAGCCATAGAAAATGACACTACCATTCAGAAAACCATTGCTTTTGCTAGCCGAGTGCTAACCAAATCTGAAAAAAATTATTCCGTTACTGAATTAGAAGCTTTAGCTATCGTTTGGGCATTTAACAAATTCCGTTTCTTTCTTTCTGGTAAGCACGTAAAAGTATACAGTGATCATCGTGCATTACAATTTCTTATGTCTTCAAAATTAAATCATGACAGGTTAAAACGTTGGGCATTGTTTCTGCAAGAATTCCGCTTCACAATAGTCTACATTCCCGGCAAGGAGAACATTTTTGCGGACGCACTGTCACGCGCACCGGCTGGGCTTGAGAAAAGTACCACAGAAGGCAACCTCGAGAAAAATTTCAGTATTCTTTACATTCAGAAAGTCGCCTTTGAAAACTTCATCACCACATCTTTAAAGGACATTGCTCATGAACAAGATAAAGATCCGATTTGGAAAGACATCAAGAGCAAATGGCATGAAAAGACACACACACAGATTCGGCATTATTACCTGGTTAGAAACAACATACTCTTCAAATGCTGCACTGTTGATGACAAGCTATGGGTACTTTGCATTCCTGACGATTTTGTTAATAAGCTCATTTGGTACATTCATTTCAGCTACGCACATTTTGGTCCACGAAAATGTTATCATATTCTTCGAACGACTTGTTATTTTAACAATATGGAAAAGAGAATTCGAAGAGTCTTGTCCATTTGTAAACTTTGCCAAAAGGCGAAACCATCTACTATCTCACATCGTGCTCCGTTGTTTCCTATCATTCCTTCTAAATTAAAAGAATTTGCTGCTGTTGATCTCTTGGGACCGCTTGTCAGAACATCTAATGGATTTTCGTACGTTCTAGTCGCTGTTGAACTTACTTCAAAATTTGTTTCTTTCACACCGTTACGTAAAGCCACTGGACGGTCTGTATCCAACGCCTTTGTTAAAAATTTCTTACGTGAAGTTGGACACGTTAGCAAAGTCATTTCAGATAACGGACCGCAATTCAGATCTGCTGTTTGGTCACGCATGCTTCGCAACCATAAAATCAAACCTGTTTTTATTTCATTGTACTCACCACATTGTAACCCGTCTGAACGGATTATGAAAGAAATCAATAAGCTCTGCAGGCTTTATTGTCACAGAAAGCATCAGCATTGGGACAGATATTTACACTTATTTCAAAACGTGCTGAATGAAATGCCTCATGATTCCACTGCTTTACCACCTACTCTTGTACTGAAGAATGAAGAACCACCGAACAGAATCAGAGAGCTTGTACCTTTCCCGAATACACGTAAACTTCGACACAAAGACATAATTGATTTGGCTCTTAAAAATATAAAATCTGCAGCAGACAAACGGAGAAAACTAAACGGTAAAGCAAATGCAAAGAAATTATGTATTGGTCAGAAAGTTCTCATTAAAGCTCATTCATTGTCACATAAGAAGAAACACTTGAGTCACAAATTCTTTCTAGTTTACAATGGACCTTACAGAATCCGACGTATACCACATGATAATTGCGTTGAAGTTGAAACTCTGCGTACTAAGAAGAGCAAAGGTTTACACCACATTTCTCATGTAAAACCATTTATTGACAGATAATCTGCCTTTTAACTTTGTCTTTGCCATAAAACGTTTCACTTCACGTTACTAGTATGCTTTAGAAACTGTTACCATGCAACAATGTTTGAAGTTAAATATCCAGCCAAGAACCAAGAGAAATTATTTAAACAGAAATTACGAATGCATTGTTATTGAGAACAGACGACACAGTGTAATTGTGTGTGTACATTCTTGCTTGTTAGTTGCACGATTAGAACATTTACCAGTACTGCTAATGAGATTTTAATGCAACTTTTGGTTTACTTGAAAATACATTCTGGGTTTAAAGTACTTTCTGTGAGATACCAGACGACACAGTGGTTAGTTTATGTGACAACTACACGGTTTTATCACGACGCTACTAATGAGTGACAATTTACAATGTTGCTTTTGCGGTGTATCTGTTTTATATCTGCACAGTTTTCTGAATTATTCTGCAAAGTAAAACATGTTTTAGTAGTAACTTGTGTGGTATAGCAACAATGAGACAGCCTTTTTCGTGGCATAACAATACGTTACTGCACAGTACTTTCTTCATCACGGCAATAAGCGTAATAACTAAGACATTTATACGCAAAGCATTTCACTTTTGTGTATCATGAGGTAAGTACTTTGGCTTCTGCAGAACTTAGCTTTCGGAGGAAAATAACTACGACACTTCAACAGAGATTATCTTACAACAAGATGCACATTTAGCGCTACAGGACACGCATTTCAGTGATCAATTTTATACTTAAAACATTTATTTTTAAAGATTTTTGAATTACAAAGAAAGTTTTGCGTGATATATTTCATTCCATTGGTGTAATCTGTAACACCTGAGGGTATAATTACATTAATCCTCAGGGGGTACACGCCTACTTTGTGTACCATGTGTGTGGCAACCACAAGGAACCCTAGCTAATATGGTATTTGCTTATACAACTTTACACATCGGTACCATATTTCTCTAACACACAAATTACACAGCTATCTGATCATTTAACTGAGAGAGACAAACATTTATTTTACTACATCAGTGACACATGTTTACGCAATTATACAGTTGGATAACTTCACACTCATGAAACTGTATTTTGTCTGTACTTTGTAAACTGTTCATATTTTTTCGGAATCATTGTGATACTATGAGAGCTTTGAATGATGTATTTGGTAAAGGGATTATGATTTTTAAAGTACGTTTGAGGCAGATGACACTTTTGACATGAGCAGAGAATTTTTTTTAATTATTGGAGGAAGCTACGACGATTTTGAGATTTGACTGAGGTGTTATGATGTTATTTTTACGACGACGATGTGTATTATGCTGCTGAGGTATGTTTATGATTAATAGGCTGATGCTATATGAGTTATTTGATTATGATACTTACCTGTTATGATGCAATACTGAAGAAGTGTCGACGAATAAGGTAAGGAATAATGAGTAGTGTTTAGGGACTCTGATTTGTGGAAAAGGTTGTTGGAAACCAAGAATCGTACTTTAAGAGTTATGAAATGTGTGAGTCATGTGTGAATGTATCACAATGCCACTGAAAATTTTTTTTTGGACACTGTTATATCAATAGGATTTTGTTTCTACAGATTTGCAACGCTAATTCTTGACCTGTGAAATATTTTTATATGAGACTACCACGGTAGTGCTGTCGTAAATATTTCCGTACGAAAGTTAAGTGACCACCTGCACGTAATGCGTCGCGGGCACCCAGCTGTGTCAGACGCCTGGAGAAAAAGCCATTATTGCGAGCCCTTTTCAGCGGCACAGGTAGAAAAAAAGGGGACGCCATTAACCACATATGATTTTTGTAATGCGTTGTGGGCACACAGCTGTGTCAAACACCTGGAGAACAAGCCATTAGGGTGTGCCTTTCATCACTAATGCGACACCCTCGTTACTTGAAAACATATGATTACTCGCACTTTGTGCTAATTACTGAAATGCTTATGAATTGATGGGAAATATTCGTACATCTGCACACCTGATTACGACAAGCGTCTTTCTACGAGAGTTGAGAGAATTTCTACTAACTTATGAAATGTCACATGACTATTGAATGATATTTTTATGCTTTGGTTTGCGTAATTGCTTATTTCATTTGATACCTGTTTTTCAGCTGTGTTGCAGCATTGCTTTTATAAAATAAAATGCATTTGCTAATGTGAACACTTTCTGTCAACAGATCTATTAAATAATTATTTTATGATCCACATTCTTTAAAAAAGGAGCACTTGGAAAGGAAAGAACAATAAGAAGGAACTAGTAACTGCATTCATAATTTTCTTTTCAAGTAATTGGTAACTTTTTGGTAGAATAACTTCTTGTGGTGCACCACTTTAATTACATAGATATTAAGATGTGAATATACATTTCCCTTATCTGCATTGTTGTTTTTACTGTAATATTTTTTTCTGCTTGAGCTATGTCATGTTTTGATATAAGTTATTACATTTGCTGCTGCTAGCTTTGCCAATCTGTATTTTTTGTCATTGCTGCTTGTGTTAATTGTTTTGTGCTGCTGCATTGCCTCGTCCCTTAGTTTAGCATCTGAGCTCAGTAGATTTAAGTTAGCTTAAGAGGGGGTAGACTATATAAGAAACTAACTATGATGAATTTATAAGAAATGCATTGAGAAGCTATCAGAAAATGGTCTGGAAAAAAAAGGGATACTGTACAGTGGAGAAAAACTATTGACAGAGGATGTGAACAGAATACAGAAAGCAGGCTTAGATAGGACCTTTTGGGAATAATGATGAACGAAGGGAGATCTCCATGCCAAATACTGCAGTAAAACGAACCCTGTCCTTTCCTATTGGTGTTATCCCACTATGTGTTTGTGTACCCTTGAGTATTTGTTTTCTTCCTGTCTCTGTGTACTGTTTCATAGAATTTTTTTTCTCTTCTAATACTAAGCTATATTCACTAGGAGGAGGAATACTGTTATCCTCAAATATAAGTTGCATTAATAATATCTTATTTTCTTTGTAAAGTTGTTTACAATTATGTTCTGTTTCAATGTTCATGTGTGAAATTAATGTTTCGAAAACTATTCTCATTATTTTATGTATGTACTTATGTCACTATTTTTGTAACACTGATGTATATGTTTATTTCTATTCTTTTGTAAAGCCTGTACTACAAATGTTATCTGTATTGTTATGTTCTTTAATGATGTATTTTGTACCTTTGTAATTGTATTCTTATGTTATAAAATTGTAATTGTCACCAGTTCATGACATTATTAACTTGTTAGTTACATTTCACTGCACACGTTTCTGTTGGTCATAGTATATGGACAATATGTGAGAAGTAGGGACTGTTAGTGTTTGCACGTGTGTTAATAATTCTGCAAGGGACTGGATAACAGCATTGCTGGTTCTAAGGACAATTCCAAAAAACTTTGTGAGTCCACAAGTGGTGGTTTATGGACTTGCTATATTCTCTGCAAGACTCTTTGATGGTGAATGTGCACCTGCACAATCGCAACAGATGGCTGCTGGCCATCTCTACAAGGACTACAGTGGGATCGCAACAGATGGCTGCTGGCCATCTCTACAAGGACTACAGTGGGTCTGCACCTCTGGTGGCCCACCAATACCATTATTTCTACAAGGACTGCAGTGGGTCTGCACCTCTGGTGGCCCACCAATACCGTAATCTCTACCAGGACTACAGTGGGTCTGCTCTGTGATGACCTACCTACCAATATTCTTCCAAACTTCGAATGACGCTGTGGGTTTGCTCTGTTGTGGCCCATTACCTGTCTGCATGTCGAGAGTCAGCACTGTCTTTCCGTTGGAAGGTCAACACTACTTCTTCAAGACTGCATGGAAATCCACTACTTCTATGTGCATTTTCTTTTACTGCTCGGACTTTGAGAAAAACTCTGCATTTTTACTATGATGGATGATCTGGACTATCTTTATGGACTGTGAGAAAATTTTAGCTTCTGACCAACATTGTATCAATAAGTGTGTGCATTTGATTTCTTTGTTATTGTAATTATGAAAAATTTCTTCAAATCTGTATTGGGCACTGCCCAAAAAAATTTGTAAAATTTTTCGTGGGGAGCATGGGGGCTATGTAAGTAGGCTGTTTATGTTTTCTTTATGTAAGTAGGCTGTTTAGGTTTTTTTTGGTAACGCCACCTCTCTATGAAAATCACTGGCTGTGCTGTGTGCAGTCTGTGGCTGCTTTGCATTGTTGTAATACTGCCATTGTAGTGTTGGGCAGCGGCAGCTGGATGTGAACAGCGCGTAGCGTTGCGCAGTTGGAGGTGAGCCGCCAGCAGTGGTGGATGTGGGGAGAGAGATGGCGGAGGTTTCTAATTTGTCATGAACTGATATATATATTATGACTTGTGATGATATTAAGGTAAATACATTGTTTGTTCTCTATTAATATCTTTCATTTGCTAACTATCCCTATCAGTAGTTAGTGCCTTTAGTAGTTTGAATCTTTTATTTAGCTGGCAGTAGTGGCGCTCGCTGTATTGCAGTAGCTTGAGCAGCGAAGATTTTTGTGAGGTAAGTGATTTGTGAAAGGTATAGTTTAATGTTAGTCAGGGCCATTCTTTTGTAGGGAATTTTAAAAGTCAGATTGCGTTGCGCTAACAAAGTATTGTGTGTCAGGTTAAGCACAGTCTCGTGTAGAATTGTTCAAAGGGGACGTTTCAGCCTGCCTCCGCCTCTGCGAACGGCGCAGAGGGCCCGCAGCCTGCAGGGCAGCAAGCGAGCCCCAGCGAGGGCAACTTGGCGATCATTTCCTCTAGCGCCAGTGCAGCAGCTGTCATCCCACGGGACGTGCAAACGTACGTGGTCACAGAGCTGGTGACGTCGCAGCGTGTGATTCCTCGTTCCATTGCATTGGGAAGCGTGAAATGAAGAATAGGTCATCTCATATTTTTGCACCGCGGAGAGGAACGTGGCCAATAAGATGCGGCATCGATTTTACGTCACAAGTAGATCTTAAGGGACACCACATCATCAAGTTCACGCAGGATACAGTGGCAGACACGCAGACCAATTTTCGAGTTAATTCGTTTGTTCAGAAGGGGAGGCCGATAGTATTTGCCACTTATCGGCCGGACGGCGATGACAAAATCGCGGATCACGCCCTGCAATCTTTCTCAAATGGTTTTACGGAAACTATACTGTAAAAAAAATTTCATTTTTGCTTTAGTTATTGCTTTATATGTCAGGTTAATGCTGATATCACACCTATGACGCTACAACGCAGTCCTTGCTATGAATTTTTTCGCTTACTTAACACATGAAACTGTTTGTATACGATGTATTGTCTAGTGTAAACATGTATTGTAAATACTATGTATAAATTATGTAATATTTAACACTGGCAAGTCAGGGCATATCTAGTTAACGTTGAAGTCAGAGAGATTGTTTTGTTGCGCCTCTGGGCGCGGGAGCGCGCCAGCGGGCAGTAGTAGCAGTGACGCCGTGCTCGGAGTAAGAAGTACAGTCGAGTGCTGCTAGTCCTAGCTGTGTTACATCTAACGGCTAGTGCGTGGATCTAAGTACGACGGGAAAGTAATGGTCGGCATATCTGGAAGCATGGCCGGGCAAGTTATTATGGATTAATGGGCATAGTGCTGAAGAAACGAGGACTTAAATGTGAAGCGCATTGTGGGCCCAAGTCGCAACAGTAAAAGCCCGATGCCACGTTGTGTCGCTGCCGTGGACTTCCGTCGATCCACCGACAACGAGGGAAGTAAGATCTACGTAATTTTCGTAGGATAAAATTGCAAAAGGCTTGCAGTGACTGTGCTTTTATCTGAAGTTGAACAATTAATAACAAGCACTCAATAATCGCGGTGTTGCAGTTACATTCCACCCGACAATAACACCAAGTAGGTTCCTTCCAATCCTTACCTTACTGAACCGTGTGTGTCACGCCATTATCAAGAGAAAATATCTTAATTATCAAATTGTTTGCATAGACGGTGAAGAGTAAATTTCAGACTGGTTATCGTAGTTAATTGTTGTACTTAATAAGCTTACGCCAATCGTAGTAAATAATAGACTGAAGTAATAAATTTGATTATTAAGATCTATTTCAATGCATATTCAGCTGAAGTTAATTCAGGGATATTTCATGAAACTATAAAGCTTATTCCACCTGACAGTTCCCCAATTAATGAATTATTATCAGTCAAAACATAGTTAATCAATTATTGGCAATATATTTCGTTATCAGTAGATTAAACTGTGCAAAGTACCTAATTTTAAAGACAGAATGACAGTCCATTATTCAAAATCTCGATAGATAATTACCTGTGTTGTCAGCATTGCACTTAGCTGACAAATTATGAACAAAATAAGTGTAGTTAGATTGTTATGACATTGTTTTATATGACTACTGAGCCTGACACAGCACTTACGTAAAAGTTCCCGTTCCACCTGCTGCGCTAGAAACAGGTAAACTTTATTTCTGACACAATTATTCACGTACTTAACAGTACTGTCGCTCATCAGTTGAGCTGGCGACCGATTTTTTAATTGCTTTTACAACTTAATCATTTCTTTCGTCAAAATTTCCACTGGCAAAATTTATTTCCAAATTATTTCCATTATTTAATTTACCGATCGTTATTGAATGAAATTACTCATTCAATAACGATCAAGTTATAACGTCTCCTGTTTCCCGCGGAATAATCATTATTTACTTCGGATTCGGATGCCTCATCCCGACGCGGATCAAAATTCATAATTCACGGTCATTGTCAACTTGTAATTTCGCAAATCCCGGGAAGCAGGGGGGTGTTATACACCCATTTCGTTAATCTTCATAGTTACTGTGATATTCACATGAAAGTAAGACACTGTGCGAAATCCGAAAGAGGACGCTATGATTTTGCGTTTGGATTATATTAAATATGTTGCTGCATATGAAATTTAGCTAACATATCTGATACGCCCGCTAAACCCGCTGGGCGGAACAGGTTATTAGGATTGTGGAAAGGGCTAAATACATTGGGGTCAGTTTCATCCTCTAATTGTAATTTACTGTAATTTAATAACACTTTTACAACAAAAGCGGCACGTAGCCGGACTTTTACTAAATGCAATCCTTTCAAGGCTGAAGGCCTCTAAACAAGACATCTTAACAAATCAACAAGATAAAAATCCAATTAAGATAGCAATAAAGTAATTAAACAAAAACATCACAGCGAAGTAGATAGAACAAACCTATGCAACGTGCAATACCAATGGCTGAAGGCCACAATTAAATTTCAAAATTTTAAAATATATTACCATAATGTTTAAGCTTGAAAGATAAATTTAACAATTAATTTTGCAAAATTTTTAATAAAAAAGGAAAATAACCATAAGCCTTAAATTTTAAGCAACTGGAAACAGTTAATTAAACACCGGTGGCACTCAAAAGCCTACAGGGAGAATAAAAGTTCGTACACCCTTTCAGTACATAAGAAAAAATTAAAGCACGTGGCTCCTACATTCTTTTTACGGTGTTAATAACATTGCACCTTCCCACTACCACATTTCGAATATCTCACTACAGTATTCTTATTATCCTTAAGCGGTAATGACGTTAGGGTATTTGTGCAATATATGCGGCTTTTTTGCTACAGTCCTCGTCCTCCGCCTCTCAACTGCCAAAGTTTCCTTATTGTTCAATCTTCTTTCTGAAGGCCGCTTGAATTCATCGCATCTCTTGCGTGTTGCATCCATCTTCTAGGTGCTCTTCCACGTTTTCTTAGCTCAGCTGGTGACCATCACAGATTCCCTTTGGCATTGGTTGTCATCCAGTCGTTGGAACTGGCTACACCAAGTCATATACGGTGCTCGAAAATTTCCTTTACAAACTTCTAGGAGAGAGGGGAATGAGTACATAATGTTTTGAAAAGGAACCCATGTCCGGAAACGTACCGATTCCGTTTCTAGGACGGTTTATGTTCAGACATGTAGCGCGTCCACGTCTGCTGAGGGAAAGAGAAAAGTCTCGGAGTTACTTCTCCTGGTGTGAAAGAGGGTAGACAGGATGACATGCTAGCGGTTCTAGGCGCTCAGTCCGGAACCGCGGGACTGCTACGGTCGCAGGTTCGAATTCTGCCTCGGGCATGGATGTGTGTGATGTCCTTAGGTTAGTTAGGTTTCAGTAGTTCTAAGTTCTAGGGGACTGATGACCATAGGTGTTAAGTCCCATAGTGCTCAGAGCCATTTGAACCATTTTTTTAGGATGACATGTACTACGTCAGACGGACTCTGAATTTTCTCTTTGGTCTAACGTAAACAAGTAATTCTTAAGTGTTAATACAAGCAAATGTGCTTAAGAGATAAATGAATGTCTGGTTACGTTTCCTTTCAAACCTAATAAATGTACTGCGTCACGTCTAATTAACTCCTCAAAGAGAAATGAATGAATTAAACATCTGGACTGAATGCTTGCTAAAAACAAAGCAATACGTTTCCGGGAATAGGTTCTTATGCAAAATATTGAGTACTCACTCCCCTCCATACGTCCTTGAAGTATGTAATGGAAATTTCCGAATACCCTGTATCTTACTATATATATCGTCGAGAATAGTGTCATTTTGCCGGCCGCGGTGGTCTAGCAGTTCAGGCGCTCAGTCCGGAACCGCGCAACTACTACGGTCGCAGGTTCGAATCCTGCCTCGGGCATGGAAGTGTGTGATGTCCTTAGGTTGGTTAGGTTTAAGTAGTTCTAAGTTCTAGGGGACTGATGACCACAGATGTTAAGTCCCATAGTGCTCAGAGCCATTTGAACCAATAGTGTCATTTTCTTCCATTTCTGACGTGTTCCAGTCTGGAACACGTCAGACATCTCAGTGGACATTATTCTATTTTTCTCCTTTATTAGCTCCCATACTGTAGTGCAACATGCGGAGATACTCTCTAGGATTGGTTTTCACAGCAAGATATTCGTTTTCTTTGTAAGTTTATCACTCCACAGAAAGGAGTTCCTAATTACTCTTCCCCGCTCAATTCTATTTTTGATGTCTTGTGCACGCATTTGTTGTAAAACCGGTGCACAGGTAATTAAATGTACAAATATTTTTAATTTTGCAGAATCCTATGTCCATATCCTCTCTTCATCTTCAACCAGTTCCACGTTTCTTTTCTCTTTACTGTCAGGCCGCATGTTCATTATTCTTCGTGCATTTTTCTGAACTTGTGATGAAAGTCCTCTTCAACTGCCGCTATCAGGACCTACATATTGACGAAGAGTAAATGATATAGTATTTCCTGTCCCAGAGGGATTCCCATTCCATCACATTTACTCTTCCACTTTCAAAAAATTTGTTCTAGGTATATTTGAAATGAAGTATGTGCTGTTTTGGACCCTTATTTACGGAGAATTCTTGAGAATTACCTACTTTAACCACATTGTTGCAATCCTCATATAGTTCACTGTGGCCTCAACGTATTTACTGCCGTTCCCAAAATTCTGCCTTGCTATCTGTAACTAAGAGAGACTGAACCGTTTGTCTTCTACAGATCAATAAATGTCAAGTAAGGCGTCCTTCCCTTTTTCAGCCACCTTTTACCAGGTGTTTAAGAGTGAAAATGCCATCTGTACATTAGCGTCACACTCTAAACCCTTTTTGTGTATCCTACTCCATTATTTCTGCTTCTCTACTACGTTTTCCTACTTTACTGTACAGTCGGGCTCTTCTACAACGAACACTAATTTCTCTGTAATTTCCACAGTCGTCTCGGATTCCTTTTTAAATATGGATGATACATTTCGTTTTTCCATTCACTTTGCGGTTCCTTGCCATTTAAACATCTATTAACTACTTCTGCCAGAATTTCTAAAACTGCTGTCTTTAGGACTTCCACAGGTACATTTTCCAAGACTATAGAATTCCCATTTTTCATTTTTTGTACAGCCTTCCTTACATCTACTGAGTATACATGTGTTTGTTGTTCGGGATGTGTCGAATCAGCAGGATGGTTTTCATAATAGGCTCCGAATTCTGCTCGACTTTCCGTTGGAAGACTTTTGTAATAGTTCTTCCAGTCCACCATAGAGACAACACCCATTCCTGCAACGTCTTATGTTGCATTTGCATTCCTTTGATCACCTTCCACGCTTCGTTTACTTTTGTGTTGCTTGCTTGTAGTTTAATATCTTGGTATATCTCTTCCTAGTACTTGTTCTTAGCCTTTGTTACTTCTTTCTGTACACTTCTCCTTTTGTCATTATAATTTAATCTATCTTGAGTATTCTGTCTAGATAACCATTTT
Source organism: Schistocerca americana (assembly GCF_021461395.2). Classification (NCBI taxonomy): domain Eukaryota; kingdom Metazoa; phylum Arthropoda; class Insecta; order Orthoptera; family Acrididae; genus Schistocerca; species Schistocerca americana. The sequence goes on from NC_060126.1 coordinate 444,512,926, forward strand.
TAAGCACATTTCTTTTCCTACAATATTTTCTGCTAATCATTACTTTATGTTGTACCTTCCCTGTACCACTCGTAGGCAATTTTTAATGCAAGGGTCTCATTTGCAGCTTCATGTTTACATGTTTTAAAATTTTCATACATTTCATCTGACGGCCTTTCTGTTATTCTGTCCAGTTTCGTAGGCAGCCTTATCTGGTACAAGACCTTGGGTGAATGATATCTCAAACTCTCGATATTATTCATGATATTATTCAGTGGTGCTCCAGTTTTCTCAGTTGGTCCCTTACGATATAAGTCACTTCTGGACCACTCATGACTGACGTCTGTGATTTTTCAGTTCAATCAGTGATAGATTTTAGGTTACTTGTGGGTTGCGTGCATGTATATTTGAGGGTATCTTTTTGCCTGAACCATCCATCAGCAATTTTTAGTTTCTGTAGTTCACACAAATAAATTAGTTTCCCCATTATTATTCACGATAGATTCTCCGTAGCGTCCTTGTACTGGGTCACATAGTTTGGAACCTGTTCTACCATTTGTCACCAACTACAAAAAGCTTCTTCCGATTTCCAATCTTTTCCAAACCTGTAGCCAGACCAAAAAAGGAATTTTCCTTCTCAATCATTACAGCATTATCTGTTGGGGCATATGCTGCTGTGATTACCAGAGAATGATTTATCACACCGAGATCCATTTGAAAAAGTTTGTGATGGATTTGGTCCAGGATCTTTTATATTTTTCTACTTCTTTTTAACTATTAGGGATACTCCTCCTTGAACTCATTTTCCTTTTGGTACACCAATATATATTTGCACATATCGTTTTCACTCTTGATTTTCCCCTCTTTGTGGTCTATGTGAGAAGTACTGTATCTATATCACACCGTTTTAATTCTTCAAAGATTTCCCTTTTAGTTTATATGCCTTTAACATTCCACGATCCTAATCGTAACGTCCGTTTCCATGTCAATTTCAGTTTTCCAGTTTTTGTTCAATATATATGTACGAGGGCTGTTCAGACAGTACGGAACAATCAGCTGCGAAATGGGAACTACAGTGAAAATCAAAACAGTTTCATTTTCAAAGTTAGCTATACCCTCCAGTTACTTCTCCATGTAGTCGCCGCTCCGGCTTAGACACACGTTTTAGCGTTGTATGAGCTACCCAACACCCTCGTCATAGAAGGCAATCTCCAGTGCTTTCCGACAATTTTCCACGCTGGATTGCAGCTCTTTGTCTGTGCCAAAACGTTGTCTTCATATCCAGCGGTTCATCTGAGCAGGGATAAAAATCAGGGGGAGCCAAGTCCGGGCTTCCCATCGAAAATGATGAGGAGCGTCCTCGTTGCCTCCGAAGTGTGCGGCCGAGAAAAATCATGAAGAAGGAACTGCATGACAGTTACGTTATAGGATGTTGCATGACATCAAGCGATATCTGGCGGCTGGCACCCATACTTGGCGGGAGATACTAGTTTCTAGACATCTATAAGCGCCCACTGTGAGCTCAGAACTGAAAAGAGCGATGTGACTATCTACGGGCATACTAGACACACTGCCCAACACATCAGTGCAAACCCTCATAAGATTTTCACTGCGGTTTCCGTTTCGCGGCTGATCGTTCCTTACTTTTCGAATAGCACGTTACCAGTTCCATCCTTATCACGCACACTGGTCAGCGAGAACATTTACCTAATAGCTGCTATGTCCACATTTGGCACGGATAACAGCGGCGACACGTCGTGGCGTGGAAGCAATGAGGCCTTTGTAGGTCACTGGAGGACGTTGCCGCCACATCCGCACACACAAGTCACCTAATTCCCGTAAATTCCGGGGAGGGGGGGGGGCGATGAGCTCTGACGCCACGTTCTATCACATACCAGACGTGTTCGATAGAGTTCAGATCTGGCGAGTTGGGGCCCAGCTCATCGATTGCAACTCGCCACTGTGTTCCTCGAACCACTCCATCGCATTCCTGGCCTTGTGACATGGTGCATTGTCTTGTTGAAAAGTGCCACTGCCGTCGGGAAACATGGTCGTCACGAAGGGATGAATGAGGTCTGCAAGCAGTGTACGATACTCCATGCGTGAGCTCCACTGGACCCACGCATGCCCACGTGAATGTTCGCCAGAGCATAGTGGAGCCGCCACGAGATTGTCTCCGTCCCACAGTACAGGTGTCAAGCAGCTGTTCCCCTGGTGGACGACGTATTCGCGGCTTCTAAGCGTCACCATATAGAACAGGGCCGGCCAGAAATTCTGCACGCGTGCGGTGCTCCTGCACACGTGCAACTTCCGGGTCACAGCGTGCACGCCGCAGCCGTCAGCGTTCATGTAGTGCATGTTTCTACGCACAGATGTCGCTTTATCCACTTGCTGGGATACTCTGTACCGGCGAATTCTAGTGCTCTTTCCACAACTTGCAAGCCAACCATGGGAAGGTATTTGGCGTATTAAACATTACTGTCACTGCTCATTGAGACGTCTACTTTTATGTTAAAAGTTTAATCCAGTAAGACAAGCAATACAGTTAACAACCGTGAGTTTTTATTAAGGCAACTTGACTGCCTGCACGTAAATACGTGTAATGTTTTTGAGCTAGTATTTAAGAAAGAGAGCACTTTCAAATAACATTAAACTAATGCAAGGTCTCCTATAACTAATTCTCGGTGCCCTGAGTTACACCCACATAATTTCTGTCTCACTGATCTTTGAACAGAATGATAACCGCAGACCTCTCTATGATGACCTGTTATTTCAGTACCATTATTGCTATATCTTTCATCAGTTCCGTCTGAAATCTGCATAATAACCGACAATTAGATGAATGTTATGTGTTATCGACTTCAGTTGAGCGTAGCCCTTCACACATTAATAAAAACCCCTAAATGTAAGTATACATTGGAACAATCGGTTTAATGACCAATTTTCCTTATAATAATGTAACATGGAGCAGAATGAGGCAATAATGCACAATTACTTAACAGTAATTTTTAATTATGAAAGGAATAAATCCGAACACGTTTATCACTGGTCATAAATGATATAGTTAAAATCGTGCGCAATAGCACGGTTCATTGACAAACGCAGGCAGTTGCGAAGATTTTCATCACTTACGCTTAATCGAAACCTTGATTTATTCATTTTCATCACCGAGAAAAATCTTTCACAAACAAGCTCTTGCTTGTACCACATAAACAGGGAAGTGGAGCCGACGCCGTTCATTTAGGACACATGTCTAATAACAGATGTCGCTGCTGCTCGCTGTCGCACACGTGCGCACATGTGCAGCACTTCCGCACGTCTGCACACTGTGCAGCGTTTGGCCGGCACTGATATAGAAGGTGTTGGCATTCACCAGACCAAGCAACGCTCTGCCACTGCGCAGCGTTCAGTGCCGATGGTCACGTGCCCATTTAAGTCGCACTTGCCAATGTCGTGGTGTTAACATTGGCACGTGGAAGGGCCGTACACTGCGGCAGTCCATCGTTAGGAGTGTTCGGTGCACTGTGTGTTCAGACACACTCGTACTCTGCGAAGCATCAAGGTCTGATGTCAGTTCCGCCACAGTTCGCCGCCTGTCCTATTTTACCAGACTGCCCAGGCTACGACATCCGATATCTGTAATGAAGGGTGACCTCCCAACACTATGATGTGTAGACGTGGTTTCACCTTTGGTTTCCCCACATGCTGGGAATACTCACCACAGCACTTTCCGAACAACCGACAAGTCGTGTAGTTTCCTAAATACTTGTGCCGAGCCTCGGCGCCAACACAGTCTGCCCTCGGTCAAACTCAGATAGCTCGCGCGCCTGCCCTTTCCTACATACGGACAACACGCTCATTGATACTACTTGCACCGTGCATGGGTCTGACTAGTAACTCATTCCTCGCCAAGTGACGCTGCTGTCGGCTGGACGGGTTTATATCGGTAGCAGGTCGGTGATCATAATGCTCTGGCTGACTAGTGTACTCTTACACAGCGTACTTGCACAAACCTTAAACTGAAGAGGGCTGACCGAATGACCGGTGTGAATTTTCTCCGTTGATCCTTTATGGATAATGGGACGACGGCTGCCATGAGCTTCTTGATGCAATAATTTACCAGCAGCAGTATGTATTATAGAAATTTATTTTATTTTATGAACTTCTATGTGCTATCAGTTTCGACATGACACTGATTCAGGGGCCTGAAGATGGCATCAATGTAATGCCGAAACTGGTAGCATATAGAAGTTCATAAAATAAAATAAATTTCTACAATACTTACGGCTGTTGGTAAATTATTGCATCAAGAAGGTGTGAATTTTTGTTGTATTTCGATTCGCTTATGCCAAGCTCCAGCTGCTGTAGTGGGTATTCTGCTACTCCGTGTACCCCTGGTGTGTACTACTATACGAGACTCAAAGTCAGTTTTGCGTTATGTTTATAACAAAGTCATCTTTGTGTGAATGGCGTACTTATATTTTTCTGAAGAGATCATACATTTACACCTCTTAGGTTTACATACTGACACTACGACTTTTCCTAGAAGATTGGTTGAAGGAAGACAATCCTACATTTATAACATTCTTAGACTCAGAGAAAGTTTTTGTCATAATGCTGACTGCAACACTCTTTTTCAAATCACAAAGGTGTCAGGGGTAAAACACAAGGAGCGAAAGGCTATTTACAATTTGTACAGAAAACAGACGGAAGTTAAAGTCTCGTGGGGCATGAAAGCCAAGTAGTGGTTGAGAAGGGAGTGAGACGTCGTTGTAGCCGTTCACCGATTTTATGCAATCTGTATATTGAGCAAGCAGTAGAGGAAACAAAACTTAAAAGTCCAGGGAGAAGAAATAAAAACTTATAATTGTATTACAGACAGCAAAGAACTTCGAAGAGCAGTTGAATGGTATGGACAGTGTCTTGAAAGGAGGATATAAGATGGACATAAACAAAAGCAAAAGGAGAATAATGGAATGTAGTCAGATTAAATCAGGGTATGGTGAAGGAATTAGATAAGGAAATGAGACGCCTAAAATAGCAGATGAGTTTTGCTATCTGGGCAGCAAAATAACCGAGGATGGCAGAAGTACAGAGGACATAAAATGTAGACTGGCAATGGAAAGAAAATGGTGATGGTGATGCTAGGTTTGCGGGAGATCAACTGCGTGGTCATCAGCTTCCGTACAAAGTCCCAATTTTTACTCTGTCCATTTTCTTTTCACAATACAATCTAGTCACTCTCACAAATGATGATGATGAAATGATGGGGACAACACAAACACCCAGACCCCAGGCAGAGAAAATCCCCAACCCGGCCGGTAATCGAACCCCGGGACCCCATGATATGGCAAGGAAAGCGTTTCTGAAGAAGAGAAATTTGTTAACATCGAGCATAGATTTAAGTGTCAAGAAGTATTTCTGAAAGTGTTTGTGCGGAGTGTAGCCACATATGGAAGTGAAACATGGATGATAACCTGTTTAGACAAGAAGAGAATAGAATCTTTTGAAATGTGGTGCTTCAGAAGAATGCTGAAGATTAGATGGGTCGATCATGTAACTAATGATGAGGTACTGAATAGAATTGGGGAGAAAAGAATTTTGTAGCACGGAGTGACTAGAAGAAGGGATAGGTTGGTAGGACACATTCTGAGATATCAAGGAGTCACCGGTTTCGTAGTGCAGGGAAGCGTGGGGGACAAAAATCGTAGAAGGAGACCCAGAGATGAATACAGTAAGCAGATTCAGAAGGACGTAGGCTGCAGTAGGTACTGGGAGATGAAGAAGCTTGCACAGGATAGAGGAGCACGGAGAGCTGCATCAGACAAGTATCAGGACTGAAGACCACAACAACAACGAAGAGGTGCTGAGAACAAGAAGCGGATTACCGCATAAAAACTATAGGGTGCTATTTAAAAAATATGACTGCTGTTCATATCTTCGGAACGAACAAAATTTCAAGAAAGGGTATCACATGGTTTATGTAGCAAAATAGCGTACGCTTCATACTACCTTTCAGTTTGCTTCTGGATATAAGATTACGTGTGATGGTGAAGATAAATGTAACACAGTCCGTAGATCATAATGTGATGAGTATTAACTCCAGTTTTGCATCATTTGCGTTATATTCTGGGGGCTTTTGAGCTGCTGATGTACCTTGAATTCTCATTGATCTCCTCCACAGCTGATTCACTGATACTGTACAAGACCGGGGATATCCGTCAGCCATTTTCAATAAGGAGAGATCAAAAAGTTTCCGTTCGAAGCCCGTACAGTGCAGAGAGGTATGACAATTAGGTAAAATTGCCGTGAGCATTGAGCCAATCATTCCAATTACGCAACAGGTTGAAAATACGTTTTGGTCAAAGACTGCGTCCTGCTGCGTGAAGAAGTCCACAACTGCCTGCTGCACATCTTCGCCCGACGGGAATTGTCGACTCTCTGAGACCTTTTTCAAAAGGCCTGGGGAGAGATAATCGCCTGGGGAGAGATCAGTACTCTAGCGGGTGTGCTCCCCACTTGAGTTTGGCGTAACTTCTGCATTACGACTTTTAAGATATGGGGACGTGCGTTATGATCCCTTTGCGCATACCTTCCAACAGTGGTTTTCGGCATGAATGTTGTCCCATACACATTCCTCACTATCCGATGGATGTCTACCGGTATCTCTCTTTCAAGAGCCTAGGTAACAAAAACATCACGTTGGTCCTGTTTGGACGTATTTGGTAATAACGTAGCCATAGTTCACGTTTACTCATTTACTGCACGCACTTCTGAAAGACACGTATGACCCACTGATCTCTTGCTTAAATGTTGGTGCTTATGCAGGGTGATAAAAAAAATGTCGAATGCTTTGAGGGGTGGTAGTGCTCATCGGAGCAAGAAAAATAAATCCAACAAACATAGGTGTCCGGAAATCCATACCTTTTGAGATAAGTTTAGTAAACATGGTTCCAGAAATGCATACTCTCAGCGCTGAACACGCGTTTTTGCAGGAAGCGTTTAGCGTGACGCCCATTCATGAGTGTGCACCCCTCTGCCCTCTGGAGTAAGGAATGACTCACCGTTTGAAGTATACCCGGTTGTTGTTGTACCAGCTGGCAAGCATTGAAGACGCGACCACGTATTGTCCGCACACCGTTGATCGGCGTGGGGTAGACCAATTCCTTCAAAATGTCCCCATAACCAAGTCTAAGGGGATTGAAGTCTGGGGAACTCGCAGTCCTGAAATATCTGCATCAGGTGTTCGTGCACATTGTTACGAAAGTGTGCTGGTGCTCCGTCGCCCACGTACCACATTTGTATTCGTTGCTGCAATGCCACAGCCTCCAGCAACGTAGGCTATACAGGAATGAAAAAGGCCAGATAATGCGCCCCAGTTAACTTTGTGGTCTTACGTATGGCCCTATTAATCAATCGCCAAGTACTCCTGCCAATATGTTGATTGAGAATCGGTGTTGATGCCCTCTTTCCTTAATTGCTTGGGGATTTGCATCCGCCCATACAAGCTGGTTATGGAAATTCACAACTGCATCTGTGTTGTGAACCCTGCCACATCGGTAAATAAAATCTTAGCCGTGGATCCGCGGCACACTCCTGCAACAGCCGTTAACAGAAACCCCATCTGCCATGAAGGTGCTGCGTCCTCAGTTCTTGAACGCGCTGTAGATGATGTGGGTACAGCTGTTGTTCACGAAGTACCCGCGCACTAGAGATAAAAGAGCGAGAGTCGCCATCTGCTGCTGCTAATCGTCGCACACTGGTCGCAGGATTTTCTTCCACTGAACGTAGCACACGCTCTCTCACGTCAGGTGTCCGGACTGTGAGGGACCTTCCACTGTCAGTCTTCCGAGGTGCGAGGTTACCTGTGTCCCTCAGAAGCTAGAAAAGTCTGCCAGACAGCTTATAAGAGGGCACTCTGCTCTGTGGATTTCAGCGTAGACGTTATGGGCTCACTGGCTACATCCACTTGCTAAACGACAGAAAAATATCGTATTCACCATCTGACTTAGTAGTAGGCTTCCATTGCTAACAGGTGGTGGAAGAGAGAAAATGTAAATGTGCTGTACCATTTACACGTAGAAACAGCGCAGTAACAGTTAACGCGTAAAAAAGACAAAGACTAACGTAGCCTACAACACGACACGGACCACATAACTGACTGCAGACAACCTGTGAGTAAGACATCATAACACCCTGCCGACACATTTGACGGAGCGCCAACGTAACGACTGTGCTAATACACTACTGGCCATTAAAATTGCTACACCAACAAGAACTGCAGATGATAAACGGGTATTCATTGGACAAATATATTACACTAGCACTGACATGTGCTTACATTTTCACGCAATTTAGGTGCATAGATCCTGAGACATGAGTACCCAGAACAACCACCTCTGGCCCTAATAACGGCATGGTACGCTTGTGCATTGAATCAAACAGAGCTTGGATGGCGTGTACAGGTACAGATGCCTATGCAGCTTCAACACGATACCATAGTTCATCAAGAGTAGTGACTGGCATATTGTGACGAGCCAGTTGCTCGGCCACCATTGACCAGACGTTTTCAGTTGGTGAGAGATCTGGAGAATGTGCTGGCCAGGGCAGCAGTCGAACATTTTTTGTATCCAGAAAGGCCCACACAGGACCTGCAACATGCGGTCGTGCATTATCCTGCTGAAATTTAGGGTTTCGCAGGGATCGAATGAAGGGTAGAGCCACGGAGCGTAACACATCTGAAATGTAACGTCCACTGTTCAAAGTTCCGTCAATGCGAACAAGAGGTGACCGAGACGTGTAACCAATGGCACCCCATACCATCACGCCGGGTGATATGCCAGTATGGCGATGACGAATACACGCTTCCAGTGTGCGTTAACGGCGATGTCCCCAAACACGGATGCGACCATCATGATGCTGTAAACAGAACCTGGATTCATCCGAAAAAATGACGTTTTGCCATTCGTGCACCCAGGTTCGTCGTTGAGTATACCATCGCAGACGCTCCTGTCTTTGATGCAGCGTCAAGGGTAACCGCAGCCACGGTCTCCAAGCTGATAGTTCATGCTGCTGCAAACGTCGTAGAACTGTTCGTGCAGATGGTTTTTGTCTTGCAAACGTCCCCATCTGTTTAGTCAGGGATCGAGACGTGGCTGCACGATCCGTTACAGCCATGCGGATAAGATGCCTGTCATCTCGACCGCTAGCGATACGAGGCCGTTGGGATCCAGCACGGAGTTCCCTATTACCCTCCTTAACCCCTTAACCCACCAATTCCACATTCTCCTAACAGTCATTGGATCTCGACGAACGCGAGTAGCAATGTCGCGATACGATAAACCGCAATCGCGATAGGCTACAATCCGACCTTTATCAAAGTCGGACACGTGATGGTACGCACTTCTCCTCCTTACACGAGGCATCACAACAACGGTTCACCAGGCGACGCCGGTCAACTGCTGTTTGTGTATGAGAAATCGGTTGGAAACTTTCCTCATGTCAGCACGTTGTAGGTGTCGCCACCGGCCCCAATCTTGTGTGAATGATCTGAAAAGCTAATCATTTGCATATCACAGCATCTTCTTCCCGTCGGTTAAATTTAGCTTCTGTAGCACGTCATCTTCGTGGTGTAGCAATTTTAATGGCCAGTAGTGTACCTGCAACCAAGCGTCCCCCAACCCTTCCTATAAACGGTATGCGTTTCCTGACCCACGTTTGTCGGACTCATTTTTCTTGTTTAGATGCGTTCTACCGCTACTCAAGGTATACAAGACTTTTTTAACACCTTGTGCATCCGCATACGTTGCATACACGCTGCAGCAACGCTATGAAACGGAAACTTTTTGATCGGCTTTTACATATTACCCTGTTACGCCTTCGGGATCTGAAACATAAATTGACAATTTTCTAAAAACAATCCGTCACTGGATACCAAAAACACTGGCTTTACAGGACAGGCGAAACTTTTGTGAGCGTCCCGTAGAACGACTTTTCGCCTCAGGACGTGAAGCTCTTTTCTGTATCGCCGTCCGCTTAACGGAGTGGAACAAATTTTAACAGCGGCCCGCTCCCAGTACGTACGTAACAAGGGAAGCAGAGCAGTAAAAGATAACAACGCGGAAATTGTTGAGATCGGGGCTGGCGCCTGTTAAACGCCGAGTCGCTTTTCTTTCGCGTCGCGCCGTCCACTGTTACAAAGCTCCGGCCTTGGACTTGATTGCATTGCTGCTCCGGGCGGAAATTATGATTATGCTGATGCTCTGCTCTAGGAGAAACAGAGCCGGAGAAAAAAACGCCCCTGGCGACAGAAGCGAATGTGCCGGCAAAGGCGTGGAGACTGTCTCACCGACTCATCTCTGATTCGTGCGAGCTGGTACGCGAGTGCGCGGCATTTGTGACGATTTCTCCTTTCCGACCCGTTCTCGAGGAAATTAGAACAGTTTAGAAATCTCTAGGAGTAAGCTTTTGTTCGTCACACGACCGGAAACGAAGCTGACGATTCGTTCGATGTGCTGCTAGAATATTGCACGTGATCTCACCTAGACACAGTCAGGAAATGTGTCCACCCAAGGAGTGTAATTTCCTGCCTACCTTATTCGAAGTATCCTCACCGTCTTGTTCTCTGCACATGTATCAAGCGCCTTGAAAAACACATGGGAGGCCGGAGGGGGGGGGGGGGGGGACGCTCTGATAATGATTATTGCGGTACTACGAGGATCATTCAACAATTAAAGAGACAAATTGATCTGGGGAAAAAACTGTTAATAGGGCAAGTTAGGTCCTTTTATGGCTTTAAGTTGGCATAACTGGGATGACCCCTGATCAGCTGATGTATCAACATTGTTTTGTTTATAACCTCGAAAATACATTTCAAGATGGCGAGTCCCCTTGAAACGTCCACATTAGGTGAACAATGTTCTGTTACTCGTTTTTTCTTCCTGAAGGCGAGAAACCTGTGAATGTATACCGTAGACTGTCTACAGCTTATGGTGAAGGTTGTATGAATCGTGCAAATATTTACAAGTGGGTAGAGCAGTTCAAAAATGGTCGCGACTCAGTGACTGACGAACACCGTTCTGACCGACCAGTTGCATTTCAACTTCCTGACTTGAAACTCGAATTGATGATCTTATCGTACCGTCATCCGTGTGACTGTGGAAATGAAAGTTGATAAGGTTCAAGTTAGTACTGGTACAGTTAATAACATTATCTGTAACAAGCTGAAGTACAGCAAAACATGTACAAGATGGGTCCCAAAGGAGTTGACGCGGCTACAGAAGGAAACAAGGTTCAGAGTGTGCACAGAGCTAAAGGAACGTTATGAAAGAGAAGTTGAGCACTTCCTCAACAAAATTTTAACTTGTGATGAAACTTGGATTGACTATTATGAGCCAGAATCAAAAAGACAAAGCGTGGAGTGGAAGCACACCAAATCAAGTGTCAAGAAAAAATTCAAAACCCAAGAATCAGCAGGAAAAGTCATGTTGACGTGTTTTGGGATGCTGAAGGTCCAGTTTTTTGTGATTATCTCGAAGGGCAGCGTACAATGAACAGCCAATACTACTCGCATTTGCTTTTAAACAAGGTGAAGCCAGCCATGAGAGAGAGACGCCGTGGATCTCAGAGGAGTGGTGTGATTCTCCAACAAGATAACGCACGCCCTCATATTACTCACCTAACCCGTGAAAGCATCGACAAAATGGGCTGGGAAGTACTGCCTCATCCCCTTTACAGTCCTGATTTAGTACCTAGTGATTTTCCTTTGTTTGGTGCACTGAAGGAAGCATTACGTGGGAAGAGTTTCCACGACAACGATGACGTGAAAAAGTTTGTGGGAAATTGGTTCAAACATCAAGATGAAGAGTTCTTTGCACCCAGCCCTTTTGAACAAGTGCATAAATGTTTAAAGGGATTATGTTAAAATGTAGAAAAAGTAAAAATGAACGCTTTTTTCTCCAGACCAATTGGTCTATTTAATTACTGAAGTGACCTTCGTAGTTATAGGTTAATACGGTGGAAGTTTTAGCAGCATCACAGGTTGTGGCGAGAAGTGGACGGGGTTTGTAAAGGCGTAATTATAATTTAACTGTAACACCATTTATTGACTCTTACTGAACACAATACTTAAATATTAAGTAAAACACTTCCAAAGCAGATTATTTAAAATGAGAACAATAATTCTAAGAAAAACTTACTGGTTTCACATTTAATGATTTTTCCAAAACAACATAAAAATGGCTCTGAGCACTGTGGAAATTAACTGCTGTGGTCATCAGTCCCCTAGAACTTAGAACTACTTAAACCTAACTAACCTAAGGACATCACACACATCCATGCCCGAGGCAGGATTCGAACCTACGACCGTAGCGGTCGCGCGGTTCCTGACTGTAGCGCCTAGAACCGCTCGGCCACTCCGGCCGGCCCAAAACAACAGTACCAAAAGCATTCCATGAGAGAGATACCGGATGGTTGTAATTAAAGTACAGCTACTCACAGAGTTCCCTTTGGGCAAGGAAAGTTGACAGATGTGCTTATGCGTTAATACGGAACTGATTTACGCTGGAAAGAAATTTGTTCCAATTTTGGCCACCAGGTGCAAATTAGCATTGTGAATGCAAGAAAGACGCATAGAAATGTATCCATACGTAACAGATTAGGTTGGCGACGTGGGCAGAAAGGGTCACGCAAGTGAGCAAGGCCTAATATTGATTTTATTATTAACCACCGGTTACATAATTTGTTCAATATGACCACCAGAGACATCGACGAGATGCCGCATCTGTAAAACCGTGTGGTCGACAGTTGCTCACAACTGTTCCGGTGGACTTAGTGGAACATGTTCCTGTACACTGGCCTTCAGGTCAGGAACAGACCGAACGTGTGTCTGGTAAACGCGTTCTTTTAGATATTCCCAGAGCCACTCACTTGGATTCCGGACACCCGGCTGAAAACGACTCACAAGTTCGTGGCGCCCTTCATCGGTAATGCTGGAATTCAGTATGGTGTTGGCCCATCCTTAGCCTTGATGACAGCTTCCATTCAAGCAGCCATACGTTCAATCACGTGCTGGAAGGTTTCTTTGGGAATGGCAGCCCATTCTTCACGGAGTGCTGCACTGAGTAGAGGTATCGATGTCGGTCGGTGAGGCCTGCCACGAAGTCGGCGTTCCAAAACATCCCAAAGGTGTTATATAGGACTCAGGTCAGGACTCTGTGCGGGCCATCCCTTACAAAGATGTTATTGTCGTGTAACCACTCCGCCACAGGCCGTGCATTATGAACAGGTGCTCGATGGTGTTGAAAGATGCAATCGCCATCTCCGAATTGCTCTTCAGCAGTGTGAAGCAAGAAGGTGCTTAAAACATCAATGTCTGACTGCGCTGTGATAATGTCGCACAAAACAACAAGGGGTGCAAGCCCCCTCTATGAAAAACACGACCACACCATAACACCACCACCTCCAAATGTTACTTTTGCCGCTAGACATGCTGGCAGATGACGTTCACCGGGCATTCGCCATACCCACATCATGCCATCGGATCGCCACATTGTGTACCGTGATTCGTCACTCCACACAACGTTTTCCACTGTTCAATCGTCCAATGTTTACCCTCCTTACACCAAGCGAGGCGTCGTTTGGCGTTTACTGGCGTGATGTGTGGCTTATGAGCAGCCGCTCGGCCATGAAATCCAAGTTTTCGCACCTCGGGCCTAACTGTCATGTAGCACTTGCAGTGGATCCTGATGCAGTTTGGAATTCGTGATTGATGGTCTGGATAGATGTCTGCCTGTTACACATTACGACCCTCTTCAACCGTCGGCGCTCTTTGTCAGTCAACAGACGAGGTCGGCCTGTACGCTTTTGTGCTGTACGTGTCCCTTCAGGTTTCCACTTCACTATCACATCGGAAACAGTGGACCTAGGGGTGTTTAGGAGTGTGTAAATCTCTCATACACACGTATGACACAAGTGACACCCGATCAACTGACCACGTTCGAAGTCCGTGAGTTCCGCGGAGGGGCCCCATTCTGCTCTCTCACGATGTCTAATGACTACTCAGGTCGCTGATATGGAGTACCTGGCAGCAGGTGACAGCATAATGCACCTAATATGGAAAACGTATGTTTTTAGGAGTGTCCGGATACTTTTGACCACATAGTGTACGTGGAAAACCTCTGGAGATAACATGTTCGTTGAATGTTCCATTAAGCACATCTTTCACCGTGCGAGTAACATGAGGTGTTGCTCAGTCTTGCATGAAAACAGTAGTTTCCAGTGAAACGTCCCGTTAGAAAAATTGTGAATGACTGTGCTAGTAAACCTCTTAACGTTATTTGATTTTCTAACAGCTCAGCAAAACTGAACGTACTCAGACATTTCTCTCTTTACTTATTCTGATCATCACTAAACTGACACACAGTATTTTTTTAGCGCAACGCAATCTGACTTTCAATAATCCCTATAAAAGAATGGCCTTGACTAGCAATAACCTATACCTTACATGAATCACTTACCTCACAAAAATCTTCGTTACTCGAACTACTGCAATACAGCGAGTGCCAATACTGCCAGCTAAATAAAAGATTCTAACTACTGAAGTCACTAACTACTGATAGGCATAGTTAGCAAATGAACGTTTTCGATAGAGAATAAACAATGTATTTACCTTAATAATGTTCAAAAGCGTTGGGCAGTTGGAGGTGAGCCTCCAGCAGCGGTGGATGTGGAGAGAGAGATGCCAGAGTTTTGAGAGAGGACGATCTGGATGTGTGTCCGTCAGAAAAAGGAAATTTGTAAGACTGGATGTCATGAACTGATATACAGGGCTATTACAAATGATTGAAGCGATTTCATAAATTCACTGTAGCTCCATTCATTGACATATGGTCACGACACACTACAGATATGTAGAAAAACTCATAAAGTTTTGTTCGGCTGAAACTGCACTTCAGGTTTCTGCCGCCAGAGCGCTCGAGAGCGCAGTGAGACAAAATGGCGACAGGAGCTGAGAAAGCGTATGTCGTGCTTGAAATGCACTCACATCAGTCAGTCATAACAGTGCAACGACACTTCAGGACGAAGTTCAACAAAGATCCACCAACTGCTAACTCCATTCGGCGATGGTATGCTCAGTTTAAAGCTTCTGGATGCCTCTGTAAGGGGAAATCAACGGGTCGGCCTGCAGTGAGCGCCGAGTGTGGGAGGAACTTGATTATCGGCTTAATATCTACCGAATCACTAAAGGGGCACATATCGAACATTTGTGAATGCCTAAAAAAACTTTTTGAGTTTTTGTATTTGTGTGCAAAGCATTGTGAAAATATCTCAAATAATAGAGTAATTGTAGAGCTGTGAAATCGCTTCAATCATTTGTAATAACCCTGTATATCATGACCGCAGAATAAATCAGAAGATACTGAACTAACATCACAAGCACACTGTCTTAATGCTAAACATGGCCTGCGCACTATACTAGAATGACTCGTATAGCAACCACAGAGCTCACGCTTAGTGCTCCCGTCACTGAGCAGTGTTTTACGATCTTAACAGCACTACGTAACGTATACCGGAACCAAGAACGAATTCCTTATTCCAGCCACGGCGGGGATAATCACATACAAATCACTGTTTCCGGCTGTGATCACAAATTACGATCAGACTGATCACAAACACAACTTCAGAGAAATAGCTAATGCCCACCGTTAGTAGTAGCAGACGACGAGAATCCACACAGCATACACAGGCGTCCAGCATCAGGTAGCACAATATACATGAGGTTCGAGTCCTCCCTCGGGTATGGGTGTGTGTGTGTGTGTGTGTGTGTGTGTGTGTGTGTGTGTGTGTCGTCCTGAGAGCAGATAGTCTGCAATAAGCTACACAGTCCTAATCAAATTTTTCAACGGTGATTGTGACCTGTAGGCCGGTACGCTACAGTCCGGAACCGTGCGACTGCTACGTCGCAGGTTCGAATCCTGCCTCGGGCACTGATGTGTGTGATGTCCTTAGGTTAGTTAGGTTTAAGTAGTTCTAAGATCTAGGGAACTGATGACCTTAGAAGTTAAGTCCCATAGTGATCAGAGCCATTTGAACCATTTTGTAGGCCAGTACTACCAGTACAAGAGCTGACAAGTGCGAGAATTATCGCACAATCAGCTTAACATCTCATGCATCGAAGCTGCTTACAAGAATTATATACAGAAGAATGGAAAAGAAAATTGAGAATGCGCTAGGTGACGATCAGTTTGGCTTTAGGAAAAGTAAAGGGACGAGAGAGGCAATTCTGACGTTACGGCTAATAATGGAAGCAAGGCTAAAGAAAAATCAAGACACTTTCATAGGATTTGTCGACCTGGATAAAATGGTGCAAGCTGTTCGAGATTCTGAAAAAAGTAGGGGTAAGCCATAGGGAGAGACGGGTCATATGCAATATGTACAACAACCAAGAGGGAATAATAAGAGTGAACGATCAAGAACGAAGTGCTCGTATTAAGAAGGGTGTAAGACAAGGCTGTAGCCTTTCGCCCCTACTCTTCAATCTGTACATCGAGGAAGCAATGATGGAAATAAAAGAAAGGTTCAGGAGTGGAATTAAAATACAAGGTGAAAGGATATCGATGATACTATTCGCTGATGACATTGCTATCCTGAGTGAAAGTGAAGAAGAATTAAATGATCTGCTCAATGGAATGAACAGTCTAATGAGTACACAGTATGGTTTGAGAGTAAATCGGAGAAAGACGAAGGTAATGAGAAGTAGTAGAAATGAGAACAGCGAGAAACTTAACATCAGGGTTGATGGTCCCGAAGTCAATGAAGTTAAGGAATTCTGCTACCTAGGCAGTAAAATAACCAATGACGGACGGAGCAAGGAGGACATCAAAAGCAGACTCGCTATGGCAAAAAAGGCATTTCTGGCCAAGAGAAGTCTACTAATATCAAATACCGGCCTTAATTTGAGGAAGAAATTTCTGAGGATGTACGTCTGGAGTACAGCATTGTATGGTAGTGAAACATGGACTGTGGGAAAACCGGAACAGAAGAGAATCGAAGCATTTGAGATGTGGTGCTATAGACGAATGTTGAAAATTAGGTGGACTGATAAGGTAAGGAATGAGGAGGTTCTACGCAGAATTGGAGAGGAAAGGAATATGTGGAAAAAGCTGATAAGGAGAAAGGACAGGATGATAGGACATCTGCTAAGACATGAGGGAATGACTTCCATGGTACTAGAGGGAGCTGTAGAGGGCAAAAACTGTAGAGGAAGACAGAATACGTCAAGCAAATAATTGAGGACGTAGGTTGCAAGTGCTACTCTTAGATGAAGAGGTTAGCACAGGAAGGAATTCGTGGCGGACCGCATCAAACCAGTCAGTAGACTGATGACCAAAAAAAAAAAACTACCATATCGTTTAAGCATGCCGCACTTATTTACAAATCCTGAGTGTGGTGATATGGTATTTGTGTACTGGTTTTGTCCATTTATGTAAGTTTTCCTCGATGTACACTGTGCATTGAAAGTTGTGTGTGATGTTTAGCGTGTGTGAGACTCTGCACAAATAGCGCACAAGAAAACTAAAAGTCAACAAAACAAAGCAGAACCTCACACATCGAACACGTTGCTTAAAAATGACATAGTACAAAAAGAAAACACACTTGAAAATGGGAATCATTTCCCGAAACGCGTCGTGTAAAATACGATTAAAAGAAAATCGTCACTGGCCAGCAACATCGTTCCCAGTACAAACCCATTGTACAGGTTTTGAACTGGGAACGGTGTTGCTGACGACTTCCTAACCGCAGACAGGAGTGTAGACGCGGTGGGAAATGGTGTGGGGCAGAAGGGGAGGAAGACGGGATCCAACCCCCCCTCCCTCCCCCTCCTCAAGCCACGAAAGATTTTTCTCTCAGACCCATGGTTCATTTTAAACATCGAGTATGTTAGCACCACGGCCTCTCTCTGTGGCAGTGTCTTCGTTTTCATACTTCCGACGTGTAAAGAAACATTCAGTTCAACAATCAGTTTGAGTATGTCGATCTAGCGATAAAACATATTACTTAAAAGTGAGTGGAAAATTGGATGCTTGTCGACCGTATGTTTCGCATTATGTGTAATAATTAGGTAAGTCCAACACCCGACATGATTCGAATTTTGATTTCAGTTGCTGTTTCGGGTTTTCTTATTTTATAACATTTTACTATATGCATATCTTAAGTCATGTGTTCACCATAGCATGGAGCGACTTTCTAACATGAATAAGATGGCTGCAGCTGCTCCAGAATTTTGAAGCTTGTGTGCAAGAACAACATGGGAAGTATGACGACATTTTTGATTATTCTGATATTGATTCTGACTGTGTGATAGTTGATGGTCACCATGAAACAGACAGTGATATTAGTGAACAAAATGCTGCGTTGGAAGAAGATCCTGTTGTGAGACGTACAACAAAGAATTACCCACAGAAAACACATTCCTTTTATGCCAATGGTAATTTCAAGCGAGGTCGTTCAGAGAGCAAGAAAAATACCTAAGCACAACAATTTGAAAGGAGGAATGTCTGGACTAGAAGTAAAAATCAAATCTTGGTGCAAATGCCTGCTAAATCTCAAATATGGGTAATTTATTTGATGACGACTTGTTAGAAGTATACCACGTGAAGGAATGGAAAAGAAAAAGACATGTGAAGCCAAAGAAACGCGAAACGGCGTGTTAAGTGCACCAAATGTAGTCAGCCAGTTTGTCTGGAGATGTAGTAGGAAGAGGTGCGTCGACTGTGCAAAAACTCTGCGAATAATATTTTCAGTTCAGTTGATTATTGCCTTCGCTTACATTTTCTCGAGTCTTTCATTCATACTCGTGAATGGCGCGGCTGTTATAACGATATTAAGTCATATACTGAATGAGTTCATATACTAAAGATGGATCGTGTTCGTTTTGATAAATATAATCAACGAAGTCTTTATGAACGCTGAAAAATATTGCATCTATTTATAAAATGAAATGGTTGACTTATTCACTAAATTTTTGTCAGCTGTGTGGAGTTAGGCGATAAAAAATATTATTAGGTCTACGATACCGCATATTTCTAGTTATAAACATTTAAGAGATGTTTCGGGTTAAGGGTTAAAATCGATCACTTTAAAATATTGCAGTTATTACATGTAATGAAATGAGATTAAATTTTGCATGTGAGCGCTTGCAATGACTGTTCGGTTTTAAAGCTTGTCAGCAGCGGTTAGTGGCACGATGTCTGTAAGCTGTGATGTTAGGCCGGACTTCCGCTCTCTACTTGTTCCCGGTACATGTCTATACACTGCATGTACTCTGCCTTATGCATACAACTGCTGCCAACTGTAAGGACATCACAGCTGTAGCACTACATAGCGTGGCGTACTAGTGCAGTGTGCGTCAACAGAAAGATGACGAGCCTAACGACTGTGTTTGAAAGTGAGCAGCACAATGATATGCTTTCACATAACTTGTTACTTAAATGAGCACCCATAACTTATAACACTGTATCACACAAGTGGCTTGTAGTGAAATTGCGTGCTTATGGATTATCGTCTGAGATATGTGACTGGATTCGTGATTTCCTGTCAGAGAGGTTACAGTTCGTAATAATTGACGGAAAGTCATCGAGTGAAACAGAAGTGATTTCTGGCGTTCCCCAAGGTAGTGTTATAGGCCCTTTGCTATTCCTTATCTATATACACGATTTAGGAGACAAACTGAGGAGCCGTCTTAGGTTGTTAGCAGCTAACGCTGTCGTTTATCGACTAATAGAGTCACCAGAAGATCAAAACAAATTGTAAAACCATTTAGAAAAGATATGTGTATGGTGCGAAATCTGGCAGTTGACCCTAAATAACGAAAAGTATGAGATCATCCACATGAGTCTAAAAGGAATGCCTTAAACTTAGGTTACATGGTAAATAAGTCAAATCTAAAGGCCGTAAATTCAACGAAATACCTAGGAATTACGAACAACTTAAACTGGAAGAAACACATAGAAAATGTTGTGGGAAAAGCTAAGCCGTTGCTCTCTAAATGACAAATAGTGACTGTTGTAAATCTGTATACATACCAAGTGTTAACCAATACCCTGAAACTTAGATGGGTAGATCACATAACTAATGAGGAGGTATTGAATAGAATTGAGGAGAAGAGGAATTTGTGGCAGAGCTTGATTAGAAGAAGGGATCGGTTGCTAGGACATGTTCTGAGGCATCAAGGGATCATCAATTTAGTATTGGAGGGCAGCGTGGAGGGTAAAAATCGTAGAGGGAGACCAAGAGATGAATACACTAAGCAGATTCAGGATGTAGGCTGCAGTAGGTACTGGGAGATGAAGAAGCTTGCACAGGATAGAGTAGCATGGAGAGCTGCATCAAACCAGTCTCAGGACTGAAGACCACAACAACAACAACAACCTGTACAAAAACGAAGAGGTACATGAAGTAAAACGTAGAAATAATATTCATGGCCACAACGTAAGAAATAATAATTCCATACACATGTCATACCATAGGTTATCAAAGTCAGTCAATAGCTATGAGGTAGTGAACTACGAACTATTTAATAAGCTTCCGCAGAAGTTACAAGACCTGAATACAGGAAAACATTAAATAAATGGGTTGTTGCCAACCCCTTCTATGAATTAAAATTTTTTTTGACTTCAACATGGGATTGTAAGCTAACAACTGACATGGCCAAACAGTTCTGTTTGCTAATGTAATGATTATGTTATAAGTATAAAAAAGAATTGTCTATTGCCGTAAAAAACTAATGACTATAAATTATCTTATCTTAACCAAAGACTGCTTTTTATTGGAGGGGCACTTAGAAAATGTAACAGATCTTGTAAGGAGACTGCCTACACAATGCTTCTCCGTCCTCTTTTACAATAATGGTGAGCAGTGTGGGATCCTTACCAGATGCGATTGTCGGAGTACATCGAAAAAGTTCAAAGAAGGGCAGCACGTTTTGTATTATCGCGAAATAGGGGAGAGAGTGTCACTGAAATGATACAGGATTTGGGGTGGACATCATTAAAACAAAGGCGTTTTTCGTTGCGGCGGATTCTTCTCACGAAATTCCAATCACCAACTTTCTCCTGTGAATGTGAAAACATTTTGTTGACAACGACCTACATAGGGAGAAACAATCACCATGATAAAATAAGGGAAACCAGAGCTAGTGCGGAAAGATGTAGGTGTTCGTTGTTTCCGCGCGCTATACGACATTGGAATAATAGAGAATTGTGAAGGTGGTTCGATGAACCCTCTGGCAGGCACTTAAATGTGATTTGCAGAGTATCCACGTAGATGTATATCAGAATCTGTCCATATCTACAGAGCGGATCTATAACGTCTGTGATAACTAAAACTTGAAATAAAAGAAAAATCGCTTCAACATATGATTACCAAAAATCTGAACGCTTTTAATGTTTTACACTTCAGAGTGTCTCAAAGTTTCATTCGTAGTGATGTAACAACAGTAGACCCATAGATGTCAGCAAGTGGAACCAAGAGAGGAGAGGGGCCACACTACACTAGTCCTCGCCACAACCCCACACCCCCACCCCTTTCGGAATATGGAGTACGGAGTTCTCTCTGCGTTATAATATCCTTTTTCTTTGAGCCATTCAGTTTATTTTTTATGGCATGACATTTAACGGTACTGACCAGCTCATTTATACAAAAAAATGAGAATTCTGAAGTCTTGACTGCCACCCATCCCCACCCCCACTCCTTCCTGCAAAAATTTTTACGCACAATCGCGAGCAGCCTATACCTAAAACGTAAGTTGGACCTGTTTCTAGAGGCCTGACAAAATGCGATGGCTTTGTCCTAGTGTCACAGGCCGGTCACGGAACATGTTCTAGTTTACTTGAGGGTTAACAGACAAATAGAGTCTGTGCAGCTTTTAAAACGTTACGTCGCATTGGCAGCAAGAAGGGAAATGTAGTACTTAGCGTGACAGAGATTGTCTTGTTCATCCAGTTCACCTGCGGTGATATTTCTAGGGAAGATTTTTTATTTATATCTTGGAAGAGTGATGTGTTATTAGAGAACTGTCTTAATTTAATCACGCTCAACTTGTAAGACAATAAATTAACTTTTACACCTCCCATTCCGTATTAAGGTTAGGGGTTTGCCACTTAAACTTCGAATGGTCTGCTGAAGACAGACCTGTTTGAGCGAAAAACACTTTAAGAGTGGACATGTGACTTTATACACACTGCAACGTGTAAAATTATGTTAGTAAACGAACGAGAAATGTTTCGTTATTCACTTAATTACAGGGACGTTATCATCATGCCCACAGGACCTGTTGTATCGGAGGCCACAAAAAAGCCATCCTGTAGTTTGTTGTACCCAAAAATATATTTTTGTATTCGACACATATTTCATTTCGATAGTAGTTTCGTATGGCTGCCGATCGTTTCCCTGATATATCACATCTCCAAATTATGCCTTAAAACACGCATTTTAAAAATGCATAACACTGTGCTGCCTGTAATAATGTTATTTTTAATTTGCTGCCGGTTACGGTTCTGAATCGTCATCAACGACAGCTGTACAACATACAAAAGTGGACTGTGTGACACTGCCAAATGAAATATGACAAAGAGAAAAAACGTTAAATCGATAAAATACTCACAAAATTTTTCACAGATGTCTCACATGTCATACATGCTTTAACCTAAATAACCTTTGGAAACAATAATTGCTAAGATAATATAAAATCAAAAACTGTAACAAGATAAAAATATGATGGCACATTGACACAAGGACAATAAATGGTGTACAGCAATACAAGCCAAAGAATTTCCAAGTCAAAGATGTCAGTTTTTACCGAATCCAAAGAAGTTGCCATTAAATAATTATGTGATAATCAGATTACAAAACTGAAGTATTAACAGCTCTACACTTGGTTGAGATTGCATAAAAACACCAATAAAATAACATATGAAGTAACAGATAAGTAAGATCGATGAATGTAAGAATATACAATATACGTCCAGCTTCACCGCAAATTATTAACATCTCTGTGTACATTTCAGACGTGTATTCTGCCATCATGACTTGTGTTGTTTGTCCCTACTGCTGAATGACGGAATGACAGGTGAGCGAAAGGCTGAAGCAATGATGGTGAACAGAGGGCAGAGTACGCGAGGGATCCGATAACGGCGCTTTCCTCACAGTTTGTATGCGTATGGTGGAGCAGGAGATATGCAAGTGATCTGTTTTTCGAACTTTTTTATACATCCAAACGGTACATCTCCGTCATGGGTTCCTTACCAAAACTTTGTCTATTGGGTTTACCGTAGAACCCCTTGAAGACTCTGATAGCAATTGTGAAGCACCCTGTCTACTCATTTTTCGTTCAGTGCTTACGCAAGTGGAGGACAGAAAGTTGATAATATTGGTACGAAGTATCCTCCGCCAAGCACTGTACAGTTGCTTTCGGAGTAAATATTTGGGTCTAGATGATAGTAAATAAATGTAGAAAGACTAGAAGAAGGCAAAATTTCCAATGTTGTTGTTGTGGTCTTCAGTCCAGAGACTGGTTGGATGCACTTCTCCGTGCTACTCTATCCTGTACAAGCTTCTTATTCACCAGATGGAAGAGTTTTCTCATGGCTGGCTCTCCCAAGGCTATCAGAAGCTCTAATGGAACGCTCTCTACTCCTATTTCCACTAGGTCTACAGAATCACAGTTTTAGCCATAGCTGAATACATGATAACATCTGTAGCAAAGGGAAAGGACCCAACGTATTAGATTACATGATTAGTGGCGAATGTTTAGAGTACCTCACACTGATCCGATATTTAGAGGTAACACAAAGGAGCAATATGAAGAACATACTAAATCTGTAGTAGGTAACGAAAATGGAAGACTTAGATTTATCGGAACAGAGCTGTTGTGCATCTTGTGACGTAATCAGGCCTAATACCTATTATGAAATTTATGTTAGCTGCGGGTATCGATATCTTCTCATTAATTTAAGTAGAAAATTTATATAAAGTCACTCTTTATATAGTTTTCCAACTAACGTTTCATTGATTATTTCTTTAACATTTGTGAAATTAAATGAACTAAATCGGAAACATACTAATTTTGTAAAACCATTGCTTAAATATTTACAAAAACCTCTGTAATATTTCAATATAAAATTATGTAAAAACACTTTTAAACATTTGTATTGTGTATCTGTGACAATCACTAAATTTTTTTTTCACTTGGCGTGAAGAGTTGTATGGTCGCGTAATGGAAATCTAGTTATAAAGAGTAGTTATTTTAGTTGTTGAAATAAGAGTATTGTGAATTAGTTATCTATGAACTTATGAAAAAAAAGAATCAATCAAGAAGCTGTTTATTTTGTAGTTCGCAAGCCCTCAACTGGATTGTACCGTGATTTACTTCGACGATTTGAGGATACAGCGATATCCTGATTGGAACCTACAGTCCATTCTTCAACTTTAATAAGGCACGCTCATATTTCGTTCCATTTACATTTGTAAAAGGAGATCAGCTTTCTAATTTGTGAAGAAAAACACACCATGTATTTGGTAAAACCTTGCAAATGTGTTTGCAATCGTCGATAATTAATTCTCTTATAATTCTTCCCCTATAAACGTTGGTTAGCCTATTTCTCAAACAAATTTCTAAAATAAACCCCAAGGTCAACACTGCGTTACGTGTTCCTACATTTTTCCGCAACTTAAAATTACTTTCCCCGGCGTCAGCCGCTGTAAATAATTCGTGTCGGGATAATGCAGCCACGCCGTGTCAACCTGACTGTTCGATAACATTCGCTTTAAAACGAACGAACAGGCACTCAGCGCAAAAAGTGTAGCGAACAGTTTTCGTTGCTCTGCCATCGGAATATAAAACGGGTTCCTACAAGCTTCCTCCTGCGACAAGAACCCGAGCGCTTGAGTTTGTGTAAACGTTTTACAGACAGCGGCTGCTCGATGGGAGACCTGAAGCTGCTGGCGAAAGGGCGAAAGATGCGGAAAGCGACGGCAGGCACGCCTGCGCAAAGCGAGGGGCACCGGTACCAGTGTTTACAGAGACACTCTGCGCTCCCGTCGCTGTTACGTGGTTCAAAATATCGCCGGGAAAATTGATGTGTGGAGGAAACAGAGACAGACTTCTGCGTGGAACAAATTCATGCTTTATACTTATACTGGCCACACAAACCGCAGCCTGTCCTTGGCCTCATTCAGTCCAGCCTTGCACACTTTGCTGTCATCTGCATCTTCATATCCCAGACCGAGTATCTGCATGTCTCCCATGGTATTATCCTTCCATCTCATTCTCGGCCGTCACAGTGGTCTCTTTCCTTCAGCTCTTCCATCTACGACAGCCTTTATTACCGTTTCCTCCCCTCTCCTCCTCACATGTCCGTACCATCTTAATCTCTTGACTTTCACACTCGCTACGACGGCAGGCAGTGTGTACAACTGTGGGTTCTCTGGTTTTCCTTATTCTCCACTGACCATTTTCTTTCACTGGTCCATAAATTTTTCTCAGCACTTTATTTTCAAAGGTTATGAGTTTTTTCTCTGTTTGTTTGTCAGGGTCCATGACTCACTTGCATATCACCCCAATGGCTTGATGATGGTCTGATACGTTCTTATTTTTGCTTGCCTAGATAGTAACCTCGATGTATGTTGTGCATAGCTGCTAGGCATCTTCCCCCAGTTTGAATTATTGTTACAATCTCCTGTTCTATAAGGTTTTGTTGGTTGATGTAGACACTGAGATACGTGAGTGTCTATCTTCTATATTGTTAGATTTCTGGTTCTTAGATGGTTTAGTTCTAAATGAGGTATTCTTTCTACTACCATGAACTTTATTTTACTTTCATTTATACTTGACCTACTTTCTTAGCTTCTTCCATTACCACAGTCCCCATTTTCTCCAGGTCTTCCATGTTCTTTCCTATCAGCTCAATGTCATGCGCAAAGACCAAGACATTTATCATTTTTCCTATGGTGACTCCTGCATTTTCACATAATACTCTCCTCAGGGTGTTGCTGAGGGCCATATTGAACAGGGTTGGTGATATAATATTACTCAGTCTCACTCCCGTTTTTACTTCAAATGCTTCTGGGAACTCCCCCTGTACTTTCACTCTACACTTTCATTCCATCACAAACATTTTAGACAGTCTTATCAGCCTGTCAGGTATATCATACTTTGCCATTATCCTCCACATTTCCTCTCTTACTATGCTGTCATACGCTTTGTTGAAATCTATAAACAGATAAAAGGTATCATGATTGTGCTCTGAAACCAGGTTTATAGGCACTCAGACAGCACACAGGATAAAGTTATGATTGTGGATGGGGTCGTAAACAGTTACTGTGAGTTGCACAATCAAACATACAACTTTATTTTTCTAAGAACCACTCAGTTACACATTGCTTTAAAAGATCACAATCAAACAATACGGCTGAAGGCCTAGTTAAAGAACTTGCGATGCTTTCTGGGCTGAAGGCCAAAAACGACACCAAAAACAAGAACAGCTGAAGGCCTGACTTAGAAATCAAAAACAACTAAAAATAGAAGGTAAATTTTTTCTTTAAAAAACATGCAATTGAAAATAATTAGCGGCTGAAGGCCTACACTACACGTCTGAAGGACAACTATAATTAAAACACATTAATAAACAATTTTTTCCAACCAAGAAATTGCTTTTTAAACTTACAACAGACTGGTCAAAAGCCTAATTAAAGAAATATTAACTTATTGCACGGCTGAAGGCCACAAACAAATTTGAAACAACGGCTGAATGCCTGAACAACAAGTCAGACATACCGTTTAAAAATAAACCCCCTCCTTCTTATTAAAAATTTTCCTTTAAGGAATACACACGGCTAAAGGCCCTATTAAAAGGGGTTGACGTAAATACTCGGACAACTAACGGCTTAGGGCCAGGATTACCCACAATTTCAAATAGAACCAATTTTAAGGAAAAAAAATTTCTTTTTTTCTTTTTTAAATTAAAATCAATCTTCATAATTTTAATTTAACACACGAAGGCCTTTATGTAAAATTTAAAAAGAACAATTAATATTCGGCCGAAGGCCTCGCACAATACTTCAAACTAAAATGAAAATCACAACCTAAAAGAAACAGAACAAGTGCTACTCAGAAGTGTTCCAAGGGTCGGCCTGAGAGGGTAGCTCGAATGTAAGGTGAGGTGAGAAAGGCAGCCAAGAGTTGAAGTTAAATAATCGGATGGCAACCCAAACCATGGTCGGCCAAAGGACCGACCAACAATTTAACCAATTCCCTTCCATCCGACCCACTGTACAATGATGGAAAATATCGGCTGAGAACTACGACTTCAGAAATTGGCGTTTAGAAACAGCCAAGGGAACAATAACTCTATGCAAATATGAACCAAACAACTTAAAAGGCTGTCAAACTACACGCCGTGCCGGACAGCAAAACATGACGAGGAAAGGCACACTGCGGAAAAATATGCTAACGACCAGGGCAGGTATCTGGGGCATTAACTGCCACAGGGCAGAAAATACCGCTGGTGCACTTCACTGGTAAGTAACAGGCAGTTTAATAATTAATCACAATATAGGAGGACGGCTGCAAGATTTCACTGACCGCAAGACATCATACACCGCTGTTAGCCCGAACAGCCCAGGGAGCAACAACCCACAAAGGAACGAAGAGATGTCACAATAGTTGAGGCTTCGTAACAGGTTAAGTGATCACTCAACTTCAGCGTTCAGGTTTGGTGAGCAACGAACTTTGTCACTCTCACAGCTAGCGCCTCATGATCCGGCACGCTCGCACGCCATCAGCAGTACCGGCCTGATCTCCCGCTTTGGAGAGTTCCTCGCTGCTCCATCCCAACCGACTGACTTCCACACACACCACCACCACCTAGAAATACTAGCGGTCACACCAAAGATAGTACAACAGTACTAGTATCGATAAGCGCTGCGGCTGCCACTCAAGGAGGAAAGCCAGCAGCTTTGTTGCACCAGTAAGTAAGGAAGAAACAAGACGCCACTCAACGTGACAAAATGCCAAGGAGCAAACGGCATGAACGCGAGCTGCACATGGCTCATGTTCCAAGTTCTTATGTAATATTTGTCTTACTGTGAATGTTTGGTCGATTGTTCATTTACCTTTTCTGACCCTGATTCTGCTGTGTCTAATATTTCCTCAGTGTATGGGTTGACCCTGTTCAGTATAATTCTTGATATTACTTCATAGCATGTGCATAGGAGAGATATCCCTCCGTAGTTCTGTGTCAGCATTTTGTCTCCTTTCTTGTATATGGGACATATAGCAGCAGTTTTCCACTCCTCCGGCATTACTTCCTTTCTCCATACCTTTTTTGTCAGTTTGGCTAACCATTCATGTATCTTCTCTCCCCCTTCTTTCATGATCTCTGTTGCTATCGTGTCTATGCCAGGGGCCTTCCCATTTTTTAGTCTTTTTATTGCCTCCGTCACCTCCACCAGAGTTGGTACTTCGTCTAATGGTTGTACGTTCTGACTGTTTTCTGCCTTGGTTTCATTGTTGTAGGTATCTACCAGGTTGTTCAGCAGTTCTTTGAAATATTTCCTCCAGTTCTCTAAATTTCCTTGATTCGTAGTTATCAGTTTTCCATTCTGGTCCTTCATTATCACAGATTTAACTCTGTACTCTTTTCTGTAGCTATTCACTGTCCTGTAAAACTGCATACTGTTGTTCTGGTTAGTCCTCCTCAGCCTTCTGTATGTGTTTATATATGACTGCTCTTTTCTCTCGCCCTATTATACCGTTCATTTATCTCGTGGCTTTCCTGTATACGGGCATGGATGTTTGTGATGTCCTTAGGTTAGTTAGGTTTAACTAGTTCTAAGTTCTAGGGGACTAAGGACCTCAGCAGTTGAGTCCCATAGTGCTCAGAGCCATTTGAACCATTTGAACCTTTCCTGTATATTGTTTAGTTTTCATGGTTGTTATTGTTCATCATTGCCTGTCTGGTTCTCTTTCTGTCCTGTACTGCTTTTCTACATGTTTCGTTGAACCGTGATTTGCTCTTTATATTGTTATTATTATTGTCTCCTAGTAGTTCATGTGCTTTCTCCCTCACAACTGTTGTCATCTTCTTCCATTTTGTGTTGATATCTTCATCTTCTTTTCCATTGTTGTCATTCTCCAATTCAGCGAATCTATTAATTCCCAGTTATTGTCAGCCCAACGATTAACCCTCCCACTTTATCCGGGCTTGGGACCGGCTGGAAGGCTAGTTCTCTTCCAGCGGTGATTATCACGAAATATGGGAGAGAGTGTAACAGAAATGATACGGGACTTGAGCTGGAAATCATTAAAAGAAAGGCGTTTTTCGTTGCGACGGAATATTCTCACGAAATTCTAATCACCAACTTTCTCCTCCGAATGCGAACATATTTTGTTGACACCGACCTACATTGGGCGGAACGATCACTGTTGCGGACTGGCAAGACAGCCAATCCACTAGGAGGAAGCCGAAAGGCACGCGTTTAAACTCACGCAGGCTGGCGTGAGGTCTGGAACAGGTAAAGTAATTCAGACTAGCAAATAAAGTACGTAGCTGCTGGAATACTTAACTTTAATCCGTAATTGGTGAACATCGGTCTGACGGTACATGCATCGCAAGATAAATAGCATATGATAATGGCGCTTTGCTAGGTCGTAGCAAATGACGTAGCTGAAGGCTACGCTAACTATCGTCTCGGCAATTGAGAGCTTAATTTGTCAGTGAACCATCGCTAGCAAAGTCGGCTGTACAACTGGGCCGACTGCTAGGACGTCTCTCTAGACCTGCCGTGTGGCGGCGCTCGGTCTGCAATCACTGATAGTGGTGACACGCGGGTCCGACGTATACTAACGGACCGCGGCCGATTTAAAGACTACCACCTAGCAAGTGTGGTGTCTGGCGGTGACACCACAATCACCACGATAAGATAAGTGAAATCAGAGCTCGTACGGAAAGATATAAGTGTTCATTCTTTCCGCGCGCTATACGAGATTGGAATAATAGAGAATTGTGAAGGTGGTTCGATGAACCCTATGCCAGGCACTTAAATGTGATTTGCAGAGTATCCATTTAGATGTAGATGTAGATTTAGAAACAGATTCACCCAGAACGAAAACTGGGCCCGGACATGTAGTACCGCAGCTGTATCATGAAAATAAATTGAATACTGAAGCTCTCGCACCTAGCGTTTATCCCGTCGTTCGTGGTCCGCTATTCGCCTAAACGGCAAATTTGTTTCATTTTAAATTTTTGATCGGGTGGCTTACCTGTCACCACAACCGTTGTCGTGCGCATCATCTGTCTGTGACTATTGTAACCTATGTTTTGTGAAGGAGAGTCGTTAAGTTTTAAATATAATCTCGAAGACAATAAAGTTACATAATTACTCTTCCATTTGTCTGTAATTCTGTTACACTCTACAGCACTGTAGGACGGCACTAGGGAAGCCCATTAATACTTGTTTATGTGATTCTGAGCAGTCGGATTGATCATGGTGAATACAGATCCATGAATGGTTTGGTGACATCGCTCCAATGCAGTATAGCACGTGACATAGAGGAATTTAAAGTCTTTTTTATCTCTTTCATGTAGGAATCTCCACTACTACTATTGTTTTCAATTTATCGTTTCGAACTGTCTGATTGTGGAACTTACAAACGTAATTTTCCTTGCAAAGACACTGCTGATTTTGTCTCGGGTTATTTTAATGCTGTACAAGGTTGTGCCCTTTGATTGTGGCACCATACACAATCATTAACCCGGCTCCAGGGAGGTAGGGTGCCCTTCCCTATTCCTCCACTGGGGTAATTCCTGTCTGGCGCGTCCACGTCGCTTGGGTGGGCATCCTACACTTCAGTAGGCCGGAGTGCTAGGATGGCTGAGTTCAGGCGGGGACCCAATCCCGTGGGGTATAACACGGAACCCATGCCCAGGGTTACGGGTGAAGACCTTAATGGCAGTGACGGCGGAGAAGGAAGACTTCGGAACGGCGTAGCTGGCAGATGAGGCAACCCTCCTTTCTGGGGATTAAATGAGAAGGGAACCACTGCCTTGTGGTGGAGGAGAAACTCCAAAGGCTAACGGAGACAACCCCAAAGAAAATCCTTTATTGCGTTAGGCCTAGCAAGCCAGTAGGAAAGTCTTCATATATTGCTTTCAAAACACAGATGAGCCTCGGAACGAACCACTCAGGATTTGACCCCACTGCTTCTTCAAGTACTGGTACAAATGAAGGGAGACCTGATGATATTCATCAGTACAAGAAGATGAAACCAACTGGACTAAAAATAACCTAAATATTGGCACCCTTAATACATTAACCCTCAATGGAAATGACAGATGTACTAACAGAGAAGAAGTTTGAGGTATTGGGATTAAGCGAACCAAAGTGGAAGGGAAAAGGTGACAAGAATTTGAGAGGAGGAGGAAAACTGTACTGCAGTGGGAATAACAGCTCTGGAAGAAATGGTGTGGCACTGATGGTGAATAAGAATTTACAAAGCTGTATTTAAAATGTGAGATATATATCAGACAGGATCATAATCTTAAACCTGAGATTCCAAAAAGAAACACTAAAAGTAATCCAGATATATGCACCTCAAGTGGGATGTAGCGAAGAAGAGAGGTGGACTTTGAAAATGTATTAGAAAACCACATAGAGAGTGCTAATATAGTGATGGGAGATTTTAATGCACAGGTAGGCAAAGACAGAAAGGAATTTGAGCAAGTATTGGGATATTTGGATATGGAGGCAGAAATGAAGAAGGGGAAAGACTGCTGGATTTGTGCCAGAGGAATGGAATGAAAATAGCAAACAGCTGGTTTATGAAGAGAGAAAGTCATGTTATCACCAGATACAGTTGGGATGGAAGAACCAAGAGTGTAATTGATTATATTCTAGTAGATAGGGAATGGGGAGAGAAACAAATGTGAAGGTAATTCCAAGTGTGAGTGCAGATGGAGACCATAGATTACTGGTGGGACAATGGAAGAGTGAATCAGTGTGTGAAAAATAGAAAACAGAAGAAAGTGATGAGGATACGGGATTGGAAACTGAAGGAGAGTGAATGTGCTGAGAAGTACAGAGAATTAATCACACAAAAATTTCCAAAAGAAGTTTTCTGCGATGTAGAAAAAGAATGGAGTTTATTCAAAGACAGATGGCCGAAGTGGCCGTGCGGTTCTAGGCGCTGCAGTCTGGAACCGCGAGACCGCTACGGTCGCAGGTTCGAATCCTGCCTCGGGCATGGATGTGTGTGATGTCCTTAGGTTAGTTAGGTTTAATTAGTTCTAAGTTCTAGGGGACTAATGACCTCAGAAGAAATGGAAAAAGCTGTGAAGAAGATGAATGGGGGGAAAGCCCCAGGGCCTGACGAAGTATCAGTGGACATGATGAGAGCAGCAGGTCCAGTGGGAATGCAGTGGCTGTATAGAGTACTATCAAGCGTGTGGAGAAATAGTACAATACCTGACGACTGGAGAACAGGAAACATTGTTCCCATCTTCAAGAAAGACAATGAAAGACTTTGTAAAAACTACAGAGGAATAACCCTTATGAGTCATACAGCCAAGATTTTTGAAAGAATTTTACTAAATCGAATAAGTGAAAAGATGGAAAAGGAGCTGAGTGAAGAACAGCATGGGTTTAAGAAAGGAAGAAGCACGATCAACCTGATATTTTCTATCCATCAACTGATGGAAAAAAGTTGGGAGTATAACAAAAGGGTGATAATGGTTTTTATGGACATAGAAATGGCATATGACTCAGTTGACAGGGAAAGACTCTGGGAAGAAATGAAGAAGATAGATAATTAAGATGGATACATTAATGTTATAAAGACAATGTACAGAGGACGCAATTGTAGAATTAGAACACCATTGGGGAACTCTGAATACTTCGAAATAAGACAAGAACTTAAGCAAGGAAGTATTCTATCTCCTGCACTTTTTAATGTTGTGATGGAGGGAATGAATAGGGTAGTTAAAGATATAGTAAAAGAAAAACACAAAAAAGATGATTTTTGCAGATGATATGGTAATATGGGGTGATAAAAGGTAGATGTACGGGAAGTAAATAATGAAAAGGTATTGATTAAAAATAAATAAAGATAAGAGTGACGTAATGGTATTTGGAAGAGAGAAAGGAATCAACGGAAATATCACCTTGAATGGAGAACCCCTCAAAGTGGTAGAAAGTTTTACTTATTTAGGGAGTGAAATATCTAGGAATGGAAGAATAACTAACGAAATTAATAGGAGGTTACAGAAGGGAGGCAATTTCTGCCAAACAATAAAACACCTGATTTGGAATAATGAAGTTTCAGAAAGAGCAAAACTCCATATGTATAAGAATTATTACATCCCTATTGTCACCTATGGTGAAGAAACATGGACAATGACAGAAAGGGACTGGAGCAGACTGCAAGCAGGGGAAATGAAATTTCTCAGAGCAGTTAAGGGAAAAATAAGAATGGACAGAGTAAGGAATGTAGAGATTAGAAAGGACCTCAAACAAGAATGTATGAGAGAGGAAATTGAAAGAAAGAGATTAAGATAGTATGGGCATGTTAAGAGGAAGCATGGGCAGAGACTCCCCAAAATTATGGAAGAACTAAAGATGGATGGGAAAAGACCTAGAGGGCGCCCAAGAACACGGTGGAAAATGGGAGTGAGAATATCTGTAGAGAGGAGAGGTGTGACCTGGCAAAAAGTGGAGGAAGAAAAGTGGTGGGAGGACCGAGCCAAATGGAGAGGACTCATCAGCACCCAGACCCGGCAGTAGCTGGAGCGGGATTCGGATATAGATATAGACAAGGTTGTGCAATGTTTGGAGTTATTACCGTAATACCGTACAGTGATGCAGATAGAGAGTTCTTACGATGATAAAACGGGGAGTCTGTGGTGTTGAGAAACAGCTGATCTTGCTAAAATAGAGAAACATCCAGGACTCGATGGAATCCCTAGAATATTCTAGAACGAATTTGTGGTCATGTTAGTCTCTCCTTTAAATATAATCTTTCATAGATCACTGGAACAAAAAAACCACGCCAAGTAGTTGAAAAAAAGCACAGGTCACAATCGTCTACAAGAAGGGTTGCAGAAGTGATTCACAAAATTACGGGCCAATTGCCTTGTTCTAGGAACTTAGAAAACATTCTGAGCTCAGAATAAATGGTGTATCGATCACGTTCAACCACACTCGCAGTCTCCTGACGTGACGCAGTAAAAACGGATCAGGGCAATCGGGTAGATGCAGTATTTCTCGATTTCCGGAAAGCATTTTAGTCAAAACAACACCTACACTTAATACAAGGAATAGCAAGCGAAATTTTTGACTGACTGAGAATTTTGTGGTAGGAAAGGTGCAGCATGTTGTTTTGGATGAAGAGCCGTCGATAGATGTAGAAGTAATTTCCAGAGTGT
The DNA here is from genome assembly GCF_021461395.2 of Schistocerca americana. Lineage (NCBI taxonomy): Eukaryota > Metazoa > Arthropoda > Insecta > Orthoptera > Acrididae > Schistocerca > Schistocerca americana. The sequence goes on from NC_060126.1 coordinate 444,547,380, forward strand.
CCCAGAAAGTCCAGGCAAGTTTATTGGAATTCTGGTTGTTCTCGTTGCTTATTAATGACTTGGTATATAATATTATAAGGTGAAAATTTCCATTAAAAATATTTTTTGTTTGACTTTATTTTGAACTCTTACTGGCTTGGTTGTAACTTTGCTGTTGTTTAGCTTTGGATCACTGCCTGTGACAATACAACATGAATTTGGCCCTGTTTTATAATCTTCCTAAAAATGTGCAAACTGATTAAATTCTGAACTTTACTATTAATCTCTTTAATTATACAAAGTGGTCCCTGTGCGTTAATGATCTACCTAATAATACTGTCTATGAAATTATCGCTGTGTGTTGATAATTTTCGTCGCAAACTGATCCTGAAATCACCTCCTCACCTCTTAATGTAACTGTTTGGAAACGCGATGCGTGCTGTTCTCTGTGCGCCAGCTGCAAGTTTCTAACTACAGTTGCTGAGAGCTTAGTGCAGAGCTCCAGACAACAATTAAGCTATTTTCAGTGTATCCATTGTGTATGACGAGCTGCGACTGTGATTTAAATTGGCGATTCATCTAGTAATAAATATGCGACCAGTCGCTTTCTTTTATGATTTATTCTACCATGAACATGTTTTTGAGCCACTACAGGCTCATCAGATGGATGTGTTACAAGAACCTTTTGTAGTCGACCAGGTGTAACTAAATGCAGTGCTGGTGCTGCTGGCGGAAATGTATTTAGCAGTATGTATTTAGCTGTATGTAGCTGCCAGCCGGGGTGGTCGAGCGGTTCTAGGCGCTACAGTCTGGAACCGCGCGACCGCTATGCCTCGGGCATGGATGTGTATGATGTCCTTAGGTTAGTTAGGTTTAAGTAGTTCTACGTTCTAGGGGACTGATGACCTCAGAAGTTAAGTCCCATAGTGCTCAGAGCCATTTGAACCATTTGGATGTAGCTAAATATTGTGAAATTTGTGTACGTAGCTTAATAATGTACGTTACAGGAATAGATCTGCTATGGATACCAAAAGGCAGTGCTGTGTAAGTATCTAAAACATATAAAACTTTCGGGTTCGTAAATGTTTCGTCACCGATTACTAAATTTCCGTCATTTCCGCTAGCAACACCAGCACTGAATCGAGCTACACTTGGTCCACAACATGATGTTCTTATAACACCTCCATCTGATGATGAGCCTGCAGTGGCTGGAAAACATGTTCATGGTTGAATAAATCTTAAAAAAGCGACTGGTTGCATGTTTATTACCAGATAAATCGCCAAGTAAACTATTTTATGCACATCAATCACTGAGAGATCCGTTTCAATAAACATGACTTACACCGAGGACGTGGACAATGCTCTTAGGGAAAATATTCCTTTAACGAACTGTTTTGAAACTATCTGCTGTGTTATTAATTGTATGACATTCATGTTACACCACTCATTAATACTGACAAAGGGCAACACTGATATCAAATACTTACTCTCACAAATGCTACACAAATAATTGATAAACATAAAAAAATAACTTACAGTGAAAATTACTCAATCTTGAATGACAAAACCTAAACCTCCATGATATGGATGTGTCATTCAACAACGATTCGAAACTACGTGGGACTGTAGTGCTGTTGTTGTTGTTGTGGTCTTCAGTCCTGAGACTTGTTTGATGCAGCTCTCCATGCTACTCTATCCTGTGCAAACTTCTTCATCTCCTAGTACTGACCCGGCCGAAGTGGCCGTGCGGTTAAAGGCGCTGCAGTCTGGAACCGTAAGACCGCTACGGTCGCAGGTTCGAATCCTGCCTCGGGCATGGATGTTTGTGACGTCCTTAGTTAGGTTTAACTAGTTCTAAGTTCTAGGGGACTAATGACCTCAGCAGTTGAGTCCCATAGTGCTCAGAACCATTTGAACCATTTGAACCTAGTACTGACTGCAACCTGTATTCTTCTGAATCTGCTTAGTGTATTCATCTCTTGGTTTCCCTCTACGATTTTTACCCTCCACGCTGCCCTCCAATGCTAAATTTGTGATCCCTTGATGCCTCAGAACATGTCCTACCAACCGGTCCCTTCTTCTTGTCAAGTTGTGCCACAAACTCCTCTTCTCCCCAATTCTATTCAATACTTCCTCATTAGTTATGTGATCTACCCATCTAATCTTCAGCATTCTTCTGTAGCACCACATTTCAAAAGCTTCTCTTCTTGTCCAAACTATTTATCGTCCATGTTTCACTTCCATACATGGCTACACTCCATACAAATACTTTCAGAAACGTCTTCCTGACACTTAAATCTACACTCGATGTCAAAAAATTTCTCTTATTCAGAAACGCTTTCCTTTCCATTGCCAGTCTACATTTTATATCCTCTCTACTTCGACCATCATCACTTATTTTGCTCCCCAAATAGCAAACCTCCTTTACAACTTTGTCTCATTTCCTAATCTAATTCCCTCAGCATCACCTGACTTAATTCGAATATATTCCATTATCCTCGTTTTGCTTTTGTTGATGTTCATCTTATATCCTCCTTTCAAGACACTAAATAAAAAATGTTACCTTTATTCCTCTTCGTACTTTTTTTAATCTCATTACATGTCATTTCATTCTATATCATTAATCGAATTTTTCTCCTCTGTTTGACAATATTCCAACACAAGTCATTTTGCTTGAACACAGATGCACTTAACTTTACGTTTACACTGCCACGAGTCCTCTGTTCGGCGTCTCTCTCTACTACTCTCTCGACAGAACTCCCCCGCTCCTCGTTACCAAGCACATCTTCTAGCGTCACAGCTACTCTGACCAAAGACTGTGGGCGAAAAATAAGAGTTTCAGAATTGTCGGTTACCATTTGAGACACCCAAAGAATGTACAAATTCCAGAAATGCAAATAACAGACCTGTTTCAAAGGGGCAACCGAAACGTTGCCGTCTCAGGGCGTCGCTGCAGAGTGTATGCAACCCAGCGCGACTCCGATTCGAGGAATATATGGTGATCATGTTTGGCTTGTGGAGCGCTCAGCTGCATGTTTATCAGCGCCCGTACAAATTCCCAATCTTGACACAGTCCAAACTCGCCACTTTCACCAGTGATGATGAAATGATGAGGACGATACACACACTCAGTCCCCGGGGGGAGAAAATCCCCAACCCGGCCGGGAATCGAACCAGGGACCCCGTGATCCAGAGGCAGCAACGCTAGCCACTAGACCACGAGCTGTGGACGCGGGGAAAATAAGCACCGACGTGTAGGCAAGGAGTTTTTGTGGCATTCGAACGGATACGTGTTGATCGCCAATGACTGTAGAAACCTCAGACATTTCACAACTGAAGCAATTGTCTACAGTGCTGTAATTTTTGAAGTATTCTGCTCAAACATTCAGTTATATTTTGATAAGATTTCAACGTGCTGCAAAACCTGGCGACTTGTATTAAATGTTGCGAAATGTAAAATTGTGCGCTTTTCAAAACGGAAAAAATTGTACCCTATGACAGCAGTACCAACAAATCGGTCAACTCATACAAAAAGCTGGGCGTAGCACTTTGTGGCGATATGCAATGGACGTTGCAGATGCCCAAAACTATAGGCCTATATTCTGACATCGATCTGTTGTAGAACTTTAGAACATGTTTTTTGCTCGCGTATCGTGTCATTTCTGGAAACCCATGTTCATACATGGATTCCGGAAACAGTGATCGTGTGAGACCCAAGAAGCGTTATTTGTTCATGAGACCCAGAAAATATTAGATACAGGCTCCCAGGTAGATGCCACTTTCCTTGACTTCCGGAAGGTGTTCGATGCAGTTCCGCACTGTCGCCTGATAAATAAAGTAAGAGCCTACGGAATATCAGACCAGCTGTTTGGCTGGATTGAAGAGTTATTAGCAAACAGAACACAGCATGTTGTTCTCAATGGAGAGACGTCTACAGACGTTAAAGTAACCTCTGGCGTGCCACAGGGGAGTTTTATGGGACCATTGCTTTTCACAATATATTATAAATGACATAGTAGATAGTGTCGGAAGTTCCATGCGGCATTTCGCAGATGATGCTGTAGTATACAGAGAAGTTGCAGCATTAGAAAATTGCAGCGAAATGCAGGAAGATCTGTAGCGCATAGGCACTTGGTGCAGGGAGTGGCAACTGACCTTTAACATAGACAAGTGTAATGTATTGCGAATACATAGAAAGAAGGATCCTTTATTGTTTGATTATATGATAGCTGAACAAGCACTGGTAGCAGTTACTTCTGTAAAATATCTAGGAGTATGCATACGGAACAATTTGAAGTGGAATGCTCATATAAAATTAATTGTTGGTAAGACGGGTGCCAGTTTTAGATTCATTGGGAGAGTCCTTAGAAAATGTAGTCCATCAACAAAGGAGGTGGCTTACAAAAAACTCGTTCGACCTATGCTTGAGTATTGTTCGTCAGTGTGGGATCCGTACACGGTCGGGTTGACATGGGAGAAAGAGAAGATCCAAAGAAGAGCGGCGCGTTATTTGGTAAGCGTAATAGCGTTACGGAGATGTTTAGCAAACTCAAGTGGCAGACTCTGCAAGAGAGGCGCTCTGCATCGCGGTGTAGCTTGCTGTCCAGGTTTCGAGAGGGTGCGTTTCTGGATGAGGTATCGAATATATTGCTTCCCTCTACTTATACCTCCCGAGGAGATCACGAATTTAAAACTAGAGAGATTCGAGCGCGCACGGAGGCTTTCTGGCAATCGTTCTTCCCGCGAACCATACGCGACTGGAACAGGAAAGGGAGGTAATGACAGTGGCACGTGAAGTGCCCTCCGCCACACACCGTTGGGCTGCTTGCGGAGTATAAATGTAGATGTAGATCTAGAAGCTGAGTTGTAGCAAAGTACGTGGCGGACTTAGGTTCATTGGTGGGATACTAGAATAATGCTATGAGTCTGCAGAGGAGATTGCATACAACCAATCCTAGATCCTTCCTCAAATTTCTGTGAGACACATAACCACATAAGACTGACAGGGGATACTGAATGTATATAAGGAAGAACAGCTCGCGTGGTCCCAGATTTCTTGGTTCATGGAAGAGCGCCATGAAGATACTGAAAAATCTGAAGGGACATACGCATTAGGAGAGGCACCAACTATCCCGCGGTATCCTGCTTGAGAAGTTTGAAGAAATAGTATTAAAAGAGCAGTTTGAGAATGTATCGCTCCCGTCGCGACCGCAAAGAGGAAGTTGGACTACTTACAGTGATCACAGAGGTATTCGGGCAATTATTCTTCTTCTACGCCATACCTGGGAAGAAACCACAGTAACTGGTAGCAGTGGAAGTGCAGGATGGTCATAATTATGTGTAGGTACTCAAGGGGCACCTGTAGACTTAGAGAAAGCTTTTGACAATGTTGACTGGAATATACTCTTTCATATTCAAAAGGTGGCAGGGATAAAATACAGGGAGCGAAAGGCTATTTACAATTTGTACAGAAACCAGAGGGCAGTTATAAGAGTCGAAGGGCACGAAAGGGAAGCAGTGGTTGGGAAGGGAGTGAGACAGGGTTGTAGCCTCTCCCCGATGTTATTCAAGCAGTAAAGGAAACAAAAGAAATATTCGGAGTAGGAATTAAAATCCATGGAGAAGAAATAAAAACTTTGAGGTTCACCGATGACATTGTAATTCTGTCAGAGACAGCAAAGGACTTGGAAGAGCAGTTGAACGGAATGGACCGTGTCTTGAAACGAGGATATAAGATGAACATCAACAAAAGCAAAACGAGGATAATGGAATGTAGTCGAATTAAGTCGGGTGATGCTCAGGGAATTAGATTAGGAAATGAGACACTTAAAATAGTAAAGGAGTTTTGCTATTTGGGGAGCAAAAAAGTGATGATGGTCGAAGTAGAGAGGATGTAAAATGTAGACTGGCAATGGCAAGGAAAGAGTTTCTGAATGAGAGAAATTTTTTGACATCGAGTGTAGATTTAAGTGTCAGGAAATCATTTCTGAAAGTATTTGTATGGAGTGTAGCCATGTATGGAAGTGAAACATGGACGATCAATAGTTTGGACAGAAAGAGAAGCTTTTGAAATGTGGTGCTACAGAAAAATGCTGAAGATTAGATGGGTAGATCACATAACTAATGAGGAGGTATTGAATAGAATTGGGGAGAAGAGAAATTTGTGGCATAACTTGACTAGACGAAGGGATCGCTTGGTAGGACATATTCTGAGGCATCAAGGGATCACCAATTGCGCGACTGGAACAGGAAAGGGAGGTAATGACAGTGGCATGTAAAGTGCCCTCCGCCCACACTGTTAGGTGGCTTGCGGAGTATAAATGTAGATGTAGAGCGTTACAACCTACGTTCACCCGGCTGGAAAAGAAAAAATGGTTCAAATGGCTCTGAGCACTATGGGACTTAACATCTGAGGTCATCAGTCCCCTAGAACTTAGAACTACTTAAACCTAACTAACCTAAGGAGTTCACACACACCCATGCCCGAGGGAGGATTCGAACCTGCGACCGTAGCGGTCGCGCGGTTCCAGACGGAAGAGCCTAGAACCGCTCGGCCACAAGGCCGGCCGGAGACAGTCGAACCACTCCCGCGTTTACCTGTTAATGCCTCACTTCACGCCATTCCGCCAGCGTCATTCGAACAGTGAAACAAACATCAGGAGTGTAACAGCGAAGTCTGTGAGCGCAACAACGGCAAGAACGTATTATTCCATTCCACAAACTAATATTTATTTTCGATTCGTTATGTGCGTACAGAAATGTGTATTCAAATGTGTGTGAATTCCTAAAGGACCAAACAGCTGATGTCATCGGTCCCTAGACTTACACACTACTTTAACTTATGCTACGAACAACACACATACAAAACCCGAGGGAGGGCTCGAACCTCTGGCGGGTGGAGCCGCGCAATCCGTGACATGGCGCCTCGAACCGCGCGGCCATTTCTTGGGGCTTTGTGTACAGAGCCCACTCGTATTGTTAGGAGATTGCTTGAACAGCAGAAGTTTTAAAGTGACCGAATTGCGAGGCGTGATACAGTTCACAAATTAGTGAATAAATTTCGTGAAACGGGAAGTGTTCATGACAAGAAGCGTAAAATACGATGTACAGCGCAAGATCATCTCAGTGGCACTGCATACCATCAAGAAAGTTCCCTTAAAAATTCTTTTGGACGTGTTTCAAAGCAAACAAAAAATTTCTTTTACCTCTGTGCAAAGAGTTGTTAAGTTACTTGGGCCAAGGACCTATGAAGGGACAGTAATTCAAAAACAAATCTGGTGATCCCGCGCACAGGATTAGGTTTTGCGAATGGGTTTCGAAATGACGGTGCATGATGGTGAAATCCATTCTTACCTCATTCTGTTTTCAGGCGACGCTTGGTTCCACTTACAAGGGTGTATAAATCCCCAAAACTATGTACAATGGAGCTCTGATAGATCGATTCTGCTTCATGGGGAACCCCTTCATCATCAGAAAACAGGATTGCAATGTGCCGTTGGCGGTGACAGAATTAAAGCAGTTTTGTTTAATGACACAGTTAACAGTGAAAGATATGTGCAAAACGTTTTGCAGCCGGTTTTTAATGAAGTGGGTAAAAGAGAACAAAGCTTCGTATTTTCTCAAGAGCTCATATGGCCAATGTTTCTTGCACTCACTTCACGATGTGTTCCATCAGAGAATCATTAGCAACAGTGTATAGCCCGCTCAAAGTCTCTATTTCACACTGAGTGATTTCTGTTTGCATGGAGCACTGAAGGATAAAATGAACTCAACACATCCGCACACGTTACAGGAACTTAACGATAATATCCCATGAGTCAATTAATTCAATTTCAGTACAACGAAAAACTAGTGGAAGCTGCAAGTTTCACTTTTTTAATTCACTCGATGACTAGTTTCGGGCCTGGACCCATTTCCAAAGCATCCTACAGCGCAGAAAACCAAATTTGCACTCATGCACAATAGAGGCATTACCAAAATTTTTATTAAGGACATGCCAAAAAAAGTCAAAAATGGTATTACTGCAAATGCAAAAACCATGAGCAAACGAACAGTTACAGCGCATATAGATAACGGGCACTCTACTCCTTCCGTTGCCGTAAGCAAACCTCAGGAAAGGGGCGCCTTATCAGGACACAAGAACACCATTGTGTTTATTAACTTTTTGAAATTTTTGGTATAGTCTTATGGCACCAAATTGCTGAGGTCATCGGTCCCTAAGCTTACGTACTACTTAATCCAACTTAAACTAACTTACGCTGATGACAACGCACGTACCCATGCCCGAGGGAGGACTCGAACCTCCGACGGGGTGTATTTATTAAAATATTCTCCAAACATCAAAAATACATTTAATACAATAAAATTAGTACTTTCAAAACCTTTACCAAAAACGATTAATACAATAAAATTAATACTCTCAAAATCTTTCTCAAAAACAGTCAACTGATACTAATTAATGTCACTAAACAGTAAAACACTGCAACTCCACATACGGCGCGTATTGCAAAGTTATATGACATTTAAGCACGTAAAAATGTCATTAAATGTGAACAGCAACATTATTATTAAAAGAAACCAAACTAATAGGAGACAAAAGAAACTTCAAAACCTTTACAAGCATATAATATTTACCAAAACAAACTTTACAAAATATGTGAAGATAAAAAACTTTTCCTAACACGTAACAGCATGTTGTAATTCAATTTCTTAGGGACACAAGTGGACTGTGGGAAAATCGGAACAGAAGAGAATCGAACCATTTGCAATGTGGTACCACAGACGAACGTTGAAAATTAGGTGGACTGATAACCTAAGGAATGAGGAGGGTCTGCGCACCATCGAAGAGGGAAGGTAAGGGACAGGGTGATACATCTGTTAAGACATCAGAGAATGGCTTCCATGGTACTAGAGAGGACTGTAGAGGGCAATAACTGTAGAGAAAAACAGAAATTGGAATATATCCAGCAAATAATTGAGGACATAGGTTGTAAGTGCTAGTCTGAGATGAAGAGGTTGGCACAAGAGAGGAATTCGTGGCGGGCTGCATCAAACCAGTCAGAAGACTAACTTCTCATGGTTGGGATTCACAATCATATAATATTTGTTAAAAGACATCATAGTCGCCGTTGACTGTATGAAATATTTATTACTGCGATTGCAATTTCGGCCTTAGGGCCATTTTCAGGTGACACTGTAAAAGTTACATTCTGTCAGAATGTAAGACTATCTGACATGAGTACATGTCGTCGTCAAAATGCAGCTTTATGACTGCGAGAGTCCCACAAGATACGATGAGTACGACACTTATTACATCGTAAAATGTTGTTAAATATGTGCTGTATTGTCAAAGTTACCATCGTTCTAATAATCAATCACAAATAAAAGCTCAGGTGCACTGACAACATGTGGGGCTAAGTCTGTTGAAAATGGCTCTAAGGCTGAAATTTCAATCGTAATAACAAATATTTCATACAGTCAACGGCGACTATGATGCTCTTTAAGAAAAGGCAGAAGACTGTTGGTACAAACAAAAAGAGAGAGAGGAGGAGAACTGAAGCGTGTGATGAATAATTTATTGAGCAGGTGTCAGCAATGTGTGGAAAACAATGTCAAGCAGTTCCAGTATCTCCTTTTGTGACATGGGTGAGACGGGTGTTACGATTAATCAAGGAAAACCCCCAGTTGGGAAACGGGGCCAAAATTAGTTGGTTACTGTCGAGTTGCAATTTACAATTTCTTTATTGACTACTTCAACCATTAAAAGTCATTTCTTTATCACTTGACCAGGAACAGATCCAAAAAGGCTAGTAGGCATGAGTGCCTTTTGAAAACAATTTACTTTACAGTTAACGGCCAAGCCATTTTACTTACAACCGACTTCGATAAAACATTTGATAACAAATGAAAATTTTAGCCAAGCCATTTGACTTAAAACAGGCTTTGATAAAGCATTTAATAACAAAATTAAAACTTTCCAAGTAATGAAACAAATAAACCACCAATTTGCATACAATTTCGCTACCGAACATATAGGGAGCCAACTTCTTTCAAACTTTGGCACAACAAGATATTAAATTACAAGGGCTCGCTAACAGGGAGGCAGAACTAGCATTTTCAAAGGATGTCAAGTAGATTAAAAGAATCAAAGTAAAGATCCAGTCATTTGCCTTTTACAATAACTAACAATTTTAAAGCCACATAATTTTAAAAACCCACCAATGAAAGGCAAAATTAACCTTTTTAAACAGTGGCCAAAATACAATCAGAGTAAAATACAACCATTTAACATTTCGCAATAACTAACAACTTTAATACCATGTCCTGCCACCAAAATGTCCTGGGATAGAAATAATTAACCGACCGGGTGTAAAGGCGGCCACAATTGTCTCCCGAAGGATGCCCAGTCTAGAAGCGGACTAACAGACCCACAACGCCTCACATTCAGCAATCACATCGACCTCACGCGAGGCCAGGGGAGGAGGAGGAATCAAATCAGGCACCATAATCCCTGCCAAAAATACACTTCCTCCAGGCAATACTAATAAGAAGCCAAAAGATCACTGTCTATAAATACATCGGCGACAGGGACAGGAAATCCGAACACAGGAGGCCACAACGCAGAAAAAATGTAATGTAAAACAATAATAACTGCCCAAAAATACACTTACTACTGGGCAGTGCCAATAAGAAGCGGAAAACATCACCATCTATAAGTACACCGGCGACAGGGACAGGAAACCCGAACGCAGGAGACCACAAGGCAGAAAAGACGCTGGTTGCACAAACCAAAATTCTTCAGTTAACATCTAAACCTTTAACCAACGTAGCTCGCAGTTTATCAGAGAAATAGCAGGTGAACTCCGATGCAAAGGTTCCTCACACCCGACCGTGTCCATGTCGCCAGCGTACCCAACTGGGCACAGTCACGCAGCCACGCCTCTGTCACCAGAGCCCTCGTCTTTTCTGCACCCACAGCGGCGAAATACCACTCCTCAGGTTAGGCGAGGTACCAGTCCATCATTCCCTCCTCCAGACGGAAAATTTAAAGACATCTGTTGCCGCTCCCACCAAGTAGTGACTCGGAACCACAGCCGTGGCCCCCGAGTGCTCACAGCAAGAGCTTACAGCCTTGTCCCATCAACTCGTCCCACTTGTCTCGCACTGCCAGGATAGACCACGCAGCTACTCGGAACAACAGCCAACTCTCCACCGCCACGCCACACCGCGGTCTCATCGAACGACATTCTCTAATTCCCGATTTTAAAAACCGACCGACCGATTCGCACCGCTAGGCACCCAACCGGCCATCCCCCCAAAGATCTTATTCCCTTGAGAGGTGGCATGAGCCCCTCTCATATTTCTATCTTACTCTGAGTAATTCGATTTTCCTCTCTAATTGCATGCAATGAAAAGTCGCTATTCCTTCACACGAGGACTTCCCACGCAGCGTCTCTCGTCATCCAGGTGGTCTGGTGACAGGTGAGTTCTGCTGAACTTAAAAGGTTAAGCTGACGGGTGTGAGGAAGTCGAGTGCATGCTTTCCAGACGCCGACATTGTCGTAAGAGCGGGAGCGACATGCCCACAGGGGTCTGACAGAGCGGCTGGGCTAGAGACTCCGTTACTTCGCAGAAACTTACTGAAAACACTTTCTGGCGGGCTACCAGCGAGGCGTGGGAATGACTTGTGTTCCCAGGCAGTCTTGGCGGGCAAATTCTCGCGTTTTCTGCAAAATCATAACTGTGATTGGCTGGCTCAGGGGATATCTCTGTGGCGTAGCAAAATCGGCGCAGAAATTGGTGCCAAGTATTTCCATTGGTGGAATAGTAGTGCGTCGGCAATAGAGTGGAATTTTCCGCCGGTTTTCGAGTTGCTGATTGGAACGTTTAACCACGGCCACTGTCGTGGGGGCGGGAATGTTCTGTGTTCGGCTTGTACGGGTGCTCTTGAGAGAGTCGGCTCTCGCCTTTCAGTTGGAGTAGGTTACAAGACTGAGCTCTCGCTGCTCTGCACAGCCTGCCTTCCGTTGGCTGTCTAATATACTTTCATTTAATTGTAACTGTTTGACGAAGTTTCGGCTTCAACATAACTCTCCGAGGGCAGTTGGCAATTGAGCGTTCTGCGTACAAGCGGCCTATGTTGTCCGTCTTGAGCAGTTTTGGCTAAAGTTGACTGTATCGGAGTTACTGTGTGACTTCTTTTGTTAAAATCACTCACTGTACCATCAGTGCTTGTCTAGCGAGCCTTCTTCGTTCCCTCAGAGGCGTATTTGTGTTGCTAGGAAGTCTTTAGTCTGGAACAACCAGACCAGGAGAATTTGTTTCGGGCTATACTCACGACATTATCATCACCAGGACGCGACGTCGAAGCAACCAGCCATCGCTTCCGGTACGCCAGATTGTGTCCTTGTAGTTAAGAAGACAGCTTGGTAATGTATGTCCGCAGCACCGGCAGATTAGGGAATTTTGCTCTGTGATAATCAGAGCTCAGCAGAGCTCGCCTGTTCCTGTCTTTTCTTACATGGTTCTGTCTTGGACGTTCATTGTCTGAGTTCGCACTACTGTAGCAGCATTTAATGTTGGGTTGGCTGGGTGTTTCTCTGAAGATTTGTGTTGCAAGGAATTGGCTCCACATACCACTTGGTCGAAAACGTCACAAGCTAGTTTATGGACAACCTCACCTTCACAGCATTTATTTGAGTATCCAATTTTATGTATTGTAAATGTTTCGTGTGTTTTGTTTATTATTTTGAGTTTAGTCATAATAAATCAAATTGTTATTTTGGACGGAACTTTCATTCTGTTAATTGGTAGAGCAACCCTTTCATTTCTCACTATGTTAATGAAACTTACGTTAATTTCTATCCAATTAAATTATTGCAGGTGCCAAACTCTTTTCTACTCCACTTGCAGGGTCGATTACAGTCAGTTCGCGTTTCTTCTTAATCCATGTGCAAAAGCAAAAGTCGGAGTTAGAAAAGGGGGAGGGGGCTTAGAGCATCATTTTCATATGAAGATTCTAGAAGAATTTAGTGTTAAATACACTGCTAGCCCCGGCACCTCGCACCCTTACACAAGGCTAACAGGAAGCAACGACTCGAAGATCAATAAGACCAGTGTATGAGGTCCGAGCAGATGTAATTTCGATGTATTGCTCATGCGCTGCCTGCGATATGCAAGGTATAGGAGAATCTCTGACCAGAGAACAGTGTTGACTGCAGTACGAACTGTGTAGCTGTAGCAGTAAGTTGTTGCTAGTCTGCTGTCTGCTCTGATCTGGTCTGGTGTATCGTGTTGGGTGGCCGGTCGCGGTGCAGTGATGCCGGAGCCTGAGTATTATTGTATAAGTTAAAAAGCAGCCTCGCGAATATGTAGTAATGTCATCTCAAGTCCCATGTAAATGTTTTAAAAATCTCGTAATAACAATCTTTCTCATAAAAAGTAACTTTTAACAACCATTCATTTCAATTTAAGGAATTTACTAATTTCTCCCATCCATGATCATCCCGATTGTTTCATAAATGACAAATCTATCGGCTGGCATTGCACAGGGCTGTGCCAGAAAACATTATTTTAAGAGCAGATATATATGCGTTATCCAGCGACTTCATTGAGGTAAGAATTTTTCTCTTTTTTTTATTCAGAATGATCTTTCAGGGCCATGACGCAGCACTGCTGACGTCCAAAATTTACCAGGTTTAATTCCCAATTATTGAAAAGTTATAAGTGAGTGACAATTTAATTGAGAGGTTAGTTACATTGTATTATTACCAGGTTACTGAATTTATTTTTTTTGTTGGGACGTTACACTGAATGTGAACGACATAATTATAATTTTTTACTGTTGAGAGATTAAGGAATTTTTCTGTTTTGAGCTTACATTAAATGGGAACGAATTTTGTGGGGAGATTAAATGAGAGAGAATTTTTGTGGGAACTTTACACTTGGCTAAATTTTGCGGGGAGGTTACACTTGGCGACAACCGGCCAGGATCGTATTTTCTTTGTGAATTTCTGAGAAGTAGTCATATATCTGCTCTTATTTACTTAAATGTAGTTTGCATCTGGCGCAACGCATTTACTAATTTGTCACTCTTTCTTTCACAGATCATCGATAATTTATTGCTCTTTGTTGTAATTGTGTTTGTTCCATTTTTGCTATGTCTTTGTTTCATTTTCTGCTTAATTTTGATTAGTGAAAATGCCGCGAAAAACTGTTAACAGTACATCGCGATGTACAATGAGTGAAATGGCCGACTCGCATAATTTGACCGATAATACCTGCGACACTCAGTGCAATAGTGATAATCCTCTAATTGCATATAATCAGTGTGTGCCGATCACTAGTAATGATATTGATCCTAATGATGAGCAAACAAATTCAATTATGTCCACGATAAATGTAACAATTGATGACGCGGCACGTTCCGATACAATGAACGCTGCCCAGTTTGACACACCCGGTTTGCAAAATTTGAATTGTGAACAGATAAATTTTTCTCACGAAGATGAACAATGTAGTCAGAATACGTCAGATTTATTTCATTGCGGTGTAGTGACCAACAGTGCACGTCCGATTCGCAAACCTTTTCGCGAGTCAGGCAATGACCAAATGGTTACACAAAACGTGACACATTCAGATACACCATCACACAGCACAGAAAATAGAGTCGCTAATTTTGGCTGGGATCAAGTTATGGCATTATTGCTACAACTTAATGAAAAAATAATCAGCACACACAGTTTAATGAAAAACAAGACAACTAATTCAAACAACTGAGTGAAAAACTAGACAACAATTATAAACAACTTAATGAATCGTGCAAACAATTTAATGAAAGTTTCAAACAGTCGAATGAAAAACACGATAACAGAACAAACACCTTAGTGAACAGATTACGCCATTACCGTGCAATGTCATGATACTAAAGAACAATTACGTGAGGAAATTAAGGCTTGTGCTAGGAATAGTAGTGAAGAGTTACGTAGTACACATACAGCTGGAACAAAATCACTTAGAAATGAAATTAGTGCAGTCACTAAACAATGTTCTGAAAACGCAACACAATTACGCGACGAGTTTAAATTAATGTCAGCATATAAAGGCACATTTGCATGCCGAGCGTGAGTTTCCGCGGAAACGCGAAATATTAATTAAATAAATAATCAGTGACAAATAAATAAAGCCTATGGCACACAACTGCAGCGCTGTGTCGCTGATAAAACAAAAGCACAATTACGTTACTCTTATGTTTGATTAAGAAAGGGGAGAGCTCAGGTTGAAGTGGTGCGAGAAGCACGTATTTTTTTTTTAATTGTCTGGCACACCGCCATATTTCATGTTATAGAAGAATACTACGAGTTGCAACCACACTAGGCACTCGATTCTGTAAAGAATTTATATTTGTAAAAGTAAGTAGGATTATGAACTGTAGGCTTATTCATTGAATATATCTGATTTAACTAACTGTGTAACTTTTTTATGTTTAGTAGACAATCACCTCTGTACGACGTATTGGCATGGCTTGCAAATTATTGTAATATTGAGATTTAGATTATGAGTCCGCACCTACCGCAGCAGTCTTTGGAAACGATTTAATTACGAAGTCCGATTATTCAGTTTTATTTCACGGTCAACTACGAGTAACATTGCCTTTACGAAAAAGCCATTGTCAAGCGTCTGATACCGAATAATTAAACGTCCACGTTCTAGATAAGCAAATACAATTGCAATCACAATCACCATCATACAGATAGAAGAATTAACATATTCAAAATAACAATATATTTTATTAATTTATTTTATTTATTTTATATTGGTGATTGCGTGTCGGACTTGTTATTTTGTCATTTGTTACATTGTTCTCTTTGTTTCATGTAAAAAATCAACTTTCTGGACCTGGACGTCAATGTATGAGAGATAACAAAATCTGAAGATATTTTCCAATTCTGAAATTTTGCGGGAAGACGCAATGAAACTTCCAGCAAAATAAGGTAAGACGCAGCATCTTTGCATTGGTAGGCTTGACCAGACGTATAATTCAGTGTATTAGCTTTTCAGTAAATTCTGTAGTGTTTCTTTTCTGCGTAACAGTTTCAGTGATAAATTTCATTCTCAGTACTTTTCCCTAAACAATAACGTATGCAACAATACCAATACACGAGTGTACAATATGGCCGACTTCTGTACGACATCATGTAACATGGCCAGCAGCCATTACCAATAATCTCAAATTCAGTTTATATTTTTAAATTAACAGACAGCCATTGTTGCTACGAGCGATTCATGCTCAACTACATTTTATTTTAAAATCAGTGACAAAAATTTTCTTGAAACATATATCACGTGTGGCATGGTAATAACTAGAAAACAATACGCAAAAATGGAACAGCAAGGACGTACTATTCAGACGCAATCCGACTCGGACGTGAGACAAGTGTTAGAAAATGACTTTACGACAGCAACCGGTAGTGACGATTCATCAAACATTGACGCAAGTGTTGACGAAAATTTTGACGATAGGCCGTCCACTACAAAAATTTCAAAATCTCAATCAGAGCCCATGTTAATGCATGACGTCACGTCTAATGACGCGGCGGGGGCAGAGACCTTGCAAACGGTAAACATTGCCGACATGTTACAAATGCTAATGAAACAAAACGCCGAAAACATGGCAACCTTAAAGGCACAATTAGAGACACAAAATGAACAGTTAAAAACACAAAATGACGAAATCAAATCAGATCTCATAGCAATCAAGATAGGTAATGACACTTTATGTAAGCGTGTGGAACTTATAGACGCCACACTGACCAAACAGATGACCGAACTCAGTACTAAATTTTCCCAGCTTAATACGAGACAAGAAAAGACTACAATTGACGTAGCACTTTTACAGACACAAGTAAAAAACCTTAATGTCACGTGTGAAGTTCTTACTGAACAAATTCAAACATATCCTTCAGTACATGACAATCTTGAAAAACGAATTACTGACGTACAGAATAAATTTGACAATGTTGAACAACACCTGACTGACATCTTACAATCAGATGCCACAGCTCATTTTCAAAATATTAATAAAGAATTTCATGATTGGGTTGAGAACAAAGACAAACATTTTGATAGATGCTTACGTGAAAATTTACCAACAATTGTGCACGACTCCGTAGCGCAATACATTACTAAAAACAAACAGCTGATCAGTGACGCAGTACAATCCGTCACTGCACCCATGAGACAATTCACCGATCAACTACAGTCTGAATGTAACGAAAATATCAGTCAAAATGTACAGTTCAGAAACCAATATACATTCGAGTATGATACACACATTCCGCACACGACAAATACACAAGAACAAAACACACCACGACTACAACACATACCACGATGTGGAAACACAAACACAAGCTATTATCATGGTAAACCACAGCAACATTATCGTAATTACTCGCCAGCTGAACATACCAGTAATTACAGTGGAATAAATCCATATCACAATGCGAAGGAAGATGAAAGCTTAATGAAACACAGGCAATTTCAGATTTTTATCCCAGAAAAACGAACCATTCATCCGGTGATTTTTCTTAAATCTTTTAGTAACGCATTTCCACGCACTTGGAGTGACCGGAAAAAGATTTCATATATTGTCGGTTACATCCAAGGCGATGCAGCTGTCTGGGCATACAGTCAAGCTGACGTATGTACCACGTACAGTGAGTTTGAGCGTGCTTTTCTGAACAAATTCTGGTCGCAATCCGTCCAGGAGCGACTCAGAAGACAAATTTTAGAACCTGAAACTTTTAACAGTAAAAATGGTAACTTACGCAGATATTTTGAAAAATACTTGAACATGGGACATTTTTTAGACGAATCAGTCGCAACGCGTGATATACTCCGAGCGTTGAAGGCCAAATTGCCTTTCAACATTAAGGAAAAACTTCTACATATCCCGGATGACGATTCAGGTTATTTTTTAACAGCTTTAGATTCGGTTGACATGTTACTTGAAGATCAGCGCTTCGCGCGGCAAAACAGTAGCCACAATGTTTACATTAGTGGTATGCAAAACATGCAGGCTTGCCAACACAATTCTGGCGCGCCCACAGTTGGATACGCGGTACAACAAAAACAGCAAACTCACATGCCGTCTCAGTACGAAAATCAAAATCAACACGCGTATTCCAATACAAACAATAGTTACAACAGTAATAACATTTCATGCGGCAATCCATACAAAAGGCACCGCGGTAATAACTACAACGGTAACAACGGATACAAAGGTAATAACAAAAACACAAACAGAAATAGAAATAATAATAACTACGAGCCAAGACAGCATCAAGGTTGGACTCGTAACGATCAGTACTTTCATTCAAACTCTGCTTTACCACAGCAGCCACCAGGACAAAATTGGAGCATACCTTACGACCGACAGGTAAGTTATAATGCGCAACAGCAACAACAACCGCAAAAGTTTGGAGATCATAATAGGCAATATCCGAATGTGAATATAATAGAAATGACACCTGATGCACAACCTCAATCTGTGTCAGTACCTAGTACAAATGCTAATCCAACAAACTAGAAACAGTCACTACTTTGCCCCAGGTCGTGGCTGAAGAAATCTTGGGGGGCGACTTCAATGTTAATCAGTTATTTGACACCACACTTGAACAACAGAATAATCATATGCCGAGTAATTCTAAACAAAAACTACCTGTTTTATTTATAAGATACAACCACAATAACAATATATTAGACGAACTTTTACAAGACAGTACACAATGTCGTTTAAACACAAATGAAATTGTTTTAGCATCTACTACTGGTGTAGTAGGTGGGATTCCAACTACTATTATCCTAGATACAGGTGCAGCTGTGAGCGTTTTGTCTTTTAATTTCTATAAAAAGATGTGTGAATTGGAACCTGTGCCTGAGTTTCCTGCCCAAAACTGTAAAATAACTACTGCACTAGGTAATAAGTCATGCAGGGTTACGAAGCAAGTTTTTGTAAACGTTAAAATAGGTAATGGAACCGTACAATGGCCATTCCTGGTTGTACAAAACCTTGTGACAAATTGCATATTAGGAATAGATATTATGAGCGAGAAGGACTGCATTATAGACTTCTCCAAAGGTAAATGTATTTTAAATGATAAAGGCAGTGTAATTATTATTGATTTGGACAGGAGAACTCTAAAGCATGACAAACACTGTACAGGGTATAAGGTTCAGTTAGTACTTGACAATGACATTCAAGACATGCAAACACACTCATCTGACACAGAGCTAATGGACTTGAAAACATTGCTTGATCATAAGATAAGTGAAGCTACAGCTCTCAGTGTACATGAACGTATAAAACTACAGGAAGTGTTATCCAAATATTTACAAGTTTTTACCAAACGATTAGGTGTTATGAACACGTATGTGTACAAGATTGAAGTTAAGCCTCACAAGATCTTCTACGATAAGACATATAACGTACCGTTATCTCAACGACCTGCTGTGTGGCAAGAATTAAAACAAATGTTAGACTGTAAGGTCATTGAACCATCCACCTCACCTTATTGTAGTCCTCTACTTGTTGTCAGAAAATCAAATGGAAGCATTAGGTTAGTGTTAGACGCACGAGCTATTAATGAAATAATTTTACCGGTTCACACAAAACCTGAAAATTTAGAAGAGCAATTACAGAAATTTCTAGATGCAAAATATTTTTCCACAATAGATCTCGCTAATTCGTTTTGGCAGGTGGGTATCACTCCTGATTCTCGGAAATATACTGCATTTATGTTCGGGGGGCGAACCTATCAGTTTTGTGTTCTACCCTTCGGACTGAATGTCAGCTCTGGGGTATTCATTACAGCCCTGGATACCGTGCTTGGCGACGATTTAGTTGAGACAGTCACACACTATGTAGATGATATACTGATGGCTACACAATCTTGGAATGAACACGTTGACACTCTTCAAAGAATTTTAGAAAAATTTGCACAAGCTGGAGTCACAGCCAACCTAAGAAAATCAAAATTTGGTTGCAGTGAGATAAAGTATTTAGGACATCTCATTAATTCACAGGGCATACCTCCGGATCCCAGTAAATTAGATGCTATCAGAAACTTTCCTAGCCCTCGAACTAAAAAGCAGTTAAAATCATTCCTTGGGCTATGTTCATTTTTCAGACGTTTTTTGCCACAACCACTTTTGAACAGTAAACATCTGCTAAATCTACTCAGAAAGAATCAAGTTTGGATCTGGTCGGAACAGTGCCAGAATGACTTTAATACAATTAAACATGCTTTAGTGAATGCTAACATATTGAGCCATCCAGATTTCAATTTAGATTTTTGTATGACTTGTGACGCTTCACGTACTGGCTTGGGCTGTTGCTTATTTCAAGTTGTAAAGAATAAAGAGGAGGAACAGATAAGAATTATTGGGTTTGCGAGTCGCACTCTAACTGAATGTGAGCGTACATACTCCACTACTGAGTTAGAAGCACTTTCCATAGTATGGTCATTCAAGAAATTCAATTATTATTTATTTGGAAAACATATGGTAATTTACACCGATCACCAGGCCCTGACATTTTTGTTAACTTATAAACTTGTACATCCTAGACTATCACGATGGGCAGTTACACTTCAGAACTACTCTTTTGAAATTAAGTACATAAGAGGTAAGGACAAAACCATTGCAGACACTTTGTCTAGACTTCCACAAGGTATGAATGATACCAACAATGACTTAGAAAATATAAATGACTACAGGATTCTCTTAATGCAAGACAAGCAGTGTCACCAATATTATATTGATATGTGCAGAAACATGGCTGAATTACAAAAATCTGATCCTCACTGGTATAAGATAATAACATTACTGGTAGAAAAACACAATCATCCTTTGACTAAGTATTACAAGTTACACAATGATGTGTTATTTTACCGCCGACATCCAAATGCTACTAACTGGTGTGTATGCATTCCCAAAGAGTCTGAACGTAATCTAATTTGGCACACACACTTAGTTTGGGGTCATTATGGGACGAAAAAGTGTTTGGCAAAGCTCAGTACATACTGTTATTTTAGCAATATGAGAAGAAAAATTTACAGGGAACTAAAAACATGTGTCATATGTCAAAAATCAAAACCTCAGAATTTATCCACAAAAACAGATTTACATTCTATTTTACCTAGTAAACCCCTGGAAATTCTGTGTACTGACATCAGTGGACCGCACCCAGCAAGCTCTGGAGGCGTCAAATATATCTTAGCTTTTTACGATATATTTTCCAAACATGTAAAACTTTATGCTTTAAAATCCGCCACTGCAAATGCTATAATACGAAGATTCTCAAGTGATTACCTGACGCACGTGGGAAAACCTAAAGCAATTCTATCAGATAATGCAGCATACTACTCTGGGTACAAATGGAGAAATTTCTTGAAGGACAATAACATTAAAACTATATTTATTTCGAGGTTTAGTCCACAATGTAACGCGACTGAGAGACTTTTCCGAGAATTAAATCGATTCATGAGGACCTATATTTCATCAAAACGTGCTAATTGGGTGTCCTACCTAAGTCTTTTCGAAGACGTACACAATAACTTAAATATTTACGATACGAATTACACACCTAACGAGATCGTGTTCAATTGCAAACAGAACGATCAGTGGATAGAACCATTACCTAAGTTGTCAGACAAGGAAATCACACCTGAACAGAAAATAAAAGAAGTATTGACTACATTGACACATCACGCACAAATACGAAACAAACATCACAGAAACATAATAAAAAGAAAACAAAAATTCGAGGTAGGAATGCTTGTACTACTTCGTACTCATCATAAATCTGTAGCACTCAAACGACGCAACGCTAAGTGGCGTCTGCTATATGAAGGACCGTATATAATTGTTAACATACCCCATCCTGGTGCGTATCTGTTACAACATCCTAGAACTAACAAAATTATTGGGCTATACGCACACCGAGATCTTAGAGCATTTCATGCTGAATAATGTCAAAGTCATACCCATCAAAATATTGCTAAGCAACTCGAAAAACTCTGTTGTTACAACACAGATAATAGGTAGTATAGAAATTTTCATTTCAGCGGTTCCAGTGACGCAGTTGAAGACAGAAGAACTCTTCTTTCAGCGCGCGCCTCCACCTGAAAGACGGAATATTAAAGTAAAATTTATGATTACGTAGCAGTGGATGACATATTAATTTTTCACGGAACATTTGTTACTGAAGGTACCACTGACTTGGTGTGACACCTGACGAACTGACAGACGTCATCTGTGAAGCGATCTTTTACTTTGAGAAATAAATTAGACGCACATCTCTCAACACGAAAAGCATCTATCAGTAGTCAAGGCCACACAGACACTCTACACACACGCACAAAACGCGAGGAATCGAACATTTTCTCTCTCTTACTATTTTGAATATTTATTGAGTAGTGAAAACGCCTGGTCTTGCCTACTGATGTAATGAATGTTGTGTCTAACCTATCTTAATTTCAGATGACATCACAAAAAAAAACATCGATAATATCCCAGCAAAACCGCTAAAGAGGATGTAAATATCTGCAATTCATGTAATCAAATGTGACACAATGTAATAACCTATAGCGATGTAATGATGATGTAAACATGTTTATGTGCAACTATATTATGTTTATGCTAAGAAAATATGTGACGTGTATATGTATAATTACTTATTTTTTTAACTGATGTATAGTGTAACTGTTACTATGTAAAAATTTGAACAAAACGAGTGTCAAAAAGACATTGCATAGTGAACCACTGTTCACGGACATTAACGAACATTACTAACTCTGCAACTACGCGGAAACCTATGTGAAAGAAACTGTTAATGCCATTCATTATGCAGCATATCTATGTAAACGCGATGAACGATTTCCTTGATTAATAACTACGAACATTTAGGTGAGCTATATTCAGCAAAAAACTGAAAATGTGAAGTGCATAATTCGTGCATCGTCAAGTGATATTACTACAGTACCCAACTTCAAGATGTTAACTGGATTAAATGGACACAAAGTGCCTGTCCAGAAAACAACACGACGGGTGGAAGAATTTTGGTTGGAACTTCAGGGAATGAAATGTTCTCGAAATGTGACGGACACTCTTACCTGGACTGTCCAAGGATCGACGCCAGCTATGTGCCGTCCGAGGTTCTGCAACCAAGCTTCCACGGAATGTAAAAAACGAACTGCACGTGGACCAATTACTCGACGGGTCACGTCTGATCTGTAATAAGCAATGCTTTTAGTCACAACGAACTGCATCACTACGACTATAATGGAAATGGGAAATGGACACGCTTATGTATTAATCACGTTGTTATACAACGATGTTACTGTGATCAAAAAACTTTACCACGACGATACTAACCTGTAAAAAATTATTGTGCAGCGGATGAATATGAACTGTAATAACGACACGATGTGTATAGGTCAACGCATCTGAAAAATACGGACATTTTTCTTTGAAGTATTTCAAAACAATACTATGTAACTAAGAACATTCAACAATCTAAGTTGTATTGTGTTACAACAAATATTGTAAATTTAAAACTAAGTTACCTGTCATAGAATGTAGTCTTCATATGTAATCCTGGTTGAATATTTTCTTTGTGCAACGACTGAAAAACGCGCGCACACGAACAATATGATCTGCAATACTGTGCCGCGTGATCTAACTGTACGATATAACGGCAGTCCCGCAGTTACACAGACGCTTCTGCGCATGCGCGCACTCTATCTGCCAACATAAGAACTTTTACGGCGCACCCGCGTCATTCAAATTTTGTATATTTTGTATATAATGTATATAATGTGTATAATGTGTAATGTAAGTCATGTAAATAGTTGTAGATAACTTAGATTTTCTTGTGCCTTTAGGTGAATTGCTCGCCTGCAGGTGTGTCCTTTCGCCTGGCAATTCAGGGGGCAATATAAAGGCACATTTGCTTGCCGAGCGTGAGTTTCCACGGAAACGCGAAATATTAATTAAATAAATAATCAGTGACAAATAAATAAAGCCTATGGCACACAACTGCAGCGCTGTGTCGCTGATAAAACAAAAGCACAATTACGTTACTCTTATGTTTGATTAAGAAAGGGGAGAGCTCAGGTTGAAGTGGTGCGAGAAGCACGTATTTTTTTTTTATTGTCTGGCACACCGCCATATTTCATGTTATAGAAGAATACTGCGAGTTGCAACCACACTAGGCACTCGATTCTGTAAAGAATTTATATTTATAAAAGTAAGTAGGATTATGAACTGTAGGCTTATTCATTGAATATATCTGATTTAACTAACTGTGTAACTTTTTTTATGTTTAGTAGACAATCACCTCTGTATGACGTATTGGCATGGCTGGCAAATTATTGTAATATTGAGATTTAGATTATGAGTCCGCACCTACCGCAGCAGTCTTTGGAAACGATTTAATTACGAAGTCCGATTATTCAGTTTTATTTCACGGTCAACTACGAGTAACATTGCCTTTACGAAAAAGCCATTGTCAAGCGTCTGATACCGAATAATTAAACGTCCACGTTCTAGATAAGCAAATACAATTGCAATCACAATCACCATCATACAGATAGAAGAATTAACATATTCAAAATAACAACATTTTTTTTAATTTATTTTATTTATTTTATTTATTTTATAAGCAGAACAGTCATGCACACTGGACGAGAAATTAGACACGAAATTTGATCAACCGAACAGCCAAATTGACGAAAGTTTTAAAGTGACGGAGATGAAAAATATTTCAGCCTTTAACACATCACAGCATACGCCACTTTCCGAACATTTGTCAGTCTCACACAGCCAGTATAATTTAGGTAATTTACAGAGAGTACGTGAGTTAGATTCCGAACAGTCACAGACAAACAGATTATCATACAACCCTGAACCTGTTCATACATACAGAGACGATAATTTTGATTACAAACACTTTCTATCTGTTAGGAAATTTAAAGTGCTTAATAATGACAGAAGACAGATTCACGCTTTGGACTGGATACGACAATTTGCTTTTGTCTTTTCATCAGCTTGGCCTGTAACGCAGAAACTAGAATTGGATTGGATACAACAACTTGCTTTTGAATTTTCACCGGCATTGCCTGTAATGCAGAAACTAAAATTTATTTGCAGCGCGTAAGAGACCTCAGGGGATTCATTACACTTCGATGAATATGTGCCGTAGCGTGCACTGGGCCCCGAGCCATAGTAGTGCTATTTCATCGTTAGTTTTCTGCACTGCTGCCTTCTCTTTTACTATCCTTTATATCTATCAAAACAGCTCTTCAACTATCGATCTATCTAGGATTAAGAAGGAGTAAAGAAAACCTGATATGACAAGTTTTACTGAAAGTGACAGTTTTCTTTAGATGCTCCCTAAATGACAACTACCGGCGTAATTTTAATAACGGACAAAATTGTAATCATCAGTATGTACAACATTTGAGCAATCGTCAAAATTATCAGCAACCTCATTTTGGTAACAATAGAGGCTGTTCCCTACAACAGCAACAAAACCATCCGGTTAGCATACCTAACCAACAATGTAGTCTGCTAGGTCAACCAAGCTTTAATGTTTCGCCGCCTATACGTATAGCGTCAGCTCCAACAAATAGCAACGCACAGCAACGTACAGAAGACACATCATTTCAATTCCTATCGCAACGCGCCGTATAGCAATGATTATTATGACAGACGTAAAAGTAATGAGCACAATTTTCAGCGTACATTTAATAACAGTCGGTCTTACCAGCAGCAAAATCAACCACAACAACAGATTATCATGAATGAACCAGACAGTAGATATCATCCCGAACGTAATACGCCAGGAAGAAATAACAGAACAGTACAAATAGTCGAGATGCCACAGCATCCTCCCGCAAATAACAGCACGTCAGAAAGAATTTGACTAGATACAGTACAGTTTGCATCTTCCAGCAACGCAAGCAATACTTTTGACACAGAGAATCATGTTCACGAAAATGTTATTACTTCTGACGACATGTTAGACACACTTTTACATGAAACAACCAATAGTCTGAATTTGCTAATCTGAAACAAGTTTGGTGAATGCACCTCTTTTATCACACCCAGATCTTACTAGAAATTTTTCCATTGCCACCGACAGCTCTAACACCGCTTTAGACGTACACATTTTTCAGGAAATTGAAGAAGACGGTACTACAGTAATTAAAAACATCGCCTTTGCGAGTCGCTTTTTGTCACCTGCTGAGCGCAATTATTCTGTTACAGAACTTGAAACATTATGTGTTGTATGGGCATTTACGAGATTTAGGCATTTTCTTTATGGAAGACATACGACCGTTTACACAGATCATAGAGCGATACAGTTTTTACTTTCCGCTAAATTTACACATGACAGGTTAAGCAGATGGAAACTTTATTTACAGGAATTTAATTTTACAATTGTTCATATTCTCGGTACAAAAAATATTGTAGCAGACGCACTATCCCGTTCTCTCAGCAACAATCAGCAAGACATTGCAACCAACTTCTGCCAAGCAAATTCTAGTGTCATGTATATTCAACAAGTTGCATTCGAAAATTTTATTTCGGCGTCATTACGAGATATGGCACAAGAGCAGAGTAAAGACAACGTGTGGAAAGAAATTAAACACCTTTGGCAAGATAGGAATAATGTTACCATCAGAAACCATTACACTGTACGCAATAGCATTCTGTTTCGCCGCTCTCACCCTGACAGCAACAATTGGTTATTATGCATTCCTGACGAGCTTGTTAACAAATTAATTTGGTATACTCATTTAAGTTACGCACATTACGGAGCCAGAAAATGTTTTCTTATATTGAGACAGAACTGTTATTTTACCAACATGGAGAAACGTATTCGACGAGTTTTAGCGTCATGTAAAATCTGCCAGAAAGCTAAGTCAGACACGACTTCACATATTCCTCCGTTACATCCCATTGTACCTGTTAAATTGTGACACATGGCCACTGTAGACATTTTTAGTCCGATTCCCAGATCTAATAGAGGTTTTTGTTACATCTTTGTTGCTGCTGAACTCACTTCGAAATTTGTTACCTTCACTCCGTCACGCAAAGCTACTGCTAAAACTGTTTCGAATGCATTTGTAAAACATTTTCTATTTCATGTAGGACATGTATTGAAAGTAATTTCCGACAGTGGACCACAGTTTCGATCTGCTATATGGACACGTATGTTACGAACAAGAAACATTTCTCCTATCTATATATCTAAGTATCACGCTTCTTCGAACCCTTGTGAACATATAATGAAATAAACTGGTAAACTATGTAGAATATACCGCCATAAAAACATATTGATTGGGATACACACATACTGTCATTCCAGGATGTAATTAACTCCATACCAAATGAATCTACTGTGCTATCTCCGACTGTTATACTGAAAAATGTTGAACCACCTAACAAAATTAAAGAATTAGTATCCTTTCCTACCTCTCGTCGACTACGACACCATGAAATAATTGACATTGCACTCAACAACATCAAACGTGCCGCAGAGCGCCGAAGAAGACAGCAAAAACAGGTTTGTACACGCTGTGACTTTCACATTGGACAGAAGATATTAGTACGCACATATTATTTATCCAACAGAGGAAAGACTAGATGTAGTAAATTTGAGCTTCTATACGCAGGTCCATATCGAATTCGCAGCTTTCCTCACCCCAATGTAGTACACGTCGAAATTTTGAGAACTAGAAAAAGCAAGGGCAATCACCATGTCTCCAATATTAAACCCTTTATTGAATGAACATGCTTTATGATTTATCACACTATAATGCCATTTCCTGATTTTTATATGACCACTTATGCAATTATATTTATATGAACACTTACTGATGATTATCATATTTTTTCTTGGCAAGTGCCCGGCAAGGTAAGGTTAGCAGGTCGCTTTTGTTGTCGTTACACATCAGACCGTGCACATTTTTCCAGATAAACTTACATATTTTATGACTAATTATGCAATTCTATCTATGTGATTACTTACTGATGATTATCATATTTTTTCTTGCCAAGTGCCCGGCAAGGTAAGGTTAGCAGGTCGCTTTTCTTGTCGTTATATATCAGACCGTGCACATTTTCCATTTTTCGTGTATGTATGATTGTTTTCCTGCTTTGTCTGCATGCCCTATGAAATGTTTAAGATGTAACAAACGCCAGTAGACTTTGGCATTTTTCCTTATGATATCTCAATATCTTGACTATTTTACATTTTTTTTGCTACTACATTATGATACTCTGTGTACATTTTTTTTTTTTTTTTGCACTTGAAAACTGTCTATGTTTTTGACAATACGTTTTCTGTCATGCTACGCTGTATGCTTAATTATATCACTAGAAACAAATTTTTATTTAATGAGTATATGATTTAAATGCAAGATATTAATCCTTATTCATCATTTTCAGAAAGCAATAACGTTTAAAAGAAATAAATTAAACAAACCACAGTGGATTACAATGAAATGGGAATTTCACCTTCGGAATGAACGAAAGAAAATGCAATACCATGTCATGAAGAGTAAATGGACCAGAATTAACAAGCATTAACAAGAATATACTATACACATCGTACGATAGCAGTTTTAACTAATTATTTTTCTTTCTGAATACGAGGCGATTGATGCAGGCTGTCAGACAGAACTACACATCTTAGTTTTAGTGATGAAATATGCTAGAAATAAGAAACTCTATATTATGAATAGATGTATGAAGTAAATGGTAATATGAATAATGAATAATGGAGTGCAGATAATAATAAATGATGATGAATAATTATATGAAGAGTATGCTAATATGAATAATGAAGTTTTTCTTTGCAGGTGATGATAGCAATGAAGTTATGGTAATATGAATAATGAAGTTTTTCTTTGCAGATGAGGATAATGATGAAGTTTATATATTTACTGTTAGTTAAGAAATGCTATGTAGTTATTTAAGTATTTTTTGCAGTTCGTTTTGACAGTATGTCTTATGTTGCATGGTATAATGACAATGTTTTGGAAACGACAGCTAGAGTACATACATATTGAGTATACGTTTCATTACCTGTTAATTCGAAGTTCACTACTTTTCAGCGTAAAATGCGTTTCTTCTTTCAGCTCAATAATCCATTTTGTATTTTTTCTAGGAGAAGCTATTCATGCAATTAATGTGCTATAAGCAGTTAGTCATTAAACCTGTTCTAGTACTTGCATTTTTTTTTACCCATTCGTGTGTGTCATTCATGAATGTGATCACATATACTTTACTTGTTTCATAACCTTGCTACAGCTGACTCATGACGAATGATGTTACTAATCCTTATATCCAGCAGTAAGTCAAAAGCAAATATTTTCATGCCCCAGCAGTTAATTATCGATCCCAATGCAATGCACTGCTACCACTAAAAACAAAAAAAATTTTACCAGTCCCAGCTATTACCAGTATACAACCAAATAATGCTACTAGTTTAAGAGATATTTCTAGTTCTAAATATAATGCAAATTTCTCAGATGTATTGAATCCATTATATGTATGTATTATTGGACCACAGACCTTGAGTAATAGTTACAGTGTGTTACATTTTAAATATGTCCTATGTCACTTGAATGATGAGTTCTGAGTAATACTGAATGATATTTTCTAACCACAGACCTTGAGTAATAGTTACAGTGTGTTGCATTTTAAATATGTCCTATGTCACTTGAATGATGAGTTCTGAGTAATACTGAATGATGTTTTGTAATAATGCATAAATGCTATGCCAATAATTACTGTAAATAATATTTTTGTTATGTTACTTGAATGATGACTTCTGAATAATAATGAATAATGTTTTATAAAACGATATGAATACTTTGTAAGTGGTCAATAAGTGCCAATAAATATTTTAAATATGTTGTATATGTTTAGTAACTGGCCAATGAATGCCACTGTTTCTTATATTTTAAATTTGTCTTATGTCACTCACATGATATCATATATGAATACCAGTGCTTGATGCTACACTCATTAGCTCCTGTTTTGAATGATGACTTCTGAATTATGCATATAAATGGTTTGTAACTGGCCAATGAGTACCAATGATTACTATAATTAGATGAATTATGTAAATGCTATGCCATTAATGAACTCTTGTTTTGAATGATCACTTCTGAATAATGCATAAAAAATGGTTTGTAACTGGCCAATGAGTGCCAATATTTACTGTCATCAGATGACTTATGAGTAATGTTCTGTGATACTCCATACATAGTACAGAAATATTTAGTAACTAGGCAATGAGTGCCAACAATTAAACAATTACTCAAATCGGTTGATAGACTAGTGTAATTCTTAATTATGACTGGCATAAGACTTAATGTCCTTAACCTTCTGACCTAATTACCAGAAATTACTGCAATATCCGTTTGTCGTGTCCATCCTCATGATCATGGAGCACTATATTTGGTTTTTGCACTAATTCTACGTTGGTGAATGAGTATGGATTCTGCAAGAATGTGGTGTTGACACATCATGCTGTCCACCACCTTGAACGATGGAGATGTTATTATGGTCCCACTGTTTGGTGTACCTAATGTACTACCAAAATGATAACATTGAATGTTAATACAACATTTCAGTGTCTTGGCTACACTGATTAATACTTCCAGGAAGAGAACTTCAGATTGTCTCACTTGGTGTTGTGCTTCTGTAGAAAGATATGGACTTTCAGTGCAGCTATGTTCAACCTTCTGTGCTACAACCATGATGCAATCCTTCCGTTTCCTATCCTAGTTCTTGTAAAACGGTAAAAAACATATACAGTGCGTGTGCACTTTACGTCATTTGTTAATGTTTTATACTCATTGGGTATACCTTTTGTAATTTCTTGATATGTTCTGTACTCAGTTCATGTGCACTCTATTTCATTTCATGTTCTGCAATTATATATATGTATATACTCTGTGACTGTAAACTTAGTTAAGTAGATTGTAGAAAAATTTGTTGCTCATGGAAAGTCCAATTGACTCACCATCGCTGCCAAATTTTTGCCCCCCCCCCCCCCCCCCCCCCAGTGGAGGGTTATGTAAGAGGTCCGAGCAGATGTAATTTCGATGTATTGCTCATGCGCTGCCTGCGATATGCAAGGTATAGGAGAATCTCTGACCAGAGAGCAGCGTTGACTGCAGTACGAACTGTGTAGCTGTAGCAGTAAGTTGTTGCTAGTCTGCTGTCTGCTGTCTGCTCTGATCTGGTCTGGTGTATCGTGTTGGGCGGCCGGTCGCGGTGCAGCGATGCCGGAGCCTGAGTATTATTGTATAAGGTATAAAGCAGCCTCGCGAATATGTAGTAATGTCATCTCAAGTCCCATGTAAATGTTTTAAAAATCTCGTAATAACAATCTTTCTCATAAAAAGTAACTTTTAACAACCATTCATTTCAGTTTAAAGAAATCACTAATTTCTCCCATCCATGATCATCTCGATTGTTGCAAAAGAAAAATCAGTTGCTTCCTTTCATAGATGACAAATCTATCGGCCAGCATTGCACAGGGCTGTGCCAGAAAACATTATTTTAAGAGCAGATGTATACGCGTTATCCGGCGACTTCATTGAGGTAAGAATTTTTCTCTTTATTTATTCAGAATGATCTTTCAGGGCCATGACGCAGCACTGCTGACGTCCAAAGTTTACCAGGTTTAATTCACAATTATTGAAAAGTTATAAGTGAGCGACAATTTAATTGAGAGGTTAGTTACATTGTATTATTACCAGGTTACTGAATTTTTTTGTTGTTGGGACGTTACACTGAATGTGAACGACATAATTATAATTTTTTTACTGTTGAGAGATTAAGGAATTTTTCTGTTTTGAGCTTACATTAAATGGGAACGAATTTTGTGGGGAGATTAAATGAGAGAGAATTTTTGTGGGGACGTTACACTTGGCTAAATTTTGTGGGGAGGTTACTCCAGACACGCCGCCAGAGGGCAATCTCAACAGAATCGAACGCAGCATAACGATAAATATGAAAGAATCAATTAACGATGGAATCCAAGGACTGAGAACAATCTTTACAGCGCGATATATGTTGAGAGCCGACAGACGGCTCAACGGGTGAGTACAGAATTAATTTGCATATATTTCAAATTTCGTAGTACTTCGATAGCAGACAGGAGACACGGCATCTGATCAGCCGTGCAACGAAGCGCTCGCTGCGTGCCAACCTACTGTGCCGTGCCCGCGGTCGTCAGATAAATGGAACACCCTATGGATGGAGAACGATTAACTGCGAGGAGCTGTTCCTCTATTACTCGATTTACTGCGGTTTTTGTCAGCGGTGCGTTGACGTGTTAGAAAGATGAACGTCTGAAAAATGTCCTCGCCGCAATCTATTGCTTTTGTGCCCCTTTACACCGACACGCGGTATCCGGGTATCGCGGCCTTCTTTACTGTCTCCTTTTTACGCCACGCTGTCGTAACGTCGGCCACGACGATCGGCCGCTCGACGGCGCACAGTGTTGCAGGCAGTCACGGGCCGTCACTTCCGCCTGACCTGTTTGCGCGGCCCTCGCAGATATTCTGCGGCTGCGCGCCTCTGCGTTTACGCCCCTCGCCGTAATTTATTCGGATTGCCGTCGGCGCGGGGGCCGCTCATCTGCACATGAAAGCGGCCATGTTATCGGCGCAAAGCGTTTCGCATCACGCTGTTCGGTATCCAGCACCGCCGGCGCGGAGCGTACGGCCTGCTCCCTCCCCTTTCTCCCTCCTCTCGCTCCTATCGCTTCGTAATGAAAACGGGGCCAACTATTGAAACGTCTCTAACGCCGTCGCTAATTCCTCTAGCTCAGGGCTTCCCCCGCCGGTTCTTTCTAGCGGATCCGCGGCCACCATTCACCAAATTGTGTAAAATAATGAGTAAAATTATTGAATAAAAATGTGAAAATCAAATGCATCACTATTTTTTTCGCGTGAAAAACATGTGTACTTTTACTTCAGGTCGTATTCCCAAGCAGCCTCTGCGGTTCCTAAGTGAGAACGCATACACAGTTTAGTGCCGGAGAATGCGGCTTCTCTGATGGACTGTTTTCGCAACTATGCGGGGGTCGTTTGTGCGCCGGCTCACGGCGCTAGATGCGCGGAAACCTTTTATGCACGCGCGGAGCGAGCCTTGTCGACCAATCACAGCACTCGCTGGCACGTATGCGGCCCCAGGCATCATTAAATGTTAAACTTGCTTTGGCAGTGCACTACCTATTTAATAAGACGATTTTTGACAAGTTTATTACTTCTAATGTGGATCGGTGGCTGAAGTCAGGATTATTGAAGAAGGGTGCAGTTTCTCCGCAGGCTTCACAACAAAGGAAATTTCCAGTTGAAATGAATGAGGAGGGAGGACGACCAAAGGAAGAACAATCACAAGCAGCTCCACAGCCGGATTTATTATGTAAAAACGCTGCAAGTACTCCATTGGTTGCGATCTCCTGTGGAAGTGGGATAACCAAGAAGCGTAAGTCCAACGAAAGCTATTTAGAAATGGGCTTTATGGAGACAAAGGAGGGTAAAGCTCAGTGTGTAATTTGTGCGCGAGTGCTTCCGAACAGTTCAATGGTTCCAGCTAAATTGCGACGTCATTTTGAAGGTACTTACCCGGATTTCCCTACTAAAGACATCGGTATTTTCAAAAGGAAGAGTGTTGAACCAGCTGCTTCTCAGCACTGCATGAAAACTCGTGCAAAAACGATTGATGAAAATTCATTAAAATCTTCTTGCTTGCTTAGTTATCGAGTGGCAAAAACGGGCAAAGCTCATACCATTGCAGAAAGTCACATAATTGGATCGTTAATTTCAATTGGCTTTCATTCATCTCTAAACCAGAGACTATTGATACTTCTGGAGGGGGGGGGGGGGGGGGGCGCATGGATTTTCGACTGAAGAAGGGGTCCGCCAGCTGGAATGGTTGGGAAGGCCTGACTCTAGCTCCTACACAAAACTGAACCCTTGTCAGAAATTATTGAGCTACAGCATCACTGTAAGCAAAATGTTTCTACAGGGTGACTCAAAAGTCCCTTATCATACGAAAATTCAGTACTTCACGGAATGATGTAGGTAGATGGGTAACAATTGACAAAGTACTTGAACTGACATGGGCCTTTACTGAAACCGGGCTAGTACACAAAATAACTAACAGATGGTCTTTCATATGAGATACAAAATGACAGTCCTAAGAGTCTTTCATATGATACAAAATGTCATTCCTAAGAGCCCGGGTTCGATTCCCGGCTGGGTCGGAGATTTTCTCCGCTCGGAGACTTGGTGTTGTGTTGTCGTAATCGTCATCATTTCAAACCCATCGACGCGCAAGTCGGCCAAGTGGGGTCAAATCGGGAGACTTGCACCCGGCGAACGGTCTACCCGACGGGAGGCCCTAGTCAAAATAGTTCAAATGGCTCTGAGCACTATGGGACTTAACCTCTGAGGTCATCAGTCCCCTAGAACTTAGAACTACTTAAACCTAAATCATCTAAGGACATCACACACATCTATGCCCGAGGCAGAATTCGAACCTGCGACCGTAGCGGTCGCGCGGTTCCAGATTGTAGCGCCTAGAACTGCTCGGCCACCCCGGCCGGCTCTTTATAACAAATGTTCAATCTGTTGGCCGTCATTCATCAATACCTACAGTCGAGGGACAATATTCGGGACAGCACCGTATAGCATATCAGTAGGTATGGTGAGACATTGCCGTCGGATATTGTCTTTCAGCACCCCTAAAGAGATCGGACGAACCTCACAACCAATAATCATACGGACTGAGGTCTGGGGACCTTGGAGGCCAAGAATGAGGAACATGGCGGCTCAGCACGCCATCCTCACCAAATGACGCGCGCAAGAGATCTTTCACTGGTGCAGTGGTAAGGGCTGGAGCGCCATCCAGCATAAAGTCGTACCTTCCAGTAGGTGTTTATCAGCCAGGCTAGAGATGATGATGATGATGATGATGTTTGGTTTGGTTTGTGGGGCGCTCAACTGCGCGGTCATCAGCGTCTGTACAAAGTCCAAATTGTTACACAACCCAATTTTTGTACACAGTCCAATCTAGCCACTGATGATGACGAAATGAAGAGGACAACACAAACACCCAGTCCTCGGTCAGAGAAAATACCCAACAAGGCCAGGAACCTAACCTGGGACCCCCTGATCCAGTGGCAGCAATGCTAGTCACTAGACCACCCGAGATGATGCGATTCTGTAACATAGCGTCTTGCCTTACCCCCGTCACGCAGACAGTTTGAAAAGCGCCACTCCGCATGTCTTCGCACAAAGCGCCATCATTTGGCCAGTTTTTGCACTCTTTTTTAGTTTCAACAAAATTCTACTTCATTTCAGTCATGTGTGCCAAGTTTTACCGCTCTACCTTCATTATTCCGTGAAATGGTGCATTTTCAAATGTTAACGGACTTTTGGGTCACCCCGAATTTTGCAGTCCATTACCTTAGGGAGATATAACAAATGATATGAGGTGCACTGAAGACAGTATAAGACTTTTGTATTTTATGCTGCAAAATACATTAAGATGGGTGACGGAAAGTGGACATAAAATACATTTGCTTCTGCAGTCTAGTGTGCAGTGATTTGAAACTTCCTGGAAGATTAAAACTGTGTGCCGGACTGTGACTCGAACGCGGTATGCAGAAGAACTTCTGTGAAGTTTGGAAGGTTGGAGGTCAGGCACTGGCGGAATTAAAGCCGTAGGACGGGAGGCGTGTCGTGTTTGGGTAGACCAGTCGGCACAGCACTAACCTGCGAAAGGCGAAAGTTCCAGATTTGAGTACCGCTCGTGCCGGCGCGGTTAATATGTTCCTCCTACGGAAAACAGCTCCACTCACCTTGCGTTGATCTTCTCGCCTTCTGCAGCTGGAACACACACCTCCCCTGTTAAGGAACGAACTACGAATCCCGGCCGGAAATGCTAGTCGCACTATGCCTTTCTAGAGGGTGCAAAAAGTTTTATAGTTTCAGGATTGTTGAGTTGTTAACTGAAAGGTAGTTTGTGAGTGAAAAATTCGGTATATTGTCAGACTTTTGATAGAAAAAGATTGCCAATGCATTCTAATCTTAAGTTATAGTTTCTATTCTCGCACACAACCACAATCATTCGTAAGAGCTGCCTTGTGGAATCGACCCAAACCTAAAACCAAAAAAGGTTTGCAAAACGGATTATCTGTGGCAGAATGCTCGCTCAAATATTACGCAAATTGACTACTACGAATGCTCAATTTCTGGTCACAATGCGATGATACCTAACGTTACTCTTGAGTAGTTGCTCTGCCTAATAGCATCCCACACAAGCAAACCAGTTGCGTATTTACCTGTCGTTAGTCGGACTTTAGGTACTTGGCCTATGTACGACTTTATTTTTTTTTAAAAATAGCTCGGTTTAGTCATAGGAGCGGGCCGCATACGTCTGCTTTCATGGCCCGCAGCTAATTGTTGTTGTTGTGGTCTTCAGTCCTGAGATTGGTTTGATGCAGCTCTCCATGCTACCCTATCCTGTGCAAGTTCCTTCATCTCCCAGTACCTACTGCAACCTACGTCCTTCTGAATCTGCTTAGTGCATTCATCTCTTGGTCTTCCTCTACGATTTTTACCCTCCACGCTGCCCTCCAATGCTAAATTTGTGATTCCTTGATGCCTCAGAACATGTCCTACCAACCGGTCCCTTCTTCTTGTCAAGTTGTGCCACAAACTCCTCTTCTCCCCAATTCTATTCGATACCTCCTCATTAGTTACAGGTTATTATTGGCAGCTAATTTGCTGTGACCCTGCAGTCGAAACTCTGTGTATTGGCTAGAATTAATGAAATACACAGAAGTATAAAGTAAGAGATAAATGAATAATTTAATACGAAGGGTTGTATACGACCGAGAGCTATGTTGAATACTATTTATTCAGGAAAGGACATTTCAAACAGGAAGTGTTCCTATGACTTTCAGTTAAAGTACAGACAGAAAATACTCTTGTCAAATGCAGTAAAGTTATGTTGAGAACTTTACGAGAAAGGTAGCAAATATCCCAACCTAAATAGCCATC
Source organism: Schistocerca americana (assembly GCF_021461395.2). NCBI lineage: Eukaryota > Metazoa > Arthropoda > Insecta > Orthoptera > Acrididae > Schistocerca > Schistocerca americana. The sequence continues at coordinate 444,584,525 of NC_060126.1, forward strand.
AACGATACAATAAAACTAAGTCCATTTCTTGATTAAAACACACGAAAGATAATCGAGCGCAAAATTAGTTTAGAGTTCAATATGATTATTCATAAATTAACACAAGCGATACGAAAAGCAGTAACTCATACTCCGGCTATTCTCAGTTCCGTAAATCAAACGGGAAAAGTTGGGAGTCTTTTTTTCTGGAACACATTCAGACCCCTAGAAATACGGGGTGAGACAGGAAGAAAGGAACATACTTTGAGGGGTGACGGTATTAATAACTGTGAACAAAAAACTTCATATGGACGTATGCCCTATTCCGAATGGTTTCCGGGATAAAACACATTTATTACCACTTTTGTATGTTATTCTTGAATAACTCGAAAACCGCAACCTCCAGCGAAAACGTGTCGCAGTACAAAATTAACCTATATTAAATTCCCTACAAGAAAATGTCCTATTCATTTTTTTTCCTCTGGAACTTGTAACGCCAGATATGCATATCCTCCTATTTCCATCTATTGTACTATAAATTTTTTTCCTTATTTTGTTACCTGAAGATATGACATTTCTGTGTCTTTATATATTGTAATTGTTTTACTATTTGAATACATATATATTTATGTATTTATGTCGATGTATAATTGGTTTGTTTTGTAAATATTATTTGTATTTTTACACTGGGTCTGGCCTAGGGAAAACTATGGTATCGAACGATTATATAGATAGGTCGTGTGGAGAACCAAAGTGTTTAGGATCTCTGGTAGCGTTAACTCTGCTGCATGGAGCGCGGGCAGAGAGAGTCTGGCTGGAGTAGGGCGGTGGAGCAGGTGCGTTGTGTGACGCTCCCGCGAGTTGCCGCGCTTTCGGGGTTTGGCAGCATGAAATTGCGCTCGACTTGATATGATAGTTTCTGACACGGTGTCGCGGACGGGAAGCATTAGCTCGCGCACATCAAGAGCCTGTATCGCCTGGTGACAGTGTCGAGAAGAAGACGCGCCAACATCCAGCTTCTGCAACAACGACGGGCGACAATGAGTGACTGTCGCCACCTCCTCGACCGACGACTTCAAACCTTCAATCAACCAACAAGGAAGACTGGAAGCACGTAAAGTTTTAGAACCGTATGGCAGACCTCAGAATTTAAAATTGTTCCATTTTCCTCACAAAATTACAGCAACTTAGCATGAACCTTTGTTGCTCATTGTCTCAATTGCATTACCAAGCAGGGTCCCTTCCTTTTCCGAAATGAACCCAAGTGACGTTGAAATTCAAACGCCAGCATTAAAGTAATATCATTCGATTTCACTGCTTTAATTTCTAAGTTCAGTTAAGGTATGCATAGCTGGCTACAATATTTACACAAGCAAAAATTAAGAGTGCGAGTTTTGTTACCATATTTTAGCTTACCTGTGACTGCAGCTCAGCTTGGTACGTACTAAATTTTACTATTGTTAATTGTTCAGAATCATTTAACTCAAGTTCAAAGTTAAATCTCTTATTTTTAACCTGCGTAGATTCAAGTAGCTTTTGAAATGATTGTTGAGGTAGCCAAAGACTAACCTTATTTTACTGAATTTCGTAGTGCTTCAGAAACATAGCTCACTATTAATTTCAGTCTTAAATTAACTTTCAATTTTCCGGTTTTATTAATTATTATGCTAAATTAAGTCAGAGTGTAGCGAAATTTATTACTTCTGACAAACATTCAGTTTTCACACAACACGTGTCAACCTTCAGTTGCCACGCTTTTAGTGCTAATTATATGTGCATTAATCTTTCATTTTCAATTATTATAGCAGTTGTCCATAGGACTGGGGACCGTAATTTTCCCCAGATCTCAGATTTCTATTTAACGCCAATTATTTGGTAACGTAACGACCGCACATTTGCTTTCTTTATTAATTTTGCCCTTTTCTCAAAATTAATTTCCACCAATATCATTTGCATTTTTCCTTTCATTTAGATGTAACCCTTTCCTCCCTCTTTACCGACAAATTAACTTCCGTGACGATTGCTTTTCCCAAATTTCCATTAGGTGCACGCGGTTTAATTTTTCACTGTCATTAAGGTCGATAAGTGAGGGGGAGGTTATACGTGGCTACCTGGTGACAGGACAATCTTCGGATATGAGGTTGTTCTGGACACGAATTTTGCATTGTGCGAATCTCGTAACAAAGTACTGGTTACGAACGGGTCGTTACGTCAGCGAGAATAAGTAGTGGGAGGAATCCCAATTAGATTTGAGATTTGGCATTTATATTGAAAATTAGTAAAATGAGTGAAGGCAACAATTACCAAAATTTGGTAGACTTGGGTACGGAACAATCGGTCGAACAGTGGGAAACGCGCACTGCGGAACCCATTGTTCAGGGACAGGCGGCTAGCATGAAAGATGCGACCGCAGAAACTCAACAAAGAGCAGAAATGGAATTCCAAACTTTGGAAAATGTTTCGGAATCGGAAGTGAAAATCAAATCTGAACCTCTTGATGACGAATGCGGGGGGACAATTAAAGAGGCACCCGCTACGGACGTAAAACCGCTGGTTTCCGGGAATTTAACTGATTTATTGAATGTTTTGACTAACGAAATCAAGGCTCAGTCTAGCAAATAGAAACTCAATCGGCAGAAATTAAAGCTCAGTCTGCCAAGCAAGAAGCTTAGTCTGAAAAAATTGACAGGAAGCTAGACAATCAAAAGAAAGCTATTAATGTTGTAACAACAATGTTGGAGTTCTTAACACAGAAGTTGATAAAATCAATGAAGATATTGTTGTGATTAATATCGAAATCAGTAATCTTAAACAGGAAATGATAGGAGTTCAGGCGGAAATTGCGAGCATAAATACTCGTTTTGATTCCGAAATTAGCCGAATCGAGAAAAGTGTAGGAGAAACAGTTGCTCCGATCATCGAGAATAAGGTGACGGAACAAATTCAATTAGTGAAAAAAGAGGATCAACAGAAGGTAGAAACTTTAAAGGCTTTAGTATCCGAAGTAGATACTAAAGTGAGGAAGCAGGCTAAGAGAAAAAGAGGGAAGTGAAAACGCTTGCAACAACCACTTGCCAAGTAATTATGAGAGTGTCGGAATTAGAAAAGAAACTTGACGAAAAACAGAGCTATGTGCCAATCTGTGCACATAGTTCGGAATTGTTGACGAAAGAGGAGCGGTTCGACCCCTTGAATAAAGGCGGTATACACGCGACGGATTTCATTAAAAATTCTGAAAGAGTTTTACCCAGATCATGGACTAATGAGAGAAAAATTAATGCGGTTATTGACGTGTTGGCTGGTGATGCCAAGCGATGGGGCTTAAACCTCAACATTACGAACCTGAATTTTGACGAGTTTAAAAATTTGTTTCTGGCTGAATACTGGTCAGAGCAAAAACAACAAAGTGTCTGGCGCGAATTTGTCGTATCGAGGCCTTTCGATGCGAATTCGCGTGGCTTGATGAAGGAGTTTTGTGAGGGCTGGATCTGCAAGTCGGAATATTTGCGTGATCGCCGTACGGAATCCGAAACAGTTTGTGAACTCTACAAGAAGCTTGCAGATGATACAAAACACTATGTAGGTAGCAATTACAAGACAATCAATGATTTCCTGGAAAGAGTTGAGGACGAGGACAATTGGCGCAATAATCGCGACAGTGGTAGAGGCCGTGGTAACAACAGCGGGTACCACAACAACCACAACAACGATAACCATGGGAATAATACATACCGCAACCATGGCAGCAATAACAATAATGGTTCGGACCGTAATAACAATCGGTACAATGCAAATAATAACAGGAATGACGGAAACCAGTATCATACTAACTTGATACGGGCTTCACAGAATAGTAATAACGCCAGAGGGTGTGATAAGCCGCCTCAGCAGCATCCAGGGAGCAGATTTGCTGGGACGAGACAGGGAAACCATTAGCCGCGCCGGTGAGGGGCCGACCGGACGTGGAGAAATTTTGGCGGCCCAATAACAGGAGAAAACCCAGCTGTCGTCGTTATGAAAATTCCGTATGGAATAATCAACAACGGGAGAGTGCGCCAGTTTAAGAGAAAGGAGTGCGCCCACAAGTAGTAGATCAGCTGTAGACACGGCAGTCAAAAATACATTCACTGTCAGTGAGAACAATTTAAGTAGTGTTCCGGAAATCGATTATAAAGTGGCAGCTGTAACACCCACAGTGGAACCGGAGATTGAGTTTAAGAATGATTCGCAAGTGTTGAGAGAAGATCAGATGTCGGATAACACGTCCGTCATCGAGCAAGGGGATCCAGAGAGGGATGAGGTCTGGTTAAGGCAGTTCGGTCGCTTATACGACGAACTAAGAGATTATAGGGGCCTGTACAGGAGAAGTGTTTATGGGGAGTGCGGGCAGGATTTGCCGCGTCTCGTCCCACAGGATGATAGTATTTGTGAAGTGATAGAAAGTTCTGGCCCTAACCGGCAGACTTTACCAGAAATAGTTGATGTTAATGGGGAGCACGAGCAAGATTCGTCGTGTTTCGTCCCGCAGGAGTTGGACGTTGAAGTAGTAACGGAAAGTTCTGACCCTAACCGGCAGACCTTACCGAATGTTATAGTGGTAGAAGTAGCCGACCCATCCGACGCAAACCTCCAGTTTAAACATTGCGAGAGTATTAAGGAGAAAGAACACGAAAATTTTAGTGATAGCCGGACACGATTGGTAGAAAGGCACGTTGATTACAGCGTGTATGAGCTTAGAGCTGACGCTATACGGTCGGACGATAGCAGTGTGGGCTGCGCAGATCCAGAGGAAGTAATTGCAGATACTACTGGGCACATTCCTCCTGGTAGATTGGCAGATAAGATCAATCTGGCCAAAGAGTAATCAACGAAGGTGACAACTAGTGAACTGATAGCAAAGCAACACTCACTAGTTGACGAGTTACGGAAAAGGTGTAAGGTGTCAGGCAAATCCAACACCTTCCATGAAAACCCTGACATGACAAGCAAATCAAGTAGTATGTCACATAGCTCCGAATAAATCGTGACTTTAAATTAACCAAAGTAATACGAGTAACGAGTGAGCAAATGGAACACCACAGACTAACACAAGAATGCCTAAATGCATGTCATACCTTCCCACCGTGAGACAGACGCAGTTCCGAGGGGAGAAACGAGAAGCCGAGAGCAGAACTGTAATAAGCTAGAAGGCCCTACGACAAGGGTCGGATACCCACGTCGCCACCTAACCGCTATGACCACCCCCCAGCCCATGTTAAAAGCTAGAACCCTCCAGAAGAACAGCATAGATCTTACGATAACACAAAAAGGGCCACACCAGCCGCAAGTTTTAGCGTGAGACTTTTTCGCGTCTCTGTTACGTTGCAAACGTTAAGAACATTGCCCCACCACGAAAAGTAACCGACAGGACCACCCCCCAGCCCATGTTAAAAGATAGAGCCCCCCAGAAGAACAGTATAGATCTTACGATAACACTAAAAGGGCCACACGAGCTGCAAGTTTTAGCGTGAGACTTTTTCGCGTCTCTGTTACGTTGCAAACTTTAAAAACATTGCCGCACCACGAAAAGTATAATGTTTCTCATTAGATAGAATTTTTGTAGGCTAAGCTTAAGGTTAACATTGAGATACTGATTGGTCAGATGAAAACACAGCCAGATAGTTTTGTTTAAACTAACTTCGGTAAATTGTAGTAACGAGAAGTTAGGAAGAGTTGCTTCGGAGACGGCGAGATGTGAGGAGCTGCGCCGCCCTGACGCTGCCTAAACACCGACAAGATAATGAACGCACGCGATGCCGCATTTTTGAGCGCATAAGGCTTCACTCAGAACTGCAGAAGTCTCATCTGTTACATCCCATTTTTACGCGATACTAGTGTCGACCGTCAATTGAAGCTCATGGTATTCACATTTACTACATAAGTTAAAATCTGAAACGCGATGATTTTTCTGTTATATAGTTATTGAGAAGACACATCAGCCACTGTAATTTACGACAAGTTAGATAAGTAATTAAAGATAATTGAGGGTTACTGTAGACCATTTTGATAGTTTTCTCTTTTGTTAAACTTAATTTAAACCTAGATTATACACTTCTGGAAATTGAAATAAGAACACCGTGGATTCATTGTCCCAGGAAGGGGAAACTTTATTGACACATTCCTGGCGTCAGATACATTACATGATCACACTGACAGAACCACAGGCACATAGACACAGGCAACAGAGCATGCACAATGTCGGCACTAGTATAGTGTATATCCACCTTTCGCAGCAATGCAGGCTGCTATTCTCCCATCGAGACGATCGTAGAGATGCTGGATGTAGTCCTGTGGAACGGCTTGCCATGCCATTTCCACCTGGCGCCTCAGTTGGACCAGCGTTCGTGCTGGACGTGCAGACCGCGTGAGACGACGCTTCATCCAGTCCCAAACATGCTCAATGGGGGACAGATCCGGAGATCTTGCTGGCCAGGGTAGTTGACTTACACCTTCTAGAGCACGCTGGGTGGCACGGGATACATGCCGACGTGCATTGTCCTGTTGGAACAGCAAGTTCCTTTGCCGGTCTAGGAATGGTAGAACGATGGGTTCGATGACGGTTTGGATGTACCGTGCACTATTCAGTGTCCCCTCGACGATCACCAGTGGTGTACGGCCAGTGTAGGAGATCGCTCCCCACACCATAATGCCGGGTGTTGGCCCTGTGTGCCTCGGTCGTATGCAGTCCTGATTGTGGCGCTCACCTGCACGGCGCCAAACACGCATACGACCATCATTGGCACCAAGGCAGAAGCGACTCTCATCGCTGAAGACGACACGTCTCCATTCGTCCCTCCATTCACGCCTGTCGCGACACCACTGGAGGCGGGCTGCACGATGTTGGGGCGTGAGCGGAAGACGGCCTAACGGTGTGCGGGACCGTAGCCCAGCTTCATGGAGACGGTTGCGAACGGTCCTCGCCGATACCCCAGGAGCAACAGTGTCCCTAATTTGCTGTGAAGTGGCGGTGCGGTCCCCTACGGCACTGCGTAGGATCCTACGGTCTTGGCGTGCATCCGTGCGTCGCTGCGGTCCGGTCCCAGGTCGACGGGCACGTGCACCTTCCGCCGACCACTGGCGACAACATCGATGTACTGTGGAGACCTCACGCCCCACGTGTTGAGCAGTTCGGCGGTACGTCCACCCGGCCTCCCGCATGCCCACTATACGCCCTCGCTCAAAGTCCGTCAACTGCACATACGATTCACGTCCACGCTGTCGCGGCATGCTACCAGTGTTAAAGACTGCGATGGAGCTCCGTATGCCACGGCAAACTGGCTGACACTGACGGCGGCGGTGCACAAATGCTGCGCAGCTAGCGCCATTCGACGGCCAACACCGCGGTTCCTGGTGTGTCCGCTGTGCCGTGCGTGTGATCATTGCTTGTACAGCCCTCTCGCAGTGTCCGGAGCAAGTATGGTGGGTCTGACACACCGGTGTCAATGTGTTCTTTTTTCCATTTCCAGGAGTGTAGATGTGATATGGCATAGGTCATCCTTCGATCCATTGTAGAACTTGGAAACCCATTCAGGGAATATTCGTTCACATTTTTGTGGTACGCAGTTGGTTTTTATCATCCTGTATTAAAACATTTCCTTTTTTTCAATAGTGCAATTTATAAACAATGTTTTGTGAGTAGAATAAAAACTTCCAATGGTAAACTTAACTGCTTTTTCGACATTATTTTACCAGCTCAATAAAAATAGGAAAGCCTTGGACCCCTTCCACTAAATTTAGTTAGTATTAAGATTCTTTTACAGGTAGTGCAGTGGAGCTGACACTGAAATCATTAAGGTTCAAATGGCTCTGAGCACTATGGGACTTAACATCTATGGTCATCAGTCTCCTAGAACTTAGAACTACTTAAACCTAACTAACCTAAGGACAGCACACAACACCCAGCCATCACGAGGCAGAGAAAATCCTGACCCCGCCGGGAATCGAACCCGGGAACCCGGGCGTGGGAAGCGAGAACGCTACCGCACGACCACGAGATGCGGACGAAATCATTAAGTATTTGGTTATAGCATCGCTAGTCTCACTGAACTCTTCTGAACTCTACATGTCATGTGTGGTCTGGCGTCTCCTTACCAGCAACAGGTCCCAGGTTCAAACTAGTCAATTCCCTAAAAAACACGCTCAGAGCGTCGTTGTGCGAAAGTGGTAAGGAGACACGACTTAGAACAAACAGACACCACGCAGAATGTCAGAGAATGGCGACCCTGCCAGGATGGTAAAATACCATGATTGAAGGTCAGAAAAATATCCTGTTAAAAAATTTTCGTAATAAAAATTTTTTTTTTTGAAAGGCATAAATAGTTGCAGCGATAGATAGTAAGAAAGTATTCAATGGAAAGTGAGACATTCTAGCAGAGACAATAGCATAATTAAGTTATGAATTTTAAAAATTGTGAGAATTAACGTTTTCTCCTCAATGCAAGCGCACAGGTGGCGGATACATCGTTGACAAGTAAGTGAATTGATTGTCAAGTCGTGTGTGCAAAAAGTTTATGAAACGCGTGAGATCGTATGAGCGCATGTTGAGGCGAAGTAGGGCGCGTGAATTGCTTTTAAAACAGAAAATAAGGGATTCGGAAAGATTAGCAATGGCATAGGTCATCCTTCGATCCATTGTAGAACTTGGAAACCCATTCAGGGAATATTCGTTCACATTTTTGTTGAACGCAGTTGGCTTTTATCATCCTGTATTAAAACATTGCCTTTTATCAATAGTGCAATTTATAAACAATGTTTTGTGAGTAGAACAAAAATTTCCAATGGTAAACTTAACTGCTTTTTCGACATTATTTTACCAGCTAACTAAAAATAGGAAAGCCTTTAACCCCTTCCACTAAATTTAGTTAGTATTAAGATTCTTTTACTCGGAGTGCAGTGGTGTTGACGCTGAAATCATCAAGTATTTTGTTATATCATCGCTAGTCTCACTGAACTCTTCTGAACTCTACATGTCATCTGGCGTCTCCTTACCAGCAACAGGTCCCAGGTTCAAACTAGTCAATTCCCTAAAAAAACACGCTCAGAGCGTCGTTGCGCGAAAGTGGTAGGTAGACAGGACTTAGAACAAGCAGACACCACGCAGAATGTTAGAAAGGTTTCGGTATTGGAGGCGACGCTAAAGACTAAGCCTCAGGACAAACGTGTTGAAATTAAAACTGTATGTGAACAGAGGCTGAAAAAGCCGCCAGATAAGCCGGATTTAGGATCAATGCCGGATGGTTTTTTTTGGAATGACCTGGATTTATCGTGGGAAAATAATGAAACAGTCGAGGATAAGTGTAGACAGATAGTAGTGTCTGTTAATATGCACGGCCTACAACTAAACTTGTTGATTGACACCGGTGCAGAATTGAGTGCTGTATCAGTTACTGAAAGACAGACCTGGTATCGTAGCTTTGCCAGTAACAGGTGTGAAAATTATCGGTCCTACTGGGAAGGCCAGTAAACCGGTCACAAAACAGATTTTTCTCAACTTCGAGATATGTGGGGAACGATTTGAACAAGAGTTTGTCGTCGTGTCAGACTTAACTACGGAAGTAATTATCGGGTTAGATTGGCTGTTAAAGTACCGTGCAGCGATTAATTGCGATAGCAAAACTTTGACATGCACGTCACAAGATAAAACAATAGTAGTTTTGACGAGGCAGGAGACTGTGTGCATAGGCAATACCACCAGCCTATACCCATTGTTAACTGGCCGGATGCCATTGACGTAGGTATGAATTTGAACTACCGTAACGTGAGGAATCCTGGCATTGACAATAGTGTAGAAAGTGAATTGGAAAGTATTGTAGACGGTTTGTCAAACGTAACACACGAACAAAGACGAGGCCTGTATGAAGTAATAATGAGGAATAAGAGTGTGTTTTGAGACAAACCGGGAGTTGTAGAAGGATATAAATGCAAGTTGCATGTAATTCCGCACGAACCATTCTTCGTGAGACCGTATGCTATACCGCTGTCCAAAAAGGAAGCAGTGCAACGGGAGACAGATAAGAGGATCGAATGGGGAGTGATTGAAAGAAGTACGAGTCCATACAATAACGGTTTGGTCATTGTAGCAAAACGGGATGGTAGGGTGCGTATTGTAATTAACGCACGCACGTTGAATAGGGTCGTTCAACGCGAAACAGACAGTCCAGAGAGTATGGAGGAGATTTTGCAACGTTTTCATGACGTGAAGTTCATGACTAGCCTTTATCTTACGGCTAGTTACTGGCAAGTAGAACTCGAAGAAGAATCTAGGCCATAAAGGGTGAATCACCTAACGTTACCGCTGGATATATTTCGTAAACCACATCAAATACTGACGAACCGATTCCACAGACCGAACGTGAGGAGAGGGGCTAGTGTAATTGTTTAATACAAACCATACAAAAATGCACGGAAGTATGTTTTTTAACACAAACCTACGTTTTTTTAAAAATGGAACCACGTTAGTTTTGTTAGCACATCTGAACATATAAACAAATACGAAATCAGTGCCGTTTGTTGCATTGTAAAATGTTAATTACATCCGGAGATGTTGTAACCTAAAGTTGACGCTTGAAACCTCCGACGTTCAGTTGCGTGTTGTAACAAACACGGGCCACGGTCGGCGAGCAGCATCTGCAGGGACATGTTTACGATCACCGTGTCTACGAGTGTGGCTGTAGTGCACTGTTATGGTTTGGTCTAGCTGTCGCAGTGTCCGCATGTAGCGATTGCTGCTATTGTTATTATGCATTCGTCACCGCACGCAGACCAACTGTAGTAAACCGTGTTACCAGACGTCTGTGATATTGTAGTGTTGTAGGAACTGTGACCATGGCGTATTCGAACTCTGAAAAGGCGGAGATGATACTCATCTATGGCGAGTGTCGACGAAATGCAGCTGAAGCCTGCAGGGTGTATGCAGAACGGAACCCGGACAGTGAGCATCCAGCGTGCCGCACATTGCAAAACATCTACCGCCAACTGTATGCAACAGGTATGGTCGTAGCATTCAAACGGGTCCGTAACAGGCCCGTCACAAGAGAACCGGGTGCAGTTAGTGTGTTAACTGCTGTTGCCATGAACCCACACATGAGTACACGGGACATTGTGAGAGCCGGTGGACTGATTCAAAATAGTGTCATGCGCATACTGCATCGTCACCGCTTTCACCCGTTTCATGTGTCGCTACATCAGCAATTACATGGTGATGACTTTAATCATCGAGTGCAATTCTGTCAATGGGCATCAACAGAGAATGCGTTGCAGTTCTACCTGTTTACCGATAAAGCGGGTTTCACAAACCACGGGGCAGTGAATCTACGGGACATGCATTACTGGTCCGTGGACAATCCTCGCTGGCTCAGACAGGTAGAGCGACAGCGACCGTGGACTGTAAATGTATGGTGCGGAATCATTGGCGACCACCTCATTGGTCCTCACTTCATTGCAGGGGCCGAAACAGCTGCAACATACATCGCGTTTCCACAGAATGATCTGCCAACGTTGCTCGAAAATGTCCCACTGGAAACGCGTCGACGTATGTGGTATCAGCATGATGGTGCACCTGCACATTCCGCAATTAACACTAGGCTGACCCTTGACAGGATGTTCGACGGGCGTTTCATAGGACGTGGAGGACGCATAAATTGGCCAGCCCGTTCTCCTGATCTTACACCTCTGAACTTCTTTCTGTGGGGTACGTTAAAGGAGAATGTGTACCGTGATGTGCCTACAACCCCAGAGGATATGAAACAACGTATTGTGGCAGCCTGCGGCGACATTACACCAGATGTATTGCGGCGTGTACGACATTCATTACGCCAGAGATTGCAATGGTGTGCAGCAAATTATGGCCACCACATTGAACATCTATTGGCCTGACATGTCGGGACACACTCTATTCCACTCCGTAATTGAAAACGGAAACCACGTGTGTACGTGTACCTCACCCCTCATGGTAATATACATGTGCGTCAGTGAAAAAGACCAATAAAAAGGTGTTAGCATGTGGACGTAATGTGCTTTTCCAGTCTCTTCTGTACCTAAGGTCCATCACCTTTCCCTTTGGATCCCTACGTAGTTCGGTGCTCTCCGATACACGCGATCGAACAGCGGAGGAGTGGTACTCAAGCGTCAACTTTAGGTTATAATATCTCCGGATGTAATTAACTTTTTACAATGCAACAAACGGCACTGATTCCGTATTTGTTTACATGTTCAGATGTGCTAACAAAACTAACGAGGTTCCATTTTAAAAAAACGTAGGTTTGTGTTAAAAAACATACTTCCGTGCATTTTTTTATGGTTTGTATTAACCAATTACACTAGCCCCTCTCCTCACGTTCGGTCTGTGAAATCGATTCGTCAGTATTTGATGTGGTTTACGAAATACATCCAGCGGTAATGTTAGGTGACTCACCCCGTATACCGCCTTCTTGTTTGCGGGCAGGTGTTATCAGTATAGAGTACTGCCGTTTGGACTTAATATACCTGTGTCCGTATTCGTCAGGGCCCTAGATAAAGTGCTAGGCCCGGCTTTGAGTTCAAGATTAACTGTATATGTTGACGACCTATTGTTGGCCAATGCCACTTGGCATGACCATTGTGACCTGTTAGATGAAGTTGGTAGGGTATTGCGCCTTGGCGGAATGACTCTAAAGCTAAAGAAATGCGAATTTGTGAAGCAGGAACTGAAACTTTTAGGGCATGTAATTACCACTGCTGGTATTGCGAAAGACCCAGAGAAACTAGAGGCAATAAGGAATTGTCCTCCACCCAAGTCTAGGAAACAGTTAAAAAGTTTTCTAGGGCTCACGGGATTTTACCGTAAATTTGTAAAAGGACAGGTGTTTAATGATGAAAATTTGAACAAGCTCTTACGCAAAAATGTTTCGTTTGTGTGGACTGACGGGTGTCAGGCCGCTTTCGAGAGATTAAAAGACGAGTTGTTAAGATCTAACATATTATTTCATCTTGATTTATCGCTACCCTTCCATCTGGGAACGGATTCGTCAAATTACGGGGTGGGGGTAGAACTGTTCCAAGAAGTTGGTAAAGGAGAGGATAAGGAACACTGGGCGATAGCGTGCGCGAGTCGAACTTCATCAAGAAGTGAGCGAAATTTCACGATTTCTGAAAAGGAGTGTCTCGCTATTGTGTGGGGATTCAAGAAGTTCAAGGGTTCCCTGTGGGACCGTAAGGTGATTATTCATACGGACCATAAGGCGCTCACTTATCTGAAATACTGTAAACTACTTCACGAAAGACTGACTAGTTGGTCGCTGTATTTACAGCAATTTAGCTATGACATATATTACGTAAAAGGGACCGACAATTACGTAGCGGATGCGCTATCGCGGTTGCCCGAGTCTAATCAAGATGTATTGAAAGATGAGTCAGATGGAGTGGTCAAATTATACTATTTTAAAGAAGATGAGGAACGTAAATTAATAGTGAACATCTATAAGAATCTACGTCGTCATAAGAACGAGGACGGTTGTTTAAATATGGTGAAAACCCGATATGACGAAAGGAGTCCAGAAGGAGAGAAATTAAGGAAGTATTACAAGATATACGATCATATCTTATACATACGTAAGGGTGAAGATAGTAATATTTGGCGGGTATGCTGGCCCACCAAATACGTCACGGAAATAATGGACTACTACCATTTGGCGTATGGCCACTGTGGACCAAAGAAATGTACGGAAAAGCTGAGTGAAGTAGAGCATTTTAACAACATGTTAAAACGCGTTACTGACAGAGTGAAAACTTGCGATTTACGTCAGAAGGTGAAGGTTACAAACTGTATGAGTCGTGGTCCTATGCAAAGTACAAGGCCTAACGACACCTTTGAATTACTGTGCGTGGACTTGTACGGACCTTTGCCCAGGTCATCAGAAAACTTTGCCTGTATTTGAGTAGTGCTAGAAGCTTTTTCCAAGTTCATCAAACTATACCCGATTAGGAAAGCTACAGCCAAAGCGGACGATAGCAAGCTTGTGAACGATTATTTTGTTCATATTGGTAAGCCCAAGGCGATTCTATCAGACAATGGGGCACAATTTACTTCTAAGTTGTGGAATGAAGGCATGGCAAGTAATGGGGTCGAAGTGATCCATATTTCAGCTTACTGTCCGGCTGGAAATCCCGCTGCGAGGTCTATGCGCGAGCTAGGCCGACTTTGCCGTACCTAATGCCACCACAACCATAGGGCAGGGGGCAAATATGTAGCAGAATTAAAGAGAATTATGAACACCTTGAGACATGAGTCTACGGGATTTTGTCCAAAGGAAATCCTGTTAGATGACAGAAGTAAAAGTTTAGTGGAAGAGATAATCAAATTCCCTCCAAGGATTGACATTAGTATTGGTGCGAAAAAAGATCGTTTGCGAGAAATAATGAAGCTAAAAGCCGATGCTCGCATACGTCGACATGACGTTAAAGCGCATTTTGCTAAGTTTGCAATCGGAGACTTAGTACTTGTAAAAGTTCATGAGAAATCGAGCGAGATAAATGAAATCTCTAAATTTAAGTTTGTTTATAATGGACCATATGAAGTCATTGGTATACCTCACACAAATGCTTATTTCTTAGAGTATCCAAGCTCTGGAAAACTATTAGGTATACGGGACATTGTAGACTTGAAATTGTACCAATCTAGGATTGATTAATACCACAGAATGGGTAATTTGTACAGTATGTAGATATAGAGTGTAAGATTTAAGGATTTGCTAGATTACCATGCTTTTGCCTGACCAAGAGGACATTAAAGAAATTGTAATTAATAAGTAATTAATTTTGACTAAATGATTTAAGAGTAACTGATTATTAATCAATTGAAAAATCCAAGCTGCTAGTTTAAGTTTTCAGCTGAGTCACAGTAGATTAGCGAATGTAAATATGATTTTGTAACTAGCTGTAAGATTTCATGAATATGTGATTTACTAGTCATTGCCGATGTAATTAGACGCTGTTTTAAGTTTCAGTTGAGTTATCCACTGTGATAGTGTTAATGGACTCCTTGAGATTACTCGGGAGTGAGTTTGTCCGAAAGAATCCAGTGAAACGGACGTTCTGGAAATACTGGCGAGGCGGAGCCGCTGTCGGCTCTTGTGCCGCTCTCGGCATTCTTTGTACTTGCGGGTACGGAAGGCTGAGTTGTTTTTCTTCCCGGATAGCTGATTTGAAAGAATTCTGCTGTCTTCGCTCTGCTGTGTATTATTTTCTTGTTCAGCGTTATGTGGACTCTCATGTCAAGAATATTAATTATGAAAAGGTTATATAAAAATGTGTATTCCATGTAATTAATTATTAATTTACGTATTTTGATCTACCTGTTTTTATGACCATGTATTCTGACTAATTTTGTAAATAGTATTCCATTTCTTGATACTGTTAGGAATTTTGCTGATTTTAGAATAGCTAAACCATTTCCTATGTTTTCTATGAATTTTGATATGTTGTCAACCTGTTTTCTTTGGGTAAGTTGACAGAGTGGAATAAGGTTAGGAGTGTCTCCACTCAATTATTATGGTCTAAAATTGGTTTATGGTTAATTAGCCTAATGCTAAATTTTCTTGATGTTTTGAGCATATGCATTTCCACATTTTCTGAGTCTGTTTAGGTTACACGAACATCCTCAGACAATGTGGGGCACATGTAATGCCGGAAATGCATATCCTCCCATTTCCATCTATTGTACTATAAATTTTTTCCTTATTTTGTTACCTGAAGATATGACATTTCTGTGTCTTTATATATTGTAATCGTTTTGCTATTTAAATATACATATATTTATGCACTTATGTCGATGTATAATTGGTTTGTTTTGTAAATATTATTTGTATCTTTACGCTGGGTCTGGCCTAGGGAAAACTATGGTTCGAACGATTACATCGATAGGTCGTGTGAAGAACCAAAGTGTTTAGGATCTCTGGTAGTGTTAACTCAGTCGCATGGAGTGCGAGCAGAGTCTGGCTGGAGGAGGGCGGTGGAGCAGGTGTGCTGTGTGACGCTCCCGCGAGTTGCCGCGCTTTCGGGGTTTGGCAGCATGAAATTGCGCTCGACTTGCTATGATTGTTTCTGACACGGTGTCGCGGACGGGAAGCATTAGCTCGCGCACATCAAGAGCCCGTTTCGCCTGGTGACAATGTCGAGGAGAAGGCGCGCCAACATCCAGCTTCTGCAACAGCGACGGCCGACAATGAGTGACTGTCGCCACCTCATCGACCGACGAGTTCAAACCTTCAATCAACCAACAAGGAAGACTGGAAGCATGTAAAGTTTTAGAACTGTATGGCAGACCTCAGATTTTAAAATTGTTCCATTTTCCTCACAAAATTACAGCAACTTATCGTGAACCTTTGTTGCTCATTGTCCCAATTGCATTACCAAGCAGGGTCCCTTCCTTTTCCAGAATGAACCCGAGTGACGTTGAAATTCAAACGCCAGCATTAAAGTAATATCATTCGATTTCACTGCTTTAATTTCTAAGTTCAGTTAAGGTATTCATAGCTGGCTACAATATATACACAAGCAAAACTTAAGAATGCGAGTTTTGTTACCATATTTTAGCTTACCTGTGACTGCAGCTCAGCTTGGTACATACTAAATTTTACTATTGTTAATTGTTCAGAATCATTTAATTCAAGTTCAAAGTTAAATATCTTATTTCTAAATTGCGTAGATTCAAGTAGCTTTTGAAATGATTGTTGAGGTAGCCAAAGACTAACCTTATTTTACTGAATTTCGTAGTGCTTCAGAAACAAAGCTCACTATTAATTTCAGTCTTAAATTAACTTTCAATTTTCCGGTTTTATTAATTATTTTGCTAAATTAAGTCAGAGTGTAGCGAAATTTATTACTTCTGACAAACATTCAGTTTTCACACAACATGTGTCAACCTTCAGTTACCACGCTTTTAGTGCTAATTATATGTGCATTAATCTTTCATTTTCAGTTATTATAGCAGTTGTCCATAGGACTGGCGACTGTAGTTTTCCCCAAATCTCAAATATCTAATTAACGCCAATTATTTGTTAACGTAACGACCGCACATTTACTTTCTTTATGAATTTCACCCTTTTCTCAAAATTAATGTCCACCAATTTCATTTGCATTTTTCCTTTCATTTAGATGTAACCCTTTCCTCCCTCTTTACCGACAAATTAACTTCCATGACGATTGTTTTTCCCAAATTTCCATTAGGTGCACGCGATTTAATTTTTCACTGCCATTAAGGTCGATAAGTGAGGGGGAGGTTACAAACTAATAGTCTGTACGAAGAGAGCGCGAGAATGTTGAAAAACTCGCTCGACGCTCATGCGCTGTAGCTTACGTAGTTTTTGTAGGCCAATTTGAGGTAGTTTCCCGACTTGATAGACCACAAGTGTCCCGTATCAAATTGTTCGTCTCAGCTTGCTACATCAATATGCTACTTCGAATTGGAGTACAAAAACTACGTAAGCTACAGCGCATGCGCGTAAAGCGAGTTTTTCAACATTCTCGCGCTCTCTTCGCAGAAACCATCAGTTCTAGAGAAAAAAATGAATAGTACCTTTTTTGTAGAAATGTAATATAGTTTAATTTTTCACTGCGACACGGTTTCGCTGGAGGGCTTGGTTTTCGAGTTATTTAAGAAAAACGTACAAAAGTGATATTAAATGTGTTCTATCTCGGAAACCATTCGGCTTAAAGTATACGTCCATTTGAAGTTTTTTGTTCAGAATCACTAATACTATCGCACCTCAAAGCATGTACCTTTCCTTCTGACTCACCTTGTATAAAGTCTCTTCAAAAGCTAAGGTATGGTAGCGGCAGTTCGTGCCCAGAATCAATCACCTATGCGACTGAATCACGCACACTACCTCAGGCAGGTCTGTTCTCTTCCAGAACTCGACACAAAGTGTCCTGAAGCGCTGCCTTGGGCTCTTCACTCGGAAAGTCCAACCCCATTAGCCTCCACTAGTGTTCTCATTGGCCGATGGCCGTCCCCACCAAGAATACATCGTCCCTAAGCTCTACAGAGATGATTTGACTCATCTAAACTAACATTGTTACAATATTTAAAAGGACTCTTATAAACATTCGGTCACACTCAGAACATTCTCGAAATCATGAATAGAGGTTTTTCCATTAATAAATAAGCCAGAATTCTTGCGCAGTTGCGATCACAATAAATGAAAACAAATTGTTATGCATGCTTGACAGAAGCGTCGTTTTGCACTTGTTAATGGTGGTGTCCGCTAACACATGCCATTGACCACTTGTAAATTAGCACAGTTTTTTAACAACACTTGCAATCAACATTTAAATGAAGTCACTGGTAAAATATTAAACAGTTCATTAAATATGCCCTCCCGGTTGGCCGTGCGGTCTAACGCACGGCTTTCCGGGCAGGAAGGAGCGCCTGGTGCCCGGCACGAAACCGCCCGGCGGATTTGTGTCGAGGACCGGCGAACCGGCCAGTCGGTGGATGGTTTTTAGGCGATTTTCCATTTGCCTCGGCGAATGCGGGCTGGTTCCCCTTATTCCGCCTTAGTCACACTATGTCGGCGATTGCTGCGTAAATAAGTTCTCCACGTACGCGTATACCACCATTACTCTACCACGCAAACATAGACGTTACATTCGTCTGGTGTGAGACGTTCCCTGGGGGCCCAACGGAGGCCGAACCGCACACCAACCCTGGGTTCGGTGTGGGGCGGCCGAGGGGTGAAGTGGACTGCGGTGGTCGTCGTGGGGTTGCGGACCACTGCGGCTACTGCGGGGACGGAGCCTCTCCGTCGTTTCTAGGTCCCTGGTTAACATACAATACAATACAATACATTAAATACACAAGTATGACAAAATGTGAAGTATTGACGCTTTGTTCTGAAATGTGGAGAATACGATGTTCTGACAAACATTTGCGTAATAAAAAAGATGTAAAAGACTTTAGAAACTAAGAAATAAAACCAGTAGGGATATGTAGCTTTCAGAGATGATAGCTGTAGTTCCACTTTATGACCTGAGATATCGTTTGTTGAAATCGCATGAAGAGATAATGTTAATTCAGAGCTTCATTGTGTAAATGTTCATTCATTGTAAAATATTAACTTCTGTTGTTTTGAAGATACTGAAATGTTGTTGCGTCATCAGATGTGCCCGATTTTTCTCAGATCGTAGATGTATTCAGATTCACTTTAATATGTTACTGCGACAGTGTCGAACTTCAGAGAGCTGTAATTTAGCCGTCTGTAAGAGTGTCTGACAAGTTCCATTTCCCGGAGTACATCCTGCATAAAGGCCATGCGAGCGACAGTCGTCCAGATTCCCAGTGTTGGGATTTTCCCCCACACCTGGTCCTTTGCTATCGCAGTTGGCTCGCCTGCAGCAGCTGCGGCGGCCTGCCCGACCGCTCCTTGCTATCGGCCCAGGGGCCGCACAGCTTCGCAGATAAACTCACGTTAGCTTGCACTCACACGCGGCGGCCGATTAGCTCGCATACAAATGCGTAAAGTTACGACGACAAGCGGATTCTGGTGATTCAAAAGTCACAGTTTACACATACAATCGGAACTTCGTGCGTTCGTATTTCTCGCACTTTCGCGTTCACTTTGCGGCACTCCACGGCCACGTTTTTCTCATTATTCCGCAAAATTGTTACCTCTGTTCAGAGCTCCTAATGTAAGCATCCGAAAAAAAAAACTTCTCTGAGCACTATGGGACTCAACATCTGAGATCATCAGTTCCCTAGAACTTACAATTACTTAAACATAACTAACCTAAGGACATCAGAGACACTCATGCCCGAGGCAGGATTCGAATCTGCGACCTTAGTGGTCGCACGGTTCCAGACTGAAGCACCTAGAACCGCTCGGCCACACCGGACGGCTCCGAACATAATGATGGCTGAGCTTCGAACTGTACCTAGACTTCACAAACCAGTTCTTTAGCTGCCAAAATCCATGCGAACGTACAGTCCTCTGTTTCGCTGTTATACATAATAGGCAATCCAATACCATTATTAAGCCACGCAGTATCTCGGTTCTTACATTTGGCCCGCATCTCGTGGTCGTGCGGTAGCGTTCTCGCTTCCCACGCCCGGGTTCCCGGGTTCGATTCCCGGCGGTGTCAGGGATTTTCTCTGCCTCGTGATGGCTGGGTGTTGTGTGCTGTCCTTAGGTTAGTTAGGTTTAATTATTTCTAAGTTCTAGGCGACTAATGACCTCAGCAGTTGAGTCGCATAGTGCTCAGAGCCATTTGAACCATCTTACATTTGACCAATCATTACTTAATAGCTCTTATGCAATTTATTACAAGAACAAGTTTATAAAATCCACAAATTTCAAAATAACTACTTCAAATAACTGAACTGTTGTAAAATGTTTCTCGTTTTTCCAGCACCACAAACTGCCTTGTGACACTTTACAGATCTCCCCTGAGTATGAATTGGTCTCCCTGTACAGCCGCTAATGTATTCTCAGTCAACAGACATAACAATTCATTCAATAGAGAAATAACACAGCCAACCGATTACAAACAATTGTTTAAAATGTTTACCTAGATTTAGACACCTCTAAGGATGTCTTCATCAGATTGAAAATCTACAAGCTCTAGAAAATAATACATAGAAAAATAAGTTTGACAGAATCATTTACCAAGGTGAAAAATATCGTAACGTAGAAAGGTTACTTACGTAAAGTTACACTGCGAGAAGATAAACAGTCAAAGTATAGAGCAGACATGCTTAAGTTAAAAAATTTAAAATTGAAATCGTTTCAGCGTTGGAATGTAGACCCTGCAAGTAACAACATCAGACTAAGCGGCCCAGTGGCTTACATTGCTGCTACGAAAATAAGATACAAGTTGCGCCAACAATCGGGCGCCGACAGTGACATCACCCATTTGAAACACTATAACAGAAATAACCGAATTACACAACAGCTAATTAAACAATGAAAAATCCAGGATGGAATGCAACAATATTATGAGAAGGAAAGTTGCTACTCACCATATAGCAGAGATGCTGAATCGCAGACAGGCACAACAAAAAAAACTCTCACGATTACAGCTTTCGGCCATTAAGGCCTTCGTCAACAATAGACACACACACACACACACACACACACATACATACACGAGCGCTCGCGCGCGCGTGGGTGCGTCACACACACACGACTACAGTCTCAGGCAACTAAAACCACACTGTTGCCTGAGATTGTAGTCATGTGTGAGAGCTGCGTTTGCGTGAGTGTGTGTGTGTGTGTGTGTGTGTGTGTGTGTGTGTGTGTGACTGTAGTTGATGAAGGCCTTAAAGGCTGAAAGCTGTAATTGTGAGAGTTTTTTTGTTGTACCTGTCTGCGACTCAGCATCTCCGCCATATGGTGAATAGCAACTTTCCTTCTCATATGATCGTTACAGTCCATCTTGGATTTTCCATTGTATGATTTTCACCTGGCGGCTTTTCTTCTGTCCAAACCCAGTGCTGTTTTCCTTTGTTACTATTTGTAACCTCCCCACAAAAATTAGTAACCTCCCTACAAAAATTCTTATAAATAATTTTTATTATGGATAATGATTCTGATTTAAGTGTAACCTCCCCACAAAATTCTATAAATAATAATAATATGAATATGATTCTAATTTGTGTGTAACCTCAGAACAAAATTGCTTCCCATTTATAATCTCCGTACAGAAATGCATTCACATTTAATGTACCCACAAAATTCTTTTCTCATCTAATGTGAGCTTGAAACAAAAATTCGTAAACCTCGTAATAAAAAAATAAATTCAGTAACCTGGTAAATTTTGGACGACAGCAGTGCTGCGTCATGGCCCTGTAAGATCATTCTGAATAAAAAAGGAAAAATTCTTACCTCAATAAAAACGGCGAATATATCTGCTCTTATATAAATTTTTTCCGGCACAGCTCTGTGCAATGCTGGCCGATAGATTTGTCATTTATGAAAGGAAGCAACTGATTTTTCTTTAGCAACAATAGGAATGATCATGGATTGGAGAAATTAGTAAATTCTTTAAACTGAAATGAATGCTTGTCAGAAATTACTTTATATCACAAAGATTATTATTAGGACATTTTTTTAAAGGTTTACGTGGGAGTTCACATAACATTACTAGACATGCGCGAGGCTGCTATTTACCTTATACAATAATACTCAGGCTCCGGCATCGCTGCGCCGCGATCGGCCCAGCCAACATGATACACTAGACCAGAGCAGACCGCAGACTAGCGCAGACTAGCAACTTACTGCTACAGCTACTCAGTACCTACTCAGTCAACACTGCTCTCTGGTCAGCGATTCTTTTATACCTTGCATATCGCAGGCAGCGCATGAGCAATACATCGAAATTACATCTGCCCACACCTCTTACATATTTTCTGTTGCATCATTACACTCAGAGCAATGGCCTTGCCGCAGTGGATACACTGGTTCCCGCAAGATCACCGAAGTTAAGCGCTGTTGGGCGTGGCGGGCACTTGGATCGGTGACCATCCCACCGCCATGAGCTGTTGCCATTTTTGTGGTGCACTCAGCCTCGTGATGCCAATTGAGGAGCTACTCAACCGACTAGTAGCGGCTTCGGTCAAGAATACCATCATAACGACCGGGAGAGCGGTGTGCTGACCCCACGCCCCTCCGATCCGCTTCCTCCCCTGAGGATGACACGGCGGTCGGATGGTCCCGGTGGCCACTCGTGGCCTGAACACGGAGTGCTTTTTTTTATCACTATACTCAATATCCATCCTTCTTTCTCTGCTTTCCTGTGTTTCTCTTGTCACCTAAGCAACAGTTAATTATAAAGACCAAAATTCAAAGGATGAGAGGATAATGTACTTTTGAAAAAAAGAAAGTAGGTAAGTAAAGGAAGTACAACTAATTAGGATTTGCTGAAGTACTCATTATGTAAAGTACAGTCTATTGTAGAATATTCCCGCGCGGGGTAGCCACGCGGTCTCAAGCGTCTTGCACGGTCGGCGCGGCTTTCTCTCTCGGAGGTTCGAATCCTCCCTCAGGCATGGGTGTGTGTGTTGCCCGTAGCGTAAGTTAGTTTAAGTTAGATTAAGTAGCGTGTAAGCATAGGTACCCGTCACCTAAGCATTTTGGTCCCATAAGTTCTTACCACAAATTTACAAATGTAGAATAATCACACAAACAGCTGCACAGTCCAAAAAACATCAGCTTGAAGGTAACTTAGTAGTACACATCTATATGAGATTTGAAGAAAAAGATGTTTCGGAATTAGAGGCAGGAAAACATACTCAAAACAAAGAAATAAAAATTCCGCGAGTAGTGGATTAAAGCAACTGAAAAAAATTTTCTTACGTAATTGTTACTGTTTGTCGACGATGAGGCCATCGTTCTTCGAAATATGCACGAAAATCTCCAGCCCTTTGAGTACGTCGAGCCTGTGACTTTTCGTTTCTTTATATAAAGTAGAAATTTCTTCAAAATTTTTCGGTTTGTGACTGGAAATTAACAGATGATTAATAAAAGTGGAATCATGTACATTAGTATCCGTTCACCGGGTGCCGGTCTTTCAATCTGACGCCACTTCGGTGACCTGCAGTCGATGAGGACGACAGGATGATGATGAGGAGCACACAACACCCAGTCCCTGGGCGGAGAAAATTCCCCGACCCAGCCGGGAACCGAACCCGGGCCCAGGGGATTGACAATCCGTCACGCTGACCATTTTTTTTTTTCAGACTCATAACTTTAGACCGAATTGAACAGAACAGATAAAGATGCCGCACTTTGTCGAATGCGCTGTCAAAATCAATGGCAACCACTGCAGAGCGGAGTCTGCACTCCGCTGCCAGTGCAATTAAATCGCGACATTCTCCTTTGGCCGTTTGTATATTAACTGAGCCGCCAGGAGTTGTCTGTTCCGGGGATAGAATGCTAGGCAGGACCTTGCGGTATCGCGTTGCCAGTAGGCGTGTAAAAATTTTATAGTCTGCATTAAGCAGAGTCAGGGGACGGTAATGTGCTGTCGTCACACCTGATGTCGGTTTGTGGATGGGTATAATAATTCCCGTGACAAAGGACGGCGGTACGGCGTTCCCCATCGTCAGCAGTTCATGAAACACCGTTGTCTACCGTGACGCCATTAGTGTGAGGAAAGCGCGATAAAATTCTATCGGCAATCCGTCGACACTAGGTGACTTATTAAGAGCACCTTTTTTGATTGCATCGTGGACTTTGTCATGCGTAATTGGCTCCATCAGCTCGTCCGCTTCGTCGCTGGTGAGGGTGCGAGTTACGTGTGGTAACACAGACTCCTCAGCGTGGTTGTTGGTGGTCTCCTCCTGGTACATTGTGCGGTAGTGGTCGACAAAGGAACTGACGATTTCGGCCTGGCAAGTGACGCACAGGGCGCGACAGGTGTTGATCTCGGTGATGAGTTGTTGTCGTCGACGTTTCCTATCGGAGGCGATATGATGCTTGGTGGGATGTTCTTGTTCCGCCGAATCTTGACAGCGGGTTCGCACCATAGCTCCCTGCAGTCTACGGCGTGTCAATGTTGCAATTTGCGCCTTAATCCTGCTGCGTTCCCTCTGGGTGTCGGCGGTGGGCGGTTGGGCGTCCAGGTCGCGGAGAGCAGCGTAGAAATAGTCGGTAGTGTGCCGGCGCCACGTAGCATTTTCCTTTCCATACTGAATCAAAGTACGTCGAATGGCAGGTTTGGCACATTCCAGCCACCAGGTCAAGGCCGTGCAGTATTTAGGTAAGCGACGTTCACAGGTGGCCCATGTCTCGGTAACGCGTTGAAGACATTCGGGATCATGAAGATGGGAGGTGTTTAGCTTCCACGGTGCACGACTACGCCAGACCACTTGCTTGGGGAAGAGAATGTTGCAGATGTAGGCACAGAGGTCCGAAAAGTTCTGCACGTTGGACTGCAGGTGTGAGTTCCCGAGAGACGTAAATTCTATCAAGGCGGCTCGCGGAGTGACTCGTCTGGTAAGTATGTCCAGGCGCGGAGCAACAGATCTCGGACGACAAGACGCAGTTCTTGACAGGTGTTGTAGTGGGGTGCTTGATCTTTAGAGTGCAAGACACAATTAAAATCACCCCCAAGTAAGTAATGGTCGCAGCGTCCAAGAAACAAAGGAGCGATTTCTTCTGAAAAGAAGAGTGCCCTGTCGCGTCTACGGGTGGAGCCTGACGGAGCGTAAATGTTGACGATACGCGTCCCCATGACGGTGACGGCCATGCGTCTGGCAGATGGAAGGTATGTGATATCGGCCACTGGAATGCCTTTTCTGGCTTAGATGGCTACGCCGCGTCCCAGGTGGTCACCAGGAGAAAGATAAGTGTTATATCCCGTGACGTCTGGAAGTGTGGCCAAGTGTACTTCCTGTAGTAGTGCGATGTCGACGTCCGACCCCCATATCATCTCCCGCAGCAGTTGAAGTTTCACGGGTGAGCTAATGGTGTTAGTGTTGATCGTCGCTATTCGGTAGGTTTGGAGCCGTACCCCGCCGTGGAGGGGAACTCCACCAGCGGAGGATGAAGAGGGGCGAGGCAACGGCGAGTCGTGCCGTACGCCACCTGACGGCGTTATCAGCGGCGTAACGATGCTTCCGTCTGGGGTAACTCTGTTCCCAGCGTGTGGTCCGGGTCCTCATCGACGTCCTCACTCCACACCACTGAAGGCGCTGTCGTTGTGATGGTCGTACGTTCCACTTCGGTCGTAGGGGCGGAGGACGTCTCGGCGGCAGTCGCATCGGTGGATCCATTGGATCAGGTGCACCGGGGCGAGCCAGTAGAGTAGGCATCGACACAGCCACTGTCGGCGTCATGTTGTCGTCATTCGTGTCGTGGTGCAGGTTCTCCGAGGCCTAGTCGGGTTGGACGGCCTCTGCAGCATCAGGGGGAGGTGATCCGTCTCGTTCCGAGACTGTACGGCGCCTCCTCTTGCGCCTCTTAGGTGAACGTTGTTTGCGGGTTCGTCCCTCCGTGTCGGAAGACGGAAGGGAGTCGCGTCGCACTGAGAGGAAGGCCGTCGCGGGAACGTCAAATGAAGGGGCGTTCATATGATCGGGCGGGTGGGGGTCGGAAGTCGTCGCTGTTGGTAGTGGCGCCGGAGTAGAGTCTGTGAGCGCGACGTGCCGGCCCCGGCGGTATCCGTAGCAGCTGGAAGGATCACCGGTACATGCTCCGACGGGCGACGGCCGGTGGGAGGAGGAGGGATCGCCGATGCGTAGGTGATCGGCAAAACCGTCGTTGGAGCTGGAGGTGCCACGGTAGCGGCTGGCAATTGGGTGATTCGTCGCTGAAGAGACTCAGATCTGAGGTGGCCTTCTTTCCCGCACCCGGAACAGGTCTAAGGGTTGGCCGTCGTATAAGACAACCGCGCGGCACCCGCTAATTTGCAGGTAAGATGGCACGTGGCGATGGAGATCGATGGTGATCTGTCGTACACTGTTAAGAACGGGGTACGTTTGGAATTGCTCCCAGCGTTCGGCAGTGTGGCCATGTACAGTGCCATAGCGGTGGAAAGCCGCGATAACGTCTTCCGCCGGGAGGTCGAACGGGAGTTCAAAATCTCGTATGGAGCGCATTCCTAAGCCGGCATGGTCGACAGTGACCGCTCCGACATTGCCGTCGGCGTGGCAAAAGCGTAATCCGTGGTTGGTGTCACGAAGTAATCTTTCACATACCGCGTCATTGACGACTTTGACGTACACCGTACTGCTTAATATGGACAAATGGATGCCCAAGATGTCGGAAGCTGGGATCTTAGCAAAGTCGCGTAGGAAGCGTGCCACTTCCAAGACCTTTGGTCTTGCGTAGTCGTTGCAGAAGTTGAATCGTAATCTTGATTTCCTAAAACGGTTGGCCATGGTTCTAGTGCACGTAAGCGACACGTAAGTAACGGCCGCTGAAATGTGAACAACAGCGAGCGTGCGCTCTCCGCTGGCGGATACAACAACAAGCAGGATTGGATTGTTTGGGGGAAGAGACCAAACAGCAAGGTCATCGGTCTCATCGGATTAGGGGAGGATGGGGAAGGAAGTCGGCCGTGCCCTTTCAAAGGAACCATCCCAGCATTTTCCTGGGGCGATTTAAGGAAATCACGGAAAACCTAAATCAGGATGGCTGGACGCGGGATTGAACGGATAGAACCACACGTCCGCACTGCACGGCGGCGAAAGACGGACTGACCATTCAGCTACCGGGGGCAGATATCTTAGTGGTAATGTCACAGACACACTGTTCGCATATGGGGTTTTGGAAAATCCACATTCACCATTCCAACACGAAAGATACACACCGAAGATCAACGTGCTCTGTGCAGTATCCCCTACAAAGGTTTGTGGACCATTTTCTTTTGCGAAAAGATCTGTAACGGGTATAAAGTACCTGGACATGTTGGAACAATCGTTCAAATGGCTCTGAGCACTATGGGACTTAACATCTGAGGTCATCAGTCGCCTAGACTTAGAACTGCTTAAACCTAACTAACCTAAGGACATTACACACATCCACACCCGAGGCAGGATTCGAACCTGCGACATTAGAAGCAGCGCGGTTCCGGACTGAAGCGCGTAGAACCGCTTTGCCACATCGGCCGGCGTTGGAACAATGGCTGTTCCCCAAAGTTATGGAAGATTCCCAGGACTTCATTTTCCAACAGGATGGAGCTCCGCCACATTGGTGTCGTTATGTACCAGGCTTTTTGAATGACTCCCTTTCGTCAGCGCTGGATCCTTCGCAGGAGACTTGAGGACCTGGCTCTGCACGTCTGGCCACCGATACCTCCTGATCTCACACCCTTTGACTACTTCTTATGGTGTTATGTGAAGGAATCTGTTTACACCCCGTCTCTATCAACCACTCTGACCGATCGGCGGAACCGGATCACTGCTGCCATGGCCTCAGTAACAGCAAATACGCTTTCGCGCAAGTGGTACGAGTTTGGCTACCGTGTCGGTGTTTAACGTGCAGCCAACGGTAGTCACATTGCACATTTATAATATTTAGCACATTTCTGATTATTAAATAATTACTAATAACAAATTACAAATAAACAACTAAAGAAATAAAAAATTAATTATTAAATAATTATTAAAACCAAATTACGAATAAACAAATAAACAATTACAAATAATTACAAATTACTAAATTTATTAAATTGATATCAAACACTACGAAAAAAACTTCGAAACTTCCTCTTCTCTTTTGTATAAAGCTTGCTCGTCATGGATTTGTACTTGAATAAATACGTAGTATATTACTTGGCATCGAAACCTTCATTCAGGGCTAGTACACTAATGGCCACTAAAATTGCTACACCAAAAAGATTACGTACTACAGACGTGAAATTTAACCGACAGGAAGAAGATGCTGTGATATGAAAATTATTAGCTTTGCAGAGCATTCCCACAAGGTTGGCGCCGGTGGCGACACCTACAACGTGCTGACATGAGGAAAGTTCCCAACCGATTTCTCATACACAAACAGCAGTTGACCGGCGTTGCCTGGTGAAACGTTGTTGTGATGCCTTGTGTAAGGAGGAGAAATGCGTACCATCACGTTTCCGACTTTGACAAAGGTCGGATTGTAGCCTATCGCGATTGCGGTTTATCGTATCGCGACATTGCTGCTCGCGTTAGTCGAGATCCAAAGACTGTTGGAAGAAAATTGAATCAGTGGGTTCAGGAGGGTAATACGGAACGCCGTGCTGGATCCCAACGGCCTCGTATCACTAGCAGCCGAGGTGACAGGCATCTTATCAGCATGGCTGTAACGGATCGTGCAGCCACGTCTCGATCCCTAAGTCAACAGATGGGGACGTTTGCAGCAGCATGGACTATCATCTCGGAGACCATGGCTGCGGTTACCCTTGACGCTGTATCACAGACAGGAGCGCCTGCGATGGTGTACTCAACGACGAACGTGGTTGAACGAATGACAAAACGTCATTTTTTCGGATGAATGTAGGTTCTGTTTACAGCATCATGATGGTCGCATTCGTGTTTGGAGACATCGTGGTGAACGCACATTGGAAGCATGTATTCGTCATCGCCATACTGGCGTATTACCCGGCGTGGTGGTATGGGGTGCCATTGGTTACACGTCTCGGCCACCTCTTGTTCGCATTGACGGCACTTTGAACAGTGGACGTTACATTTCAGAAGTGTTACGACCCGTGGCTCTACCCTTCATTCGATTCCTGCGAAACCCTACATTTCAGTAGGATAATGCAGGACATCATGTTTCAGGTCCTGTACAGACCTTTCTGGATACAGCAAATGTTTGACAGCTGCCCTGGCCAGCACATTCTCCAGATCTCTCACCAATTGAAAACGTCTGGTCAATGGTGGCCGAGCAACTGGCTCGTCACAATATACCAGTCACTACTTTTGATGAACTGTGGTATCGTGTTGAAGATGCATGGCAGCTGTACCTGTACACGCCATCCAAGCTCTGTTTGACTCAATGCCCAGGCGTATCAAGGCCGTTATTACGGTCAGAGGTGGTTGTTCCGGGGACTGATTTCTCAGGATCTATGCACCCAAATTTGCGTGAAAATGTAATCACATGTCAGTTCTACTATAATATATTAGTCCAATGAATACCCGTTAATCATCTGCATTTCTTCTTGATGTAGCAGTTTTAATGGCCAGAAGTGTAGCTACAGATATTAAATGATCAATAATATAGAAGAGATAATATTCACAAAACATAATGTATGGTTTCCAAAATATGCTGTTTTGACTACTGGTTTTCATAGGCCGTAGTATGTTGACACCTTTCTGCAACAGCCCGTACTGCTTGAAACTGCTGCTGGATCAGCGTGCACATCTGTCATGCTAGGACCACGATTCGTCTCTCTCTGCTCGCTACCGTCCGACTTACGTAGGCGCAATAAAAGGGGCTACAAGTAACAGTGTGCCACACAGTTTTAATCTGCCAGCATGTTTTAACCAGATTGTCATTTTACGTGCACAGTGTATCATTCGTTTCTGTAAGTGATGCCAACTTTACCACTTTTTTTACTTGCTTTCTGTCTGCCCTTATATGTGTTTATGCAAGTGTGTGTGTGTGTGAATTACTAACATTAGACGGTATTTTTGTTGCGGCTACCTATGAGTCCGATCGATACACCATATTATTTCCCATTTATTTGGCTACAAAATTCTATTTTTGAAGATTATTTCCGTTCAGTACGACGACCTCGCGCTACCTTACAGGGACACACCGCTATGCAGGTGTGGTACCACTCTACTGATCGCCATCATAGCCCAGGTTTTACTGCATCTGTAACATCCCCATCATCCATGTACTGCGTACCAAATATTGCATATTTCATTGGGCCAAACAGATGGAAGTAAGAAGGTGTGAGATCCTGGCTGTAAAGTGGACGGGGGAGAGCAGTCCAATGAAGTTTTGTGAGCTTCTCTTGGGTGTGCAGACTTCTGTGAGGTCTTGTGTTGTCATGGAGAAAGGGAAGTTCAATTGCATTATTGTGGGGACGAACACACTGAAGTCATTTTTCAGTTTCGTGAGTTGATCGTTCCACCATAAAGGAGGACATCAAACAGAATGATTTGTATAGAGTTCCAGCAGACTGTCGCCATGACTTTACCAGCTGAGAGTGTGGCTTCGAACTGTTTGCTCGAAATGGAGGTGATGTGGCGCCACTAAATGGATTAGCGTTTTGTTTCTGATTCTAAGTGATGAACCCATGTTTCATCGCTTGTTAACGATATTGGACAAAAAATTATCACACATCAGCCTAGTAACGCGCAAGCAGCTCCGCACAGATGGCCTTTCGTTGCTCTTCATTGTCTTCTGTTAGACACCGACGAGCCCAGCGGGCACACAGCTTTGAGTGCCCCTACTGGTGGACAAGTGCGTCAGACTACCAACAGAGACATCCAGTTGAACAGCGAGGTGATTTTGGCTGTGATCCGCGGGTCACGTAGAATGAGAGTGTCCGAACGTTCTAACATTGCAGGAGTCACAGCTGTATGCGTCTGGCCGGCGCGAGGGAGACTGGACAGTTTTGCTCGACCTCGTCGCGATAATGACAGACGCCCTGCTCAACTACTCACCGTGCTTTTGTTTACTGGCAGGTCCCCATTGACATTCTGCAGGCGACTATGAATGTTCGCGATGCTCTGGATTTCCAGTAAAATAAACTCAATGCAGCTCTCTGCTTGGAACGCATCTCCGTTACAGACGCCACTTCGAAGGTTACATATAGTGCTGCCATCTATCGCAAGTTCATGAAACTGTAGGGGCTGAAGCGGGAATATTCCGCGATGTCCCACAAGCAATTCCGCATTTTTTTGAGCCAAAATCAGCAAAGAAAAAATGTATTTCATTACTTACTGAACGCTCAACGAACAGAGGCAGCTACTTTTGTCAACAGAATTTGTTGTAACTCCATTGTGGTTGACTGAAGTAGCAATTTAAACACATCCAAAAATGTTTTCCATATCTTCGGTTCCGAGACTTCCGGAACCTGTACAGAAAATGTGAATACAGATCAACATAAACATCATTTTCGCCCTTTTTATTGCTCATGGAAACCACACATGGCATGTTGAACCACCATACAGAGAGACCTTCAGATGTGGTGGTCCAGATTGCTGTACACACCGGTACCTCTAATAGCCAGTAGCACATCCTCTTGCACTGATGCATGGCTGTATTCGTCGTGGCGTACTATCCACAAATTCATGAAGGCGCTGTTGGTCCAAATTGTCCCACTCCTTAACGGCGATTCGGCGTAGATCCCTCAGAGTGGTTAGTGGATCACGTCGTCCAAAAACAGCCCTTTTCAACCTATCCCAGGCTAGTTCGATAGGGTTCATGTCTGCAGAACATGCTGGCCACTCTAGGCGAGCGTTATCCTGAAGGAAGTCATCCACAAGATGTGCCTGTTGAGGGCGTGAATTGTCATCCATGAAGACGAATGTCTCGCCAATATGCTGCCGATATGGTTCCACTATTCGTCGGAGGATGGCATTCTCGTACCGTACAGCTGTTACGGCGCCATCCATGACGACCAGCGGCGTACGTCGGGCCCACATAATGCCACCCCAAAACAGCAGGGAACCACGACCTTGCTGCAATCGCTCGACAGTATGTCTAAGGCGTTCAGAATGACCGGCTTGCCTCCAAACACGTCTCCGACGATTGTCTGGTTGAAGGCATACGTGACGCTAGTCAGTGAAGAGAACGTGTTGCCAATCCTGAGCGGTCCATTCGGCATGTTGTTGGGCCCATCTGTACCACCCTGCCTGGTGTCATGGTTGCAAAGATGGACCTCGCCAGGGACATGGGGAGTAAAGTTGCGCATCATGCAACGTACCGCGTACAGTTTGAGTCGCAAGACGACGTCCAGTGGCTGCCCGAAAAGCATTATTCAACATGGTGGCATTGCTGTCAGGGTTCCTCCAAGCCATAATCACTGCAGTAGTATCCCTTGGGTGACCTGAGTGAGGCATGTCATCGACAGTTCCTGTCTCTCTGTATCTCCTGCATGTCCGAACAACATCGCTTTGGTTCAGTCGGAGACGCCTGGACACTTCCCTTGTTGAGAGCCCTTCCTGGCACAAAGTAACAATACGGGTGTGATCGAATCACGGTATTCTCTGTCTACAGACAACATGAACCGTGTACGTTCTTCCTGGTGGAACGACTCGAACTGATCGGCTGTCGGACCCCCTCCATCTAATAAGCGCTGCGCAATTGTTTACATCTTCGAGCGGGTTTACTGACATCTCTGAACAGTCAGATGGACTATGTCAGTGATACAGTATCCACAGTCAACGTCTATCTTCAGAAGTTCTGGGAACCGGGGTGATCCGAAACTATTTTTGATGTGTGTATTTCTCAACTGAGAAATTTGGGTGTATATTGTTATTAATAAATGTTCTGTTTCTTGATTACCTGGGAGTCAGAACTTGCTTACCGAGCCCTGGTCGGGTCATTTCAGTTTTGGCATTAACTATACTACTGCCCATTAAAATTGCTACACCACGAAGATGACATGCTACAGACGTGAAATTTAACCGACAGGAAGAAGATGCTGTGATATGCAAATGATTAGCTTTTCAGAGCATTCACACAAGGTTGGCGACGGTGGCGACACCTACAACGTGCTGACATGAGGAAAGTTTCCAACCGATTTCTCATACACAAACAGCGGTTGACCGGCGTTGCATGGGGAAACGTTGTTGTGATGCCTCGTGTAAGGAGGAGAAATGCGTACCATTACGTTTCTGACTTTGATAAAGGTCGGACTGTAGCCTATCGCGATTGTCGTGTATCGTATCGCGACACTGCTGCTCGCGTTGGTCGATATCCAATGGCTGTTAGCAGAATATGGAATCGGTAGGTTCAGGAGGGTAATACGGAACGCCGTGCTGGTTTCCAACGGCCTAGTATCACTAGCAGTCGAGATGACAGGCATCTTATCCGTATGGCTGTAACGGATCGTGCAGCCACGTCTCGATCCCCGAGTCAACAGATGGGGACGTTTGCAAGACAACAACCATCTGCACGAACAGTTCGACGACATTTACAGCAGCATGGACTATCAGCTCTGAGACGATGGCTGCGGTTACCCTTGATGCTGCATCACAGGCAGGAGCGCCTGCGATGGTGTACACAACGACGAACCTGGGTGCACGAATGGCAATACGTCATTTTTTCGGATGAATCAAGGTTCTGTTTACAGCATCATGATGGTCGCATCCGTGTTTGGCGACATCGCGGTGAACGCACGTTGGAAGCGTCTATTCGTCATCGTCATACTGGCGTATCACCCGGCGTGATGGTATGGGGTGCCATTGGTTACACGTCTCGGTCACCTGTAGTTCTCATTGACGGCACTTTGAACATTGGACGTTAGATTTCAGATGTGTTACGACCCGTGGCTCTACCCTTCATTCGATCCCTGCAAAACCCTACATTTCAGTAGGATAATGAACGACTGCATGTTGCAGGTCCTGTACAGGCCTTTCTTGATACAGAAAATGTTCGACTGCTGCCCTGGCCAGCACATTCTCCAGATCTCTCATTAATTGAAAACGTCTGGTCAATGGTGGCCGAGCAACTGGCTCGTCACAATACACCAGTCACTACTCTTGATGAACTGTGGTACCGTGTTGAAGCTGCGTGGGCAGCTGTACCTGTACACGCCATCCAAGCTCTGTTTGACTCAATGCCCAGGCGTTTCAAGGCCGTTATTACGGCCAGAGGTGGTTGTTCTGGTACTGATTTCTCAGGATCTATGCACCCAAATTGCGTGAAAATGTAATCACATATCAATTGTAGTATAATATATTTGTCCAATGAATACCCGTTTATCATCTGCATTTCTTCTTGGTGTAGCAATTTTAATGGCCAGTAGTGTAGATACATGACAAGGCACACGTTTTGCTGTGTAATGGATTGCCTCAGATTTAATGTGACCCATCTTTTAGCTGTCTGCAGCGCTGGTCCCACGGCACTTTCGGGATCGGTATCTTCTTACTGCCGCCTGAGAGAGGTTGTCGGCGTGGACTGAGTGGGATGAAGGCGACTCCGCCTTTAGGGGCGGCGGGCGGTGGAGGACAGGGTGGGATGGGGATTGGGGCTGGGGTGGCGGTAGGGGTGGTAGAAAGAGTTGCCAGTTGCCCGGGCGCCTGCTGGCCGGTGGGCCTGTGATTGCCGCCTGCGACACGAGAGCCGCCCCTCCACAAAACAAGGCCCGGTACCCAGGGGAGACGGCGAAGGCGTGAGCGGGCCGTCTTCAGACGAGGAGAGACCTCCGCTACTGCTCGCTGTCCCTCAGTGCCGACTTCCCGCAGAATGTGAAAGCTCTTCCTTCAGGACAGACTAGGGCCAAATCTGTTCTAGTACTCAAACATATGGTCTTCAGTCCTGAGACTGGTTTGATGCAGCTCTCCATGCTACTCCATCCTGTGCAAGCATCTTCATCTCCCAGTACTTACTGCAACCTACATCCTTCTGAATCTGCTTAGTGTATTCCTCTCTTGGTCTCTCTCTACAATTTTTATCCTCCACGCTGCCCTCCAATGCTAAATTTGTGATCACCTGATGCCTCAGAACATGTCCTACCAACCGGTCCCTTCTTCGCGTCAAGTTGTGCCACAAACTCCTCTTCTCCCCAATTCTATTCGATACCTCCGCATTAGTTATGTGATCTACCCATCTGATCTTCAGCATTCTTCTGTAGCACCACATATCGAAAGCTTCTATTCTCTTCTTGTCTAACTATTTATTGTCCATGTTTCACTTCCATACATGGCTACACTCCATACAAATACTTTCAGAAACGATTTCCTGACACTTAAATCTATACTCGATGTCAACAAATTTCTCTTCTTCACAAACGCTTTCCTTGCCATTGGCAATCTACATTTTATATCCTCTCTACTTCGACCACCATCAGATATTTTGCTCCCCAAATAGCAAAACTCCTTTACTACTTTAAGTGTCTCATTTCCTAGTCTGATTCCCTCAGCATCACCCGACTTAATTCGACCACATTCCATCATCCTCGTTTTGCTTTTGTTGATGTTAATCTATACCCTCCTTTCGAGACACTGTCCATTCCGTTCAACTGCTCTTCCAAGTCCTTTGCTGTCTCTGACGGAATGACAATGTCATCGGCGAACCTCAAAGTTTTTATTTCTTCTCCATGGATTTTAATACCTACTCCGAATTTTTCTTTTGTTTCCTTTGCTGCTTGCTCAATATACAGATTGAATAACATCGGGGAGAGGCTACAGCCCTGTCTCACTCCCTTCCCAACCACTGCTTCCCTTTCGTGCCCCTTGACTCTTATAACTGCCATCTGGTTTCTGTACAAACTGTAAATAGTCTTTCGCTCCCTGTATTTTACTTCTGCCACCTTTAGAATTTGAAAGAGAGTATTCCAGTCAACATCGTCAAAAGCACACTCTGCTACAGAGTGAAAATCTCCTTCTGGAAACATCCCCCAGGCTGTGGCTAAGCCATGTCTCCGCAATATCCTTTCTTTCAGGAGTGCTAATTCTGCAAGGTTCGCAGGACGGCTTCTGTAAAGTTTGGAAGGTAGGAGACGAGGTACTGGCAGAAGTAAACCTGTGAGGACGGGGCGTGAGTCGTGCTTGGGTAGCTCAGTTGGTAGATCGCTTGCCCGCGAAAGGCAAAGGTCCCGAGTTCGAGTCTCGGTCCGGCACACAGTTTTAATCTGCCAGTAAGTTTTACTGTCAAAAGCTTCCTCTAAGTCTACAAATGCTAGAAACGTAGGTTTGCCTTTCCTTAATCTTTCTTCTAAGATAAGTCGTAAGGTCAGTATTGTCTCACGTGTTCCAACATTTCTACGGAATCCAAACTGAGCTTCCCCGAGGTCGGCTTCTACCAGCTTTTCCATTCGTCTGTAAAAAATTCGCGTTAGTATTTTGCAGCTGTGACTTATTAAACTGATAGTTCGGTAATTTTCACATCTGTCAACACCTGCTTTCCTTGGGATTGGAATTATTATATATCTCCAAAAACATTACAGCTAAAATAGTAAGACTCGAGACTATTATATGCAACATGAGTAATACTTGAATTTGAAGGCAATATTTTATCTGCAGTTTCTAAAAATAACCCCAAAAAATTTTGGTCGTACGTAAAATCTATGAACACTACAAATAATTCAATACCTTCTCTTGCTGACAGTACGGGTAAGGTAACTGATGATGATCAACAGAAGGCCGAAATTCTAAATCTAGCTTTCAAAAATTCGTTTACGGCAGAGGACTGCAGCACCATTCCCCCTTTCAATTATCGAACAAACGAAAGGATGGCTGACATAGTGTTTAGTATATCTGGGATTGTAAAACAGTTAAGATCCTTAGGCGCCAGGAAGGCATCTGGCCCAGACGGTATCCCCCTAAGATTTTATATTGACTATGCTACTAATATAGAACTATTCTTTTCCATCATCTATCAGACATTACTGGAACAGCGGAAAGTTCCACGGGACTGGTAGAAGGCCCAGGTCATAGCAATCTATAAAAAGGGTAGAAAATCAGATGCACATAATTACCGGACAATTTAACTGACATCGATCTGTTGTAGAATAATGGAACATACTTTGTGTTCAGCCATAATGACCTTTCTAGACTCTGAGCAGCTCATCTGCAGAAACCAACTCGGTTTTAGGAAACAGCGGTCATGCGAGAAACAGCTGGACCTCTTTGTGCATGATATACAACAGGCTCTAGATACCGACTCCCAGGTTGATGCCATATTTCTCGACTTTCGAAAATCGTTCGACTCAGTTCCGCACTGCCGCTTGCTCCAAAAAGTGCGCGCTTACGGTCTATGCGATGACATATGCGGTTGGATAGAAAGTTTTCTAACAGACAGGGAGCAGTATGTCGTCCTGAACGGGGTGACTTCAACAGAAACAAGCGTAACTTCAGGTGTGCCCCAGGGCAGCGTAATAGGTCCTTTGCTTTTTGCGATTTACGTAAACGATCTGGTTGATGGTATTGACAGCAGCCTGAGACTTTTTGCCGATGATGCTCTACTTCATGAAAGTAGTATCACACGAAAGTTGTGAACAAATCAATGAGGATTTGCAGAAAATAAATGCGTGGTGTAATGACTGGCAGTTACCTGTCAATATTAGTAAGTGTACCCTACTGCGTATAACAAGGCGAAAATCCCCATTAATGTACGAGTACAAAATAAATGCCCAGTCTTTGGAAGCGGTAACGTCCGTCAAGTATCTGGGTGTGACTATTCGAAATGATCTCAAATGGAATGATCAGATTACATAAGCAACGGGTAAGGCGAACTCTAGTTTGCGGTTTATTGGTAGAATCCTGAAGCGATGCAGTCCTTCAACAAAGGAAATACCTTACAATACGTTAGTTCGTCCATTCTTGGAGTATTGTTCGTCTGTATGGGATCCTTACCAGTTGGGTCTGATTCAAGAGATTGAGAAGGTACAAAGAAGAGCGGCAAGATTCGTTACTGGTACATTTAGCCATCGCGAGAGCGTTACAAATCTCATAGAAAGTTTGAAGTGGGACATACTTGCAGATAGAAAGCACGCTAAACGGAAGGGGCTGCTCACTAAATTCCGAAATCCGATCTTCACCGAGGATGTAGAGCATATATTATTACCACCAACTTTCAAATCGCCCAATGATCACCATTCAAAGATAAGGGAAATAAGAAGTACTGACGCGTTCAGACGGTCGTTTTTCCCTCGCGCGATCCGCGAGTGGAGCAGAGAGGGCCATATATGATTTTGGCGCGAATTGTGCCCTCCGCCACACACCGCTTGGTGGCTGCGGAGTATATATGTAGATATTCTCAACAGTTTTTGTTCCAAAATGCTGAATTTTTAATTACCATTGTTTCTATAATGTACATTTTCTCATAAACTAATCAAGTAATAAAACTGGAATTTCGCAGTTTACATCTGTACAAGAGGCTAATAAAATGTGCGAAACAGATTTTTGTTTAAGGTCATAGTTTCTTTGAAATTAACTTCTCACTTTTCTGTTACCCAGGATTACACTATTTTTCTCAAATTTTAAAGGGGAAAGGATAATTTCAAAGAAGAAAGGATAACGAAAAAGTGCTGCATATGGTTATTCAGTAACTAACTCTTAAGAATTATGTCAAATTTCAGGATCCAGAATGAGATTTCCACTCATCAGCGGAGTGTGCGCGGTTAAGAAACTTCCTGGCAGATTACAACTTTGTGCTGGACCGAGACTCGAACTCAGGACCTTTGCCTTACGTGCGCAAGTGCTCTACCATTTGAGCTACCCAAGCACGACTCACGACCTGTCCTCACAGCTTCAATTCTGCCCGTACCTCTCCTCCTACCTTCCTAACTTCACAGAAGCTCTTCTGTGATCCTGCAGAACTAACACTCCTGGAAGAAAGGATGTTGCGGAGACATGGCGGCGAAAGGCAAAGGTCCCGAGCTCGCGTCTCGGTCCGGCACACAATTTCAATCCGCCAGGAAGTTTCAAATTTCAGGATGTTAGCCTTCACACCTCCTGAGAAAAGGCACATCATATCTCACAAAACTTTACGGCAATTCGTATTCAAAGTTTTTATTTCAATTTTTGACAATATTGCTACACCTCTAGTGACTAATGCTGTCCATGTTCATAATCTTTATTCTCTTCCTCGTCGTCCTGAAGTAATCTCTTTACCTGACTCCTTTACCTAACCAACTTTTGCATTTTTTTCTTCTGCTGCCTGAGCTTTGTCCAATCGCACTTCATGAATGCTTCTGAGTATCTTCAGTGTGAATGCACCTGGATGGAAACCTAGTCTCTGCAGGCACTTTAACCTGCCTACATTTCGACTGCTGAACAGTAGACAGGCATCACATGCAGCTATCTTCACAACAGCTGACGACGCAAATACTGTTTTTGGACAACACATCCATATAAGATGATTGTAGCTCCCACTTATATTCTGTTTTTCCCCATGAACATATTTTTTTAGCAGTTCAGATTAGCTAGGTATCTGAAAGTTGGTTTTATAACATCTAAAACAGCAAGTGGCAAACTCGTCTTTGGAACTGTACACATCATCATCAATTCCTTCACTAATTTTTTTCTTCGATGAACTCAGTGACTTTGTCGAAAATTGTTTTTCACACTTAGGATCAGCATATATAACGCTGTAATTTAATTTTTCTGTACCTTTTACATGTATTACTCATTTCCTCATTTTTTTTAATATACGCCCACTGTTACAACACATTTCGAGGGAAACAGGTTGATATATGTAAAACTAAAAGCTGAAATGAATTGTAGCACGTACTACTCAAAAAATATCGTTGTAAACAATGGAACAAGCAAAGGTAATCTTTCTCACGGTCTTCTATATTCATCTGCAGTTCGTTTCGATTGTGTCAACGAAAAGTTAACAAAAAAAGTCTGGCGTAGAGAAGCTGTGGATCATAGCATAGAAAGAGGCGTCGTGGCAGGCACAGACTCCCAAACAAACTATTCTAGCCAGAAAACGATTATGAAACTTTGCGATGTTATTCTTAAAGAATCAATCTAATAAATTACGCACTAAAAAACATCGAATTTTTTTTACAGTTTTGCCCTACATTTCACCTTCAGCACCAAGACTCGCGTGCTGCCTTGAACATCCTCATCTTCATTTATACCCTGCAGGGTGTGTGTGGCGAAGAAAAAAATGGTTCAAATGGCTCTGAGCACTATGGGACTCAACTGCTGTGGTCATAAGTCCCCTAGAACTTAGAACTACTTAAACCTAACTAACCTAAGGACAGCACACAACACCCAGCCATCACGTGTGTGGCGAAGAGCAACTTATGTACGCACATTGTCCTTTTCCACTCAAGAACAGTTTGCAGCAAAACGATTTTTGGTAAGCCTACCTTTGAGCTCGTATCTAACTTAACGTTCCTGGTCTTTCTGTTAGGTATATGACAGAGTACCGAAAGACCTAAATCGAATCACGTCCATGGAGTAGATGACATTCCGTCAGAACTATTGGTATCCTTGGGGGAGCTAGCCATCATAAAACCAATGCCACCTGATGTACAGTATGTATGGGACGTGTGAAATACTCTCATACGTCAAGAATAATGTAATAATTCCAGTTCCAAAGAAATCAGTTGCTGACAGGTGTGAATATTAACCAACTATCAGTTTAATAAGTGATGACTGCAAAATACGGACAGTTATTATTCACAGAAGAATGGGAAAGCTGGTAGAAGTCGACCTCGGGGAAGATCAGCAGACTCTGGTCGATAATTTCCTCTCTTTCTGGCAGCAGTATCTTAATTCTCAACACTCCCCTTTCACGTAAAATAATGCTGTGAGAAACGCGAAACTCGTATAAATTACTACTGCACTGTAGGTGTGTAATTTTTGTTTGATTCCAGGTATTATTTTAAAATCTGACGTTGAATATTGATGCAGTAGTGACAGTATCTGACTTTCATCTCTCAAGAGTGTTGTTTCGTTTTGTAGTAAGCAGAATCCGTTACAGGATGTTGAGCCATACTCTGTGAAAGAGTGTCGTCCTTCATGGAGAGCGTTTCTAGTGGCTACGTGGACCTTTTTGGATATGGAGGGGAATTTGTATAGGCGTATCATTTCTGACTATTTGTGGTGATTTTGGCGCCTTCTGCTATGTGAGAGATGTGTTTATAGGAAAGCAGCTGGGATGTGTAACACTACCTTTTCTGGGGTGGCAAAGAGAGTAGAGGCATCGAAAACTTCAGTTTACACCAGAACATGCAGTACACCTTAAGGACCACGTTATCGGATAATTTTATCTGCACTGTAAACGACATAAGTTTAGGTTAGCTCCGAAAGATCATCAATAGGTCCCGTGAAATATAGACAGTTGCTGAGCCAGCTTGATGTTGCGTTACTTAGGGAACATAAACAAATCAAAAGTCAGAAATCGAGCTCACGGAGTAATAATCGAGCTTTATATATCAGAATACATGTAAAGAACAGATAGTGGTTTCGATTAACAGGTTTAAATCAGCGCCTCTCTGGCGAATTATCAATGTTGATTCACTCGCAAACACCAAACAGGCTCTTAATCAAATTACAGCGTCTGCTAAGATATACTTTAAATCCAACGAAAATATCTGACTATGGGCTACAAGCTACTAATTAACTACACCTCTGAAAATAAAATGTTAATCATTATTTCATAAAAAATAGAACGTTATTACAAGACTTACTATTCCCAATTAGTTCACGTCAAGCTAAAATAAGATAGCAGTAGTAATTCATACGTTTTAAGAACAATTGTGATGTGCCTAAGCGACCTCACAGATAACGTTCTTGTGAAATGTAAATAGTTTTATTCACATCTGAAGAATAAAACATTGTTCTTTGAAGCACAACCACATATGGCACGACAGCTTAATCAAGACAATACCTTTTGTAGCTGCGTAATTTTATTCTGTACTGTCGTCGTTTAAATATAAGCTAACGGCTCCCACTTTTCATAAACACTTCATCTGCAACATTAAGTAGTTAGGCTACGAAATAGAAAACGAATCGTGTAGCATCTTTGCACGTTGTCACACCATAAAAGTATTTAGAGGCAATAGTAAGAAGCGATACGAAATGGGACGATCATGTAAACTCACTGTGACAGAAGGGGAATGAAATACTTTGATTGTTGGAGGGGTGATGGAAAATACGATGCATTTGTGAGGGAGAAAGCATACAAGAAGCTAGTGTTGCCAATCCTGGAATATCGTTCCGGTATTTGGAGTCCCTACCTAGGAGACGTGACAACAGATATGGAATGAATTCAGAGACGCGCTGCGCTGCTAGAATTGTAACACATCTGTATATTCCATCCTAAAGTGTAACAGGAATGCTCGGGGATCTTAAATGGGAATTCTTGGAAGAAAGATGTGGCAGTTTCCGCCAAACCCTCTTGGGTAAATTTAGAGATGCAGTAATCGAATATGCCTGTGCGATCATTATCCTGGCACCGACGTAAACC
This sequence comes from Schistocerca americana, assembly GCF_021461395.2. Taxonomy (NCBI): domain Eukaryota; kingdom Metazoa; phylum Arthropoda; class Insecta; order Orthoptera; family Acrididae; genus Schistocerca; species Schistocerca americana. Next base: position 444,627,046 of record NC_060126.1, read on the forward strand.
TGAGCTAGGGATCATCAGAATACGATAAGAGAGATACAGTACGTGAATAAAATAGGAAAGAAAATCTGCATAAAGGATGTGCCGTCAACCATGCACTGCACAGCGCCAGGAGAAGTACATACACTGACTGTTGAAATGTTGCCCGACACCTCTTGGTGGACATGAGCTTGGGACGTCCCCATCCCTCCATCCTTCCCCAGCTTGAGCTCTGCTGGGGCGCTTTCAATGAGGTGTCTGAATGTCTGTTCAGGAGCAGAAACAAGAGAGGATAGTGGTGCTGGACACTTGGTTCTGGAGTGAAGTTGACATTCTGACACATGTCAAAAGCGTTCCATTTGGTTCAGGTTGAGGCTCTGCGTCACCCAGTTTATTTCAAAAATGTTGCCTCATAGATGCTGCTTTCTGATGAGGTGAATTGTCGTGTTGTTACAAACATCACATCTACTAATTGTTACTCTACTGTACCCACTACACAATGTTGTAAAATGTTTTCATATCCTAATGTATTTATCGTTTGTTTAAGAGTCAAAAGCCGACCACACACTAACCATGAAAACAGCCCCATATGATGACCCGACCTACTCCTTTCTTCAATGTTGGCAGTATACACTGAGGTGACAATAGTCATGGGATACCTCCTGTTATCGTGTCGGGCCTCCTTTTGTCAAGTGTAGTGCTGTAACTCGACAGGGCATGGATTCAATAAGTCCCCTGCAAAAATATTTTAGCCATGCTGCTTATAAAGTCATCCACAATTGCGAAAATCTTGCCAGTGCAGGATTTTGTGCACGAACTGACCTCTCGATTATATCCCATAAATGTTCGACTGGATTCACGGGGCATTGTCATCCATCGCTGTTTGGGTGATGAACTCCATCCATGGTTGCAAAGGGTCTCCCAAGTAGGCAATAATAACCATCTCTTCAATGCTAGGTTCAGTTCAACCAGAGGACTCAGTCCAGCCGGCTGCCGTGGCCAAGCGGTTCTAGGCGCTTCAGTCGGTAACCGCTACGGTCGCAGGTTCGACTCCTGTCTCGGGCATGGACGTGTGTGATGTCCTTAGGTTAGTTAGGTTTAAGTAGTTCTAAGTCTAGGGTACAGATGACCTCAGATGTTAAGTTCCACAGTGTTTGGAGCCATTTGAACCATTTGGACTCAGTCCCTTCCATGTAAACACATCGCACACCATTATAGAGCCACTACTCGCTTGCACAGTGCCTTGTTTACAACATGGGGTTCGTTGCGTCTGCGCCACACTCGAACTCTACTGTCAGCTCTTACCACCTGAAATTGGGACTATTCTCACCAGGCGGCGATCTTCCAGTTGACAACTTGGGCCCATGGCTTCGTTGAGTCAGTGCCACACTCAAACTCTACTGTCAGGTCCTACCACCTGAAATTGGGACTGTTGTCACCAGGCCACGATCTTACAGTTGACAACTTAGGCCCATGGCTTCGTTGGGTCTGCGCCACACTCTCAGCTCTTACCATCTGAAATTGGGACTGATCTCGCCAGGCCACGGTTTTCCAGTCATCTAGGGTCCAACACATACGGTCACGAGCCCAGGAGAGGGGCTGCAGGCGATGTCGCGCTGTCACCAAAGGCAGTCGCTTTGGTCGTCTGCTATCATAGCCCATTAGGGCAACATTTCGTCGCACTGTCCTAACGGATACGTTCGTCGTATGTGCCACATTGATCTCTGGGATTAGTTCAGGCAGTGTAGCTTGCCTTTTAGCACTGACAACTCTACGCAAACGCCGCTGCTCTCGGTTGTCAAGTGAAGGCCGTTGGCAACTGCGTGGTCCGCAGAGAGAGTTTCTTGCGGGCCGCTTTTGCCTTGCTGTTTACTGAGCTGCACTGTTGTCGTACTGATGCAGGCAAATTTTAATGAACGGGGCACATCTTTACCTTTCGGCCGCCATAATATTGACGCCCTGTTCTGAGTAATAACTTTTGACTAGGAGTGATGGGTATGACTGTGATCTTCTAACATTGTTCACCCGAGGATGTGGCTTAAAGCCGGATTGTGTTGTCCGTGTTAAGAGGCGATGCCTGAAATTTGGTATTCTCCTGAAATTGTGGATCTCGAAATATTGACTTCCCTAGCGCATTCCGAAATGGAATGTCCCATTCTTCTAGCTCCAACTGCCATTCCCCGTTCAAAGTCTGTAAGTTCCTGTCTTGCAGCCATAATCACGTCGGAAAGCATCTCACATGAGTACAACGAATCACCCGAGTACAAATGACAGTTTCACCAATGCGCTTCCCGTTTTATACCTTTTGTTCGCGATACTACCCCCATCTGTATATGTCCATATCGCTTTTCCATGACTTCGGTCTTCTCATTGTACATGATACCAAATAACGTTCTCGAGGCATTTGTCAACCCCGAACCCTTCCGTCGGACTGCCACAGTTTATAGCGTAATTCATCACTCCAAATCACTCGTTTCCAGTCATCCACCGTGCAGTGGCACCGCTCTTTAACCCACCCCAAGTGTCGTTAACCATAGACTAAAGACACGTGCGACTTATGAGGAGCTGCTCGATCATCGTACTCCATTGTTTTTAACTCCCTACGTGGGCACATTGCACTAGATGGGCTCCGGGTAGCACTTCGGAATTCACGAGTGATTTTTTCCGCTGTCTCCATTAGATATTTTACAACCACCCTCTGCACCCCTCGATGGTCGTCGTCCATCAGTGCTTGACGCATGCCTGGTTTTCCTCTATGTGTGGTTGTCCTTTTGCCTTCCACTTCACAATAACGTCATCCCCAGTCGATGTGGTCAGCTTTAGCAGTACGAAATAACTTGACTCCCCTGACCGACCCATTCTGCTGTAAGTGCTTCCCTACTGACAACAAAGTATTCACCGTCTCCTTCTACACTGACAGGTCACGTGACATGCGCTAGTCAATTCCGCCTTACATAGAGGTGTCAGATCGCTTTTGGTCAGATAGTGTACATCCAACCTCTGTCTTAGAAGCAGAAGAATTACACAGCGCTTAATTGGGTTCGATTGCCCGGTGGCCCCATCTGACCATCGAAACGGAACGTCGGCTGCGAAACGCCAACGTATCTGGCTACAGGGAAGGCAGGAAACCACATCGCTGCATTATTGCTGATACACAAGTGCTCTAGGGAACATCTGCAACAGGGCTGCTCCTGGCTACTAACAGACGCCTGTCGGGGAATATTCGTGGCCAACCGGCTAGGATACCAGCCGTCGCCACTGGTGGTCTGAGGGACACTACAGGCTCTAGGTAAGTGATGCACCAGACGAGATCCGAAAAGGAACCTTAATTTATGGATAGCTGGAGGCACTGGCAGTGCAACAAATTGGTAGAAAATGCTTATAACTCAGTTATTATATGTATTTCCCAGGTAATAGAGCGAGCTGCATCATGAAGCCACAAGAAGGGGCTGAATGAATCAAGCTCTTCTATTCCTCTTTTTAGGTAGATAATGACATGAAGCTTCCAATCTGATTTCGTTGATACAGATGTAAAATCTTAAGGTTATCGGTAGACTACCGGCAATGGATGTAAGTAAATCGCAAAACATATTTCATACTGGATCTATTGCATTGCATTATTTTTTGTTGGATGGGTGGCATCTGTATTACACAGTGTAGATGAGTCTTGCCCCCCAGATGACAACCTGGACGGTCTAAAGGAACGTAAGCATTCTATAGAGAGTGTTTCCCCGATGTTACAACCTTTCAGAATGATAAAGAAGGGTAAATGTGTCAGTTCGATGTAAATAGTTGCAAGGAATCTCTTAGATGATGGCCAGTCTGCTTTGGGAAAGGTACTTCTGACGTTGCGGTTGATAATAGAAGCAAGATTAAAGAAAAGTCAAGACACGTTCGTAGGATCTGATGATCTGGAAAAAACATTCGGTAGTATCAAATGGTGCAAGATGTTCGAAATTCCGAGGAAAATAGGGATAAGCTATAGGAAATGACGGGTAATGTGTGACATATACAAAGAGCCAAGAGGGAACAAGAACGAAGCACTAGGATTAAAAAAGTTGTGAAACAGGGATGTAATCTTTTGCTCTTGCTGTTCAATCTACACATCGAAGTAACAATGATGGAAATAAAAGAAAGGTCCAAGAGTGTAATTAAAACTCTAGGTGAAAGGATACCAGTGATAAGATTCGCTGATAACATAGCTATCCTAAGTCAAAGTAAAGAAGAATTACAGGATCTGCTGAATGGAATGTACAGTCTAATGAGTACAGAATGTGGTTTGAGAGTAAATCGATGAAAGGCGAAGATAATGAGAAGTAACAGAAGTGAGAACAGCGAGAAATTTAACATCAGGATTGATGGTCACGAATTAGATGAACCGAAGGCATTCTGCTACCTAGGCAGACCATAATGGACGGAGCAAGGAGGACATCAAAAGCAGACTAGTACTGACAAATAGGGCATTCCTGACCAATAGAAATCTATTAATATCAAACACAGGCCTTAATTTGAGAATATACTTTTGGAGTACAGCATTGTATGGTAGCGAAACATGGAGTGCAGGAAAACCGGAACAGAACAGAATCAACGAGTTTGCGATGTGATGCTACAGAAGAATGCTAATAATTAGGTGGACTGATAGGCGAGAAATGGGGAGGCTCTGCGCAGAATCGGAAAGGAATGTGGAAAACACTGGAAAGAAGAAGGAACAGGATGATAGGACGTGTGTTAAGATATCAGGAAATAACTACCATGGTAGTGGAGGGACCTGTAGAGGGTAAAAACTGTAGAGGAAAACAGAGATTGAAATACATCCAGCAAATAATTGAGAATGTGGGTTGCAAGTGCTACTCCGAGATGAAGAGGTTAGCACAGAAGAGGGTTTCATGGCGGGCCGCATCCAACCAATCAGAAGACTGGCTATAAAAAAAATAAAAAATAAGAAAAGGAGGAACTCTGGTTCGGAAACGAGCGAGTCGTAATTCCTGAGCGAAAATCGTTTTGATAACTGACAGTGGAATACATAAACCGGTACTGTTGTTGCTAGTACTATAGCATGGGCAACTTTCAGAGATGGTAGTATGGGCAAAAACAAGAAAAAAATTTCCAGTAAACATTGGCCCTAAAATGCATACCTCAAACGCTATGAGCACTTGTTCATCTACTATTCTGTGAAACGTATCTCTTCTGTTGCATGCACCTTGGTTTCCAGATTTTTGCAATAGATAGTGCGGACCAAAACAAGAAAAAAATGTTCAGTAAATGTGGGCTCTGAAAGGCATATCTTAACATCTATAACCACTGGTTCATCTTTGCTTCTGCCTTCTACTGAACAAGTGGCCATAGCCCTTACAAAGGTATGCAGTAGTACCAGTTCATGTAGTCCATGTCTGAGGTACTACAACGATTTTCGCTTATACCTTTCGATTCGGCTGTTCCAGAGCAGGGTCCCTTATATTAAATTGATACATTTAACTTTCTCCATCACCCCTGGAAGTTTATAACTTCATCAGTGTATCACCCTGTATGGCGTATAAAACACTTCAAATATGTGTTTCGAGAATGTCCCATTTCCGTAAACAAATCATAAAAACCAGGAAAGCTTCCAGGATTCGAACTATTAGTCACCACAAAACATAAAACAAATTTAAACAGTAAATACTTCCCAACTCTCACTCAATCCACTGGTACAACGTAGAGAAAATCAGTAAAAGTTCGACAAAATGTCACTGGAGGCAAGAAGCATTACAAAAATAATTCCTCAAACCATGCACATGCTACTTTTAAAATCAATAATAGGTTACTAAGAACTGTAAATATCTTCATAATTAAATACAGATAATACAATCACAACATAATCCATGATTAAAAACCACAGTTGAACGTGCTGACAGTCCTGTACTGTCCTATCGAAACATGTACAACGGGTATAAATAAAGAAAATAGCATTCCAAGATAAAAGAATATTAATTGTGTGAGCCGTGGCGACTCATTTCACTGTTGATAACTGTTGTGGATTGGCAAGACAGCCAATCCACTATAAGGAAGCCGAAAGGCACGCGTTTAAGCTCACGCAGGCTGGCGTGAGGTCTGGAACAGGACAAGGAAATTATAGCAGCAAAGAACGTACGTAACTACTGGAATACTTAACTTTAATTCATAATTGGTGAACATCGCTCTTGACGGTACAGGTTTTACAGAATGGTAATGGCGCCTTGCTAGGTCGTAGCAATTGACGTAGATGAAGGCTATGCTAACTATCGTCTCGGCAAATGAGAGCGTAATTTGTCAGTGAACCATCGCTAGCAAAGTCGGCTGTACAACTGGGGCGAGTGCTAGGCAGACTCTCTAGACCTGCCGTGTGGCGGCGCTCGGTCTGCAATCACTGATAGTGGCGATACGCGGGTCCGACGTATACTAACGGACCGCGGCCGATTTAAAGGCTACCACCTAGCAAGTGTGGTGTCTGGCGGTGACACCACAATAGCTTTAGGTGGCATCTGACCAGGGCGCGCGAATTACTCCCTCGTGCGGTTATCGCTGCCTCGCCCAGTGTTCAAAACCGGTCGTTAGTGTCACGTCTGGGGAGACGTCTTTTCCGGATGGTCGTTTACTCTTCTTCGCCGGGGCTGGGCAGAGGTGAAAGGTCTGGTTCGCTTTTGTTGTACGCAACTAGTTGTTCAGCTTTGGGCACCGATTTCCCGCTCCGCAAGCTGTTCGTGTTTAGGTTCATTGAGCCGTCATGCACGCGTTGTTTTTTTGGCTCTGTGATTTTAGGAGTAGTGTATTGCTCTGTCTGCTCTGCGTGATTTTCAAGTAATTTCTCTTAATGTGCTGGCCAGTGTTGTATCAAAATATTTGCCACGGTCAATGTTCCTACAGTTATGTAATGTGCTGTAGCCGCCCTCCGTCGATTTGCTATGGTCCACTTCTCTGACGTAAGATATTGATGCTGTTGTGTACTGTATATGCCCGACTCTTCGTTATATCTACCCCTCAGATGGAGCAGACACAACATCTTCACTGTAACGGTGACTAAATTTCGGGTTTTTATAATAATAATTGATGCTTACTTTTTGCTCAGTTGATCATTCTTCATTTGTTGCTGCGTTACCGAAGACAAGATAGTTAATAACGTCTTTGGGTGTTAGTTGTTATTCACAGTTAATACACACGTTATTGTGGAAATCACTTAAGTTTTTTAATTAAGAACATTTAATAATAATTAAATGATGATGAGTAATTGCGTTTTTCATACAGGGAAAAGGAGGGTTGATCCTAATATCGCTGTCAGCAATTACGGCAGCTCAAGTGTACGTGACTTTTATAGTTCGTCACTCAAATATATTACAGCGAGGACTATGGTCCATTACTATACTTCGATACAATTCAAACTTCGTAAGCTTTTACTTTCACAAAGCCAAGTGTCCAATTCCGTTCTTACATTCGATTTAACGTCCCTTCATATAGTCAACAGAGCCTATTATCGGTTGTTCGGCATGTACTAGAATTTAATATTGAGCGCTACTTTTTCTCGCGCACACAATTCCTCAGATATTCTTAGTCCGTGACCTTACGGCAAAAGTCTGCTCCGTATAAATTTAACTATAGACAACTTTTTGCAGTTTAACAGAAGTGCCCTGATCCCTTCCGTAGCATATCACGCAGAAATGCCAGCTATATCGCATGCCTCAGCTACGTAGACTTTTTCAGAGCGCAGAAAACTGGAGGACTAATAATACCCACGCACGGTTTACATAGTAGAATTTTGAAACAAAAGTAGCCGCGTCAAACCCTCTTCGATTTGCCTGAAGCGCTGCTTTGCTGCGGGCGTTATTCTGATGAGAAACTATAGATCGATAATTTTAATTAAAACTTTTTCAGTGCTGTTAATTGTTTCTGATATTATCGATCACCTCTACCCTATACGAGAATAAGCCTGATAATATTGTTCTCAATTAAAAGAGCGATTATAGTGCCCAGTTATCACGCATAGCTACAACAGGGGTCTTCGTCTTATCTACACTCCTGGAAATTGAAATAAGAACACCGTGAATTCATTGTCCCAGGAAGGGGAAACTTTATTGACACATTCCTGCGGTCAGATACATCACATGATCACACTGACAGAACCACAGGCACATAGACACAGACAACAGAGCATGCACAATGTCGGTACTAGTACAGTGTATATCCACCTTTCGCAGCAATGCAGGCTGCTATTCTCCCATGGAGACGATCGTAGAGATGCTGCATGTAGTCCTGTGGAACGGCTTGCCATGCCATTTCCACCTGGCGCCTCAGTTGGACCAGCGTTCGTGCTGGACGTGCAGACCGCGTGAGACGACGCTTCATCCAGTCCCAAACATGCTCAATGGGGGACAGATCCGGAGATCTTGCTGGCCAGGGTAGTTGACTTACACCTTCTAGAGCACGTTGGGTGGCACGGGATACATGCGGACGTGCATTGTCCTGTTGGAACAGCAAGTTCCCTTGCCGGTCTAGGAATGGTAGAACGATGGGTTCGATGACGGTTTGGATGTACCGTGCACTATTCAGTGTCCCCTCGACGATCACCAGTGGTGTACGGCCAGTGTAGGAGATCGCTCCCCACACCATGATGTCGGGTGTTGGCTCTGTGTGCCTCGGTCGTACGCAGTCCTGATTGTGGCGCTCACCTGCACGGCGCCAAACACGCATACGACCATCATTGGCACCAAGGCAGAAGCGACTCTCATCGCTGAAGACGACACGTCTCCATTCGTCCCTCCATTCACGCCTGTCGCGACACCACTGGAGGCGGGCTGCACGATGTTGGGGCGTGAGCGGAAGACGGCCTAACGGTGTGCGGGACCGTAGCCCAGCTTCATGGAGACGGTTGCGAATGGTCCTCGCTGATACCCCAGGAGCAACAGTGTCCCTAATTTGCTGGGAAGTGGCGGTGCGGTCCCCTACGGCACTCCGTAGGATCCTACGGTCTTGGCGTGCATCCGTGCGTCGCTGCGGTCCGGTCCCAGGTCGACGGGCACGTGCACCTTCCGCCGACCACTGGCGACAACATCGATGTACTGTGGAGACCTCACGCCCCACGTGTTGAGCAATTCGGCGGTACGTCCACCCGGCCTCCCGCATGCCCACTATACGCCCTCGCTCAAAGTCCGTCAACTGCACATACGGTTCACGTCCACGCTGTCGCGGCATGCTACCAGTGTTAAAGACTGCGATGGAGCTCCGTATGCCAAGGCAAACTGGCTGACACTGACGGCGGCGGTGCACAAATGCTGCGCAGCTAGCGCCATTTGACGGCCAACACCGCGGTTCCTGGTGTGTCCGCTGTGCCGTGCGTGTGATCATTGCTTGTACAGCCCTCTCGCAGTGTCCGGAGCAAGTATGGTGGGTCTGACACACCGGTGTCAATGTGTTCTTTTTTCCATTTCCAGGAGTGTAGTTAAAAATGTATTGGTTTTAAAATCTTATATGGAAAACCAGGTGGTTCAAGGTTCAATATTTGTTTTCACAATTTTTTAGAAGTTGCTGGGCTCTGTTATCGCTATTTTCCAGCCCTTTTAAGCATTTTGTGAGCTCCAGTTAATGGAAAGACCCGAATGAGTTGTTTATTATAGTCCTTTCTGGAAGAATTTACTGCTCCCTTTCTGTGGTTCTCTGTTAGCGAAGCTTGTTTCCTAGGGCATGTTAACTTATTGGAAACGTTCTATAGGTGCAACCATGGTTAAACCATACTACCACTCGTACAGTAGTATAATCCAGTCAGACACTTATCTTTCTTGTTGTTACCAGCATTTACTAAGTCATTGGGAGAGTGTCCCGTGTAGGCGAATTCTCGCCACGTGGGCCTGGCTTACTTGCGGCCGTGTGCACAGCTCTCGAGCATTTCCTAGCGCGGCTTGCTGTTTGATTGCAGTCGCGCCTCATTGGCTGTCTGAGCTCAAGCTGAGTATCTTACGTTATCTGACTTGCACTGTAAACGAGATTTTTCTGTCGGACAAGAGGCCTTTCAGTTATTGGTTTCGAACAAGAAGATTTCCGTTTAATGCTTAATACATATTGTAGCCTTGTTCTATTATAAATCTTTTGGTGTTAACCTTTTGAGGGTTTGCCTAACGAAGAGATTTATTTGGAACTGTTTTAATTACTTTAACTGGCTAGTTTATTTAAAATTGTTTAATTTAAAAATATTAAAAAGGCTAATGATAGTAAGGTCTTATTTCTTGGACTGGTTTGAGATTATTATTATTGTAATTCAACGGTTGTCTTATTCACCATTTTCAACGTCTTCATCTTTGTAATGTCAAATCATCTTTAATTTTCTTAACTGTTTTTCAGAAAGGGACTTCTTACTTTCAAAAAAACATAAATAAATGTTGTTGTTCAACGATAAAAAATGTTAGTTAAAGAGGCTACTCCTTACATGTTATTTCCCTAATCCTAGTACCTAACGATTTCATTGTACTCTTTCAGAACTATGTTACCATTTTCATCTACATCTGCATCTACGTGAAGACTCTGCAGTTCACACTTGAGCGGCTGGGAGACAGTTTATTGAACCACCTTCACACCATCTCTCCATCTTCACACTATCTCTCTACCATTCCACTAGCGAACAGCGAGTGTGCAAAACAAACATTTAAACCTTTCGGTGCGAGCTCTGATTTATCTTACCTTATGACGATGATAATTTGTCCCTGCATTCAGAACAGAAAGTTGGAGAGTGAAATTTCTTGAATAGAGCTCGCCGAATCGGAAAACGCCTTGTAGTGTTTGCCATCCCAGCTCGCTCATCATATCCGTGACACCCTCTCCCAGATTTCGCGATAATACAAAATGAGCTGCTCTCCTTTCAACTTCTTGGATGTCCTCCGTCAATCCTATCTGGTAAGGATCCCACATCGCACAGAACACTCCAGCAGAGAATGATCAAGGCAGTGTTATGCAGTCTCATTACTGGATTCCTTGCATCTTCTGCCAATAAAAGCCAGTATTTGGCTCGCCTTCTCCACAACATTATCTACGTGACTATTCCAATTTAAGTTGTTAGAAATTGTTGTCCCTAGGTAGTACGTTGAATTGGCAGATCTTAGATTCCTATGATTTATCGTGTAACCGAAATTAAATGGATTCCTTTTAGTACTCTCACACTATTCATTATCGTCATACAGGAGCAGTGAACCATCTCTTACAAACAAATATCCTGAAAGTGTTCAGACTTCAAATATTTGTCATGTAAAAAGAAACAACTGATTTTTCTTTTTCAATAATCGGGATGACAATGGATTGGGTAAATTAGTAAATTCTTTAAATTGAGATGAGTGGTTGTCAAAAGTTACTTTTTATAAGAAAGATTATTATTAAGAGATTTTTTTAGAAACATTTACATGGGACTTGATGTAACAGTACTACATACGCGCGACGCTGCTTTTACCTTATACTACAACGCTCAGGCTCCGCCATCGCTCTACCACGACCGGCCCAGCCAACACGATACACACGACTGTTCGCTACAAACTACTTACTCCTACTGCTACACAGTTACTACTGCAGTCAACACTGCTCTTTGGTCTTAGATTCTCTCATAGGTTACATATCGCAGGTAGCGCGTGAACAATCCATCGAAATTGCATCTGCTCGAGTGCGCTAGCAACAAATTCCTTAATCATGGACCTCTTACATTAACCCTCCACTGGAGGGGGGGGGGCAAAAATTTGGCAGCGATGGTGAGTCAATTGGACTTGCCATGAGCAACAAATTTTTCTATAATATATTTAGTTAACTAAGTCTGCAGTCACAGAGTATATACATTATTGATAAGTGCGGAACATAATAAAAAATGAAATAGAGTGCATAAGCACTGAGTTCAAAACATGACAAAATGTATATGCAGTGAGTACAAAATATATTAATAAATGACATAAAGTGCACACGCACTATAAAAGTCTTTAGTGATTTTACATGAATTAAATATATCAGGGAGTGAAATAAAGTGCACCCGCACTATAAAAGTCTTTAAATAATGTTAGTACAGAACTTATTAAGAAATGAAATTGAGTGCACACGCACTGAGTACAGAACATATTAAGAAATGACAAAATGATTACGCAACAAGTACAAAATATATTAACAAATGACAAAGTGCACAAGCACTGTGTAAGTCTTTAGCATTTTTTTACAAGAACTGAATACATTAAGAAATTAAATAAAGTGCACACGCACTTTAAAAGTTTTTTAATATTTTTACATGAATTAAACATGCCAAGGAGTGAAATAAAGTGCACACGCACTGAGTACAAAATATATTAACAAATGACATAAAGTGGACATACACTGTAAAAGTCTTTAGCATATTTAGGACAACTGATCTTATTAACAAATGAAATGAAGTGCACACACACTGTATATGTCTTTATCATTTGGCAAGAATTTAAACGCACTGTATACGTCTTTACCATTTGTAAGAACTAGGAAAGGAATGGGAAGGATTGCGTCATGGTTGTAGCACAGTAGGTTTCACGTAGCTGCACTGAAAGTCCATATCTTTCTACAGAAGCACAAAACCAAGTGAGACAATCTGAAGTTCTCTTCCCTGAAGTATTTGTCAGTGTAGCCAAGACACTGAAATGTCGTATTAATATTCAATGTTATCATTTTGGTAGTACATTATGTACACCAAACAGTAGAACCATAATAAAATCTCCATCGTTCAAGGTGGTGGACAGCTTGGTACGTCAACACCACATTCTTGTGGAATCCATACTTTTACATCAACGTAGAGTTAGTGCAAAAACCAAATATAGTGCTCCATGATCATGAGGTTGGACAGGACATACGGATATTGCAGTAATTTCTGGTAATTGGGTCAGATGGTGAAGGACCTTAAGTCTTATGCTAGTCATCATTCAGAATTACACTAGTGTATCAACCGATTTGAGTAATTGTTGGCACTCATTGGCTAGTTACTAAACATTTCTATGTATATATGGAGTATTACAGAACAGTGTTCATAAGTCATCTTATTACAGTAATTATTGGCATAATATTTATGCATAATTCATCTCATTACAGTAAGCAGTGGCATTCATTTATGCATATGTCATCTTGTTACAGTAATCAGTGGCAATCATTAGCCAGTTACTAAACATGTAGCAAGTATTGAGTATTACAAAATACTATTCATAACTCATCTGATTGCAGTAATTATTGGCACTCATTGGCCATTTACAAAGTATTCATATAGTTTTACAAAACATTATTCAGTATTATTCACAAGTCATCATTCAAAACAGGAGCTATTGAGTGTAGCATCAAACTACTGGTGTTTATATATGATATCATGTTAGTGACATATGACATACTTAAAATGTAAGACATTGAAACTATTACTCATGGTCGGTAGTCCAATAATACATGGACATAATGGAATCAATACACAGAAAAATTTGCATTATATTTAAGACCAGAAATATATCTTAAACTGGAAGTATTATTTAGTTATATACTGGTAATAGCTGGGACTGGTAATAAAAATTTTTTTGCTAGCTATGCATTGCATTGGGATCGATAATTAATTGCTGGGGCATGAAAATATTTGCTTTTGACTTATTGCTGGAAATAAGGAATAATAACATCATTTGTCATGAGTCATCTGTACCAAGGTTATCAAACAAGTAGAGTATATGTGATCACATTCATGAATGATACATACAACTGGGTAAAGAAAATGCAAGTACTTCAACAGGTTTAATAACTAAATGCTTATAGCATATTAATATGATGAAATGCTTCTCCTGGAAAAAATACAAAATGGATTATTGCCCTGAAAGAAAAAATGTATATTATGCTGAAAAGTAGTAAACTTCGAATTAGCAGGTAATGAAACGTGTACTTAATATGTATGTACTCTAGCTGTCTTTCCCAAAACATTCAATCATTATACTATGCGACATAAGACATACTGTCAAAAAGAACTGCAACAAATACTTAAATAACTACATAGCATCTCTTAACTAATAGTAAATATATAAACTTCATCATTATTCTCATCTGCAAGGAAAATCTCCATTATTCATATTATAATAACTTCATCATTATCATCATCTGCAAAGAAAAACTTCATTATTCATATTACCATATTCTTCATATAACTATTCATCGTCATTTATTATCATCTGCAAAAAAATAGACACTTCATTATCCATATTAATATTACCATTTACTTCATACAACTATTCATTATCATTCATTACTTCATATAGTATAGAGTTTCTTACTTCTAGCATATATCATCAGTAAAATTAACAGCTGTAGTTCTGTCTGACAGCCTGCATCAATCACCTCGTATTCTGAAAGAAAAATAATTAGTCAAGACTGCTATCATACAGTGTGTATAGTATATTCTGGTTAATGCTTGTTAATTCTGATCCATTTACTCTTCATGACAAGATATTGCATTTTCTTTCCTTCATTCCGATGGTAAAATTTCCATTTCATAGTAAACCACTGTGGTTGTTTAATTTATTTCTTTTTCACGGTATTGCTTTCTGAAAATGATGATAATGATTAATATCTTGCATTTAAACAACATAGTCATTAAAAGAAAACTTGTTTCTAGTGATATAATTAAGCATACAGCATAGCATGACAGAAAACGTATTAGGTCAAAAACAAAGACAGTTTTTAAGTGCATAAAATGTACACACAGTATCACAATGTAGTAGCAAAAAATGTAGAATAGTCAAGATGTTGAGATATCATAAGGTAAAATGTCAATGTCAACTGGTGTTTGTTACATCTTAAACATTTCTTAGTGCATATATAGAAAAATTCTACTTTCGATAGGAAAACAATCATACGAGTACATACACAAAAAATGGAAAATGTGCACAGTCTGATGTCTAACAACAAGAAAAGCGACCTGCTAATCTTACCTTGCCGGGCACTTGCCAGGAAAAAATATAATCATCATCAGTAAGTGGTCATGTAATTATCTGGAAATGGCATTACAGTGTGATAAATCGTAAACTATGTTCATTCAATAAAGGGTTTAATATTGGAGACATGGTGATTGCCTTTGCTTTTTCTGGTTCTCAAAGTTTCGATGTGTACTACATTTGAGTGAGGAATGCTGCGAATATTATATGGACTTGCGTATAGAAGCTCAAATTTACTGCATCTACTTTTCCCTCTGTTGGATAAATAATGTGTGCGAACTAATATCTTCTGTCCTACGTGAAAATCACGGCGCGTACAAACCTGTTTTTGCTGTCTTCTCCGGCGCTCTGCGGCAGGTTTGATGTTGTTAAGCGCAATGTCAATTATTTCATGGTGACGCAGTCGACGAGATGTAGGAAAAGATACTAATTCTTTAATTTTGTTAGGTGGTTCAACATTTTTAATATAACAGTCGGAGATAGCATAGTAGATTCATTTGGTATGGAGTTAATTACATCCTGGAATGAGAGTATGTGTGTGTCCCAATCAATATGTTTTTTATGGAAGTATATTCTACATAGTTTACCAGTTTCTTTCATCAGTCGTTCACAAGGGTTCGAAGAAGCGTGATATTTGGATATATAGATCGGAGAAATGTTTCTAGCTCGTAACATACGGGTCCATATCGCAGATCGAAATTGTGGTCCATTGTCGGAAATTAGTTTCAATACATGCCCTACATGAAATAGAAAATGTTTTACAAATACATTCGAAACAGATTTAGCAGTAGCTTTGCGTAACGGAGTGAAGGTAACAAATTTCGAAGTGAGTTCAACAGCGACAAAGATGTAACAAAAACCTCTATTAGATCTGGGAATCGGACCAAAAATGTCTACAGCGGCCATGTGTCTCAATTTAACGGTTACAATGGGATGTAATGGAGGAATATGTGAAGTCGTGTCCGATTTAGCTTTCTGGCAGATTTTACATGACGCTAAAACTCGTCGAATACGTTTCTCCATGTTCGCAAAACAACAGTTCTGTCTCAGTATAAGAAAACATTTTCTGGTTCCATAATGTGCGTAACTTAAATGAGTATACCAAATTAATTTGTTAACAAGCTCGTCAGGAATACATAATAACCAGTTGTTGCTGTGAGGTTGAGAGCGGCGGAACAGAATATTATTGCGTACAGTATAATGGTTTCTAATGATAACATTATTCTTATCTTGCCAAAGGCGTTTAATTCCCTTCCACACGTTGTCTTTGCTCTGTTCTTGTGCTATGTCTCGTAATAACGATGAAATTAAATTTTCAAATGCGACTTGTTGAATATACATGACACTAGAATTTGCTTGGCAGAAGTTGGTTGTGATGTGATGTCTTGCTGATTGTTGGTGAGAGAACGGGATAGTGAGTCTGCTACAATATTTTGTGTACCGGGAATGTGAACAATTGTAAAATTAAATTCCTGTAAATAAAGTTTCCATCTGCTTAACGTGTCATGTGTAAATTTTGCGGACAGTAAAAACTGTATATCTCTATGATCTGTGTAAACAGTCGTATGTCTTCCATAAAGAAAATGCCTAAATCTCGTAAATGCCCATACAACACATAATGTTTCAAGTTCTGTGACAGAATAATTGCGTTCAGCAGGTGACAGAATGCGACTTGCAAAGGGGATGTTTTTAATTACGTGGTGCATTCAAGTTCTAAGGCCTCCGATTTTTTTTCTCTGGACTGGAAAGAGATAGAAACATGCACATTGTTTTAAAATGAGGCCGCGTTCATTGTCAATACGTCCCAGAGATGGCAGCACCGTACGGCAGATGGAATTTTACCGCCAGCGGCGAGAATGAGAACTGTTTTAAATACTTAAAATGGCAACGTTTTCCTTACTTGAACAGCGTGCAATCATTCGTTTTCTGAATTTGCGTGGTGTGAAACCAATTGAAATTCATCTACAGTTGAAGGAGACATGTGGTGATGGAGTTATGGATGTGTCGAAAGCGCCTTCGTGGTTGCGACAGTTTAATGAAGGCAGAATATCGTGTGACAACAAACCGAAACAACCTCGGGCTCGCACAAGTCGGTCTGATGACACGATCGAGAAAGTGGAGAGAATTGTTTTGGGGGTCGCCGAATGACTGTTGAACAGATCGCCTCCAGAGTTGGCATTTCTGTGGGTTCTGTGCACACAATCCTGCATGACGACCTGAAAATGCGAAAAGTGTCATCCAGGTGGGTGCCACGATTGCTGACAGACGACCACATGGCTGCCCGTGTGGCATGTTGCCAAGCAATGTTGACGCGCAACGACAGCATGAATTTGACTTTCTTTTCGTCAGTTGTGACAATGGATGAGACGTGGACGCCATTTTTCAATCCAGAAACAAAGCGCCAGTCAGCTCAATGGAAGCACACAGATTCACCGCCACCAAAAAAAATTCGGGTAACCGCCAGTGCTGAAAAAATGATGGTGTAAATGTTCTGGGACAGCGAGGGCGTAATCCTTACCCATTGCGTTCCAAAGGGCACTACGGTAACAGGTGCATCCTACGAAAATGTTTTGAAGAACAAATTCCTTCCCGCACTGCAACAAAAACGTCCGGGAAGGGCTGCGCGTGTGCTGTTTCACCAAGTCAATGCACTCGCACATCGAGCTAACGTTACGCAACAGTTCCTTCGTGATAACAACTTTGAAGTGATTCCTCATGCTCCCTACTCACCTGACCTGGCTCCTAGTGACTTTTGGCTTTTTCCAACAATGAAAGACAGTCTCCGTGGCCGCACATTCACCAGCCGTGCTGCTATTGCCTCAGCGATTTTCCAGTGGTCAAAACAGACTCCTAAAAAAGCCTTCGCCGCTGCCATGGAATTATGGCGTCAGCGTTGTGAAAAACGTGTACGTCTGCAGGGCGATTACGTCGAGAAGTAACGCCAGTTTCATCGATTTCGGGTGAGTAGTTAATTAGAAAAAAAATCGGAGGCCTTAGAACTTGAATGCACCTCGTACTGTAGTACCGTCTTCTTCAATTTCCTGAAAAATGTGTTAGAACTGTCGGTGGCAATGGAAAAATTTCTAGTAAGATCTGGGTGTGATAAAAGTGGTGCATTCAACAAGTCGTGTTTCAGATTAGCCAATTCAGACTGTGCTTGGCTATTCCACGGCCAAAGAGCGTTTGTACCCGTCAACTGGCATAATCTAGGTGTATCTAAAGCAGAGTAATGAATAAATTTGCGGAAAAAATTAATTAATCCCAAAAAGCTGCGTAATTGTTTCTTTGTCGTTGGAACAGTCACGTGACGTAAAGCTTGAAGTTTTTCCGGGTCAGGCGCAATGCCTTCTGCTGAAATTACATGTCCAAGAAATTTTATGGAAGTTTTGCCAAAGTGCGATTTGTTAAGATTAACTGTGAGTCCTTGTGCACGAAAAGATTGCAACAGTTGTTCCAGAATCAGATTATGTTCAGACCAGTTAGCTTCTGCAATAAGAATGTCGTCTACATATGTTGTGATTCTCTCTTTAAGTTCTGTCGGAAGTATAGTATTTAATCCGCGGATAAATGCTGCTGAAGAAATTGTTAAACCGCACGGTAATTTGCAAAATTGATAACAATCACCAAAACAGAGAAATGCTGTGTACTTTCTGCAGTTCGGATGGAGCTGAATTTTCCAAAATCCCGATTTCAAATCTAATGTGAAATAATTAGCAGTACCATGATATTTCTGTAGAAGTTCTTCTAGTGTCTGTTGGCGATCTGTTTCATTAATAATAATGTCGTTGACATGACGCGAATCAAGTACAAGTCGAAGTGAACCATCCTTTTTCTTAACAATGTGGGGTGGGTTTATGTACGGACTAACTGCCGGTTCAATAATTCCTTGGTCTAGCATAGCTTGTAATTCTTTCTTAGCTTGTTCTCTGTAGATATACGGAATAGGATAATGTTTGGTTTTAAATGTGTCATGCTATTTAACTTGAAATTCATACATAAAACCGGACATGGTACCAGGAATGTTGTCAAAAACTGGAGCTTTCTGTAAAAGAATTTTGCGCAGTTGCGCACGTTCGTCGTCTGTATTTGCGCTGCTTTGTTTTACTTTATCAGAAATCATTTGCATAACGCCATAGTCAGCTTCGTCTGGAGTGTTATAGTTGTGTACGTACGTATCTGTGAACAATGTGGAATGACAGTCCGTGTTACACGATGTAGAAATGACCTCTGTTCGATTAATTGACTGTTCATCTGCAGATAAAGCGTGCTGAAATTCTAATGCCAGTTGTACATTCTCATCCTTTAACATTAAATAGGAATTTTGAAAGTCAATAATTGCGTCATGTTGTACCAGAAAATTCGTACCTAAAATAACGTCTGTTGTCAATAAGGGAACAATCCAAAAATTGGAGTGGAATATATGACCTGTAATACAAAACGATAAGTGTGTCTGTTATTTTACATCTACTCCTTTACTAGATACTGCTCCTTTTACTTTAGTTTTGTCTAATGGTAACGTAGGATAGGTATTCTCTTTGTTACATTCGTTGAAAGTTTCTTCATTTATAACTGACATACGTGATCCAGAATTAATAACTGCTGAAAATGTGGATGATCCAATCTTTACTTCAATGACAGGGTGGGAAATGGTTTTTTGTAGAACTGGTTTTTCATGTAAAAGTGTGTCTCGGATGTCGTCAAAAGCAATAACATTTTCGTGAACAAGATTCTGTGTGTCAAAAGTAGTGCTTACGTTGCTGCAAGATTCATTCTGCACTGTATCTAGTCAAATTCTTTCTGACGTGCTGTTATTTGCGGGAGGATGCTGTGGCATCTCGACTATTTGCACTGTTCTGTTATTTCTTCCTCACGTATTACGTTCGGGATGATATCTACTGTCTGGTTAATTCATGATAATCTGTTGTTGTGGTTGATTTTGCTGCTGGTAAGACCGACTGTTATTAAATGTTAGCTGAAAATTGTGCTCATTACTTTTACGTCTGTCATAATAATCATTGCTATACGGCGCGTTGCGATAGGAATTGAAATGATGTGTCTTCTGTACGTAGTGATTTCCTTACTGCTGTGCGTTGCTATTTGGTGTGGCCGACGCTATACGTGTAGGCGGCGAAACATTAAAGCTTGGTTGACCTTGCAAACTACATTGTTGGTTAGGTATGCTAACCGACTGGTTTTGTTGATGTTGTGGGGAAAATCCTCTATTGTTGCCAAATTGTCTTTGCTGTTGCTGATAACCATGAGGATACTGATAATTATAATTTTGTCTGTTATTTAAGTTCTGGTGGTTGTCATTCCTTGACCGTCTATCACCTTTGCTATTAAAATAGCGTGGCTGATCGTAATTTCCGTAAGCTTGTGTGCCTTGGTTATGATGTGAAAAATTTTTGTTAATGAAGGAGTAGTCTGATTGCTGAACTTCCAAAAGCTGTAGCAGAACTCTGAATGCCGAAATATTTTCTTTCTGCCGACCTGTTAAAAGTGATAGTCTTAACGAACGTGGTAATTTTAAAATACATAACTGCATAAGTGCTGATTCACTGTATGACTCACTTAAGTATTGGTTTTGTTGGACCATGTGTTCAAAATATTGCGTGACAGTGGGAAAATTTGAGTTCTCATAATTTGGTAAGCTAATTAATTGATCCTTGATTCCGCGCTGTGTCGTCTTCGACCAATACGCTGACAGAAAAGCATTCTGAAATTCTTCTATCGAGTAGCACTGTCTCGCGATTGGTCTCATACAAGTTGCCGGTTCGCCTTCCAAAAAGCTGCAGATAAATTCAAGTTCGTGTGTTACGGGCCAAGTTGGTGGAAAAGCAAAGCTAAATTGTTGTATCCAATCCAAAGGGTGAATCTGTGATCTGTCATTTGTAAATACCTTAAATTTCCTAATGGATAGAAAGTGCTTGTAATCAAAATTATCGTCTCTGTATGTCTGAACAGGTTCAGGATTGAATGATAGTCTGTTTGTCTGTGACTGTTCGGAATCTAAGTCACGTACTCTCTGTAAATTAGCTAAACTATACATGCTGTGTGAGTGTGAGAAATGTTCGGAATGTGGCGTATGCTGTGCCGTGTTAGAGGCTGAAACATTTTTCGTCTCTGTTACTTCTTGCTGTAAAGATGACAATTTTCTACGTAATGTATTATTGGACGAACCTATCTCACTGATTGTCTGCTGATTGGAATTCGGGTGTTTGATTGATCGAAATTGGTGACGTATCGTCTGATTTAGTGTCGTTATTTTCGATAACCTCAATACGACTGGCCAATTCGTCAAATTTTTCAGTCAATGCTTTAACCTGATCATCATTTTTAGTGTCACAAGTATTAATTTGTTTTTTGATTTTACGTGTGGTTTTGTTTAATTTCTTAACGTCTGCTTTGACGCCTTCGGGATCCTGCATTAATTCTAATTGTTCAAGTCTGTTGGTCTCTGTCTGAAAGTCTATGTGTGTGTGTGTCTGTTTTTGTTTTAAGATCGGAGATTTCATCATGCAGTTCGGTGTTCAACTGTTTGATTTCGTCTGATACTGTAGCAATGTTGTTGTCTACACATGTTTTTGCTTTCGTAAATAACTTACGCTTACCTTCCTGTCTCTGTGCCGTAATTGTTTCCATGACTTGTTTCTTTACTTTATTCTGTTCCTGTATAAATTTACGGTAACGCGTTTCACTGTTTTGTAGATGGTGATTAAAACGTTCGTCAATTTGGCTGTTTTGTTGTTCGAATTTCTTGTCTACTTTCGCATCCAGTGTGCGTGAAAGTTCTGCTGACATTAATTTAAACTCGTCGCGTAACTGTGTTGCGTTTTCTGAACATTGTTTAGCAACTGCACAAATTTCATCTCTAAGTAATTTTGTTGTGGCTGCATGTGTATTACATATTTCTTGTGCAACGGATCTAATTTCTTCCCTACTGTTCCTAGCACTAGCCTTAATTTCCTCACGCAACTGTTTTTTAGTTTCGTTACATTGCTCGGCAACGGCTGTAATCTGTTCAGTAAGCTGTTCGGTAGAGGTGTAAAGTTTTTCATTAATCTGTTTGAGATTTTCATTAAGTTGTTTGTAATTGTTGTCTTGTTTTTCATTCGACTGTTTCAGATTTTCATTAAGTTGTTTGTAATTGTTGTCTTGTTTTTCATTCGACTGTTTGAGATTTTCATTAAGTTGTTGTTTGACATTTTCATTATTTTCATTAATTTGTTGTTTGAGATTTTCATTAAGTTGTTTGTTCGATTCATGAAGTTGTAGCAATAATGCCATAACTTGATCTGTGGTGTCACCGCCAGACATCACACTTGCTAGGTGGTAGCCTTTAAATTGGCCGCGGTCCATTAGTATACGTCGGACCCGCGTGTCGCCACTATCAGTGATTGCAGACCGAGCGCCACCACACGGCAGGTCTAAAGAGACTTCCTAGCACTCGCCCCAGTTGTACAACAGACTTAGCCAGAAATGGTTCACTGACAAATACGCTCTCATTTGCCGAGACGATAGTTAGCATAGCCTTCAGCTACGTCATTTGCTACGACCGAGCAAGGCGCCATTACCAGTTTATATTGAGATTGTAATTATGTATCATCAAAAGCGATGTTCTCCAATTATGGATTAAAGTTAAGTATTCCAGAAGCTATGTACTATTTTTGGCTACTATAATTCCTTGTCATTTTCCAGACCTCACGCCAGCCTGCGTGAGCTTCAACGCGTGCCTTTCGGCTTCCTCCAAACTCCGTGAATTGGCAGGAGCCAATTCACAACATGATCCATGCCAATATTACCTACTCTATTCTCTATGCTGTGTGATGGTGTATCTGCATTTGTCACGTTTTGTGTAACCATTTGGTCATTCTCTGATTTTTGAAAAGGTTTGCCAATTGGATGTGCACTGTTGGTCATTACACCGGAATCAAATAAATCTGACATATTTTGAGTACATTGTTTACCTTCTCTGGAAACAATTATCTGTTCGATACGTAAATTTTGCAAATCAGGCGTGTCAAACTGGGCAGCGTTCATTGTAACGGAACGTGTCGTGTCATCAAATGTCGTTAAATTTAGTGTGGACATAATTGAATTTGTTTGTTCATAATTTTAAATAAAATCATTACTTGTGGTCGGTACGCACTGATTATCTGTAATTATAGGATTATCATTATGACACTGTCGCTAGTATTATCGGTCAAATTATTCTAGTCGGCTTTCTCACTCACTGCACATCGCGATGTACTGCTAGCAGTTTTTCGCGGCATTTTCACAAATCAAAGCTAAGCACAAAATCAAACAAAAACAAAGCAAAAATGGAACAAATACAATTACAACAAAGTGCAATAAATTGCCGATGATCTGTGAAAGAAAGAGTGACAAGTTAGTAAATGCGTTGCGCCAGATGCAAACTCCATGTAACATTAAGTAAATAATAGCAGATATATAACTGACTATTTCTCAGAAATTCGCAAAAATACGATCCTGGCCGGTTGTCGACAAATGTAACCTCTCAACAAAAAATATTCCGTAACCTCCCTACAGAAAAAATATAATTATTTATGTCATTCACAATCTGCGTAGCCTACTAACAGATAAATGAATTCCGTAACCTACCAATAATACAATGTGGCTAATCTCTCACAACGTGGCTCACTTATAACCTTTCAATAACTGACTGTGAATTTAAACTGGTAAATTTTGGACGTCAGCAGTGCTGCATCATGGCCCTGAAAGTTCATTATGAATAAATTGAAAAATCTTACCTCAATTAGGTCGCCGGATAACGCGTATATATCTGCTCCTATAAGAAATTTTTCTGGCGCAGTTCAGTGCAATGCTGGCAGATATATTTGTCATGTATAAAAGAAACAACTGATTTTTCTTTTTCAATAATCGGGATGACCATGGATTGGGTAAATTAGTAAATTCTTTAAATTGAGGTGAGTGATTGTCAAAAGTTACTTTTTATAAGAAAGATTATTATTAAGAGATTTTTTAGAAACATTTACATGGGACTTGATATAACAATACTACATATGCGCGAGGCTGCTTTTACCTTACATTATATCGCTCAGGCTCCGCCATCGCTCCCCACGACCGGCCCAGCCAACACGATATACCAGACTGCTCGCTACCTACTACTTACTCCTACTGCTACACAGTTCCTACTGCAGTCAACACTGCTATTTGGTCTCAGATTCTCTTATAGCTTACATATCGCAGGTAGCGCGTGATCAATCCATCGAAATTACATCTGTTCGGGTGCGCTAGCAACAAATTCCTTAATCATGGACCTCTTACAAGTTGTCAAGACAGTAGGTAGGAAATAATTTCATACAATTGACATATAGCTTACAAATGCTAAAATAGTTACATCACGAAACAAATATTATATCTATGCTGTAAACTCTCTTAACGACTCCACTGGCAGATGGTAAAAGGATCGAGAGAAGATAGTATAAGAATGATAAATGTGGTACTGTTACCGTTGTATGTTCTTTCGTTGCTACCTTTCATTCCACTTTTTGTGCAGGCTGGTAGCAGCTAAGTACCTGGTATTCAGCAATAAACGTTTTGAAAACAACATAAATAAAAATAAAAAATGCTGAAGCATGATAAGAATGTAAATTTTATTAGTTGAAACTATTAATCTGGATTAAGCAATGAATGGCTAAGATGGTGGTAGAGTTGGCGTTGTTAATTTGTGAAGACTGTTGATATTACTGCAAATGTTTTGGGTCATCTGTCTAGGGCTTGATGACCAGTCTCAGGTAAAATGTAGAAATAGTATGATATTTGGGGTTTCAGAAGGAAAATAGAGATGGCCTTTATGTGAGGATCTCATGACAAGGTGTGAATGAATAAGAGACTCATTAAGTGAGCGTTAGGAACGTTTGGTATGGAGGAAAAGGATGTAGCTGCTCTCATTGTGCACATACTGCACAAAGGTACTGCACACAGTAAAATGAGTGCAAGATTAAACGATGATATGAAAGCAGAACAGTGAAATGGGAGTGATTCTGGGAGTACGTGATGGTAGTATTTAGGTGAAATACAGAACGGACAGCGAAGGTGACTTACTGGAGGAACTGCGATCACTACGAGGGTTTGTTTTGGAGAATGGTGGTCATAAAACGCATTTCATCTTCTGTGATGGCAGTAAAACGTGAGGGGGAAGAAGTGTATTGATAGAGCGAATGGAGACGATAGATTTGGCATAGATGTTCGGAAACTTGGCCCTGGCATCGGAGTGACTAGGACTGAGATCTGGAGGGTTCAACGTGGTGTGAGTGGTCGTAAATGCTTACGCCATTGGTGATGAGGTAATTAATAGTTGAAGGGAATTATGGGGCTGTAGATGTTCGAGATACGAAGAGCTTTCGATATACGTCAATCGGGATGGGTGTTGAGTTTCCAATCCAAAGGATCAACTACATTGATCACAACAATGAAGATAGGAAGACAGGCAGACGCTGAGGAGACTAGGATTGCTTTGGGCCTGGGAGAATTTGCTCAGCACGATGAATATAGCGCTGTTTGGAAACTGTATTACAGCAAGGTATTTATGGTATACAGTTTGGGACATGCTTCGATTGGGATAGCACATTTTGCTGCAGTATATATATTTCTTGCACTGGGATATCTTGGGTTGAGCCCCAGTCTGGCACACAGTTTTAATCTGCCAAGAATTTTTAAATCAGTGCAACTCCACTGCAGAGTGAGAAGTACTTACCTTTACTTACTTACTTTTAAGGGCTTCTGTACTTTTCAGCACTTGCCCTGTATTCCAATTCAGCAGCTTTTACGACCATATCAGCCTTCCTCTTACAGAGCCCTCTTCCTCATCATCCAATTACTCCACGTTAATCTTGGCCGTCCTTGCTTTCTCCTTCCTGGCGGCGACCGTTCCCAGACTGCTTTTGGCTATCGTTCTCGCTCTATTCGCCGTACATGTTCATACCGATGAAGAACTATATTCTCAGTTCTTTGCTCAACCGGTTGTTCTATATCCACTACTCCCTAATTTCGTCATTTCTTCTGCACTCTGTCCTGGATATCATGGCTGCCCTCCTTTTTCCATCCATCTCTACTGCCTATGTTCTGCTTTTCTGCCACTCCCCCATGGTCCATCCTTCTGTTAGTATACTTTCCATTATTGTTTGCAAAACCCTCTTATTCTGGAATTTTATGTCATTCCAGGTTAGTACTAAGCCATGACATTGCGAACAGGTTTTGATGGTCTCGTATGTATGTAGTACTCTAGTTTTTGGGTTGTGGAATGCGTCAGTAGTTAATGCAACAGAGCAGTGTAGCTTCAGAGGAATTATTTGAGTGTCTGGACACCGCCGACGAGCTACACTTGCTCTACGAGACTACTGGGAAAAACGCCAGCCTATGGAGTGGAAGCACCCTGTGAGCCGTCGTCCCAATTTTATTCGTGCAGAAACATGCACTGTTTTTCAGTATCCGTTAGCGATATTGCTGGTCCGTTGGCTCCTTTCCAATACGACCCCCAGCAGCGACTGGTACTGCAGATCACTGCACCAACTAAGCCGACTCACTCAACAACACCGTCACAGGAACTGGGGTCGATGTGTCCTGGTCCGACACGACAACATACAATTTCCACTGTGCATGAACTATGGTTTTTTGTGCTGCCACATTCTCCATATCCGCCGGATCTGGCTCCTTGCGGACTTCATACAGTTTGTAAGTAGGCTGTTTATGTTTTCTTATTGGCAACGTTACGTAGCGCTCTGTATGAAAGTCACTGGCTGTGCGGTGTGCAGTCTGTGGCTAGTTTGCATTGTTGTCTGCCATTGTAGTGTTGGGCAGCTGGATGTGAACAGCGCGTAGCGTTACGCAGTTGGAGGTGAGCCGCCAGCAGTGGTGGATGTGGGGAGAGAGATGGCGGAGTTTTGAAATTTGTAAGACTGGATGTCATGAACTGCTATATGTATTATGACTATTAAGGTTAATACATCATTTGTTCTCTATCAAAATCTTTCATTTGCTAACTATGCCTATCAGTAGTTAGTGCCCTCCGTAGTTTGAATCTTTTATTTAGCTGGCAGTAGTGGCGCTCGCTGTATTGCAGTAGTTCGAATAACGAAGATTTTTGTGAGATAAGTGATTTGTGAAACGTATAGGTTAGTGTTAGTCAGGGCCATTCTTTTGTAGGGATTTTTGAAAGTCAGATTGCGTTGCGCTAAAAATATTGTGTGTCAGTTTAAGGACAGTCATGTATAATTGTTCTAAGGATACGTTTCAAGTTTTCCACCACCGGGGCCATTATACCACCGAAAGAATGGTTTACTACACACACATGGAAGCTACCAGAATGATGGCAAAAGCGCATTTACATTGGCGAAGAATACCTGCGATATAATCTACATTCGCTTGTTCAGTAATGGCCCCTGAGACCACAAAAAATTGTAATACCAATCATTTTTGAAAGTCCCAAGCGAATAATGGGGCTATGAGAGTAGAGTGTGGGTGAGTGTAGACTGCTGGGAATGCAGGAGGTCGGGGTAAGTTGTCTTCAATCAGAAAGATTCCCAACAGTTATAATAAAATGATATTTACTAAATATGAAGAAATAGTCAATTAAATGATGCTTCTTCTTGTGAAATATCCAGCACAATTAGACGTTTGAAATTATTACTAAGTCCTCTAAAATATTAAAATCCTGTCACTGTGTGTCTGAGTGATGCCTGCGCAGAGTCCAGAGCTGGCCTACGATGCCTATGGAGCCTGAGTCTCGGAGACGATGGACGAACACTGCGGCTTGCAGGCTCGGCGGTAGCTGGACACTGTACACGACACGGCCCACTGAAAACTGTCCGACGTAGCTCAGTGCTCCCGTATTCAACGAGGCATCGATCAATCACTACCCAAACACGTGATGCCCATGGCTTGGAAACTGCGGGCGGACTTCGGAATAGTTCATACTGCGAGCCCATACAGCTGCTGCGTCACGAGTGTTATCGACTGTGGTACAGTACTCTCTCGAGTCGTGATACCGTCACCACATAGACACCTGTTGACGTGTTGGTAGTAGAACGATCTATTGTTGTTAGAAGTAAGGGTAGACGGTGTTGACAGAATTAGCGGCGAATTACAATGAGAAGACGTCACGTGGTGACGCGATGGTAGTGGCAGAGCACTCAAGTTGATGTGGGGGGAAGAAGATATGACGGCGACGGCAGTGGTGGTGACGGCGGCGTCAGCGGTGAAACGGATGATGGCGGTCTAGATAGCTGAGAAGATGACAATAACGACTGCAGAGATCAATGATGCACGGCGGCTGAGGAACCTTTACCCCTCAAGCATGGAAAATGACCCTGAGACAGCGCATGACTGTCACTCCATGATTCACCGGGAGATTCAACCCACAGGTATTTCATCACTGCACGGCACGCACACTTATTGTTGGTCCATCTCAGTTTCCCTTACTTGGAACGATGTTTTAGTAGTAAGAGTGACACACCGTGGAGGGCCTCGATGTGAACTTGGTGTTGGGAGGGTGGCGGGGGGGGGGGGGGGGGGGGGAGGGTGTTGTAAGAGCATGCTGTCGTAGTGACTTGACAGTGAGACGTGAGACACGCCCTCTGAAAACCACGACCGAGTCAGGCAGCGTATAACCCTACGCTACTGCGCACGATACTTATTAAAGCCTGTACTATAGTAAGTTGACGGGCTTCACCTTACAAGAAAGGATTTTGGTATATATGTTGACCGCGTGTACCTGAATGGAGGCAAAATCAGACTTTCACCCACTCAGTAACAACAATGATACGTCAAGCAAGTCTGAAGTGCAACTACACGTTAGGACGGACAAGAAACAACACAGCATATGCTACCAAATTGTTAATAATACGGTCGCCAGCATAATTAGTCATTAACAGAGTTTCTTCCCAGTACAAGTTGATATACGTTCATACCAAACAACACGTAACAGCACTGCATACTACGGCAAATTTTAGAACCAGGAAATCTACTGAACTAATAATTTCAGTTTCTGTACTAATATGAACAAGCCATAAATACACAACAATACACTATAATGTTTACTACAAACTTCGTACTGTCTATTGATCTGATTAAAATCGGGCATAGGTTGCCCTAGAAATAGCACTTTCGAAACACACATACATTGTCAATTTTGGAAAAGGTAAAACACTAATAAATTTTGGTTTTATATTGACTTTAACTTTGCTGGTCAAATCAATTCAGTACACTTCTGAATTTAAATGATTAGAAAAGAAAAAAAAGGGGGGGGGGGACCCTGAAACTGTTATGATCACTGTACTGAAATTTTTGATTATCGAAATCGTTAAGCACTGAAGATTTCCAATATATGAGTTACTACTCTTTTTGTCTTATTTCTTGCTCATTTAACTACCATTATTTTTGTCTCAAATTAATTAGCCTTCATTACTAAACCAATTTCAACATTGTCTTCCAACTTTGTCAGACTTATATTATTTACCTATATATTCATTAACAACAAAGTTTTTTAAACATCATTCTAACATAGATAGGTCTGCAGGTAATTATTATTGACATAAACTTTAAACCTTCATCTCGGGACACTCGGATTGCACAACATATGGAAAGGACCCTGTCTAGGTTAGTGATTAGGATAATTAAATGATAGGACCGTTCTGGTAAAAGTTAAGTTGTTATTGAACAGTAAGGAACATAAGTAACACTGGTCCACACGAATACAGTACTACAAGTTTCAACCTGTTCGTATCGATGTGGCGGTTGGCGGGCGGCGAGATGACGAGGCGCAGAGCACACATACAAGCACAGCTATGGCTCTTGAAGTATCGGCACTTTACTTCTTCATAGAGTCGCAATATTTTTCCATTTAGTGCCAATGGAATACTGCCATGCTGTATAGGCGTCGGAAACGGCACATCCGAGGCTCAATGCAACTACGTCTTCCCGGAGAGCCTCCTCGATCCAGAACGTGTTACTCAGACCGACGCCCAACTCCGACTACTACTGCTGAGCCCGTTATGCCGTGCCGCCCCCGTGTGCATTTTCCCGCGCTCGCCTGCCATCCACCTTTTACCGCTCCCCTACAGACAGGGTATTCACCCGAGGTTTTGCATTCTACATATCCTAATACATTGCCTACGTATGGACCAGACGCACAAGTACAACTTTAACATCTTACAATAGTTTCAACGTTGCTTACATTTCAATTTTGTTATAATATTGCTTGCAGTTTGACATAAACATTAATATTCACATCGAAAATTGTTTACAGTTTCTTTAACATAATGACATGAAAAGAAAAAAGAAATGAAATCAGAACATCGCTTACACTAATTTATCGAAAATCAGAAGAAAAAATTATTATAGGTACAATAGTATAGCGTTGGTGTTGTTACAAGCGCAGTGGTTAGCTAATAGGTCTCGCATTCGGGAGGACGATGATTCAGATCCGGGTCCAGCCATCCAGATTCAGGTTTTCCGTGATTTTCCTAAATGCAGGTCTGGTACCTGTGAGACAGCACGGTCTATTTCTTTCTCCATTCTTGAATCATTCCGAGCTTGTACTGCGTATATAATGACTTCGATGTCGGCTGGACGTTAAATCCCAATCCTGCTTCCTTCCTTCAAGACCACAGATGGTGCTCACACTGCTGCAAAGTATGCAACCACAGGGACCTCTTTGTAAAAACTAACTGAGGAAATGAAAGGAGAAAATTTCTTTGCATATTTTTTATAACCTAATCTGCGCAGTCGAATGATATCCCGTTTGACAGCAGTAATACAGTATATAACAAGACATCAGAGATTCGGTGTGGAACTCGATGAAAGGCAGGCAGCTCCGTGCGGTGTTGTGGCGTGCATAAGTGCCTTTCCTGCTGATGGGAGGGACACTGGGACCTGATAGTTAAGGGAAGGCAGGATTCGGTTACGATTGTGGACGGGGTCGTAATCAGTTACTATTAGTTGCCTTTTACAGTAACACACAATTTATATTTAATTAGAAGTTCCAGGCTCAACAATAAATAAAATATGTCACGTTATTAATGAAGGAATAAACAACTGTGTAAATAATAGTGTTTCCAGTGAGTTACAATTAAGAAAATCACCATTAAATACAGATACAACAGATAGTGTTTTAAAAAGAAGCCACTGTGACGTGGGCAGAAGGCCTTACACGCCAGCAATGGCAATAAATTTCTTTTTTTTTTTTTTTTGGTCATCAGTCTACCGACTGGTTTGATGAGGCCCGCCACGAATTCCTTTCCTGTGCTAACCTCTTCATCTGAGAGTAGCAACAGAACCGAAGTATTTGAGATGTGGTGCTATAGACGAATGTTGAAAATTAGGTGGACTGATAAGGTAAGGAATGAGGAGGTTCTACGCAATAAATTAAGAATTGTTTAAAACTCGCTGCGACTCACAAATAACAGGTGGTGAAATATTAAAGGTAAGTCACCATGAACACAGGAGAAGGCATCAGACGCCAGCAATGGCAGTAAATAAGGTTTTAAGGCTTGCTGCTAAAATACAAATACTAGATTAGAATTTTAAGGCAAATGACCACAATCACGGCTGATGGCCTTACACGCCAGGAGCGGCAACAATATTAAAAATTTAGAAACCTGCTGTAAAACAGCTAATACAGAAGCAAAGGTTAATTAAAAAAAACAAGCAACTGATCACCAAACGGGTGAAATAAGATGATGGTAAACTTTTTAACATAAGGGGCCACAGACAGTGCTCCAGGAATCGATCTCTGAGAAGGTCTGGCAACAAACACTTTCGCAAACGATGAGATAGGCAGCCAAGAGTTGCATTCACTTCACAAAATGGCAACTCAGACTAGTGGCAGTCTAACGAATGACTAATGATAATCTTGCTCAAGCTACCTGATGTCCGATAAACTAAATGCTACCATGGAACAATACGCCAAAGCCGGAACCGGCGGTCTGCTCTACGTACGCAGAATATTGTGTTTAGAGTGCCCGGAACGAGAAAGGAACCACTACCACCAGAGTAGAAAGCACTCCACTCGCTGCTCTTTGCCTCGGCGACACTACGAGTAGCAACACGAACCCGTCACTGGAGAATCGCGAGATATCACAATGGTGGAGGTTCCTCTACTTGGACTGAAATTCACTCATCTTAAGGCTTCCTGGATCCGGTTTACGACGAGGTCGTGCACCCTCGTGACCACAGCCCTTCCATCCGGCAGTCCATGTGTGCCGCCAGCGGTCCTGGCGTGTTCTCGCACTGAGCGGACCCGGCTCCTCCTGAGTCCCTAACCGAACTTACCCAATCACACGACCCGGAAGAACAACGACGTCGCCCAAAAAATATGGCAACTGTTACTAAATAACGATAACCGCCGGTGCTACCACTAGCGGACAGGCAACGCTTGCGAAACCGAGTTGCGCCAGTCAACACGAGAAGAAGACATACAACAGCAACCATGCCAATTAAACGATACCGTCTGGCCTCCAACAGAGGGCGGAAACCTACAAAACAGCACAAACGCGAATTGCAGCACGGGTCAGACGCACCTTCAGTGATTGTGCATATTGTGTACGTAAACCACGATTGTGACATTGGCACGCGGAAAACAGTTATCGTGTGACGACAAAGCAAAAATCGGTGCATAGAAGGAACCCACTCTTCAATCATTAAATCGCCAAGAAGTTGAACCGTTGAAGTACAGTGACATAATTTTTTTTAGATTAGGAGCACGATGTGGACAGAACGGAGAATAAGGGCAAAGTAGGAAATTACCTGAGGGATCGAAACGGTTATTCTGGGCAAAGAGAGGCCAACAAACTATTATTCTACTTAACTTTTTGCTGCTTTACAGTTGCCAGTAACTGCCAGACATGTACGACAAATTTTGTCAGTTGAAGAGATCTTATATTCAAGAAACGACTGCAGAAACCTGCTCTAACACCCAAACATAAACAGGTAAGAATGGAGATTGATGAAAACCTTACATCATTGACTTGAGAATGGGTTAAAGAGGTCTTCAGTGATGAGAAGGAGTTTAATTTCGATGGTCCAGATGGACTGAAGTATGATTGGTATGAGCTAAGAACAGAACAGCAGGTAAGAAAGTGAAGCAAATTTGATGATGGAAGTGTTGTGAGTTGGGCAGCCTTCTGCACTAAACGTAAGTCACGCACTGCCTGCGTGAATACTAGAACTAACTCTAAAATGTTGAGATGATAGAGACAGAATGGATTAGGAGATGAAAATCTGATGTTTCAATAAGATAATGCATCTGTGAATGTTTCTGGTGCAACAAAAAAGGCGGTTTGAAGATAATGATGTCTTTCCCTGGCCTGCACGTAGCCTAGATTTGAATCCTGTGGAAAACTTTTGGGGAACACTGGCAAGACGTGGTTATCGCAATGGAAGGAAAATTAAGATCATGATGACGCTGAAAAGAGCGATACGAAAAGACTGCCTGAAAATTTCACTGCGAGAACTTCAAACCCTAAAAAAAGAATCAATCCCAAAGACAAGCTTTGAGGTAATTAGGAAGGACGGAAGTTGGACAAATTACTAACAATGCAATAACAAAGTACTAACAATGCAATAACACAACAGGGCTGTGAGTGCCTTTAAACCAATTTCCATGTAAATCCTCCATGATTTTTTAATGTCTTATATGTATATACTACTCTCATAATAAATTCGATACATGTATGCTCCAGACTTTGTATATTACTTTCATAGGAACCCTGCTTTTATAATGACTTCCACTACCACATTCCATTTCCTTTGCTAGTTTTGACCTGCCATACATTTCATCTCGGAATGCGTGTCCTATATCCATCACTCTGGAATTTTTAATAACATAATATTCCTATTTCTGTCATTTTGTTTCTCTTCGGAAGAAAATAGCTGCATTGGAAGGCAGACTGGTTGTGGAAAGCGTCATCACGGAAACCATATTATCATGGAAACCATCTTGAATTGGCGGCTATCCTGGTATTGACACTACCGAACTGTTGATATCCACATCACACGTGCTACGCTGCACTTCATTAACTCTTTAACGATACCGCTAATGTACAACTTGAGATCTGTGAAAGAAAGGAAATGTAAAGCCAAAATGATTTGAGTTCGTTTCTAACTTTATTCCTACCATGTCTCAGTACTTTTATTTTCCAGTGAGGGGACGAGAAAAGAAGGTCACAGTTTTCCAGTATGACTAGTCTGGGTATTTTTTCCAAGTGTTGTATTTGCAAATGACATCGTTGTTGTCAAATTATGAACAACTGTTAACAGCTAACAAAAAATGGCTCTGAACACTATGGGACTTAACTTCTGAGGTCATCAGTCCCCTAGAACTTAGAAATACTTAAACTTAACTAACCTAAGGACATCACACACATCCATGTGCGAGGCAGGATTCGAACCTGCGACCATAGCGGTCACGCGGTTCCGGACTGTAGCGCCTAGAACCGCTCGGCCACTCCGGCTGGCAACAGCTAACATCATGACGGGTCAGTTCCGCTGTGTATCTGTTGTTGGAACGGGCAGTTTCCTAAAAGGCTGCCTACAGCAACCTAATTCTTATTGTTCATTTGTGTGTGAGCAATCCTTTATCTCTAAGGGAAGAATTGACAAGGTACATTTTTTTCAGTGGACATTTAAAATGGACGTATACTAAATAAAATAATTTTTCTCACACCCTCATAACGAAAATCATCACCACAGGCTGAGCAACAGTTGCTTATTTCAAATATATATACTATCTACAATACTGATAGCAATATACGCACAAAACAACTTGGAATATCCTGTTTTACACATTACCTTTTTTCCTTGTTCTACAACTGCTATCGATTGTTACCTTACTTATAGAATACTAAGCAATAATTTCACTGAAAATTAAATTTATCTGTTCTTCTGTTGTTGCATCTGTGGTTGTATGATGCTAGCAATCTCAGCGAAGAGAATTGTTTTCACTTTATTGATACAAGACAATAGATCAATCACATATTATTAAAACAGTACTGGTCCTTATATTGGATTGTGTGGCATTCCAGCACTTCGAATGATTTCTTGTTGAAACTGGCAAGAGGAGTTGACATGACTCTCTGTTTCCTATTATTTCAAAATGAGGTCAACTGATTATCACCCGTAATTTTAATCCTATAAAATTTAAGTTTTTCTATGGCTAAGAACTGTGGGAAAGCCAGAACAGAAGAGATTCGAAGCATTTGAGATGTTGTGCTACAGACGAATGTTGAAAATTAGATGGACTGGTAAGGTAAGGAATGAGGTGGTTCTGTGCAGAATTGGAGAGGAAAGGAATATGTGGAAAACAATAATGGTTCAAATGGCTCTGAGCACTATGGGACTTCACATTTGAGGTCATCAGTGCCCTAGACTTAGAACTACTTAAACGTAACTAACCTAAGGACATCACACGCATCCATGCCCGAGGCAGGATTCGAACCTGCGACCGTAGCAGCAGCGCGGTTCCGGAATGAAGTGCCAGAACCGCTCGGCCACAGCGGCCGGCTGTGGAAAACACTGACATGGAGAAGGGACATCTGTTAAGACATCAGGGAATAACTTCCATGGTACTAGAGGGAGCTTTAGAGGGCAAAAACTGTAGAGAAAGACAGAGATTGAAATACAGCCAGCAAATAATTGAGGACGTAGATCGCATGTGCTACTCTGAGATGAAGAGGTTGGCACAGGAGAGGAATTAGTGGCGGGGCGCATCAAACCAGTCACAAGACTGATGACTCAAAAAGAAAAGAAAGTAAGGAAGACTGTGTGTCTCGCAGCGAATAATAATTCTGACACCCGGCAGACCTACACAACCAGGGCCAGAGATTAGCTGTGCAGAGACGTAGCAGGCTTCCCTCTAAACAGCTCGAGAGGTTCTCCCTCGCAAACGGATTTCCATTCGGGGATCAAAGCGTGGAAAATAAACAGCCACCGCCCTCCAGAGACGTGTTTACTCGGCTCGCGGAGATCTTTCCCGGCACTTGCGGTGGAGCACCGCATCTACCTGCCGCCGTTGCTGAGGTCTGCTCTCCGCCAGCGGGTAAACAAACGCCTCGGCGGGCACTTGCGATGTTCGCATTTCGTTTACCTGACAGCCTCCCACGTAGCCACCAATCTCAGCCGCAAACCTGCCCACGCTGCTACAAGCAGGCGGACCGTTTCTACATTTGCCCTTTTATTCATTCGTTGTTCGTGAGAATCGTGCGGATTTGTTGTAGAGCTTTGTTCTTTGCAGCCAAATATCTCAGTTGTCAGAGAGTGGGCCCTGACAGAATAATTGGGTTGAGATTTCCAGGTCCGTCATTCGCCTGATGACCAAGGGGTATCTCCCAAGAACATCTATCGCGCGGAAATGGTTAACATCGCAGCCCTGGGAATTTTATGAGACAGCCATTCACTGCCTTGTGTCACAGTGGGACAAGTGTCTCGGCAGCCAGGGTTAATATGTCTAACATACAGGTACTGGTTACTGTAATTATGCCTCCGGCTCATTTCTTTTTGGATGCCCCTTATACCATACAGAAGAGACATTGAGTAGACTGCTATGCGTTTGAGTTTTCAGGGAAAAAGGGCCTTCTTCCAAATTAGAAAACGCACACACATTAGCCCAAGCACAATACACAAACACATGAGCCGCTGTCTCCAGCCACAGAGGCCAAACTGTATACAGCGGCTGCGAGAGACGCCATCTGTGGTTGGTGGGGGTAAGGCAAGAGACTGGGGTGGGGAGAGGGAGGGATATCGGGGTAGGAGTTGGGGAAGGCATAGTGCTGCTTGTGGAAGCAGGTAGGGATGTGGTGGGGACAGAGTGGGGCTGTTAATCAGGAGTTTGAGGGGAGGAGGTGGGAGTGGAAAAGGAGAGAAGCAGAGGAGGGGAAAACAATAGTGGGTGCATTGGTAGCTTGAACATGAACGGGAAAGGGGACAGGCAAGTGAAGATCATGGGGGTTACAGGAATTGTTATCGAAATGGAAGCTGACCTTTTTTTCCAATTTTCGTGGTCTAAAAATGTACCTGCAGCTCACATTCAGAATGCAAATCCTAAGCAAGTTCTGAAAAATGGCGCTAGAAGCTAATGTAAGTAATTATTTTAACATAGAAGCCATTGTGTTAGTGTTTTGAGCACTGAATGTCAATTATGTTTTTAAAATACAGGAAATTCAAATTTAATACTGCTCGTCTTTGCGTTTAGCAGTTTTCAAATATTCATAGCAATAAAAATAAATCTCTTTACATATACACCATCAAAACGGACGTTTTTAAGAAACTTGTGGGAGTTGGAAAGCAAGGTACGTACAGTTTTACATTTCAAGAGGTCCAGCTCCCTTCAGAAGCTGTCAGCACATGTCAATGTGCATCGAGCCACTTCTCAATGCTGGCAATATCCATGACGTAACAATAAAAAGTGTTTCATTGCCTTAATTTAACTACATATTCATGAGTACAAATGAGTTGCATATTTGAACAGGAGCATCCTTATAAACGAGCCTTTATGAAACCTTGTTACTTCCGTGAGATGTTCCTACCATAGCAGATGATCAATACGAATCATATCGGAACTGGTCGGGACGCACCAATTGTAGAAGACAAAAAAAATCTGATTAGTGTGAGAAGACCTAAACTTTACTGGAAAACTCAGCACAGAAACCAGTGGCGAACAACGCTGAGAGTTTCCAGGAGCTGTACAGTCGTCAGAAGTGTTGCAGCTAACGTTGATTACTGTGAAGGTCAATAAAGGTATTTTGTTTGTAACGCTTGTTTCCTTTATTTCCTGAGACCATTGAGCGAACTTTCCAGATGCACCTGGTATATGTACACTCGCTGGACAAAACTATTAACATACACCGCGAGAAATGCGTGCCTGAACATAAACGCAGATGTTAGCCAAGCCTGCAGGTTCCGCTGTTGTATTTCTTCATGAGCGGCACTTGCGTAACGTTATCAATACGTTGCAATATCAGTCGCGGTCGGAACAGTGGTCTGTGTAATTGTGAGTGAATTACGTCGGTGCTAAGTGAACTCGAACGTGGGCAGTGTGTTGGTGCTCATATGGCAGTGCTTCCAAAGAACACTTAGAGGGTGCAACAGGCCTACTAAAGAGACTCCTTACACTACGCTTGTCCGCCATATTCTTGAGTATTGCTGTGCGGTGTGGGATTCGCATCAGGTGGGACTGACGGATGACATCGAAAAAGTAAAAAGAAGGGCAGCTCGTTTTGTATTATCGCGAAATAGGGGAGATAGTGTCACCGACATGATACGTGAATTGGAGTGGCAGTCATTAAAACAAAGGCGTTTTTCGTTGCGACGGGATCTTCTCACGAAATTTCAATCACCAGCTTTCTCCTCCGATTGCGAAAACATTCTGTTGGACATCAGGATAAAATAAGAGAAATCAGGGCTCGCACAGAAAAATGTAAGTGCTCGTTTGTGCCGCGCGCCGTTCGAGAGCGGAACGGTAGAGAGACAGCGTGAAGGTGCTTCATTGAACTCTCTACCAGGAATTTTATTGTGAAGAGCAGAGTAATCACGTACATGTAGACGTAGATGTAGAAACAAGGGAGCTGAAGTGTTCGGTGTTTCGAGCAGCAGGATATCGAAGATTTAAGGTTGTCGACAAAAGTAATGAAACTGACTTCTTAACTACCAAAGTTTTTCATTTTTCAAACAATAATGTTATCCGCTACGAAGCAGTTCTCTTCGGCAGTTATACTCCGGCGGAGTTGTTCTTTTCAGTCTCGGTAGCAGCGTTGAAAGGCTTCAGCTGGTATGCTTTGGTCCTCATAAGAACAGACATAATGCAAACAAACACAAACGCGATGATTGGTCAGAAGCCGTAGCACACGTATATTGATGTTACGCGCTTGGAAGTAGATCCTACTTGTGTATTAGATATATTATTCTAAGTTACCCTAAATGAACCTTTAAGCTATTCTAATGTATTAACAGTCATGAACGTTTTCCTTATCACGCTTTAGCTACGTAGTTTTTTTTTCTTCAAAAATCGTGTACAGTCTCAGTGTCTGATTGTCGCGCTGTTAATACGCACTATGGAAATGGCCGAGGCTGCTTCCCGTTCCGTAGTGAAACAAACGTGTGAAACACGGTTAAAAAGTGGAGGGAAATAGATTGTTCTTGATGTTTTTCATAAATTTACAGAAAAAAATCGGCTTTCAATTTTTCCTAGCGGCTTTATTTTATGCAGTTGAGATATAGCGCAGATTGTATGTGTATCGGATTCGGTAGTGCAGTTGATTAATAACCTAGTGGAGCTCCTGTGACGCTAGTTTAAGTCTCGGCTTCGTATTTTTTTTTCGTTCAATTTGAAGTACCTACATCTCGTAATTGTGAATTTAGTCATCATTTTTCATGAATAATAGACGTCTTCGTGTTTCTAATTACATACTGCATGCAAAATTCCTGTTTTCAATTCAAATATAAATTCTTAATTATATTTTGTAATAGATTGTTAATAAAGGGTTGCTTACATTAGGAAAACATAACAAAATAGTTTTAGGACAAGAATGAGAAACCAAATGCTCTTTATTTGGACTATGTCCGTTGCTTTATACCACGGGTGTAGTCTCACACGAACTAGAGCGATAAATGTCGTAGAAACATGAAAAACAATCACTTTCACAACATCGAGCACACCATACAATGCTGCATTTTTGCATTTGTCTCTATACCATTTCAATATAAACCGAAAGTAACTGACCTGGAGCCAAGTTAAGGGTCTTGGCCCGAGAAATAACAAGACTCTAAAGCGTTCAGACGTACTGGAACTAACGCACGCAGCTTTTTCACATGTCACAGTTGATCGCTGGCGGGATATAGAACGACACATAGTAAAAGAAGCGGAGAAAATGTGGCATCTGGGTGGTTTCGTGGATTCTGTTGTTGATTGACTCGTTATCGACGTAGCAGATGACAGTTCCAGAACTGAAATATATTTCTCGGATTCAGATACCCAAGTAGCTAAGACAAAACCAGACGACTGACTCTGATTAATACGTTCAATGACTTCTGTATTCAACAGTACAGTGAAATCCCGGCGGTATGGTTTTGCATCACACACAGCTCACTCAAAAAAATTACGCTGTGTTTAACTTAGGAATTTTCATCACTCTTGTTTGTAATTAGAATACTGTTAGGTAAGAAAGAGGTAATTTCATACGTTCCCTCTGGTCACCTAAGAAGCTTGCGGTAGTGCTGGAGTTTTGCCAAATATTATTTCAATCTCATTAAAAGTTAAATGACATTCGAAGCTATATTATTTCTTTGCTCGTCTCTTTTTACGTCTGAACTGCAACTGTTCACATCACTGCAGGTTAGTTCGACAGCTGGCTGGCTAGTGCTTCAAATGGCTCTGAGCACTATGGGACTTAAAATCTGAGGTCATCAGTCCCCTAGAACTTAGAACTACTTAAACCTAACTAGCCTAGGGACATTACACACATCCATGCCCAAGGCACGATTCGAACCTGCGACCGTAGCGGTCGCGCGGTTCCAGACTGAAGCGCCTAGAACCGCTCGGCTACACCGGCCTCCCTGGATAGTGCTGTTCAAGTTTAATGTCCCGGATAAGCTGTTGTCCCGCATTATAGCTCAGTCTATGTGCATGTAACACAACATAAAACGTATCCTTATGGTGGTACTTAACTGTACTGGACACAGCTTGGCTTCCAATCCACGCGAAACGAAATCCAATGAGATTCAAGCAAACGCAGAAGAATAAATGACGTAATGTTTACACCAGGTTTATTCTTATTACAAATGGAGTATAAGGCCTTTAACATGTCGGTCACTTTCTTTTGGATGTTCTCCAGTGTCCTAAAATGACGTCCTTCTATATTTTTCAATTTCTGAAAAATAAAAATGTTACAAGGACCCAGATCACATAAATAGGATATCTGTAGTACCAAAGGGATGCCTTTTGAGGTCAAAAATCCAATGAAAGAAATCACTATGTGACATAGGGCATTTCACGATGCTGCATCCACTTGTTTGCAATGTTCTGTCTAACTGGATTCACCTTTTCCTGAGCCTTTCAAAGACATCTTTGAAAAACACTTGGTTGACAGTTTGTGGGTTTACTGGTTGGTTTATTCGTAGGAGGGGACCAAACAGCGAGGTCATTGGTCCCGTAAGATTAGGGAAGGACGGGTAAGGAATTTGATCATGCAGTTTCGGAGGAACCATCCCGACATTTGTCCGAAGTGATTTAGGGAAATCATGGAAAACCTAAACCAGGATGGCCAGACGCGGGTTTGAACCGGCGTCCTCCCGAATGAGAGTCCAGGTGCTAACCGCACCGCCACATTGCTCGGTTTGACAGTTTGTCTGGAGGAACAAATTCTTTATGCATCATACCCCTACTGTGAAAAAAAGCAAATCAGCATAATTTTGATCTTTGATTTAGACCTATTTTCGGTCGAGGAGATGTCTCAGGGTCCCAGTCCCCACTTTGCTGCTTTGTCTCTGGATCGTACTAAAAAATCCACGGTAATCACACCACTGAACCATTCGTGCTCATTGATAGTCCTCTCAGGAGGATCAACGCATATGTATCTTCGACTGTTCTTCTGCTAAGTTGTGAAGATTTTCGGTACCATTTTTGAACAAACCTTTCGCAC
Source organism: Schistocerca americana (assembly GCF_021461395.2). NCBI lineage: Eukaryota > Metazoa > Arthropoda > Insecta > Orthoptera > Acrididae > Schistocerca > Schistocerca americana. The sequence goes on from NC_060126.1 coordinate 444,668,636, forward strand.
GTGTAAATATTTGGTCAAACTTTTATGCACGGTGAAAGTGTTTAACAGGTAACCATCATCTTTATTGTTAAACGTCGGTCTGATCTCACAAGAGCACTCACACATTCGACATTTTCGCCAGTTTTAGAAGTTGAGTGTCTGTCTTAGCAATATTCATCTTCAAAGTGTGCTCGGCCTTCCAAAAATGATTTGTGCCAGCGAAAAAATTGTGCTCTTGATAAAGAATGTTATCCACAGGCCTTTTGAACTTCTCAAACAACACATTCGGGGTTTCCCCAAGCTCAATATAAAACTTGATTGCATACAGTTACTCTAAATTCCGCTGTTCCATTTTCTTAGCACTCAACAAAAACGCCACTTCACAGAGGGTGCTCTAAAAAATCACGTGTTGGCTTTACGGAGCTGAAATTCTCTCGGCATCTGGAAGGGATGAACACACTGGTCTACTCAAGTAGAACGACACAGCGTTGCCAAATGGCTCGCAGTGTTGCCAGTTCCATCAGTTTTCTCACACACCTCGTGTACCTCATACAGCAGAGGAGTAAAACATCATCCACCAAGTAACAACGTAGATGAAAATGTATTTTGAGTGATCATGACAGACGGTCATTGAAGAAGACTGTGATGATAAGTAAGAGAATGTCAGCTCCAAAAGCCACTTTAGAACTCAGTGTGGCACTCGGGAATCCTGCCACCAGCAAAACAACACGAAAGGAGCTCCACAAGCCGGAAATTGAAGGATGAGCTCGAGTTCCAAAACTATACATCAGTGTACAATGCCCCTAACAGGAAAACAGAAGCATATGTCATAAAACCTGGACTGTGTACCGATGAAAGTCATTTGGTCGGTTGAGTCTTGTTGCACACTGTTCCCAACTTTTGACCTAGTTTCCGTCCCGAGAGTGAAGCACAGTGGTGGCTCGGTGAGGATACGGATAACTATATCGCGGTGTTCCGTGAGTCCCATGTGGAGTATTCCTTTCAGACCCACTGGTTACAATTGTGTACATTAATTATTAGTGTGTATTAGCTGCAAGAGAAATATGTTTCCTCAATGGGAAACTCATGCACACTTTTGCGAATGTTCAATCTTTTCATCACGCATAAGTGCTCCCACCCGTTGGGCGTCACTGTAAAAATATCATCAAGTGAATGTAGCAGCGTGCAGAAGCTTGTGACCGTGAGAATTCACGGGTGTTGTTGATTAGCTTTACTCCGCCCTATAACTGAATATTATTACTGTTATTCTGCATGGTAATTAATGGATTATCAGTGTATTTATTACAACAGTGAATATTTCTAAAACATAAATAGAAGGCAAGTGTACGAAGTATGTATTGAAAATGGGTTCATATATTTGTACAAATCTTGCATCTAAAGTCATTAAAACATCGCCTAGGAGCATTAGAGCACAAAGAAAAATTATCCTTCCTCGAGAAAATTGCTAGTCTCAAAGGGTTAAACAAAGGGCTGGGCCCCTGCCACTCCAGCTCTGGCACAACGTCTACGCCTTGCGGGTTGCTGCTCCTCGCTCCCGAAGGCGCTCCACCTTCGTAGACAAACAGTTATGCACCACGCCAGTACTGCCTGTGTTTGTATTCGGAGCTCATTGTACACATTCTGTTTACAGACTCAACCCAATAAGCACCACAAGGGGCAACTACCATCACACAAAGACAGCACGCGATGCAACAAAGGGCGCGCTGCTACCACGGACTGTCCTACATCCGCAGATCACGTGATCCTCGGAAGACCACGGATGTTCCTCAATCGCGATGCATTTAAACCTTGGCGCACGCTCCAAGGGCGATCCACAAACGACTACTCACAGTTGAGCCATACAAATCCCGTCTCAACCCCATCGCTGCAAAAGATCCCTAATGTACATTGACCACCTAACCTCTCACGGCAAAAACGCTCCCACCTGCCCCAATTGTAAAACCCACCATTTTCTCAAGCAATGTCCAACCTTGTTTCCTCTCCTCCTCATGTAATACCTGTAACCTGTCCTATCCGACCCATTCTTCCAAGTGCAATGCTCAACCTCCACCTTCCAAACCTGAGCTGACAGTTCCCATCAAACCTACTGACAACCCCCTCCACCCCAACAGCTCCCTCTTTTCATTCCCCACTGCTGAAGACATCATCCACTTTATGACCATAGTTCTTCAAAACCTACACCAGATTTCCCTTGCTGTCCGCTCTGTCTTCCATCACAACACAAAAGCCACTAATTCACACAGCCAGGTTCACTTTCTTTTCACCAGTCTCGACCTTTCAGTTAAAACCCATTCGAGTCACCCATGCCCAACACCCGCTCTCTCCCTAAATCATGGCGCGTCAGCAGAATAACATCCTATTCCACAACATCCGCTCCTTTTCAGCCAACACACACCTCTTCTTGCACACCCCCTCCCAGTACAATTTGATGCTTGTATCCTGATTGAAACCTTCGCCAGCCTCATCATGCTATCCGTACTTTGCCATAAATTCTTCACCCAACAGGTAATCAGCTCCTCTTGGCCCGAAGCAGAGTTGGTATTGACCAAAACAAGAACCACCCCATTCAGCCACAATCCCTGTACAACACTCCTGCTGAAAACCTTACTCTCAGTCTCTTCTACAACCCATAACTGTTATCTGTGCCACTATCTATACCTGAACACATCGTCCCATTCCATACGACTTCCTCACCCACATACACCATACCTTTGCATCCCATATTATTGGCACTCACCTTAACATCCATAGCTGGTCCCATTCTGAACATCAGCAGTGACGTCAGTTTACTGACTCCCTCCGTGGTGATATACGCCCTCTCCCACTGCATACCCGCCCTAAAAGTCCTGGTGTTATCCTCGCCTCCCCTACCCTGTAGCAAGTCGCTACCATATCAGAAGCGACCACCTCGCTGTCGTACTCATCATCCCCTACATCACACACCCTACCTGTGCATCCCCTCTTTCTGCCTCTCCCAAACTCATCCAGTAATACTCCTGAACCATCTGGAATGCCTGCAGGAAATTCATTGCTGCCGAACTCGGAAGCCATCCCTTACCAAAGGCCCTCATGACATCCATGATGCTACCACTTTTCTAGATAGACCTTATCAAACGCCATTTTTTTTTTTTTTTTTTTTTTTTTTTTGGTCATCAGTCTACTGACTGGTTTGATGCGGCCCGCCACGAATTCCTCTCCTGTGCTAACCTCTTCATCTCAGAGTAGCACTTGCAACCTACGTCCTCAATTATTTGCTTGACGTATTCCAATCTCTGTCTTCCTCTACACTTTTTGCCCTCTACAGCTCCCTCTAGTACCATGGAAGTCATTCCCTCATGTCTTAGCAGATGTCATATCATCCTGTCCCTTCTCCTTATCAGTGTTTTCCACATATTCCTTTCCTCTCCGATTCTCCGTAGAACCTCCTCATTCCTTACCTTATCAGTCCACCTAATTTTCAACATTCGTCTATAGCACCACATCTCAAATGCTTCGATTCTCTTCTGCTCCGGTTTTCCCACAGTCCATGTTTCACTACCATACAATTCTGTACTCCAGACATACATCCTCAGAAACTTCTTCCTCAAATTAAGGCCGGTATTTGATATTAGTAGACTTCTCTTGGCCAGAAATGCCTTTTTTGCCATAGCGAGTCTGCTTTTGATGTCCTCCTTGCTCCGTCCGTCATTGGTTATTTTACTGCCTAGGTAGCAGAATTCCTTAACTTCATTGACTTCATGACCATCAATCCTGATGTTAAGTTTCTCGCTCTTCTCATTTCTACTACTTCTCATTGCCTTAGTCTTCCTCTGATTTACTCTCAAACCATACTGTGTACTCAGACTGTTCATTCCGTTCAGCAGATCATTTAATTCTTCTCCACTTTCACTCAGGATAGCAATGTCATCAGCGAATCGTATCATTGATATCCTTTCACCTTGTATTTTAATTCCACTCCTGAACCTTTCTTTTATTTCCATCATTGCTTCCTCGATGTACAGATTGAAGAGTAGGAGCGAAAGGCTACAGCCTTGTCTTACACCCGCACTTCGTTCTTGATCGTCCACTCTTATTATTCCCTCTTGGTTGTTGTACATATTGTATATGACCCGTCTCTCCCTATAGCTTACCCCTACTTTTTTCAGAATCTCGAACAGCTTGCACCATTTTATATTGTCGAACGCTTTTTCCAGGTCGACAAATCCTATGAAAGTGTCTTGATTTTTCTTTAGACTTGCTTCCATTATTAGCCGTAACATCAGAATTGCCTCTCCCGTCCCCTTACTTTTCCTAAAGCCAAACTGATCGTCACCTAGCGCATTCTCAATTTTCTTTTCCATTCTTCTGCATATTATTCTTGTAAGCAGCTTCGATGCATGAGCTGTTAAGCTGATTGTGCGATAATTCTCGCACTTGTCAGCACTTGCCGTCTTCGGAATTGTGTGGATGATGCTTTTCCGAAAGTCAGATGGTATATCGCCAGACTCATATATTCTACACACAACGTGAATAGTCGTTTTGTTGCCACTTCCCCCGATGATTTTAGAAATTCTGATGGAATGTTATCTATCTCTTCTGACTTATTTGACCGTAAGTCGTCCAAAGCTCTTTTAAATTCCGATTCTAATACTGGTTCCCCTATCTCTTCTAAATCGACTCCTGTTTCTTCTTCTATCACATCAGACAAATCTTCACCCTCATAGAGGCTTTCAATGTATTCTTTCCATCTATCTGCTCTCTCCTCTGCATTTAACAGTGGAATTCCCGTTGCACTCTTAATGTTACCACCGTTGCTTTTAATGTCATCAAAGGTTGTTTTGACTTTCCTGTATGCTGAGTCTGTCCTTCCGACAATCATATCTTTTTCGATGTCTTCACATTTTTCCTGCAGCCATTTCGTCTTAGCTTCCCTGCACTTCCTATTTATTTCATTCCTCAGAGACTTGTATTTCTGTATTCCTGATTTTCCCGGAACATGTTTGTACTTCCTCCTTTCATCAATCAACTGACGTATTTCTTCAGTTACCCGTGGTTTCTTCGCAGCTACCTTCTTTGTACCTATGTTTTCTTTCCCAACTTCTGTGATGGCCCTTTTTAGAGATGTCCATTCCTCTTCAACTGTACTGCCTACTGCGCTATTCCTTATTGCTGTATCTATAGCGTTAGAGAACTTCAAACGTATCTCGTCATTCCTTAGTACTTCCGTATCCCACTTCTTTGCGTATTGATTCTTCCTGACTAATGTCTTGAACTTCAGCCTAGTCTTCATCACTACTATATTGTGATCTGAGTCTATATCTGCTCCTGGGTACGCCTTACAATCCAGTATCTGATTTCGGAATCTCTGTCTGACCATGATGTAATCTAATTGAAACCTTCCCGTATCTCCCGGCCTTTTCCAAGTATACCTCCTCCTCTTGTGATTCTCGAACAGGGTATTTGCTATTACTAGCTGAAATTTGTTACAGAACTCGATTAGCCTTTCTCCTCTTTCATTCCTTGTCCCAAGCCCATATTCTCCTGTAACCTTTTCTTCTATTCCTTCCCCTACAACTGCATTCCAGTCGCCCATGACTATTAGATTTTCGTCCCCCTTTACATACTGCATTACTCTTTCAATATCCTCATACACTTTCTCTATCTGTTCACCTTCAGCTTGCGACGTCGGCATGTATACCTGAACTATGGTTGTCGGTGTTGGTCTGCTGTCGATTCTGATTAGAACAACCCAGTCACTGAACTGTTCACAGCAACACACCCTCTGCCCTACCTTCCTATTCATAACGAATCCTACACCTGTTATACCATTTTCCGCTGCTGTTGATATCACCCGATACTCATCTGACCAGAAATCCTTGTCTTCCACTTCACTTCACGGACCCCTACTATTCCCTTTTCAGATTTTCTAGTTTCCCTACCACGTTCAAGCTTCTGACATTCCACGCCCCGACTCGTAGAACGTTATTCTTTCGTTGATTATTCAATCTTTTTCTCATATTAACCTCCCCCTTGGCAGTCCCCTCCCGGAGATCCGAATGGGGGACTATTCCGGAATCTTCTGCCAATGGAGAGATCATCATGACTCTTCTTCAATTACAGGCCACATGTCCTGTGGATACACGTTACGTGTCTTTAATGCAGTGGTTTCCATTGCCTTCTGCATCCTCATGTCGTTGATCATTGCTGATTCTTCCGCCTTTAGGGGCAAATTCCCACCCCTAGGACGAGTGCCCTGAACCTCTATCCGCTCCTCCGCCCTCTTTGAAAAGGCCGTTGGCAGAATGAGGCTGACTTCTTATGCCGGAAGTCTTCGGCCGCCAATGCTGATTATTTATCAAAATTTTAGGCAGCGACGGGGATCGAACCCGAGACTGAAGACGTTTTGATTATGAATCAAAGACGCTACCCCTAGACCACGGGTATCTGTATCGCCAAAGCTCACTACATTCCAATGAAGCCCACCTATCCACACCGTCTCACGCTCCCTCCGCTTGGTTTGCTACTCCTCCGTGAATCCTGTAGCCTTTACTGATCATTCCTGCTGACCTTTGACCGCTAGACGCGTACGCGCCATTGACAACGAAACATGAGAAATATGCTGAATGCAAAGAAACGCCGCGCCTGGCGCCAAACATACACAGATTTTACTTCCACACTGCCCTTAAACTCTTCCAGGTTCAAATGGTTCAAATGGCTCTAAGCACTATGGGACTTAACATCTGAGGTCATCAGTCTCCTAGACTAACCTAACGACATCACACACATCCAAGCCCGGGGCAGGATTCGAACCTGCAACCGTAGCAGCAGCGCGGTTTCGGACTGAAGCGCCTAGGACCGCTCGGCCACCGCGGCCGGCCTCTTGCAGGTACTGGAAGGCGTTTCACCGCGTTACTGGCAAAAACCCTGCTCCCCCCTATCCCTCACCCTCCCCCCTGCACGATAATCACCCTTCCCCGAAAACCTAAGTAAAGTTAACCACTTTGTATCGTACCTCTCTGACACTTGATCCTCCTCTTCGATTATTCCTTTTTCCCGATAGTCCAAGAGCGTACCAATACCGTCCTCCCACCCATCGCTCCTAGATTCCAGTACCCCGATAATATCCCGCATACAGAACTCAGTACACCAATAACAACACAAGACATTCAACAGGTACTGCACCACAAACGCAACATGACACCTAGTCACGACTGCGTCACATACAGATACCTGAAACAATGCTCCCTCTCCTTCCTGGAAATCCTATGCAACCATTACAATATACTCTTACACATGGGTTTCTATCTCTTTCTCTTTCTCTTGCTCTTGCTCAAACCTAATAAACCTGCCACTAACACCTCCTCCTACTGTCCCATCAGCTTTAAGAAGATCTTTGAGTCCATCCTATCTCAACATATTCATGAACATAACAATACCTACCCTTTCCTGTCCATCATTTTGACTTCCGTCCCAGTTTTTCCTTCGATGACGAACTCCTGTACCTTACTCATCTACCGCCCCATCAATTCAACAACTGCAGATCCGAATTTTTGTCTCCCTACATCTTGAGAAAGCTTATCACTGTGTACAGCGCTTCTGGTTCCTCTTTAAGCTTCAGAACTACGCATTTCCAATAAATTATGTCCGCGTCATCGCCTCCTTTCTCTCTAACCGCCTGTCTTCTGTCACCATCAGGTATTCCCGTATCTTCCATCCCACTTTCCTCCACCTCCTGTATGTCCTCTACACTGCCGAAATGCCAAAACTCGCTCCTCCTGTTCATCTCCTCCAGTATGCCGATGACACCGCCTTCCCCACCATCTACCCTATCTTCTAGAAATCCCGACATTGCCTCCAGTTCCATCTCAATATGTTCACCTCCTGGTGTACCAGTGGCTCCTCAAAATCAATCCTACCAAAATAAATGCAATAATTATAGGCCGAAATATCCACAGCTTCCGTCCCTACGACTTTTACCTAACCATTTACGACCGATTTTGAGTTCAACTAATGCATTAGAATACAAACACCTGATCGCCGACTAACACTGAACTTTCACCTGCTAACCATTCAACAGAAAGCCCACAACAGACTAAAATTACTAAAACTGCCAACTGGCTGCAAATGGAGATAGCACACTTTCACAATTCTCGACACCTGTAAATCCCCTGTCGGACCTATCTCCTGCTATGCCAATGTTGCACGGTCTTCCACTTCTCCCTCCTTTAAACACTCCCTAAAGATCCTCGAACGCAATGCACTCAATCTAATCTTTCGGATCCGCTTACCGTCCCCCACCCGTATCAATTTATAAATTCCCCAGCCTACTCTTCCTTCTCGAACACGTAAACTCGACACTACCCACCGCCAGGTTTTGCCCCTGCTCACTGATCCCGGTACTGTACCGCGGCTGTACCACCACATTCCCCCAACACTACACCTCCACACCCTCCATATCCTCTCCCAACGAAACTTTCATCGACTTCCCTTACCCGACTATGAAATCCACCCTGATATACGTCTGTCCTACCAGATCTACCACGCATCCCCTGTCAGGGCTCTCTTTCCCTCCAATGCTCTCCACTCTCTTGCTAAGTCTTGGTTAGGAACAGCATCCCTTTCCACACTTCCAACAACCCTCCTCCAAACATCAACCCACAAAACCTCCTCCTATGCACGACCTTTAAACGCTACGTTCCCATGATACCCTTCTCCCTGGCACTCTAGATCCACTCACCTCTTTATTCATCTATATATCTCTTTTAAACAGTTACAAATCGGTCTTTCCGTTTTACTTTACGGAACTGTCTATCTGTTTTATGTCTAGATCTGCAACACTCCCTCTCCAATCACCTGTGGCCATATTTTAATTAATCAGCGATTCAAACTTTTATATTTTAACTTATACAACTGACAATCTGCCTTTTTATCTTAGGAAACGTTTCTTTTCTCAATCACCATTCCCAACTTTTATATTACTTTTTCTTTTAATTTTGCTCTCATGTGGCTGTTTAGCGGCAAATTGTATCTGCTGACAGCCCACTCCCTACCCGTATGGGGCGCGGGGAGGAAGGATGAAGTAACACTAAAGAAAAAACTTCGAGCGGCGAGCGGTGCAGTCGCAGCTTCACTCCAGGCCACTCGCGCAGGTCTCCCCTCCGGCAGAGCACTGCCAACTATGCACCACGCCGTGTCACACTGCTACGCCACCCTCAAGCCACCCGCACTCTCTCTGGGGCCCAGCGCTACGGTGTAGCTGCGCGGCAGTGATTACGTCACGACCTACGCCACAATCTAAGTCACGATCCGGACCACGACAAACCCTCGTTGTTGCTACATACTTGTTGGTCAAGGACGATCATTTCTGTTATCATTTTCTTTCCTTTCGATGGTGAGACTGCAACAAATATTAATTACACTGTGGAATCATCAGTCACTGCACACAGTACCGACTACCGTCCAGCCCACGGACATAAAACCACGGTTACTCTGCAAGGTCGCATCACTGCCAAATTGTGATCATTTTATCTGGTGAGGCGCGTCCCATGGCACAATACTTGTCCCACAGTGGTGATGCTGTGTCCCTAGACGCTCGCAAGGTCCAGGATTGGTTTTGTGAGCTCGAGGGTGATGAACTGTCACATCACTTCTGCCACCACATTCACCATACCTCAATGTTATATTCAGCCTCTGTGGTCTACATTGGAGAGGAGTGTACGTCATCTCCATAATTGTTAACTGAGCTTGCAACTGTTTTTCAGGCAAAATGGTATAAGATTCCCTTGAAAACCGTACAGGATCCATATAGCAGCGTTCTGGGATTTCGGTGTTTCCATATGTTTGTCTGCCACCTGTCTACAGCGTTTGGCAATGTTAAATCTGCAATGTAGTAGAGTTGCAGACAGTCGTTGCTATAAATTCATGAGAATTGTGTAATGAATTAAAAGCACCCCCCGCCCCCCCTCCACCTCCGTTTTCATCGCGTGCTCTGTCAAGACGAAATGTCACAGAAAAGGGCGAGATGGTGTTTTAGGTCCAAGACAGAGGCCCAGATCACTCTTCACAAGGCAACTGCCTCAACATCCTGCTTCTTCAGGCTATCAGATCCCCCTTTTCTCCTGAGATAGCATCCAGTTACTTGTTCCTTAGAAGAAGAGTCATTTACACTGCATGAGTTCCCAGAACGGCGACGAGGAAATTTTAGGGCTAGAACTTTTTCTGAACATCCAAAATGCAGACCGAGCGAGGTGGCGCAGTGGTTAGCACACTGGATTCGCATTCGGGAGGACGACGGTTCAATCACGTCTCCAGCCATCCCGAATTAGGTTTTCCGTGATTTCACTAAATCGTTTCAGGCAAATGCCGGGATGGTTCCTTTGAAAGGGCACGGCCGCTTTCCTTCCCAATCCGTCCCTAACCCGAGCTTGCGCTCCGTCTCTGATGACCTCGTTGTTGGTTGGTTGGTTGGTTTGGGGAAGGAGACCAGACAGCGTGGTCATCGGTCTCATCGGATTAGGGAAGGATTGGAAAGGAAGTCGGCCGTGCCCTTTCAGAGGAACCATCCCGGCATTTACCTGGAGCGATTTAGGGAAATCACGGAAAACCTAAATCAGGATGGCCGGACGCGGGATTGAACCGTCGTCCTCCCGAATACCTCGTTGTCGACGGGACGTTAAACACTAACCACCACCACCACCAAAATGCAGGCTTCTACGTTAAACGTTCTTGCCAAGTCACGCATCACTGGGAAGAATGTGCCGGACTCAAGAGTGAAAATTTAGGCAGGGACTGACACCATCGCCATGGTCGCAGATTGTCTTTTATTATTTTTATTTTTTTATTTTTTTCCGATTTGAGAGTAAAAATTCCACACATTACACATGACAATATTCTTGTCGAGTCTGTAAACGAACCATACCATCAGAAAACATGAGCGGTCCATCTGCGCGCCATCGTCAGGTGAGAACGCTATTTGCAAAACCTCGTCGGAATTAATTCCCATCGTGAATGGCAGAAGACCAACAGCACATACACCAGACATCGTCGCTGTTGTAATATGGCGCCCCAGAAACGATGATTTGCTTCCGAGTATTTGAGTCGGAACATTCTGCCGAATTACTCGACGACCGTCGATTTTCAGAGTCGGATCTACGAGCGGCATCCAACAAGTAGCGCAACATATTTCTTTCTCGGCCAGTTGCGGTTGAAAATAATGAAGAATTTGTTGACATCATAAAATATTCCCGCTTCAGCCTCTATAGTTTCACTCAGTTCCGATACGTTGCGGCGCTATCGGTAGCCTTCAAACTAGCCTCCGTAACGGAGGTGCGTTCCAAGCAGAGAGCTGTCATTGAGTTTCTTTCGGAGGAAAACCAGGGCACCGCACATATTCGAGCGTGCCTGCAGAATATCTACGGAGACCTGGCAGTGAACAAGAGCACGTTCAGTCGTTGGGCGAGGCGTCTGTTATTTTCGCAACATGATCAAAGGAACCTGTGCGGTCTCCTGTGTGCTATACAGACACACTCGGCTGCGACCCTCGCAAGTGTTCGTCACCACGGAAATGCAAATGAACTTCTTCGTCTACATAACAACACAATCACACTCAGAAGCACTCATTCTTCAGGCCACAAGTGGCCCATCGGGACCATCCGACCTCAACGAATTGACGCATGGTGCAGGGAATGGCAATTGAATCTCAGTGTAGACAATTGTAATGTGCTGCGAATACATAGAAAGAAAGATCCTTTATCATTTAGCTACAATATAGCAGGTCAGCAACTGGAAGCAGTTAATTCCATAAATTATCTGGGAGTAGGCATTAGGGGTGATTTAATATGGAATGATTACATAAATTTAATCTTCGGTAAAGCAGATGTCAGACTGAGAGTCATTGGAAGAATCCTAAGGAAGTAGGTTACAGTACACTTGTTCACCAACTGCTTGAATACTGCTCACCGGTGTGGGATCCGTACCAGATAGGGTTGATACAACAGATAGAGAAGATCCAACGGAGAGCAGCACGCTTCGTTACAGGATCATTTAGTAATAGCGAAAGCGTTACGAAGATGATAGACAAACTCGAGTGGAAGACTCTGCAAGAGATACGCTCAGTAGCTCGGTACGGGCTTTTGTTGAAGTTTTGTAGAACATACCCTCACAGAGGAGTCAAGCAGTATATTGCTTCCTCCTACGTATATCTCGCGAAGAGACCATGAGGATAAAATCAGAGAGATTAGAGCCCACACAGAGGCATACCGACAATTTTTCTTTCCACGAATAATACGAGACTGGAATAGAAGGGACAACCGATAGAGGTACTCAAGGTACCCTCCGCCACACACCGTCAGGTGGCTTGTGGATTATGGATACTGTACAGAGTTTGTGAATAGTCTCTCGCAGAAAATATCCACCACATTTGTGATTACGTTTTCACTACGACCACACACTGATCCTTCGCGGAGCGCTAGATTACTAACCGCACGGGAAAGGATGAAGATCGTGCAAGTTTCAGTGCTACCAACTTACTAGAACGAAAGTGATTGGCGTTTCTAAAGTGACTTTCTTTACGGGACGCTACTTATTACCTCATGATGGTGGAGTCCGAAGCAACGTATCAGTTAATAAGGCGGGAAAGTTTACGTGCTTGTATCCCTCGCACAACTGACACGTACTTTCGGCGGAGATAGCTCCGCTCATGGGTAGACTAATGGAGGTAGCGGGCGCTTCGCCCGTCTGCAGTGTAGTAACGAGGCTAGACGGTAGGTGAGCAGTGTGGCAACCCTCGTGCAGCGGGGCGCCCGCCGCTGGGAGCTGAGTTCGCGTGCCCACGGCTCGTTACGGCCGACTCGTCCATTCCATGCTATTCCAGGAGGGCCTCGCCTTGGCTCGCCTTGCCTTGCCTTGCCTTGCCGCAGCGGAATGTGCCTGCGAAGTATTTCCGTCCCGCTAAGGAGACGGCGGCGTGCATAAAACCCCGGAGGCCCGTCTGACCTTCTTACTCACTCCTTCACGACGTAGGGATCAATGTAGCGGCACGGTCCGATGGGCACACTGAGATCTAGCAGAGAAACGAACTGTTGCACTGATACTGGCTGATGCAGCTAAGTCAGACCATCAACAATACTGGCCATTAAAATTGCAACACACGGAAGAAATGCTGATGATAAACGGGTATTCATTGGACAAATATATTATACTAGAACTGTCATTTGATTACGTTTTCACGCAATTTGGGTGCATAGATCGTGAGAAATCAGTACCCAGAACAACCACCTATGGCCGTAATAACGGCCTTGATGCGCCTGGGCATTGAGTCAAACAGAGCTTGGATGACGTGTACAGGTACAGCTGCACATGCAGCATGAACACGATACCACAGTTCATCAAGAGCAGTGACTGGCGTATTGTGAGATCCAGTTGCTCGGCCACCATTGACCAGACGTTTTCAATTGGTGAGAGATCTAGAGAATGTGCTGGCCAGGGCAGCAGTCGAACATTTTCTGTATCGAGAAAGGCCCGTACAGGATCTGCAACACGCGGTCGTGCATTATCGTGCTGAAATACAGGGTTTCGCAGGAATCGAATGAAGGGTAGAGCCACGGACCGTAACACATTTGAATTGTAAAGTCCACTGTTCAAAGCGCCGTCAGTGCGAACAAGAGGTGACCGAGACGTGTAACCAATGGCACCCCGTACCATCACGCCGGGTGATACGCCACTATGGCGATGACGAATACACGCTTCCAGTGTGCGTTCACCACGATGTCGCGAAACACGGATGCGATCATCATGATGCTGTAAAAAGAACCTGGATTCATCCGAAAAGAATGACGTTTTACCATTCGTGCACCTAGGTTCGCCGTTGAGTACACCTTCGCAGGCGCTCCTGTCTGTGATGCAGCGTCAAGGGTAACCGCAGCCATAGTCTCCGAGCTGATAGTCCATGCTGCTGCAAACATCGTCGAACTGTTCGTGCAGATGGTTGTTGTCTTGCAAACGTCCCCATCTGTTGACTCAGGAATCGAGACGTGGCTGCCATCGGGATAAGTTGCCTGTCATCTCGACTGCTAGTGATACGAGGCCGTTGGGATCAAGCACGGCATTCTGTATTACCCTCCTGAACCCGCCGCTTCCATATTCTGCTAACGGTTATTGGATCTCGACCAACGCGAGCAGCAATGTCGCGATATGATTAACCGCAATCGCCACAGGCTACAATCCGACCTTTATCAAAGTCGGAAACGTGATGGTACGCATTTCTCCTCCTTACACGAGGCATCAACAACAACGTTTCACCAGGCAACGCTGTTCAACTGCTGTTTGTGAATGAGAAATCGGTTGGAAACTTTCCTCATGTCAGCATGTTGTAGGTGTCACCACCGCTGCCAACCTTGTGTGAATGCTCTGAAAAGCTAATCATTTGCATATTCACAGCATCTTCTTCCTGTAGGTTAAATTTCGCGTCTGTAGCACGTCATCTTCGTGGTGTAGCAATTTTAATGGCCAGTAGTGTACGCGCAATACACCCAGAACGAGCACGTTGATGCAGAGGCATATTTCGCTGGAGACGTCGAACTTTCAGAAGCTCAGGAAAATGTGCTTAAGGATGTCTATAAACTAATTACACAAAAGTAAGCTTCAATTGTGAAGAGGGTAAATGACTTACAGAAATGTTTGTTACAGCACTGAATGCAGCATCCTTTCAAGTCCTATTCCCTCATAATACAGTTAGTTCCCGGCGTTACCGCTATGTGGCATGGACGAATGAGTTATTCCAACGGTCGTTAGGAGTCGTACAATGGTGCGGAGAGTGCGCTGTGTTCTTTGTGACTGCATGAAAATCCCTGGCACTGCAGACCATCACTCCTGGTTGTCGGGCTGTGTGGCAGACGACAGACAGGTTGGTATCTCACGGTTGTCTAGGACGTCTTCGGCCTGAAATATCTTTGACTGGAGCCCGGAGTAGAACTCTCTTCAGTAAGGAGTCTCGCTTTCAAATGAGCCGCGACGGGTATACAGAGAAGATGCAGCATTAGAAAATTGCAGCGAAATGCAGGAAGATCTGCAGCGGATAGGCATTTGGTGCAGGGAGTGGCAACTGACCCTTAACATAGACAAATGTAATGTAACATAGAAAGAAGGATCCTTTATTGTATGATTATATGACAGCTGAACAAACTCTGGTAGCAGTTACTTCTGTAAAATATCCGGGAGTATGTGTACGGAACGATTTGAAGTGGAATGATCATACAAAATTAATTGTTGGTAAGGCATGTGCCAGTTTGAGATTCATTAGCAGAGTCATTAGAAAATGTAGTCCATCAATAAAGGAGGTGCCTTACAAGACATTCGTTAGACCTATATTTGAGTATTGCTCATCAGTGTGGGATCCTTACCAGGTCGGGTTGGCAGAGGAGATAGAGAAGATCCAAAGAAGAGCGGCGCGTTTCGTCACAGGGTCATTTGGTAAGCGTGATAGCGTTACGGAGATGTTTAGAAAACTCAGGTGGCAGACTCTGCAAGAGAGGAGCTCTGCATCGCGGTGTAGCTTGCTGTCCAGGTTTCGAGAGGGTGCGTTTCTGGATGAGGTATCGAATATATTGCTTCCCCCTACTTATACCTCCCTAGGAGATCACTAACGTAAAATTAGAGAGATTCGAGGGCGCACGGAGGCTTTCCGGCAGTCGTTCTTCCCAAGAACCATACGCGACTGGAACAGGAAAGATAGGCAACGACAGTGGCACGTAAAGTGCCCTCCGCTACACACCGATGGGTGGCTTGCGGAGTATAAATGTAGATGTATATGTAGACCAGCGAAGACGTGTTTGGAGACGTCCTGGATATCAACCAGACCGTCGATCGCCATACGGCCCTTCAACCAGTGCCATTTCATTTCATATCAGGATACCTTTGGATGCCACCCTTGCAGCACAGCAGTACGTCGACGAAATTCTACGCTTATTGAGTTGCCCTTCATGGCAATCCATCCTAGGTTTACACTCAAGTAAGATAATGCCCGTCGCACACGAATGGTTCAAATGGCTCTGAGCGCTATGGGACATAACATCTGAGGTCATCAGTCCCCTAAACTTAGAACTACTTAAACCTAACTAAGGACACCACACACATCCATGCCCGAGGCAGGGTTGGAACCTGCGACCGTAGCAGCAGCGCGGTTCCGGACTGAAGCGCCTAGAAGCGGCCCTGTCGCACACGGCTAGAGTTTCTGCTGTTTGTCTTTGTGCTTGTCAAATCCTATCTATCCTTGCAGCGAGGCCGCCGTATCTCACCCCAGATGAGAATGTTTGGAGCATTATGGTCAGGGCCCTCCAACCAGCTCGAGACTTTGATGATCTAATGGGCAATTGGACAATATCCCCCAGCAGGACATCCAATTGTCAATTATTCCAATCCGAATAACTGCTTAACTCGTGAAGTTCCAACTCTCTAATACTACATCCAGTTTTTCTGAAACCAATCATTTGTTTGTCTCTGCATGTAGGTCACATCTACCGATATTCGTTCCATTGGAATAATTCTTTCGTGGTGCGTCGTTATTCTCTTCTTAGAGTGTATATTAAGCGGTCTAGACTGTTTTATTCACAAAACAGATATATTCTTACTCTATTGATATACCTAAGGTGGAAAAGTCTTGCGGCCCAAACCATGCACGCGTCTGACTCTTCGTTTCCTTGCTGGGTCGCAACGTGGCGTCACCTGCGGTTGCGGGAAACGCGGTAAATACTTTTCGTGGACAAGCACGCAATCTTTTAGTGAGCGAGGTAGAGAGAAGACCTGTTCCGAGTGCATCAGATGTCCCATGCCGCGAGCATGGAGTTGCTAATGAAAACCTTCATTATTGGCTCTGAGCACTATGGGACTTAACATCTATGGTCATCAGTCCCCTAGAACTACTTAAACCTAACTAACCTAAGGACATCACACAACACCCAGTCATCACGAGGCAGAGAAAATCCCTGACCCCGCCGGGAATCGAACCCGGGAACCCGGGCGCGGGAAGCGAGAATGCTACCGCACGCCTTCATTATTCATTAGGTGTGTTGCAACAGGCCTTCAGCCTTCCTCTCCTTTATTAACAGAATATAAATATTTTATTTTATTGCGACGCAAACAAGCAGTGATTAAAGACGTATTCCACCCAGAATCTTTAGTAACTATCATTATTCTCCTATCGATTAACCCTGAAGCCACAATTTGCTGGTATTATGGTTGCAGAATTGCAGTTACAATACTGGCCATTAAAATTGCTACACCACGAAGATGACGTGCTAAAGACGCGAAATTTAACCGACAGGAAGAAGATGCTATGACATACAAATGATTACCTTTTCAGAGCATTCACACAAATTTGGCGCTGGTGGTGACACCTACAACGTGCTGACACGAGGAAAGTTTCCAACCGATTTCTCATACACAAACAGCAGTTGCCCGGCGTTGCCTGGTGAAACGTTGTTGTGATGCCTCGTATAAGGAGGAGAAATGCGTACCATCACGTTTCCGACTTTGATAAAAGTCGGATTGTAGCCTATCGCGATTGCGGTTTATCATATCGCGACATTGCTGCTCGCGTTGGTCAAGATCCAATGACTGTTTGCAGCATATGGAATCGGCGGGTTCAGGAGGGTAATACGGAACGCCGTGCTTGATCCCAACGGCCTCGTATCGCTAGCAGCTGAGATGACAGGCAACTTATCCGCATGGCTGCAACGGATCGTGCAGCCTCGTCTCGACCCCTGAGTCAACAGATGGGGACGTTTGCAAGACAACATCCATCTGCATGAACAGTTCGGCAACGTTTGCAGCATGTAACGGAACTGAAATGATGGTGGGCTGACAGTAATTTGGAGCCCGCGCGTCGGAAACGGGCGCGCTGGTGTGAGACTGCCAGGGAGTGCACCCTGATGCCATCTATTGGCGAAACTGGGAATTAGCGCTGCCTCTCAGACAATGCACTAAGCTCTCGGAGTCAAATGTATTCTTTTTCTTGGTAATTATAAGTTATTACTGTATGATTTAATGTTATAAAGCGCTAGTAGTAAATTATTATGACTGGTATGAACTCCAGGGTAATAAATATAAATATTCTTAAATACTAAATGATTTCGGTGAAAAGGTGGTAGGGGAACGCCCCCACTCTTGGTGATACGAGCGTAGCTAGAGGTAGCTGGAGACACAGGGACTGAACAATGGAATGGCCTGGGGAGTGTTGACGTGATCGGACGTGCATAACTGTGCTCACGCAAAAGTGATTGTGCAACAGCGAAGAGGAGAATATCGTCGCCGTTTGTGGAGTAGAACGCGACGAATGGTTGTCGAAGCCGTCTCTATGCCACTGGGGCTGATTGTAAGAGTTCCTGCGCCCAGATTTTATGGCGGACGTGCAGTAGGTTATACGAGTGCTACAGCTCGTAGTTCCAGCCGCCATTGAGGGCTTGAGGCATGAAGAGCTGCGTTAGCCACATGCATCTCACCACCAGCATCGACACGTCTACCCAAGGCAAGACTGCTTGCAATTGTTAAGTCGAACTTTGTATACATGTAAAAGGAGAATACCAGTTTTCTTTTGTGCAAGTGCAGAGGACAGAATATAGTAATGAGTAAAATTACGACGCATGTTGTTCCTTGTAAAGTGTAGTAACCTGAAATATAGTGTAGTGAAATCAGACTGAGGCCACCATCGCCTCTTTCATTTACAATTCTTTTGGTTGTAGAATACTTTAGCGTATAAGAATGTTGAAAAGAGCAATGGTCACACCAGAATGAGTCGCCTATTTATAGTTACTTAAATTTTTCTGAGTAACCTTTCAAGTAAAGTCACTTAACTAATTCTATATCAATTGTCCAAAGAGTAATATCCAAAATCATTAAATAAGTTGCAGGATAGACTTTTGTTAACCTAAGTCGCATAAGTTGTCTTGGTGGTAATTACCAAGCCAACTCACAGAAATTGAGAGAGTATTTGCTTGGTAGAATCACCTAGAATGATCAGAAATAGTAATATTCAGAATTAAGTTTAAATTCAACTCAAGCCGTTTCACTTTGAAACGAGCCAAAAAACTGATTTATTCTTTTGCTCCTTCAGAGCTGGCGACCGTAGTTATTAGTATTTTCAGGAGGATTCGACGGTAAGTCTGCTGCTCTCGTCGTGCTGATAGGATTACCCACTGCTGCTAGCAGTGGTGATTGGATACATAAGCTCACGACCAAGTTAAGTGGGTCAGGGAGGCAGTGTTACCGTGTGAACTGTAGGGCACTGTAGGCCGTGGATCGAACCCGTTCAATCATCACAGCTCTTTGGGAAATAGTCCGGTTAGGAGTGTACTAATCATTAGGTAAATACTGGCGAGTAACGGTCAAAAATGTATACGCAAGTGAATTTAGCAAGGTCCATGTAGCACCTAATTAATGTGGTGCAATGGCGAGGGTAGGAGTGGAGTAAAAGTGAGCTGAGCTTGTGGCAGCTGTGCTGTCTTCAGAGATTAATAACGTGAATTCACTACTACCTCTTACCATTAGGGCTGAGCTATTTACGGTTAAAATACGTAGCGGTAAGCGCAAAGGCGTGACAGCTACAAGTCCGTATTGGCTTTATGCATACGGAAGTAGGAAGCGGGTCATTCCGTCAGTGGAGGGGTTAAAACAACCGAGTCACTTGAGAACATATCCCATTTACTGATGGAAAGATTCGGCGGTTCGGTCGCATGTGGCGACTGTGACAGGACTTACCAAGTTTGTAGAGTAATGGCTGCAATAAAAGTGTTTTATATAAACTTGTAGTTTCAAGAAAATTTTAAATTTAAAATTCTGTTGTAGACAAAGATACCACAATTGGTAAGTTCAAGACGATAACCTGCAAAGCAGCAAAAGAAAGTCCAATAGTAGGAGTTAAACAAGTAATACTTGGTTTAATAAACATTTCTATTAGGCACTAAATACAGCAGCATAAGATGGAGTCGAATAGTAACAAGCAAGACGAAAACATTACAAGGTCAGACCCAGAATTAGGGACCATAGATACTGTTGTAGGGTTGGAAAATCTTATAGATGAATCCAAACCCACATGACAGGAGGAACGGGAAGTGGAACCAAAGGTAGTGAGAAGTGAACCCAATGTATCTGTGGATGCAAGTCACAAGGGAGAGGATATGGAATTAACAAGTTTGTTAAATAGGATGATGGCGCAAATTCGAGAAGGGAATGCTAGTTTGAAAGCAGAAATGGCTAGTCATATATCCCAACTGGATGAAAACCTATCTGGTAAAATAAAAGCCAATTTAGATGTTTTGAATACGCAAAGCCAGCGTATCACAGAGGTAAACAAATCAGTAAATAGCATTAGGGCTGAAATAACAAATGTTCAGAGAAAAGTCACAGAAATAGAGAAAAGATTTGATTCCGAAATTCAGAGAATAGAGAAATCAGTGGAACCTTTGGTTAGTGAAAAACTAGAACCGATAATTGAAAGTAAATTACAGGTGATAGTACCAGTTGTAAAGAAAGAGATTGTTAAAGAAACGGCAGCTGATATTGAAACACTGCGCAATACCATGTTGAGTTTTGATGCATCTGTGCAGGAGCAGGAAAATACATTGCGTAATGAGATAAAATTGTTAAGTCAGCAAGTTCAGAATCAGACGTTTCTTAACTGTAGTGGTATCCCATTGGTAATGCAAAAATCGGAAATACTGAGTAGGGAGGAAAAATACGATCCTCAAAAGAAACTAGGTGGATGGCATCCAATGGATTTTATAAAAAATTGTGAAAGTGTCTTACCAACAGACATGTCGGATAAAGAAAAAATTAATTTAGTAATAGACGCTTTAGCAGGTCATGCTAAACGTTGGGGATTGAATTTGGATATCGACAATTTGAAGTTTACAGACTTCAAAGAAAAGTTCCTTGAGGAATTCTGGAGCACACAACAGAGAGATAGGTTGTGGAGAGAATTCGTTGTCGCCAGAATGCCAGAACATGGGCGTGGGCTCATGAAAGAATACTGTGAAGGATGGTTCAAGTGTTTGGAGTATCTTAAAGATCGTAGATCAGAATCGGAGATAGTGTGGGAGTTGTGGAAAAAGCTACCTGACGATTCAAAGCGTTATGTAGGAGGCACTCATCGAACACTCGATGAATTTTTAGAAAAAATCTAGAATGATGATAGGTGGCGTGAAACTAGAGAGTTTCGAGGTTTCAGAAATCAGAATAGAATAGTAAAAGGTGGTAGAAATGAACCGCAAATTAACATGATGAGAGGAAGAGGTCGAGGAGGTAACTCTCAGCGAGGGAGAGGACTCTATCAGGGAAACGGGATGCATTATCAAAATCAGGAAAACTAAATACCGCGCAGGTCAAGGGCCTAACGCGCGCGGAAAGAAAGAAATGGCCCAAATATAGGGAAGATCGGAGTAGTCAGTACTATAGTAGGATAGTGCGTCGTTCACCTGAAGAGCAGTTACATAAACGAAACTTTGCGAAGTATAATGCAGGGATACAAACAGAGGAGAGAGAGCAGAGAGGAATTATTAAGGGAAATGAAGTAGGAAAAGAATATCGGTCGGATGTGAAGGCTCACGTGAATGAAATAAGTACAATTCGAGGTCAGAGTGACGAATTGATGAAGGAAGAGTCAGAGAAGGCGTTGTTTCTCGGTAGGGATGGCAACTGTGCAGAGAGGCAGGGGCAAGGTAGGAGTGATGTGACTTATGGTAAAAGGTTCGTACGAATAGTCGACGAACCGCATCGAGAAGTAATTAAAGAGGGAAGGGTGGATAAGAAAAAGGGGCATAGTGCAGAGACGCATGCCGATTCAGAAATTACCTCGTATGCAGAATATGTACATCAGCCCAAAAGCCAGCCAGCACAATTAGAAAGATCTTCCACTCAAGTGATTAGTTTGGACCCGAATATGACAGTGTTAGAGAGCCATACCGATTATGATGTGTACCTAGTGACAGCAAGAGTACATGACTGTGATGAAGATTCTTTTAGAGAAATTAGAGAAAGTGTATCTAACCAAGAGAAAGAGTGTTGTGATCCCTGTAGTACTGAAGCAAATGAGTTGAGTGAGACTGGAATTCCATTAGTAGGGGAAAATAATGAAAGTAAGAGTGGCGAATGCACTATCCAACAAAGGGAAAGTAGAGAAATGGATTATAATTTGCAAGAATTGTTTGAATCCGAAGAAGGTCATATTTCTAAGGAGGAGGAATTATCGTCAGAATCATCAGAAAGCATCCAGGGAGAAAAAGAAGTAGAGGAAGTTTCCGATTCCGCAACCGAGAGTTCAGGCATGACAGATTCGAATGAGAACGAGATGGCATTAAAGAGCCTAGACGAAGGACTATTGGAAAAGGTGGTGAAAGAATTTACGATGAAAAGGAGAAAGAAACCTCCAGATGGAATGGTCAGTATAAAAACCGGAAAAATAATATGGCAAGACTTGGCGGTGGAAAAGGATTTATTATGGGAAGATAAAGAAAGTATGAAAGAGAACAATAGGATGCAAACAATCCTGTCCATTAATGTATGTGGGTACGATTTATATGTATTGTTGGATACGGGTGCTCAAATAAGTGCTATTTCGCACATTTTGAGATGATCAAAGAGCAACGAGGAGTAGTCATGATGCCAGTAACAGGTGTTAAAGTGATAGGGGCGACAGGGAAATGTAGTAAACCTGTTAAACATCAAGTGATGATGGAATTTAAGATAAAAAACAAGCAATTTTCGAATGCATTTTTGGTAGTTCCAGAGCTCAGTGCCGAGATCATTTTAGGCATTGACTGGTTAATAAAACAGAAAGTAATTATAGATTGTGACAAAGGGGTAATAGTTTGTAAAGTTGATAGTGCGGTATTAGAAATACCATTTGAAACCTCTAGAGTAATGGAAGAGAACCAGCTGAGATGGGTAGAATTTAGAGATGATCATAATTCAGGAATAGATCCAAAATTCGATTGGTTTCTCTTGAGGCAGATAGTTGAAGATGGAAATAAGGAGACACTCCTTCGAAATGTAGTGGAAAAAACGGAAGGACTATCTGATGCCCAAAGGGAGGATCTATGGCAAATTCTGAAAGAAAATCAGGAGGTATTTTCGGACAAACCGGGACGAGTGATAAATTCTGAGTACTGCATGGAGGTAGAGGAGCATGAACCTTTCTTTAAACCACCATATAATGTACCCTTGTCTAAGAAAGAAGCAGTTCAAAAAGAAACAGATAAAATGGTTTCATGTGGGGTCATTGAACGGAGTTCTAGCCCATATAATAACCCACTGGTGATAGTAGGTAAGAAGGATGGAAGTGTACGAATAGTGATAGATGCTCGTACTCTGAATAAAGTAGTGAAGAGGGAGTTGGATCGTCCAGAGAACATAGATAATTTATTGCAGAAGTTCAATGGTGTAAAGTACATGACTAGTTTAGACCTAACTGCAGGATACTGGCAAATCCCATTATGTGAGGAGTCTAGGAAGTACACGGCATTTTTATTCAATGGCAAATGCTACCATTTCACAGTGGTACCATTTGGCCTAAATACTTCCGTTTCAGTGTTCATTCGGGCTTTAGACAAAATTTTAGGAAGTGAACTTAGTTCGCTAATCACGGTTTATGTAGATGATCTGTTAATTGCTACAAGGACATGGGAAGAGCACATGGAGTTATGCGACAGGGTGTTCAAAGCTTTAATTAAAGGAGGAATGACCCTGAACCTGAAAAAATGCGAGTTTGTGAAGAAAAAAATAAAGTTTTTAGGTCACATAGTAACACTAGAGAGAATTGAAAAGGATCCCGATAAAGTCAAAGCAATAAGAAATTGTCCGGCTCCCAAGTATAAAAAACAACTAAAGCCGTTTATAGGACTTTGTTCCTTTTATCGTAAGTATGTGGATGATCAGGTGTTCAATAGCCTACATCTGAACAACCTACTTAAGAAGAACAGTGTGTATATATGGACTGAGGAATGTGAAACAGCATTCAACCGGCTAAAAGACAATTTGGCTAAAAACATAAAGTTATGGCACCCTGACCTGTGTGAACCATTCCACATGGCAACAGATAGTTCAGATTATGGATTGGGAGTATCCATATTTCAGGAGGTAATGATAGATGGGAAAAAAACTCATAGACAAATAGCATTTGCGAGTAGAACCATGTCTAAGTATGAAAGAAACTATACGGTTTCAGAGAAGGAGGCTTTAGCTATAGTATGGGGTTTTAGGAAATTTCAACTTTTCTTATGGGGACATAAGACTGTGGTCCATACAGACCACAAAGCTTTAATATTTTTGAAGGACTGCAGATTGTTACATAACAGGTTGACCAGATGGGCGCTGTTTTTACAACAATTTGATATAGAGATCAAGTATGTTAAAGGGAAAGAACATGCAGTACCGGATGTTTTGTCGAGATTACCGGAAGGATGTGAGACACTAGAAAGTGTAAAAAATAGGGAAGATGTTTTTGAGGTGAATTACTTCAAAAAAGCGGAAGGAAGAGAACAAGTTTGGGAAATATGTCGGAATATGCGAAGATATCAAAGTGATGATGATGCACTCAAGTCGGTAAAGGTCAAGTTTGACAATCCGGACGCAACTAACATAAGGGCTTCATATAAAATACATAAAGGTGTACTGTATCTTCAAAGATTAAATAATCCAGGGAAGTGGAGAGTATGTTGGCCGGAACAACACACTGAAGTGCTGATAGATTATGTTCACTTGGCATATGGCCATTGTGGTGCACGGAAGTGTACCGATAAGTTAGATGAATGCATTACCTTTAACAACATGGCACGAAGGGTAGCACAGAGGATAAGATCTTGTGATCTATGCCAAAAGGCGAAAGTAACAAATGCAACTAATCAAGGGCCCATGCAATCAATAAAACCTGATGAAGTATTAGAAATAGTAGCAATAGATATCTTTGGACCATTACCGAAAACCATGGGGGGTTTTGTGTACATATTTGTAGCAGTTGAACTTTTCTCGAAGTATATAAAGTTATATCCCTTATGAAACGTCCCCTTTGAACAATTATACATGACTGTGCTTAACCTGACACACAATATTTTTAGCGCAACGCAATCTGACTTTCAAAATTCCCTACAAAAGAATGGCCCTCACTAACATTAAACTATACCTTTCACAAATCACTTACCTCACAAAAATCTTCGCTGCTCAAGCTACTGCAATACAGCGAGCGCCACTACTGCCAGCTAAATAGAAGATTCAAACTATGGAAGGCACTAACTACTGATAGGGATAGTTAGCAAATGAAAGATATTAATAGAGAACAAACAATGTATTTACCTTGATATCATCATATATAAATATAGCAGTTCATGACAAATTTCAAAACTCCGCCATCTCTCTCCCCACATCCACCACTGCTGGCGGCTCGCCTCCAACTGCGCAACGCTACGCGCTGTTCACAGCCAGCTGCCTAACACTACAATGGCGAGTATTACAACAATGCAAAGCAGACACAGACTGCACACAGCACAGCCAGTGATTTTCATACAGAGGTGGCGTTACCAATAAAAAAAACCTAAACAGCCTACTTACATAGCCCCCATGCTCCCCACAAAAAATTTTAAAAATTGGATTGGGCAGTGGCCAATACAGATTTGAAAAAATTTTTCATAATTACAATAACAAAGAAATCAAATGCACACACTTATTGATACAATGTTGGTCAAAAGCTAAAAATTTCTCACAGTCCATAAAGACAGTCCAGATTGTTCATCACAGTAAAAATGCAGAGTTTTTCTCAAAGTCTGAGCAGTAAAAGTAAATGCACACAGAAGTAGTGGATTTCCATGCAGTCTTGAAGCAGTAGTGTTGTCCTTCCAACGGAAAGACAGTGCTGACTCTTGACATGCTGACAGATAATGGGCCACAACAGAGCAAACCCACAGCAGAGTCAGTCGAAATTTTGAAGAGTATTGGTAGGTAGGTCATCACAGAGCAGACCCACTGTAGTCCTGGTAGAGATTACGGTATTGGTGGGCCACCAGAGGTGCAGACCCACTGCAGGCCTTGTAGAAATAATGGTACTGGTGAGTCAGCAAAGGTGTAGACCCACTGTAGTCCTTGTAGAAATGGCCAGCAGCCATCTGTTGCGACTGTGCAGGTGCACAATAACCATCGAAGAGTCTTGCAGAGAATATAGCAAGTCCATAAACCACCACTTGTGCACTCACAAAGTGTTTGGAATTGTCCTTAGAACCAGCAATGCTGTTATCCAGTCCCTTGCTGAATTATTAACACACGTGCAAACACTATCAGTCCCTACTTCTCACATGTTGTCCATGTACTATGACCAACAGAAACGTGTGCAGTGAAATGTTACTTAATTTGAAGAACTAGTAACAATTACAATTTGGTAACATAAAAATACAATAACAAAGGTACAAAATACATCATTAAAGAACATAATAATACAGATAACATTTGTAGTACAGGCTTTACAAAAGAATCGAAATAACATATACGTCAGTGTTCCAGGAATTATGACATGAGTACATACATAAAAGATCAGAATAACTTTCGAAACACCAACTTCACACATGAGCATTAACACAAAACAGAATAAATAATGTCTAAACATCTTTACAAAGTAAATAACATATTATTAATGCCAATTATATTCGAGGATAACAGTATTCCTCATCATAGAGAATGTAGCTTAATATTAAAAGAAGAAAAAATTCTATGAAACTACACAGAGACAGGAAGAAAACAAATACACAAGGGTACACAAACACATAGTGGGATAACACCAATAGGAAAGGACAGGGTTCGTTTTCAATGTAACATTTGGTACTGCAGTCCAACCCAAAACTTCATATATCTTTCCTCTTATTTCATCCTTTGTTTCCACCAAAAAAATTCTATCTAAGCATGCTTTCTGTATTTATATGTTGACACATTTCTTACCTCAACATTTATTTCCAAGAAAATCCTACCTAAACCTGTTTTCTCAATGCATTTCTTCCAATTCATCGCAACTCATTCTCTTAGAGGCTACCCCCTCTTAAGCTAACTTAAATCTACTGAGCTCAGATGCTAAACTAAGGGACGAGGCAATGCAGCAGCACAAAATAAGTAACACAAACAGCAATGACCAAAAAATTGGAAAATTGCAAAGCAAGCTACAGTAAATCTAAATTACCAAGCAATGCAACATTACAACTAATATGAGCCAATGTGAAGCAACAAGAAAAATAAGTCAGTAGTAAAACTAGCTTAACAGAGTAACACAATTTAAAATTCAGTAGCACTATGCCTGGCAAACAGTAGCAGCAAATATAAAAAATATAAAAAATATAAAACTTATATCTATACATGACAAAGCTCAAGCAGAAAAGATATTACACTAAAAACAACAATGCAGATAAGGGAAGTGTATATTCACATCTGAATGTCTATGTAATTAAAGTGGTGCACCACAACAACGTATTGTAAAAAAAATATTACCATGTACTTGAAAAGAAAATTATGTGTGCAGTTACTGTTACTAGTCCCTTCTTCTTGTTCTTTCCTTTCCAGGTGCTTCTTTTTTTTTAAGAATGTGGATTACAAAATTATTATTTAATAGATCTGTTGACAGAAAATGTTTCACATTAGCAAATGCATTTAATTTTATAAAAGCAATGCTGCAACAGAGTTGGAAACTAGATATCAAATCAAATAAGCAACTATGAAAAGCAAAGCATAAAAATATCATTCAATAGTCATGTGACATTTCATAAGTTAGTAGAAATTCTCTCAACTCTCGTAGAAAGACGCTTGTCGTAATCAGGTGTGCAGATGTATCTTTCCAAGTAATGAGCGTGCGATGCTTTCTCTAAAGGAATGTCAATGGCGAGGATAATCGCCTGTTTTTTTCTCCACCTAATGGCTTTCTTTTGTCAGACGACTACCTCTCAGCTGGGCGCCAAAAACGCATTACGTCAAGGTCACTTACCTTTCTTAACGAAATATTTACGACAGCAGTTTCCGCTACAGTGGCAGTCTCATATAAAAATATTTCACAGGTCAAGAATTAGCGTTGCAAATCTGTAGAAAGAAAATCCTATAAATATAAGTGTCCAAATAAAATATTCGTCAGCATTGTGATACAGTCACGCATTTACGCACATTTCATAACTCTTAAAGTACGATTCTTGGTTTCCAACATACTTCCTATTCCTCATATACGGTAGCATCATCTTATTGATCATAAACATATCTCAACAGCATAGTACACATCGTCGTCGTAATAATAACATCATAACACCTCAGTCAAATCTCAAAAACGTCGTAGCTTTCTGTAATAATTTCAAAACCTAAAAAAAATTCTCTGCTCATGTCAAAAGTGTCATCTGCCTCAAACGTACTTTAAAAATCATGACTCCATACCAAATATATCATTCAAAGCTCTCATAGTATCACAATGATTCCGAAAAAATATGAACAGTTTACAAAGTACAGACAAAATACGGTTTCATAAGTGTGAAGTTATACAACTGTGTAATTGCGTAAACATCTGTCACTGATCTAATAACAAAATGTTTGTCTCTCTCAGTTAAATGATCAGATAGCTGTGTAATTTGTGTGTTAGAGAAATATGGTACCGATGTGTAAAGTTGTATAAGCAAATACCATATTAGCTAAGGTTCCTTGTGGTTGCCACACACATGGTACACAAAGTAAGCGTGTACCCCCGTGAGGATAAATGTAATTATACACCCAGGTGTTACAAATTACAGCAATGGAATGAAATGTATCACGGAAAACTTTCTTTGTAATTAAAAAAAAATCTTTAAAAATAAGTGTTTTAAGTATAAGATTAATCACTGAAATGCGTGTCCTGTAGCGCTAAATGTGCATCTTGTTGTAAGATAATCTCTGTGGAAGTGTCGTAGTTATTTTCCTCCGAAAGCTAAGTTCTGCAGAAGCCAATGTACTTACCACATGATAAACAAAAGTGAAATGCTTTGCGTATAGATATCGTAGTTATTATGCTTATTGGCGTGATGAAGAAAGTACTGTACAGTAACGTATTGTTATGCAACGAAAAAGGCTGTCTCATTGTTGCTATACCACAAAAGTTACTACTAAAACATGTTTTTCTTCCTAGAAGAATTCAGAAAACTGTGCAGATATAAAACAGATACACTGCAAAAGCAACATTGTAAATTGTCACTCATTAGTAGCGTCGTGATAACATCGTGTAGCTGTCACATAAACTAACCACTGTGTCCTCTGGTATCTCACAGAAAGTACTTTAAACCCAGAATGTATTTTCAAGTAAACCAAAATGTTGCATTAAAATCTCATTAGCAGTACCAGTATGTGTCCTAAGTATGTAAGCCTGATAGTCATTCCATAATCGTGCAACTAACAAGCAAGAATGTACACACACAATAACACTGTGACGTCTGTTCACTCTAACAATGCATTCGTCATTTCTGTTTCAATAAGTTCTCTTGGTGCTTGACTGGATATTTAACTTCAAACATTGTTGCATGTTAACAGATTCTTAAGTCTAACACAGCATACTAGTAATGTAAAGGGAAAAGTTATATGGCAAAGACAAAGTTAAAAAGCAGATTATCTTTCAATAAACGGTTTTACATGTGAAATGTGGTGTAAACCTTTACTCTTCCTAGTACGCAGATTTTCAACTTCAAAGCAATTATCATGTTGTTTACATCGGTAAAGATTGCTAAATCTTTTCTCAAGGCTAGCGTCTTTGTTATTTTTCCCTGAGCCAGCGGCCGCACGCAGCTGCCTGCTGTGCGAGTCATTGTCTGTCTCTTTGTTGGCGCGCGTCGTTATTGGGATTAGGAGACCTAACTTCTACAAATTCACTCTGACGAGCAGGCCCTGCTCTGTTCGAATCCTGCCAGTTCTGATGCAAATCAGATCTGTCGTTACGATCATATCGTCTGTCGTCATGTCGGTAGTTCCTGTAGTTTCTTTCTTGTCGGTCATGTGGTGGAGAATTTCTCCCGGAATCGTAACTGCGCGCTGAACTGTTGCATCTGAAGTTATTTTGTCTCCCTTGATAATAATTGTTTTGGTTTCCATATTGTCTGTTTCTATGGTTATCTCTGTCATATTCATAATTACGGAAGAGCGATCTTTCTCTGTAACTATTACTCTGGCAGTGGTTGTCATACGGGTGGTGTCTGTTTTGGTCACGATTTACGTTGTGAGAATAGCCTTGTCGCGCCCAGTTATTATTTCTTTCATCGCGGAATTGCGACGGATGTGACCTGTAATTGTTGTATTCCTCTTTTCGCATCCGGCGACTGTCTGTGTCAATTTCTAATTCTTGTAGGAGTCCCTGAAAAGCTTCAATGTCATCTTTGCAACGTCCTGCCAAAATAATGTGTCGTAAATGTTCAGGTAATTTCATTAAGCAAATGCGGATGAGTTCTGAGGGGCTGTATGGGTTTGAAAGATACTGATTCTTATGCAACATGTCTTAAAAATATTTCATAAGACTGGAAAATTCAGATTGTTCGAAACGTTTCATCATTATGATGCTATGTTTTACTCGGTCTTGTGTGGCTTGAGACCAATATGCTGAGAGGAAGGCATGGTAAAACTCTCCTTCACTGTGGCAATCGTGAATGACCGATCGCATTCTTACAGCTGGTTCATTCTCCAAGTAGCCACACATAAATTCTAATCTGTGTTCTAACGACCAGTTGGGAGGAAAACAATGCGAGAATTGATGGAGCCATGCTTGTGGATGAATGTCGTTGCCAGAATTCTTAAATGTTTTGAATTTACGTGTAGTAATGAACAGCTTATAGTCAAAATCGTCATGTCGGCGAGTCGCATGTCGGTCATTGTTACTTCGTTTCGGCGGTTCCATCTCAAAATCCAATGCGCCTTGCCAATTTCTTTCATAATTTCCGAAGTGTCCTGTGTTATTATTTTGTGGTTGTTCCGTATTTCTATGTCCCTCTTCCCGTATTGGAGCGCAAGTGTCCTCTGAAATACGTAATTCTTGTATTACCTGTGTCAGCTGATCTTGTACTTCCCGGATTTCTCTTTGGTGTTGTGTATTAATTTGATTCTGATTTTGTTTGAATTTCCTAATTTGTTCGTACTCTTCTGTGTCATTAAAGACTACCGGTCTTGCGTCAATCAGATTATCATCTACCTTCGCAGATAGATTAGTGAACTGATCCAAAAGTTCGGCTACTTTCTCCGATAGTGT
Source organism: Schistocerca americana (assembly GCF_021461395.2). NCBI lineage: Eukaryota > Metazoa > Arthropoda > Insecta > Orthoptera > Acrididae > Schistocerca > Schistocerca americana. Next base: position 444,699,861 of record NC_060126.1, read on the forward strand.
ACTTATTTCCTCAGTGTGTTTTTCTGAACCAAGTTTCAGAGTATCTACTGTGTCCTTAAAGTTTTCCTGAGTTTTTGCAAGTTGCGTAACCGAATCGGTAGATGCAACTGAGTCAAATTAAGCTTGCAAGGTCTCATGATTTTCATGAACAATAATTTGCAGTTCTTTTATGGCTGCTTCGTGATTCTGTAATGCATTTTCATGCCGCGAAAAAATAGGTTGAAAATGCTCACAAATTTGTGTTTTTACGTCATTACAGACTTTTTGACATTTCGATTCAATGTTATGTAACTCAGTAGTTAAATCTTCACGTGTTTGTTCAAGTGTGGTGTCTAACTTTTGAAGATTTTGTTCCATTGTGTCTAACTGTTGCTGCGTTTGTCTCTGGTGTTGTTCCATTGTGTCTAACTTTTTAAGGTTTTGTTCCACTGTGTCTAACTCATTAAGATTTTGTCCCATTTGTTTCTGATTTTGTTCAAGTGTTGTGTCTAACTTTTGTAGCTTTTGTCCCATTTCTTGCATTAACCGTAATAACAATGCACTGGTGTCTGAAACATGTTCCTCAGTTCTTTTCGGCAGTGAATTTGCACCGGCAACATTGACATTTTGACAAGCAGAAAATGTGTCTTGACTTATTTGAGAAAACGGTGAGGACCCAAAACCTGAATCTGCAGTATTTGCAAGATTGTGTCCTGTCATTCCCGATTCCTGAGGCGAGCTGTTGCCGACCGATCGATCGATAATGCTTCCCTGTGCACTACCTGTTTCAATGTCTACACCATTGTTTGCAGCCCACTCCATTTCCCTATGCACAATTACCAAATTACTACTTTGAACATCAGTTAATTCATTACTCGGTGGCGCTAACACACTGCTTTCGTCTTCACTGTCATTTCTCAGTTTACTTTGGAGCCTAGTATTACGTTTTTCACACGCCATAATTGTCACAATATTTCACACGATAACACAGAAAAGCACAATTTGAAGAGCAAAATAAAGTAACATAGCAAGGGATATAATGTCTACTTAATTGCAAGCGCAGCTGCGAAATACTTGGTGCAAATCTACATGCATGCCACACCTGTTTTACTGTACAACAATGAAAGACTGCAACTACAAAGGAGATTCTCTCTACAATCACGCGCCAGCAATTAACAAAATCTACACTAATTACACAAACTACAAGAAAAAATCAGAAGATTCCAGTGAGGTATCCTCGGCTAAGGGTCGACATATGAAACGTCCCCTTTGAACAATTATACATGACTGTGCTTAACCTGACACACAATATTTTTAGCGCAACGCAATCTGACTTTCAAAATTCCCTACAAAAGAATGGCCCTCACTATCATTAAACTATACCTTTCACAAATCACTTACCTCACAAAAATCTTCGCTGCTCAAGCTACTGCAATACAGCGAGCGCCACTACTGCCAGCTAAATAGAAGATTCAAACTATGGAAGGCACTAACTACTGATAGGGATAGTTAGCAAATGAAAGATATTAATAGAGAACAAACAATGTATTTACCTTGATATCATCATATATAAATATAGCAGTTCATGACAAATTTCAAAACTCCGCCATCTCTCTCCCCACATCCACCACTGCTGGCGGCTCACCTCCAACTGCGCAACGCTACGCGCTGTTCACAGCCAGCTGCCTAACACTACAATGGCGAGTATTACAACAATGCAAAGCAGACACAGACTGCACACAGCACAGCCAGTGATTTTCATACAGAGGTGGCGTTACCAATAAAAAAAACCTAAACAGCCTACTTACACCCTTAAGAAAAGCTACTGCCAGAGCTGTGTATGATCAAATGGTGTGTGATTATTTTGTGAAAGTAGGGAAGCCAAAGAGAATACTATCAGATAATGGTGTTCAGTTTTGCTCAAAAATGTGGAAGGATGGGATAACTGAGAAACAGGTAGAAGTGGTCCATATCTCAGCTTATCACCCATCAAGCAATCCGGCAGGAAGATATATGCGTGAGATAGGTCGGTTATTTAGGATGTACTGCCATAGTAACCACAAGAAGTGGGGCATGTATGTGAGTGAATTCGAAGAAATCATGAATTCATTAACAAACGAGAGCACTGGATTTACTCCAGAAGAAATCCTGAAAAAGACGAGAAGTAAAAGTCTAGTAGAAGACCTACTAGAATTTCCAGATAGAGTTGAATTAGACTATGATAGTAAAAAGAACTTAGTAAAAGACAAGATGAGAAAACAAGCAGATGCGAGAATTTGTCGTCATGACGAAAAAGTAAGGAATCCTAAATTCAAAATAGGTGATCTCATTCTTGTAAAAACACATGAAAAGTCAAGTGAAATTAACAACGAGATCAGCAAATTTAAATATATATAATGGACCATTTAAAATAGTGTCCATACCCAATGTGAATGCTTATTATTTAGAGTACCCATTAACAGGCAAACGCCTGGGAGTAAGAAACATAGTGGATCTCAAAAGGTATGAACCACGAATTCTACCAGATTGAAAATAAATATATAAATAAATATTAAAGTAAACCAATATGTAAATAGTTTTGTTTCTTTTGTTCTATGTGAAAGGTAAATGTTCACTAAAATATGTTGCAGTATTCTAATGAAACTTCTAGTTTAAGTAGAGACTAAACAGACTGGGAAAGACTGAGCTTCTAAGAAAGCCTTAATAGATGTGTAAATAAGTGTTGTGGAAGAGGTAGAAAAGTGAGGAGGTAAAGTGAAAAGGACGGGCTCTAAAGTAATAGGCGCATAACGTGTGTTTCACTTGCCTGAGATAAAAGAAGTGTATTTAAAATTTTTGTAAAAAAGATGTTTAAAGTGTACTGTGTTTAGAAGTAAGAAAATTGGAAAGAATATATGTAAATCATTTATGTAATGTTTAGCAGGAAAGATAGAAAGAATTGGTGTTTAATTTTAAATAAGTAATATAAGTACCGAGGTGTATCAGTAAGAAAGGGAAAACCCTTGCTAAAAAGCTTAACGAAAATTTCAGATTCATTATAGGAGAGACTTCTCATTGAATTATCACTGTTAGATACTTCAATAAGAAGTGGGGCATGTGTAACGGAACTGAAATGATGGTGGGCTGACAGTAATTTGGAGCCCGCGCGTCGGAAACGGGCGCGCTGGTGTGAGACTGCCAGGGAGTGCACCCTGATGCCATCTATTGGCGAAACTGGGAATTAGCGCTGCCTCTCAGACAATGCACTAAGCTCTCGGAGTCAAATGTATTCTTTTTCTTGGTAATTATAAGTTATTACTGTATGATTTAATGTTATAAAGCGCTAGTAGTAAATTATTATGACTGGTATGAACTCCAGGGTAATAAATATAAATATTCTTAAATACTAAATGATTTCGGTGAAAAGGTGGTAGGGGAACGCCCCCACTCTTGGTGATACGAGCGTAGCTAGAGGTAGCTGGAGACACAGGGACTGAACAATGGAATGGCCTGGGGAGTGTTGACGTGATCGGACGTGCATAACTGTGCTCACGCAAAAGTGATTGTGCAACAGCGAAGAGGAGAATATCGTCACCGTTTGGGGAGTAGAACGCTACGAATGGTTGTCGAAGCCGTCTCTATGCCACTGGGGCTGATTGTAAGAGTTCCTGCGCCCAGATTTTATGGCGGACGTGCAGTAGCTTATACGAGTGCTACAGCTCGTAGTTCCAGCCGCCATTAAGGGCATGAGGCGTGAAGAGCTGCGTTAGCCACATGCATCCCACCACCAGCACCGACACGTCTACCCAAGGCAAGACTGCTTGCAATTGTTAAGTCGAACTTTGTATACATGTAAAAGGAGAATACCAGTTTTCTTTTGTGCAAGTGCAGAGGACAGAATATAGTAATGAGTAAAATTACGACGCATGTTGTTCCTTGTAAAGTGTAGTAACCTGAAATATAGTGTAGTGAAATCAGACTGAGGCCACCATCGCCTCTTTCATTTACAATTCTTTTGGTTGTAGAATACTTTAGCGTATAAGAATGTTGAAAAGAGCAATGGTCACACCAGAATGAGTCGCCTATTTATAGTTACTTAAATTTTTCTGAGTAACCTTTCAAGTAAAGTCACTTAACTAATTCTATATCAATTGTCCAAAGAGTAATATCCAAAATCATTAAATAAGTTGAAGGATAGACTTTTGTTAACCTAAGTCGCATAAGTTGTCTTGGTGGTAATTACCAAGCCAACTCACAGAAATTGAGAGAGTATTTGCTTGGTAGAATCACCTAGAATGATCAGAAATAGTAATATTCAGAATTAAGTTTAAATTCAACTCAAGCCGTTTCACTTTGAAACGAGCCAAAAAACTGATTTATTCTTTTGCTCCTTCAGAGCTGGCGACCGTAGTTATTAGTATTTTCAGGAGGATTCGACGGTAAGTCTGCTGCTCTCGTCGTGCTGATAGGATTACCCACTGCTGCTAGCAGTGGTGATTGGATACATAAGCTCACGACCAAGTTAAGTGGGTCAGGTAGGCAGTGTTACCGTGTGAACTGTAGGGCACTGTAGGCCGTGGATCGAACCCGTTCAATCATCACAGCTCTTTGGGAAATAGTCCGGTTAGGAGTGTACTAATCATTAGGTAAATACTGGCGAGTAACGGTCAAAAATGTATACGCAAGTGAATTTAGCAAGGTCCATGTAGCACCTAATTAATGTGGTGCAATGGCGAGGGTAGGAGTGGAGTAAAAGTGAGCTGAGCTTGTGGCAGCTGTGCTGTCTTCAGAGATTAATAACGTGAATTCACTACTACCTCTTACCATTAGGGCTGAGCTATTTACGGTTAAAATACGTAGCAGTAAGCGCAAAGGCGTGACAGCTACAAGTCCGTATTGGCTTTATACATACGGAAGTAGGAAGCGGGTCATTCCGTCAGTGAAGGGGTTAAAACAACCGAGTCAGTTGAGAACATATCCCATTTACTGATGGAAAGATTCGGCGGTTCGGTCGCAAGCAGCATGGACTATCAGCTCGGAGACCATGGCGGCGGTTACCCTTGACCCTGCATCACAGACAGGAGCGCCTGCGAAGGTGTACTCAACGGCGAACCTAGGTGCACGAATGGCAAAACGTCATTTTTTTGGTTGAATCGAGGTTCTGTTTATAGCATCGTGATGGTCGCATCCGCGTTTGGCGACATCGCGGTGAACGCACATTGGAAGCGTGTATTCATCATCGCCGTACTGGCGTATCACGCAGCGTGATGGTATGGGGTGCCATTGGTTACACGTCTCGGTCACCTCTTCTTCGCACTGACGTCAGTTTGAACAGTGGACGTTACATGTTCGACTGCTGCCCTGGCCAGCACATTCGCCAGATCTCTCACCAATTGAAAACGTCTGGTCAATGGTGGCCGAGCAATTAGCTCGTCACAGTACGCGAGTCACTACTCTTGATGAACTGTGGTATCGTGTTAAAGCTGCATGGGCAGCGGTACCTGCACACGCCATCCAAGCTCTGTTTGACTCTATGCCCAGGCGTATCAAGGCCGTTATTACGACCAGAGGTGGTTGTTCTGGGTACTGATTTCTCAGGATCTATGCACCCAAATTGCGTGAAAATGTAATCACATGTCAGTTCCAGTATAATATACACTCCTGGAAATTGAAATAAGAACACCGTGAATTCATTGTCCCAGGAAGGGGAAACTTTATTGACACATTCCTGGGATCAGATACATCACATGATCACACTGACAGAACCACAGGCACATAGACACAGGCAACAGAGCATGCACAATGTCGGCACTAGTACAGTGTATATCCACCTTTCGCAGCAATGCAGGCTGCTATTCTCCCATGGAGACGATATTAGAGATGCTGGATGTAGTCCTGTGGAACGGCTTGCCATGCCATTTCCACCTGGCGCCTCAGTTGGACCAGCGTTCGTGCTGGACGTGCAGACTGCGTGAGACGACGCTTCATCCAGTCCCAAACATGCTCAATGGGGGACAGATCCGGAGATCTTGCTGGCCAGGGTAGTTGACTTACACCTTCTAGAGCACGTTGGGTGGCACGGGATACATGCGGACGTGCATTGTCCTGTTGGAACAGCAAGTTCCCTTGCCGGTCTAGGAATGGTAGAACGATGGGTTCGATGACGGTTTGGATGTACCGTGCACTATTCAGTGTCCCCTCGACGATCACCAGTGGTGTACGGCCAGTGTAGGAGATCGCTCCCCACACCATGATGCCGGGTGTTGGCCCTGTGTGCCTCGGTCGTATGCAGTCCTGATTCTGGCGCTCACCTGCACGGCGCCAAACACGCATACGACCATCATTGGCACCAAGGCAGAAGCGACTCTCATCGCTGAAGATGACACGTCTCCATTCGTCCCTCCATTCACGCCTGTCGCGACACCACTGGAGGCGGGCTGCACGATGCTGGGGCGTGAGCGGAAGACGGCCTAATGGTGTGCGGGACCGTAGCCCAGCTTCATGGAGACGGTTGCGAATGGTCCTCGCCGATACCCCAGGAGCAACAGTGTCCCTAATTTGCTGGGAAGTGGCGGTGCGGTCCCCTACGGCACTGCGTAGGATCCTACGGTCTTGGCGTGCATCCGTGCGTCGCTGCGGTCCGGTCCCTGGTCGACGGGCACGTGCACCTTCCGCCGACCACTGGCGACAACATCGATGTACTGTGGAGACCTCACGCCCCACGTGTTGAGCAATTCGGCGGTACGTCCACCCGGCCTCCCGCATGCCCACTATACGCCCTCGCTCAAAGTCCGTCAAATGCACATACGGTTCACGTCCACGCTGTCGCGGCATGCTACCAGTGCTAAAGACTGCGATGGAGCTCCGTATGCCACGGCAAACTGGCTGACACTGACGGCGGCGGTGCACAAATGCTGCGCAGCTAGCGCCATTCGACGGCCAACACCGCGGTTCCTGGTGTGTCCGCTGTGCCGTGCGTGTGATCATTGCTTGTACAGCCCTCTCGCAGTGTCCGGAGCAAGTATGGTGGGTCTGACACACCGGTGTCAATGTGTTCTTTTTTCCATTTCCAGGAGTGTATTTGTCCAATGAATACCCGTTTATCATCTGCATTTCTTCTTGGTGCAGCAATTTTAATGGCCAGTAGTGTACTTGGTGTTCATGAATTCTCTCCATGAATAGCAAGTTGTTTAATGGTCGACAAGAAATTCGATATGTGTTCAGGCCCATAGGCACATCGTTGCTGCTCCTTTCTTAACATTTCGTATTTTCACTTCTTTTGTTTTATCAGTGTATTTTCATGATGTACAACTTCATGTTGTTTACCGATAGCAGCAATCCGAAAGCGTTTGCCTTAAACGCATAAATTACGTTCGTCGCTTTACAAGTCCACGAGATACGCATCAGATGCATAGAATATCAGGTGCTCATTATCACAGGTCCGACTTACAAGCTTCACAGTATAATGCACAACTCTGATATCTGACATACAGAATAAGCTTCATCTTTGGTCCTCTTATATTATATTGTACCTGTGGAGTAATTTTAAATGTACAAGTAACTGTGCAACTTGATTACGTAAAGCACAATTAAGGAACGGATAATTGTTTGCTGACGTTATGTTATTAAAACGTCACCCTTCGGCATCTTGGTAAAATTGTAACAATTTTAGATCATATATTCCGTTGTTTGATTTGCGAATTTAGAAATGTGGCACCTAAGCTTCTCGAAACAGGGGCGCTGATTCCTCATCCTCTCATTCGTGTGCAGATCTAAATAACGTATAACACTGAGTTGTCAGAAGCCATGAGATAGGGATATCCACTTATACAAATGGTGACAGAATTTCGTAAACAAGGTATAAAAGGGCAGTGCATTGCCGGAACTGTCATTTTGTACTCAGGTGATTCATATGAACAGGTTTCCGGCGTGATTATGGCCGCACGACGAGAATTAAAGACTTTGAACGGGGATGGCAGTTAGAACTGGATTCATAGGCCATTCCATTTCGGGAATCGTTAGGGAATTCAGTATTTCGACGTCTACAGAGTCAAGAGTGTGGCGAAGAGACCAAGTGTGAGGCGTTACCTCCCACCACAGACGACGGAGAGAAGTCAGTGCCAACAGGCAAGAAACTCTGAGTTAAATATACGCAGAGATGAGAAGCCTCTCGTGGGTTCGTGACCATGGCAACTGGAAAACCATAGTCTGGTCAGATGAGTCCCGATTCCAGCCGGTAAGAGCTGATGGTAGGTTCTGAGTGTGGCGCAGACCTTACGAAGCCATAGGCCTGGGTTGCCAACAAGACACTGTGCAGGCTGGTGGCGGCTCTTATAACGTTGTGGCCTGTACAGGGCAAAAACTGTTGAGGAAGACAGAGAGTGGCACATATAATTGAGGACGTAGGGTGCAAATGCTGCTCTGAGACGAAAAGATTCGGACAGAAGAATTCGTGGCGGTCCGCATCAAATCAGTCAGAAGACCAAAAAAAAAAAAGAAAATTTAGCATTGGGACGCGCTGCCCAGGGACATCGCATTCGAGGACACATTCCGAGACCAGCTCCCTTAAATATTAATATTTTATAATTTTACATTTTATGATCTGATTTATAATAATATCTACAAGTAATCACTGCTGTATCTTAAACAACGAAGGACAGAAACCTCCAGGCACCCCCATTCCACGTGGGGCCATAGGGGGCAATGGTGTCCGCCGCCTCATCCGCGTAGTCAAATTTCGTTACCCGCTGGGGGCCGACGGTACCGGCAAAGTGGACCGAATGGAGCACTACGGCTCGCACAAAATGTATCAGATGGTGGGTCCGAGTTGTTTATATGCAGCCTTGAAAAAAAAAGCCTTGTCTGTTTTGTTTTGTTGTACGTGCCGAGGAAAACTGTGAGGGACGGGAAAAACCCACCGTGGTACAACAACAAAGTTAGGAAACTACTGCGAAAGCAAAGAGAGCTTCACTGCAAACTTAAACGCAGCCAAATCCCCTCAGACAAACAGAAGCTAAACTATGTTAAAGTCAGTGTAAGGAGGTCTATGCGTGAAGCGTTCAGTGAATTCGAAAGTAAATTTCTATGTACCGACTTGACAGAAAATCCTAGAAAGTTCTGGTCTTACGTTAAATCAGTAAGTGCATCGAATATCACATCCAGACACTCTGGGATGATAATGGCATTGAAACAGAGGATGACACGCGTAAAGCTGAAATACTAAACACCTTTTTCCAAAGCTGTTTCACAGAGGAAGACCGCACTGCAGTTCCTTCTCTAAAACGTCGCACGAACGAAAAAATGGCTGACATCGAAATAAGTGTCCAAAGAATAGAAAAGGAACTGAAATCACTCAACAGAGGCAAGTCCACTGGACCTGACGGGATATCAATTCGATTCCACACATAGTACGCGAAAGAACTTGCCCCCCTTCTAACAGCCGTGTACCGCAAGTCTATAGAGCAACGGAAGGGTCCAAATGATTGGAAAAGAGCACAGGTAGTTCCAGGTTTCAAGAAGGGTCGTCGAGCAGATGCGCAAAACTATAGACCTATATCTCTGACATCGATTTGTTGTAGCACTTAGAACATGATTTTTGCTCGCGTATCATGTCATTTCTGGAACCCACAATCTACTCTGTAGGAATCAACATGGATACCAGAAACAGCGATCATGTGAGACCCAACTCGCTTTATTTGTTCATGAGACCAAGAAATTATTAGATACAGGCTCCCAGGTAGATGCCATTTTCCTTGACTTCCGGAAGGCGTTCGATACAGTTCCGCACTGTCGCCTGACAAACAAAGTAAGAGCCTACGGAATATCAGACCAGCTGTGCGGCTGGATAGAAGAGTTTTTAGCAGACAGAACACAGCATGTTGTTCTCAATGGAGAGACGTCTACAGACGTAAAAGTAACCTCTGGCGTGCCACAGGGGAGTGTTATGGGACAATTGCTTTTCACAATATATTATAAATGACCTAGTAGGTAGTGTCGGAAGTTCCATGTGGCTTTTCGCGGATGGTGCTGTAGTATACAGAGAAGGTGCAGCATTAGAAAATTGCAGCGAAATGCAGGAAGATCTGCAGCGGATAGGCACTTGGTGCGGCGAGTGGCAACTGACCCTTAACGCCGGCCGGATAGCCGAGCGGTTCTAGGCGCTACAGTCTGGAACCGCTCGACCGCCACGCTCGCAGGTTCGAATCCTGCCTCGGGCATGGATGTGTGTGATGTCCTTATGTTACTTAGATTTAAGTAGTTCTAAGTTCTAGAGGACTGATGACCTCAGAAGTTAAGTCCCATATTGCTCAGAGCCATTTGAACCATTTTTTTAGCCTTAACATAGACAAATGTAACGTATTGCGAATACATAGAAGGAAGGATCCTTTATTGTATGATTTTATGATAGCGGAACAAACACTGGTAGCAGTTACTTCTGTAAAATAGCTGGGAGTATGCGTACAGAACGATTTGAAGTGGAATGATCACATAAAATTAATTGTTGGTAAGGCGGGTACCAGGTTGAGATTCATTGGGAGAGTCCTTAGAAAATGTAGTCCATCAACAAAAGACGTGGCTTACAAAACACTCTTTCGACCTATACTTGAGTATTGCTCATCAGTGTGGGATCCGTACCAGATCGGGTTGACGGAGGAGATAGAGAAGATCCGAAGAAGAGCGGCGCGTTTCGTCACAGGGTTATTTGGCAAGCGTGATAGCGTTACGGAGATGTTTAGCAACCTCAGGTGGCAGACTCTGCAAGAGAGGAGCTCTGCATCGCGGTGTAGCTTGCTGTCCAGGTTTCGAGAGAGTGCGTTTCTGGATGAGGTATCGAATATATTGCTTCCCCCTACTTATACCTCACTAGGAGATCAAGAACGTATAATTAGTGAGATTCGAGGGCGCACGGAGGCTTTCCGGCAGTCGTTCTTCCCGCGAACCATACGCGACTGGAACAGGGAAGGTAGGTAATGACAATGGCACGTAAATTGCCCTCCGCCACACACCGTTGGATGGCTTGCGGAGTATAAGTGTTGATGGAGGGGTGGGTAGGGGGGAAGGTGAGGGGGTGGTGGTGGTCGTGAGTATGCAGTTCCACATTCTTGAATAAACGCGTAAGGTAAACGTACAAGATATTAAGTAAAATATCTATAATTTTGTTGACATGTTAGACATCCATGAGTACGTGAGCCCTTGGAACGAGCACGTATCTAATCTAACACAGTGTCACAAGGGATGAACTTCGGGGACGCGTCGAAGCAATTTCAACGTAAGAGCCCGCAAAGGACATCCAGAGTTTCTTCCTCGTGGTGTCTCGTCACCTCGAAACAATTATTAGCTCCGATGGTGGAGCCATAGTGTAATATCGTATTAGTATTCTGTCAATAAATCGGGTTAGAAAAGTGGAAGTGCTTGATGGGTTTTGAAAATGGGTTAGCGGATGGCTCAGGTTCGTACTTTCCTAGTTCGCCGCGTGGGCGGTCGGCTTAGCAGTGAAGCGTTCGGAACCCTCCATAATTTGTCCGCCTGGCGACCCGAAGAGCAATCGCGGCCGAGGTTCGCGTGTATACACCGGCGGCGCGCCTGTCGCAGTAATTGAGTACCTGCGGGCTGGCGCCAGTCCCGCGAGAAATCACTGGAACGCCATTTAATCTGGCGCCACCGGCCGAGTCCGGGCGTCCGCGGCTCACCGCAGCAAACGGCAGCCGCGCCAGCCATTTCCAGCGCCCTGAGAACGCTCTGACGAAGACCCCACAAAGCTGCACGCAGAGGCTCGCAGGAGAAACGTGCGCAGTCGCATCTGGGGATGCGCCTCTCTTGCGGGCGAGGTAGCTGGATGTTAGTGGCAACCGGAAGATGGAGCTGCGCAGTGGGTATTGGAAGAGAATTTCATCGCTGTTTCAAAAGGATAACACTTATCGTTTATTTGTTATTTTTATTTTTATTTAATTTTTTGTTAATGATTTCTTGAAGCCTTCAGCTGCGATTTTCTTTATTTCCTGTACGATTGGGGTCAGGGATTTTCTCTGCCTCGTGATGACTGGGTGTTGTGTGCTGTCCTTAGGGTAGTTAGGTTAAAGTAGTTCTAAGTTCTAGGGGACTGATGACCTCAGAAGTTAAGTCCCATCGTGCTCAGAGCCATTTGAACCTAAAATAGCGTGAACACCTCGAACTAATTTATGAACATAACATGATGTCATACGAGCAACGACTTATATGACATAATCTGTTACCAAAAAATCATCTATAAAATACTTGAAAATGGCTTAAGGCCGAAATTGTACAATCGTACAGAAAATAAAGAAAATGGCAGCTGAAGGCTTCAAGAACTCTTTCAAAAAATTCATCGCAGCTGCGGACCCTATCGCATTGAAAATTATTTACCGTTTAGATTATTACCAAGAGATCACTGCCTGACAAAAGAATGAAGCATCCGGAAGAAATGGTCGAATGTGAGTGTAACTTCGTATTTGTAAACACAATCAGTGGGTATGTAAGAGATCAGAGTTGCAATCCCTTTATACAGGTAGAATGGCCTGCTAGGATATAAACTATAAGGGCGGTGAACAGCGTAGGATATTGAGTGATCACTGCGACGGATAAGCAAATGCTGTGTAGTAGTGTAAGACAGAATTATTAACATCAGACGGAGTTTGAAAAGGGCCTCGTTGTTGATCTCCATTTTATCTGTTTATCGAACCGTACAACACCTAGATTTTTTAGGCATTCGGATGTGATTGTTGCCATTGTTGGAGTGTTCATCCACGTCTGACGACCACAAGCGGGGACTGCTATGTTGTTTGTTTGTTTATTAGTTTTATCTAGCCTCCAGAGTTTGTACTCTGTTTAGCCGTCGAGAACACGTGTTTACATAGAATACATAATTGTACAGAGAAATTACATAAATGCGTATTTACAGAATTGAAAGCTGAAGCCGTCAATTTTTTCCACGAAAAATGTTTAACAAAAAAATGGCTCTGAGCACTATGCGACTTAACTTCTGAGGTCATCAGTCGCCTAGAAATTAGAACTAATTAAACCTAACTAACCTAAAGACATCACACACATCCATGCCCGAGACAGGATTCGAACCTGCGACCGTAGCGGTCGCTCGGCTCCAGACTGTAGCGCCTAGAACCGCACGGCCACTCCGACCGGCAATGTTTAACAAATGAATGATAAATAAAGTAGGCATATTTACGTTATCAATTCGCTCTGTTCCTTAAATTTAACCGTAGATTATACAGATTGTTCTCTGTGACTCTTAAGAAAACTGACACTTTATACAGGTGAATGTTTTTAGAAACGAAAGGAGAAGACGCTGACAGAGGAAGGAGGTAACCCACACTCATCAAAGTCTTCATAAATTCCGATCGTTCATTGTCAAATTTGGAACACGAAAGCAAGATGTGGTTTACATCAGCTTCCGGCTCAGAATCATACTCACATGCACGGGGATCGTAAATGTTGATTCTATACAGACGTATAGGAAACGAGGGCAAAAACTATAGAGGAAGACAGAGATTGGAATACATTCAGCAAAAAATTGAGGACGTAGGCCGCATCAAACCAGTCAGAAGACTTATGGAAAAACAGAGAGAGAGAGGAAACGAGGCATCATTTAAGCGGAGTCGATGACAGTGGAAATCTTAGATCGGTTGAAATGTGTCCTCGTAAACAACAGTCTTGTAGGAGTTTGAGGTTACAATGTCGCATAATACCCACCTGTCGTTCGCCGGAACATATTCCGAATTTCTGGCCGTTGCTGTTTTCCGTGGCTCCTGACATCACGTATGTAGCCTGCTTATGGTGTAATTGCAAATCGAGAGCAGTTCCTGTAGATGTAGCTTGCTTCGCACAGATCTTAACTTCTTCATTATAGCGGGAACGAAGCACATTTACATCTGCCATCCCAGAACAAGTGAAGGACTTCCTGTCGCAGGCTAACAGCACCAGAGCAGGAAATTACCGTCCCGCGTAGGCACACAACGCAGACACAGACGGCTGCGTTTGGAGTGATTCCGTGACAGAGAAACATGGAATGCTGATAAATGGCATCGCATGCGGTTCAGTAATGTCTAGCAGTTCTGTACTATCCTATGTGACGATCGCCGGCAAGTTTGGTGGGGATTTGGGATGCGGTTCCATTCTTCCAATGTTCTGGAGAGGCAAAGAGGCGTTATTCCTGGTGTCACGTTTCGAGGAGCCATCATGTATAACTGTAGGTCAAGGCTGGGAGTAACAGAGATAACGCTGACATCACGGACACCTAGCGTCCTCATACGTTACCTCTCATGCGACGGTAGTGCTATTTTTCAACAGGACAATGCTCGGCCACACATAACTCGATTTTCTATGAACTGTCCGCGTATTGTTGACGTATTCCTGTCACCAGAAAATTCCACAGATCCGATCCAGATATAACATGTGCGAGAGCAGCTCGGACGTCAACTCTCTCCCAATGCAAGTATGCAGCAAATCAAGGACAAGGTACCACAACAGTTGTGGACCAGTTTACCTCAGTAGTTGATACAATGGCCTTACTACACCCTTCCCAACCGAATCAGTGCTTTCCTCCAGGCAAGAGAGGATGAAACATCCTAGAGATGTAGATCTGACTGACATGACATACCCCTGAAACCCGTGAAGTTTCATGTCCTCCTCTACAACTGGGTGTCTCACTTTTTTTGTCAGGCATTGTGCATGAAACAACGTAGCACATTCATTAGTTATGTAACTCTTCAAAATGGCATAATACACCGAAATCACGATAGTGGTGAATAAAAACATTGCAAGCGGAACATTTTCTCGGTTCTAAAATGTAGGACTGTGGTCCAAGTACACAGAAAAAATTTTCATCTCTGTAATTTATCTGCCCAGACGAATAGAAATGCCAACCTAGTCTTACTGGTTGGCGTATTGACCGTCCAAGTTCTCTTCACAGTAATTAGCAGCATTACTACTACTGCCATGTGGTAGTACAGGGTAGCTAAGAAATAAATGGTACATCCTCAGTTGGCCACTCCGATAACAATAAGATAAAGATTTGCTCGAGCCATTTACTGCATCTGATGTACCCGTGTAGTACGCAATTCAGTTCAGTACAGGTGAGTACAGGTGAGTACTGAGGCAGGGCGTTGGGGCTGTCCAACGTGCAACCAGCCTTGGAAAGGCCTATTCCAGACGGAAAGATAGTTTCCAGAAGGATAATGTGATGGCGTGACATGGGTCTGTCACCAGCGTGAATCATAGCGGACCTGAAATGACAGTTCGAAGCCGAAAATATCTGATGAGTTCGTGTAGATCTGCAGCGGAGCCCACAGCCGTATGACCGTCGCCACTCCAGAACATTACAAATTTCTCGCACCAATTGGTCAACTCTGAGACAAAATTGGTTTGAGACGATATATACAGATAATAATACAGTATATAGTACTCATGCATGGATGTTGTTGTTCCATTAACTTCGTCAAGATGCGTGTAACACCAATTTTCGACCTAATTTGTTTCTGTATCGATATTTCTATGTCAATTTGTAGTGTTGCTTATGTATAGTGTTGCATCTTCAATGCAAATTCTTTGACTATGTATACATACTTCAGTTATCTGAATTTTTTGAACGATTTTGTTTAAACTGTGCTTGTGGATTTAAATAACATCTGGAATGATTGTTATACAATGTACTAAAAATAACTTGTTCCATAGTTAAGGAATGTAGGGTTGAATGTAAAAGATGTGGGGAAGCCCACAGCTGCGGAAGTGGCCTGGCGGTGTGGAAAATGTGTGGTAGGTGCGCAAGTGGAAACTCCTCCTTTGTGACGAGTAAGGACTCTGGACTGAGCAGTGCTGTGGTTAACGTCTCGCTAACAGTAGCGGATTATTGTGGCTCATATTCTTGGAGTTTTCAGGTCAGAGGAGCTTAAGAGTAGTATTTATGGACCTCGGATGCTGCATTTGGTGATACTATTTTCATGCCATGGTTTAAATGATGACTAACTGAAACCCTCAGCTGCCGACAGGTGTTGTTGATATACCTTGATGTGGACAGCTGAAAATGTATGCCCGACTGGGACTCGAACCCGGGATCTCCTGCTTATATGGCAGACGCTCTATCCATCTGAGCCACCGAGGACACAGATGAATAGCTCGACTGCAGGGACTTATCCCTTGCACGCTTCCCGTGAGACTCATATTCCCAACTGTCCACAATTCTACATATGTAATGTACATTATAGACATGGACAGAGCGCCTGCCATGTAAGCAGGAGATCCCGGGTTCGAGTCCCGGTCGGGGCACACATTTTCAGCTGTCCACATCGAGGTATATCAACAACACCTGTCGGCAGCTGAGGGTTTCAGTTAGTCATCATTTATTCCAGGGAAAAGCTGCACGGTCATCAACAGTATCTGTTCTTTCGAGAACAGTTACTGTCTTCATATATAATGCCATGGTTTTTGGCCCTATCAAAATATATAATTCTGACGGCAAAAAGATCTGTAACAGGGCGAGGCAAACAGTATTCCCATTACAGCATCGCCGCCATGTAAACAGCCACTGCAAATTACGCCACCTGTGCCACCAGCCTTCCACTAAATTTTTTATGTTTGACACTCTGTAAGCGTACCAGGTATTTGTGAAATTTGGTTGATTTTAATGATAATCGCGGTATTGCTAAGAACTTGATCTTACATCCGTGATTATCCCAGATCACAAACCTGGACAGGAATCTTATTCTAGTGAATTTAATTCCGTGTGTCCTAATTAATTATGGAAAGACTTATTCGGCAGCTGTAAAAATAGTTGTGATTGCTTTCTAACGTGTGGAGTTATAATGTTTAGAGTACAGTTTTAGAGTTTGAGAAATACTCCACTTCCAATGCATTTTTAACTCAATCTGCAGTTATTTTCTTAAATAATTTGCCTTATTTGAGAAGCTGGTTGAAAATAAAAAATTTGATTTGAAGTAAAAAAGATTATTAACTGTTGCATTTATGCACTTGATCAAAATTACAAAGTATTATCAGTGTTCATTTCATGAGATAGTTTTTGAACTTGAGTTTAATACTGTGTTGGCATTTGCACAGCCAACTATATTTTGAGTAGGTTAAAAGACTGCTTATAAAAGCACATTTTTTATTTAAAGAGTTATAATTTGTTGTGCTTTACTTAATTAATAATTATTGGTGAGAATACTTTCCATTTCTCATACATACTTGTGTGGTTTTGTTAATGAGCATGGTTCTTCAAACCATGAAACTTTAAGGGCTCTCATGTACTAGGCTAGTTAGTTAATGAAGCAAAGCAAAAGCTCTTTCAGAGCCAGTGCAGTTAGATTTGCATTCTGTTTAATTGCTTCAAACCGAGCTTAAGAAAGAAATATTTATTGTGTTAGCTATTAAATGCAAGTTGGTTAATGCACAGGCATAGAGATCCTGTAATAAGCAATGATGTTGTAGAGTATGATCATTAACAAACCCCTTGATGTAAATCTGACTCATTTCATCCTCTTCCCTGTTAAGTATTGCTACTAGTTTCATGTGTGTTGGTAATTGGTTCTATAAACTGCTGCATCTGGTTCATTTAAGGTACGTGTTGTTAAGAAGCATATGTTACTGTTTGCTGCCCCATTGGCCATTTTTTTGTCTGACTTCCAAGTTAATAATACATTTACATGCAGGGTTAGGTTACTGTGTTGTAGTGTGAACAGTTATAAAGAAAGGGTTTACTGTGTGTTCCAAGGAAGGTTAGGTTAGTCTTGCCACTGCCTTCTCCTTTATTATATTGCTTGACACAAGAATGCCTAATTAGGCTGGCGACCGGTTTTAATATGTGATGTCACAACTAGCTTTTGTGCTGGGAGAACGTCTGTTCCTGACCCACCTGTTTACTGTTGGTTCTACTCTGCTGGTGTTCCCATTACATTATCTCACGGTCACGACTTTCTCAAAAATTCCTCGCAGAGGTTTCACGTTAGCACCGATTGCCGGTAAGTTGGTCGGTGTTACCGTTACATGCGTCCTGATACTTCAGTTAAAGGTTCCACCACATACTTGAGCGAGCTAAGTTTCAGAATGATAGCAGAATATCTAAGATTAATAAGACAATAGTTTCACTTGTAGGTTCGTTATGCAACTAATTGAACAACGCCGATTCTCATCCAACATATACGACGTTATGATTTTAGTGTTTTGTATAAATAAAGACTTCACAGCAGTCAATTGCAATGATGTTGCTTCTTTGCCTTTCATGGATATCAAGGTTTACTTTAACGTGATAAATTCACAGTATTGCTTCCTATCATAAAGGTTCGTGGTTAGATGTTACTTACATTTCAGGTTCTCATAATTAATAGCAGACTTATTTCACACATGTTACATTTGATAATGGTGACTGAGCCTCACCGACGTTAGTCATGTAAACTTTCTGCAATTTACTGTGACTCTTGTTTGACTACTGTAATGAAGTCAAATAAATTTTAAAAACTTACGTTTCGTCGTGCTCCTTACGACAGTCACGTCTAATTACAAAACATCTTGTTATGTCTCATGAGGTAAACTTTCATCCGGATGTGTTTGTCAATAAACGTAACTTATGATATTAGTAGAGCACAAAAATACAGCATATTCACAGAAAGCCGGCCGGGGTGGCCGAGCGGTTCTAGGCGCTACAATCTGGAACCACGCGACCGCCACGGTCGCAGGTTCGAATCTTGCCACGGGCATGGATGTGTGTGATGTTCTTAGGTTAGTTCTATGGGACTGATGACCTTAGAAGTTTAGTCCCATAGTGCTCAGAGCCATTTGAACTTATTCACGGAAAGGTTCAAATGTTGTCGTCTAATTTGCTATTCGACAGTCCATTGGAGCCGGTAGGCCATATTTCTTCTGAAGGTAACCACAGCCTACTAGTACGTGTCATTCGGAGTTGTATATAGACATATATGGTATAATGGGAGTATGATTTGTTATAGATTGGGAGGTAATGAGTGAGATGGGAGTGAGTTACTGTGAATAGTTCAGTGATATGGAAGGTAACCACGGCCTACTAGTATGTGGCATTCCGAGTGGTATGCGGCCATATATAGTATAATGGGAGTATGATTGTTTATGCATTGGGAGGTAATGAATGAGATGGGAGTGAGTTACTGTGAATAGTACAGAGATATGGAAGGTAACCACGGCCTACTAGTACGTGGCATTCTGAGTGGTATGCGGCCATATATAGTATAATGGGAGTATGATTGTTTATGCATTGGGAGGTAATGAATGAGATATGAGTGAGTTACTGTGAATAGTACAGTGATATGGAAGGTAACCACGGCCTACTAGTACGTGGCATTCCGAGTGGTATGCGGCCATATATAGTATAATGGGAGTATGATTGTTTATGCATTGGGAGGTAACGAATGAGATGGGAGTGAGTTACTGTGAATAGTACAGAGATATGGAAGGTAACCACGGCCTACTAGAACGTGGCATTCCGAGTAGTATGCAGCCATATATAGTATAATGGGAGTATGATTGTTTATGCATTGGGAGGTAATGAATGAGATGGGAGTGAGTTACTATGAATAGTACAGTGATATGGAAGGTAACCACAGCTACTAGTACGTGGCATTCCGAGTGGTATGCGGCCATATATAGTATAATGGGAGTATGATTGCTTATGCAATGGGAGGTAATGAATGAGATATGAGTGAGTTACTGTGAATAGTACAGTGATATGGAAGGTAACCACGGCCTACTAGTACGTGGCATTCCGAGTAGTATGCAGCCATATATAGTATAATGGGAGTATGATTGTTTATGCATTGGGAGGTAATGAATGAGATGGGAATGAGTTACTATGAATAGTACAGTGATATGGAAGGTAACCACGGCCTACTAGTACGTGGCATTCCGAGTGGTATGCGGCCATATATAGTATAATGGGAGTATGATTGTTTATGCATTGGGAGGTAACGAATGAGATGGGAGTGAGTTACTGTGAATAGTACAGAGATATGGAAGGTAACCACGGCCTACTAGTACGTGGCATTCCGAGTGGTATGCGGCCATATATAGTATAATGGGAGTATGATTGTTTATGCATTGGGAGGTAATGAATGAGATGGGAGTGAGTTACTGTGAATAGTACAGTGATATGGAAGGTAACCACATCCTACTAGTACGTGGCATTCCGAGTGGTATGCGGCCATATATAGTATAATGGGAGTATGATTGTTTATGCATTGGGAGGTAACGAATGAGATGGGAGTGAGTTACTGTGAATAGTACAGAGATATGGAAGGTAACCACGGCCTACTAGTACGTGGCATTCCGAGTGGTATGCGGCCATATATAGTATAATGGGAGTATGATTGTTTATGCATTGGGAGGTAATGAATGAGATGGGAGTGAGTTACTGTGAATAGTACAGTGATATGGAAGGTAACCACATCCTACCAGTACGTGGCATTCCGAGTGGTATGCGGCCATATATAGTATAATGGGAGTATGATTGTTTATGCATTGGGAGGTAACGAATGAGATGGGAGTGAGTTACTGTGAATAGTACAGAGATATGGAAGGTAACCACGGCCTACTAGTACGTGGCATTCCGAGTAGTATGCAGCCATATATAGTATAATGGGAGTATGATTGTTTATGCATTGGGAGGTAATGAATGAGATGGGAGTGAGTTACTATGAATAGTACAGTGATATGGAAGGTAACCACAGCTACTAGTACGTGGCATTCCGAGTGGTATGCGGCCATATATAGTATAATGGGAGTATGATTGCTTATGCAATGGGAGGTAATGAATGAGATGGGAGTGAGTTACTGTGAATAGTACAGTGATATGGAAGGTAACTAGGGCCTACTAGTACGTGGCATTCCGAGTGGTATGCGGCCATATATGGTATACTGGGAGTATGATTGTTTATGCATTGGGAGGTAATGAATGAGATGGGAGTGAGTTACTGTGAATAGTACAGTGATATGGAAGGTAGCCACGGCCTACTAGTACGTGGCATTCCGATTGGTATGCGGCCATATATAGTATAATGTGAGTATGATTGTTTATGCATTGGGAGGTAATGAATGAGATGGGAGTGAGTTACTGTGAATAGTACAGTGATATGGAAGGTAACCACGGCCTACTAGCACGTGACATTCCGAGTGGTATGCGGCCATATATAGTATAGTGGGAGTATGATTGTTTATGCATTGGGAGGTAATGAATGAGATGGAAGTGAGTTACTGTGAATAGTACAGAGATATGGAAGGTAACCACGGCCTACTAGTACGTGGCATTCCGAGTGGTATGCGGCCATATATAGTATAATGTGAGTATGATTGTTTATGCATTGGGAGGTAATGAATGAGATGGGAGTGAGTTACTGTGAATAGTACAGTGATATGGAAGGTAACTAGGGCCTACTAGTACGTGGCATTCCGAGTGGTATGCGGCCATATATGGTATACTGGGAGTATGATTGTTAATGCATTGGGAGGTAATGAATGAGATGGGAGTGAGTTACTGTGAATAGTACAGTGATATGGAAGGTAACCACAGCCTACTAGTACGTGGCATTCCGAGTGGTATGCGGCCATATATAGTATAATGTGAGTATGATTGTTTATGCATTGGGAGGTAATGAATGAGATGGGAGTGAGTTACTGTGAATAGTACAGTGATATGGAAGGTAACTAGGGCCTACTAGTACGTGGCATTCCGAGTGGTATGCGGCCATATATGGTATACTGGGAGTATGATTGTTAATGCATTGGGAGGTAATGAATGAGATGGGAGTGAGTTACTGTGAATAGTACAGTGATATGGAAGGTAACCACAGCCTACTAGTACGTGGCATTCCGAGTGGTATGCGGCCATATATAGTATAATGTGAGTATGATTGTTTATGCATTGGGAGGTAATGAATGAGATGGGAGTGAGTTACTGTGAATAGTACAGTGATATGGAAGGTAACCACGGCCTACTAGTACGTGACATTCCGAGTGGTATGCGGCCATATATAGTATAGTGGGAGTATGATTGTTTATGCATTGGGAGGTAATGAATGAGATGGAAGTGAGTTACTGTGAATAGTACAGAGATATGGAAGGTAACCACGGCCTACTAGTACGTGGCATTCCGAGTGGTATGCGGCCATATATAGTATAATGGGAGTATGATTGTTTATGCATCGGGAGGTAATGAATGAGATGGGAGTGAGTTACTGTGAATAGTACAGAGATATGGAAGGTAACCACGGCCTACTAGTACGTGGCATTTCGAGTGGTATGCGGCTATATATAGTATAATGGGAGTATGACTGTTTATGCATTGGGAGGTAATGAATGAGATGGGAGTGAGTTACTGTGAATAGTACAGTGATATGGAAGGTAACCACGGCCTACTAGTAGGTGGCATTCCGAGTGGTATGCGGCCATATATAGTGTAATGGGAGTATGATTGTTTATGCATTGGGAGGTAATGAATGAGATGGGCGTGAGTTACTGTGAATAGTACAGTGATATGGAAGGTAACCACGGCCTACTAGTACGTGGCATTCCGAGTAGTATGCAGCCATATATAGTATAATGGGAGTATGATTGTTTATGCATTGGGAGGTAATGAATGAGATGGGAGTGAGTTACTATGAATAGTACAGTGATATGGAAGGTAACCACAGCTACTAGTACGTGGCATTCCGAGTGGTATGCGGCCATATATAGTATAATGGGAGTATGATTGTTTATGCATTGGGAGGTAATGAATGAGATGGGAGTGAGTTCCTGTGAATAGTACAGTGAAATGGAAGGTAACTAGGGCCTACTAGTACGTGGCATTCCGAGTGGTATGCGGCCATATATAGTACAATGGGAGTATGATTGTTTATGCATTTGGAGGTAATGAATAAGATGGGAGTGAGTTACTGTGAATAGTACAGTGATATGAAAGGTAACCACGGCCTACTAGTACGTGGCATTCCGAGTGGTATGTGGCCATATATAGTATAATGGGAGTATGATTGTTTATGCATTGGGAGGTAATGAATGAGATGGGAGTGAGTTACTGTGAATAGTACAGTGATATGGAAGGCAACCACGGACTACTAGTACGTGGCATTCCGAGTGGTATGCGGCCATATATGGTATGTTGGGAGTATGATTGTTTATGCATTGGGAGGTAATGAATGAGATGGGAGTGAGTTACTGTGAATAGTCCAGTGATATGGAAGGTAACCACGGCCTACTAGTACGTGGCATTCCGATTGGTATGCGGCCATATATAGTATAATGTGAGTATGATTGTTTATGCATTGGGAGGTAATGAATGAGATGGAGGTGAGTTACTGTGAATAGTACAGTGATATGGAAGGTAACCACGGCCTACTAGTACGTGGCATTCCGAGTGGTATGCGGCCATATATAGTATAATGGGAGTATGATTGTTTATGCATTGGGAGGTAACGAATGAGATGGGAGTGAGTTACTGTGAATAGTACAGAGATATGGAAGGTAACCACGGCCTACTAGTACGTGGCATTCCGAGTAGTATGCAGACATATGTAGTATAATGGGAGTATGATTGTTTATGCATTGGGAGGTAATGAATGAGATGGGAGTGAGTTACTATGAATAGTACAGTGATATGGAAGGTAACCACAGCTACTAGTACGTGGCATTCCGAGTGGTATGCGGCCATATATAGTATAATGGGAGTATGATTGCTTATGCAATGGGAGGTAATGAATGAGATATGAGTGAGTTACTGTGAATAGTACAGTGATATGGAAGGTAACCACGGCCTACTAGTACGTGGCATTCCGAGTAGTATGCAGCCATATATAGTATAATGGGAGTATGATTTTTATGCATTGGGAGGTAATGAATGAGATGGGAATGAGTTACTATGAATAGTACAGTGATATGGAAGGTAACCACGGCCTACTAGTACGTGGCATTCCGAGTGGTATGCGGCCATATATAGTATAATGGGAGTATGATTGTTTATGCATTGGGAGGTAACGAATGAGATGGGAGTGAGTTACTGTGAATAGTACAGAGATATGGAAGGTAACCACGGCCTACTAGTACGTGGCATTCCGAGTGGTATGCGGCCATATATAGTATAATGGGAGTATGATTGTTTATGCATTGGGAGGTAATGAATGAGATGGGAGTGAGTTACTGTGAATAGTACAGTGATATGGAAGGTAACCACATCCTACTAGTACGTGGCATTCCGAGTGGTATGCGGCCATATATAGTATAATGGGAGTATGATTGTTTATGCATTGGGAGGTAACGAATGAGATGGGAGTGAGTTACTGTGAATAGTACAGAGATATGGAAGGTAACCACGGCCTACTAGTACGTGGCATTCCGAGTGGTATGCGGCCATATATAGTATAATGGGAGTATGATTGTTTATGCATTGGGAGGTAATGAATGAGATGGGAGTGAGTTACTGTGAATAGTACAGTGATATGGAAGGTAACCACATCCTACTAGTACGTGGCATTCCGAGTGGTATGCGGCCATATATAGTATAATGGGAGTATGATTGTTTATGCATTGGGAGGTAACGAATGAGATGGGAGTGAGTTACTGTGAATAGTACAGAGATATGGAAGGTAACCACGGCCTACTAGTACGTGGCATTCCGAGTAGTATGCAGCCATATATAGTATAATGGGAGTATGATTGTTTATGCATTGGGAGGTAATGAATGAGATGGGAGTGAGTTACTATGAATAGTACAGTGATATGGAAGGTAACCACAGCTACTAGTACGTGGCATTCCGAGTGGTATGCGGCCATATATAGTATAATGGGAGTATGATTGCTTATGCAATGGGAGGTAATGAATGAGATGGGAGTGAGTTACTGTGAATAGTACAGTGATATGGAAGGTAACTAGGGCCTACTAGTACGTGGCATTCCGAGTGGTATGCGGCCATATATGGTATACTGGGAGTATGATTGTTTATGCATTGGGAGGTAATGAATGAGATGGGAGTGAGTTACTGTGAATAGTACAGTGATATGGAAGGTAGCCACGGCCTACTAGTACGTGGCATTCCGATTGGTATGCGGCCATATATAGTATAATATGAGTATGATTGTTTATGCATTGGGAGGTAATGAATGAGATGGGAGTGAGTTACTGTGAATAGTACAGTGATATGGAAGGTAACCACGGCCTACTAGTACGTGACATTCCGAGTGGTATGCGGCCATATATAGTATAGTGGGAGTATGATTGCTTATGCATTGGGAGGTAATGAATGAGATGGAAGTGAGTTACTGTGAATAGTACAGAGATATGGAAGGTAATCACGGCCTACTAGTACGTGGCATTCCGAGTGGTATGCGGCCATATATAGTATAATGGGAGTATGATTGTTTATGCATTGGGAGGTAATGAATGAGATGGGAGTGAGTTACTGTGAATAGTGCAGTGATATGGAAGGTAACCACGGCCTACTAGTACGTGGCATTCCGAGTGGTATGCGGCCATATATAGTATAATGGGAGTATGATTGTTTATGCATTGGGAGGTAATGAATGAGATGGGAGTGAGTTACTGTGAATAGTACAGTGAAATGGAAGGTAACTAGGGCCTACTAGTACGTGGCATTCCGAGTGGTATGCGGCCATATATAGTACAATGGGAGTATGATTGTTTATGCATTTGGAGGTAATGAATAAGATGGGAGTGAGTTACTGTGAATAGTACAGTGATATGAAAGGTAACCACGGCCTACTAGTACGTGGCATTCCGAGTAGTATGTGGCCATATATAGTATAATGGGAGTATGATTGTTTATGCATTGGGAGGTAATGAATGAGATGGGAGTGAGTTACTGTGAATAGTACAGTGATATGGAAGGCAACCACGGACTACTAGTACGTGGCATTCCGAGTGGTATGCGGCCATATATGGTATGTTGGGAGTATGATTGTTTATGCATTGGGAGGTAATGAATGAGATGGGAGTGAGTTACTGTGAATAGTCCAGTGATATGGAAGGTAACCACGGCCTACTAGTACGTGGCATTCCGATTGGTATGCGGCCATATATAGTATAATGTGAGTATGATTGTTTATGCATTGGGAGGTAATGAATGAGATGGAGGTGAGTTACTGTGAATAGTACAGTGATATGGAAGGTAACCACGGCCTACTAGTACGTGGCATTCCGAGTGGTATGCGGCCATATATAGTATAATGGGAGTATGATTGTTTATGCATTGGGAGGTAACGAATGAGATGGGAGTGAGTTACTGTGAATAGTACAGAGATATGGAAGGTAACCACGGCCTACTAGTACGTGGCATTCCGAGTAGTATGCAGCCATATATAGTATAATGGGAGTATGATTGTTTATGCATTGGGAGGTAATGAATGAGATGGGAGTGAGTTACTATGAATAGTACAGTGATATGGAAGGTAACCACAGCTACTAGTACGTGGCATTCCGAGTGGTATGCGGCCATATATAGTATAATGGGAGTATGATTGCTTATGCAATGGGAGGTAATGAATGAGATATGAGTGAGATACTGTGAATAGTACAGTGATGTGGAAGGTAACCACGGCCTACTAGTACGTGGCATTCCGAGTAGTATGCAGCCATATATAGTATAATGGGAGTATGATTGTTTATGCATTGGGAGGTAATGAATGAGATGGGAATGAGTTACTATGAATAGTACAGTGATATGGAAGGTAACCACGGCCTACTAGTACGTGGCATTCCGAGTGGTATGCGGCCATATATAGTATAATGGGAGTATGATTGTTTATGCATTGGGAGGTAACGAATGAGATGGGAGTGAGTTACTGTGAATAGTACAGAGATATGGAAGGTAACCACAGCCTACTAGTACGTGGCATTCCGAGTGGTATGCGGCCATATATAGTATAATGGGAGTATGATTGTTTATGCATTGGGAGGTAATGAATGAGATGGGAGTGAGTTACTGTGAATAGTACAGTGATATGGAAGGTAACCACATCCTCCTAGTACGTGGCATTCCGAGTGGTATGCGGCCATATATAGTATAATGGGAGTATGATTGTTTATGCATTGGGAGGTAACGAATGAGATGGGAGTGAGTTACTGTGAATAGTACAGAGATATGGAAGGTAACCACGGCCTACTAGTACGTGGCATTCCGAGTGGTATGCGGCCATATATAGTATAATGGGAGTATGATTGTTTATGCATTGGGAGGTAATGAATGAGATGGGAGTGAGTTACTGTGAATAGTACAGTGATATGGAAGGTAACCACATCCTACTAGTACGTGGCATTCCGAGTGGTATGCGGCCATATATAGTATAATGGGAGTATGATTGTTTATGCATTGGGAGGTAACGAATGAGATGGGAGTGAGTTACTGTGAATAGTACAGAGATATGGAAGGTAACCACGGCCTACTAGTACGTGGCATTCCGAGTAGTATGCAGCCATATATAGTATAATGGGAGTATGATTGTTTATGCATTGGGAGGTAATGAATGAGATGGGAGTGAGTTACTATGAATAGTACAGTGATATGGAAGGTAACCACAGCTACTAGTACGTGGCATTCCGAGTGGTATGCGGCCATATATAGTATAATGGGAGTATGATTGCTTATGCAATGGGAGGTAATGAATGAGATGGGAGTGAGTTACTGTGAATAGTACAGTGATATGGAAGGTAACTAGGGCCTACTAGTACGTGGCATTCCGAGTGGTATGCGGCCATATATGGTATACTGGGAGTATGATTGTTTATGCATTGGGAGGTAATAATTGAGATGGGAGTGAGTTACTGTGAATAGTACAGTGATATGGAAGGTAGCCACGGCCTACTAGTACGTGGCATTCCGATTGGTATGCGGCCATATATAGTATAATGTGAGTATGATTGTTTATGCATTGGGAGGTAATGAATGAGATGGGAGTGAGTTACTGTGAATAGTACAGTGATATGGAAGGTAACCACGGCCTACTAGTACGTGACATTCTGAGTGGTATGCGGCCATATATAGTATAGTGGGAGTATGATTGTTTATGCATTGGGAGGTAATGAATGAGATGGAAGTGAGTTACTGTGAATAGTACAGAGATATGGAAGGTAACCACGGCCTACTAGTACGTGGCATTCCGAGTGGTATGCGGCCATATATAGTATAATGTGAGTATGATTGTTTATGCATTGGGAGGTAATGAATGAGATGGGAGTGAGTTACTGTGAATAGTACAGTGATATGGAAGGTAACTAGGGCCTACTAGTACGTGGCATTCCGAGTGGTATGCGGCCATATATGTTATACTGGGAGTATGATTGTTAATGCATTGGGAGGTAATGAATGAGATGGGAGTGAGTTACTGTGAATAGTACAGTGATATGGAAGGTAACCACAGCCTACTAGTACGTGGCATTCCGAGTGGTATGCGGCCATATATAGTATAATGTGAGTATGATTGTTTATGCATTGGGAGGTAATGAATGAGATGGGAGTGAGTTACTGTGAATAGTACAGTGATATGGAAGGTAACTAGGGGCTACTAGTACGTGGCATTCCGAGTGGTATGCGGCCATATATGGTATACTGGGAGTATGATTGTTAATGCATTGGGAGGTAATGAATGAGATGGGAGTGAGTTACTGTGAATAGTACAGTGATATGGAAGGTAACCACAGCCTACTAGTATGTGGCATTCCGAGTGGTATGCGGCCATATATAGTATAATGTGAGTATGATTGTTTATGCATTGGGAGGTAATGAATGAGATGGGAGTGAGTTACTGTGAATAGTACAGTGATATGGAAGGTAACCACAGCCTACTAGTACGTGACATTCCGAGTGGTATGCGGCCATATATAGTATAGTGGGAGTATGATTGTTTATGCATTGGGAGGTAATGAATGAGATGGAAGTGAGTTACTGTGAATAGTACAGAGATATGGAAGGTAACCACGGCCTACTAGTACGTGGCATTCCGAGTGGTATGCGGCCATATATAGTATAATGGGAGTATGATTGTTTATGCATTGGGAGGTAATGAATGAGATGGGAGTGAGTTACTGTGAATAGTACAGAGATATGGAAGGTAACCACGGCCTACTAGTACGTGGCATTTCGAGTGGTATGCGGCTATATATAGTATAATGGGAGTATGACTGTTTATGCATTGGGAGGTAATGAATGAGATGGGAGTGAGTTACTGTGAATAGTACAGTGATATGGAAGGTAACCACGGCCTACTAGTAGGTGGCATTCCGAGTGGTATGCGGCCATATATAGTGTAATGGGAGTATGATTGTTTATGCATTGGGAGGTAATGAATGAGATGGGAGTGAGTTACTGTGAATAGTACAGAGACATGGAAGGTAACCACGGCCTACTAGTACGTGGCATTCCGAGTGGAATGCGGCCATATATAGTATAATGGGAATATGATTGTTTATGCATTGGGAGGTAATGAATGAGATGGGAGTGAGTTACTGTGAATAGTACAGTGATATGGAAGGTAACCACGGCCTACTAGTACGTGGCATTCCGAGTGGTATGCGGCCATATATAGCATAATGGGAGTATGATTGTTTATGCATTGGGAGGTAATGAATGAGATGGGCGTGAGTTACTGTGAATAGTACAGTGATATGGAAGGTAACCACGGCCTACTAGTACGTGGCATTCCGAGTAGTATGCAGCCATATATAGTATAATGGGAGTATGATTGTTTATGCATTGGGAGGTAATGAATGAGATGGGAGTGAGTTACTATGAATAGTACAGTGATATGGAAGGTAACCACAGCTACTAGTACGTGGCATTCCGAGTGGTATGCGGCCATATATAGTATAATGGGAGTATGATTGCTTATGCAATGGGAGGTAATGAATGAGATGGGAGTGAGTTACTGTGAATAGTACAGTGATATGGAAGGTAACCACGGCCTACTAGTACGTGGCATTCCGAGTGGTATGCGGCCATATATAGTATAATGGGAGTATGATTGTTTATGCATTGGGAGGTAATGAATGAGATGGGAGTGAGTTACTGTGAATAGTGCAGTGATATGGAAGGTAACCACGGCCTACTAGTACGTGGCATTCCGAGTGGTATGCGGCCATATATAGTATAATGGGAGTATGATTGTTTATGCATTGGGAGGTAATGAATGAGATGGGAGTGAGTTACTGTGAATAGTACAGTGAAATGGAAGGTAACTAGGGCCTACTAGTACGTGGCATTCCGAGTGGTATGCGGCCATATATAGTACAATGGGAGTATGATTGTTTATCCATTTGGAGGTAATGAATAAGATGGGAGTGAGTTACTGTGAATAGTACAGTGATATGAAAGGTAACCATGGCCTACTAGTACGTGGCATTCCGAGTGGTATGTGGCCATATATAGTATAATGGGAGTATGATTGTTTATGCATTGGGAGGTAATGAATGAGATCTGAGTGAGTTACTGTGAATAGTACAGTGATATGGAAGGCAACCACGGACTACTAGTACGTGGCATTCCGAGTGGTATGCGGCCATATATGGTATGTTGGGAGTATGATTGTTTATGCATTGGGAGGTAATGAATGAGATGGGAGTGAGTTACTGTGAATAGTCCAGTGATATGGAAGGTAACCACGGCCTACTAGTACGTGGCATTCCGATTGGTATGCGGCCATATATAGTATAATGTGAGTATGATTGTTTATGCATTGGGAGGTAATGAATGAGATGGGAGTGAGTTACTGTGAATAGTACAGTGATATGGAAGGTAACCATGGCCTACTAGTACGTGACATTCCGAGTGGTATGCGGCCATATATAGTATAGTGGGAGTATGATTGTTTATGCATTGGGAGGTAATGAGTGAGATGGAAGTGAGTTACTGTGAATAGTACAGAGATATGGAAGGTAACCACGGCCTACTAGTACGTGGCATTCCGAGTGGTATGCGGCCATATATAGTATAATGGGAGTATGATTGTTTATGCATTGGGAGGTAATGAATGAGATGGGAGTGAGTTACTGTGAATAGTACAGAGATATGGAACTTAACCACGGCCTACTAGTACGTGGCATTTCGAGTGGTATGCGGCTATATATAGTATAATGGGAGTATGACTGTTTATGCATTGGGAGGTAATGAATGAGATGGGAGTGAGTTACTGTGAATAGTACAGTGATATGGAAGGTAACCACGGCCTACTAGTAGGTGGCATTCCGAGTGGTATGCGGCCATATATAGTGTAATGGGAGTATGATTGTTTATGCATTGGGAGGTAATGAATGAGATGGGAGTGAGTTACTGTGAATAGTACAGAGACATGGAAGGTAACCACGGCCTACTAGTATGTGGCATTTCGAGTGGAATGCGGCCATATATAGTATAATAGGAGTATGATTGTTTATGCATTGGGAGGTAATGAATGAGATGGGAGTGAGTTACTGTGAATAGTACAGTGATATGGAAGGTAACCACGGCCTACTAGTACGTGGCATTCCGAGTGGTATGCGGCCATATATTGTATAATGGTAGTATGATTGTTTATGCATTGGGAGGTAATGAATGAGATGGAGGTGAGTTACTGTGAATAGTACAGAGATATGGAAGGTAGCCACGGCCTACTAGTACGTGGCATTCCGAGTGGTATGCGGCCATATATAGTATAATGGGAGTATGATTGTTTATGCATTGGGAGGTAATGAATGAGATGGGGGTGAGTTACTGTGAATAGTAAAGAGATATGGAAGGTAACCACGGCCTACTAGTACGTGGCATTCCGAGTGGTATGTGGCCATATATAGTATAATGGGAGTATGATTGTTTATGCATTGGGTGGTAATGAATGAGATGGGAGTGAGTTACTGTGAATAGTACAGAGATATGGAAGGTAACCACGGCCTACTAGTACGTGGCATTCCGAGTGGTATGCATACATATATAGTATAATGGGAGTATGTTTGTTTATGCATTGGGAGGTAATGAATGAGATGGGAGTGAGTTACTGTGAATAGTACAGCGATATGGAAGGTAACCACGGCCTACTAGTACGTGGCATTCCGAGTGGTATGCGGTCATATATAGTGTAATGTGAGTATGATTGTTTATGCATTGGGAGGTAATGAATGAGATGGGAGTGAGTTACTGTGAATAGTACAGAGATATGGAAGGTAACCACGGCCTACTAGTACGTGGCATTCCGAGTGGTATGCGGCCATATATAGTATAATGGGAGTATGATTGTTTATGCATTGGGAGGTAATGAATGAGATGGGAGTGAGTTACTGTGAATAGTACAGAGATATGGAAGGTAACCACGGCGTACTAGTACGAGGAATTCCGAGTGGTATGCGGCCATATATAGTATAATGGGAGTATGATTGTTTATGCATTGGGAGGTTATGAATGAGATGGGAGTGAGTTACTGTGAATAGTACAGTGATATGGAAGGTAACCACGGCCTACTAGTACGTGGCATTCCGAGTGGTATGCGGCCATATATGGTATAATGGGAGTATGATTGTTTATGCTTTGGGAGGTAATGAATGAGATGGGAGTGAGTTTCTTTGAATAGTACAGTGATATGGAAGGTAACCACGGCCTACTAGTACGTGGCATTCCGAGTGGTATGCGGCCATATATAGTATAATGGGAGTATGATTGTTTATGCATTGGGAGGTAATGAATGAGACAGGAGTGAGTTACTGTGAATAGTACAGTGATATGGAAGGTAACCACGGCCTACTAGTACGTGGCATTCCGAGTGCTATGCGGCCATATATAGTATAATGGGAGTATGATTGTTTATGCATTGGGAGGTAATGAATGAGATGGGAGTGAGTTACTGTGAATAGTACAGTGATATGGAAGGTAACCACGGCCTACTAGTACGTGGCATTCCGAATGGTATGCGGCCATATATAGTATAATGGGAGTATGATTGTTTATGCATTGGGAGGTAATGAATGAGATGGGAGTGAGTTACTGTGAATAGTACAGTGATATGGAAGGTAACCACGGCCTACTAGTACGTGGCATTCCGAGTGGTATGTGGCCATATATAGTATAATGGGAGTATGATTGTTTATGCTTTGGGAGGTAATGAATGAGATTTGAGTGAGTTACTGTGAATAGTACAGAGATATGGAAGGTAACCACGGCCTACTAGTACGTGGCATTCCGAGTGGTATGCGGCCATATATAGTATAATGGGAGTATGATTGTTTATGCATTGGGAGGTAATGAATGAGATGGGAGTGAGTTACTGTGAATAGTACAGTGATATGGAAGGTAACGACGGCCTACTAGTACGTGGCATTCCGAGTGGTATGCGGCCATATATAGTATAATGGGAGTATGATTGTTTATGCATTGGGAGGTAATGAATGAGATGGGAGTGAGTTACTGTGAATAGTACAGTGATATGGAAGGTAACCACGGCCTACTAGTATGTGGCATTCCGAGTGGTATGCGGCCATATATAGTATATTGGGAGTATGATTGTTTATGCATTGGGAGGTAATGAATGAGATGGGAATGAGTTACTGTGAATAGTACAGTGATATGGAAGGTAACCACGGCCTACTAGTACGTGGCATTCCGAGTGGTATGCGGCCATATATTGTATAATGGGAGTATGATCCATTGTGAATTGGGAGGTAAGGAGTGAGGTGGGAGTGAGTTACTGTGAACAGTTCAGTGATAGGGTTGCTATCAAACAATAGTTCACAAGCAGAAGATGAAGAGATAGAAAAAGTATATGAAGATAATTAATGGGTAAAGGAATGTTTAAATCTAATAGTCATGGGAAATTGGTACGCAGTTTCAAAGGAAGGAGTAGAGGAAAAGGATTACAGGAGAATATGGGATGCCCATCACGTATAGGAGAGGAGAAATACCGATTGAGTTCTGCAATAAATTGCAGCTACTAATGGCGAATACTCTGTTCAAGAATCACAAGAGGAGGAGATATACTTGGAAATCGTTGAAAGCTACCGGAAGATTTCAGTTAGCTTACATCATGGTCAGGCAGAGATTACGAAATCAAATACTGGATTGTAAGGCGTACCCAGTAGCAGACATAGACTCAGTACATAATTTAGTAATGATGGAGAGTGCTCTAAAGTTAAGAGACTAGTGAAGAAGAATGAGTACGCAAAGAAGTGAGATACGAAACTACTATGGAATAGAGAGACACGACAGAAGATTCAAATGGTTCAAATGGCTCTGAGCACTATTGGACTCAACTTCTGAGGTCATCAGTCCCCTAGAACGTAGAACTACTTAAACCTAGCTAACCTAAGGACATCACACACATCCATGCCCGAGGCAGGATTCGAACCTGAGACCGTAGCGGTCCCACGGTTCCAGACTGTAGTGCCTAGAACCGCTCGGCCACCGACAGAAGATCTGTGAGGCTGTAGATACTATGGTAAGGAATAGATCAGTAGATAGTTGAAGAGAAATGGACGTTAGTACAAAGGGGAATCACTGAAACTGGAAAGAAAAGTGTAGGTACGAGGTAGGTAACTGCGAAGAAACATTGGGCAACAGTTGATCGACGAAAGAGGAAAGTAGAAAAATGTTCACGCAAATTCAGGAATACAAAAGTACCAGTCACTTACAAATGAGATAAATAGAAAGTACAGAGAAGCTAAGGTGATATGGCTGCATGAAAAATGTGAAGAAATCGAAAAATTAATTATTGTCTGAAGGACTGACTCAGCATACAGAAGAGACAAATCAACTTTCTGTGAAATTAAAAGCAAGAGCGGTAACATTAAGAGTGCAATGGGAATTCCATTGTTAAACGCAGAGGAGAGAGGACGGGCGGAAAGCATACACTGGAGGCCTCTATAAGGGAGGCGAATTAGAAGAAGAGACAGAGGTCGGTGGGGTAGAGATAGGGAATCCAGTATTAGAATCAGAATTTAAAAGAGCAATGGAAGACTTAAAATCAAGTGAGAAAGAAGGGATAGACAGCATTCCATCGAGATAACATTCCAACGGAATTTCCAAAATAATTGGTGAAAGTGGCACCAAAACAACTATTCACGTCCGTTTGTGGAATGTATGAGTGTGGTGATAGACCATCAGACTTTCGAAAAGCATCATCTACACAATTCCGAAAATAGCAAGAACTGACAAGTGAGAGAATTATGGCACAATGAGCTTAACGGTTCATGCATCCAAGCTACTGATAAGAATAATATATATAGAAGACTGTAGAAGAAAGTTTAGGACGTGTTAGATTGCGATCAGTTTGTCTTTAGGAAAGTTAAAGACACCAGACAGGCAGTTCTGATGTTTGTTAAAGCTACGGTGGTAGTGAAACTAGAAAATTTGAAAATGGAAATGCAAGGGCTCAATCTAGATATAGTAGGGGTCAGTGAAGTGAAGTGGAAGGAAGACAAGGATTTCTGGTCAGATGAGTATCGGGTAATATCAACAGCAGCAGAATATGGTATACCAGGTGTAGGATTCGTTATGAATCGGAAGGTAGGGCAGAGGGTGTGTTAGTGTGAACAGTCCAGTGACCGGGTTTTTCTAATCAGAATCGACAGCAGACCAACACCGACAACGATTGTTCAGGTATACATGCCGACGTCGCAAGCTGAAGATGAACAGAGAGAGAAAGTGTATGACGATATTGAAAGGGTAATGCAGTATGTAAAGGGGGACGAAAATCTAATAGTCATCGGCGACTGGAGTGCAGTTGTAGGGGAAGGAATAGAAGAAAAGGTTACAGGAGAATATGGGCTTGGGACAAGGAATGAAAGAGGAGAAAGACTAATTGAGTTCTGTAGCAAGTTTCAGCTAGTAATAGCGAATACCCTGTTCAAGAATCACAAGAGGAGGAGGTATACTTGGAAAAGGCCGGGAGATACGGGAAGTTTTCAATTAGATTACATCATGGTCAGACAGGAATTCCGAAATCAGATACTGGATTGTAAGGCGTACCCAGGAGCAGATATAGACTCAGATCACAATATAGTAGTGATGAAGAGTAGGCTGGAGTTCAAGACATTAATCAGGACGAATCAATACGTAAAGAAGAGGGATACGGAAGTACTAAGGAATGACGAGATACGTTTGAAGTTCTCTAACGCTATAGATACAGCAGTAAGGAATAGCGCAATAGGCAGTACAGTTGAAGAGGAATGGACATCTCTAAAAAGGGCCATCACAGAAGTTGGGAAGGAAAACATAGGTACAAAGAAGGTAGCTGCAAAGAAACCATGGGTAACAGAAGAAATACTTCAGTTGATTGATGAAAGGAGGAAGTACAAACATGTTCCGGGAAAATCAGGAATACAGAAACACAAGTGGCTGAGGAATGAAATAAATAGGAAGTGCAGGGAAGCTAAGACGAAATGGCTGCAGGAAAAATATGAAGATATCGAAAAAGATATGATTATCGGAAGGACAGACTCAGCATACAGGAAAGTCAAAACAACCTTTGGTAACATTAAAAGCAACAGTGGTAACATTTAGAGTGCAACGGGAATTCCACTGTTAAATGCAGAGGAGAGAGCGGGAATTATCGCACAATCAGCTTAACAGCTCATGCATCGAAGCTGCTTACGAGAATAATATACGGAAGAATGGAAAAGAAAATTGAGAATGCGCTAGGTGACGATCAGTTTGGCTATAGGAAAAGTAAAGGTACGAGAGAGGCAATTCTGACGTTACGGCTAATAATGGAAGCAAGGCTAAAGAAAAATCAAGACACTTTCATAGGATTTGTCGACCTGGAAAAAGCGTTCGACAATATAAAATGGTGCAAGCTGTTCGAGATTCTGAACAACGTAGGGATAAGCTATAGGGAGAGACGGGTCATATACAATATGTACAACAACCAAGAGGGAATAATAAGAGTGGACGATCAGGAACAAAGTGCCCGTATTAAGAAGGGTGTAAGACAAGGCTGTAGCCTTTCGCCCCTACTCTTCAATCTGTACATCGAGGAAGCAATGATGGAAATAAAAGAAAGGTTCAGGAGTGAAATTAAAATACAAGGTGAAAGGATATCAATGATACGATTCGCTGATGACATTGCTATCCTGAGTGAAAGTGAAGAAGAATTAAATGATCTGCTGAACGGAATGAACAGTCTAATGAGTACACAGTATGGTTTGAGAGTAAATCGGAGAAAGACGAAGGTAATGAGAAGTAGTAGAAATGAGAACAGCGAGAAACTTAACATCAGGATTGATGGTCACGAAGTCAATGAAGTTAAGGAATTCTGCTACCTAGGCAGTAAAATAACCAATGACGGACGGAGCAAGGAGGACATCAAAAGCAGACTCGTATGGCAAAAAAGGCATTTCTGGCCAAGAGAAGTCTACTAATATCAAATACCGGCCTTAATTTGAGGAAGAAATTTCTGAGTATGTACGTCTGTAGTACAGCATTGTATGGTAGTGAAACATGGACTGTGGGAAAACCGGAGCAGAAGAGAATCGAAGCATTTGAGATGTGGTGCTATAGACGAATGTTGAAAATTAGGTGGACTGATAAGGTAAGGAATGAGGAGGTTCTACGGAGAATCGGAGAGGAAAGGAATATGTGGAAAACACTGATAAGGAGAAAGGACAGGATGATAGGACATCTGCTAAGACATGAGGAAATGACTTCCATGGTACTAGAGGGAGCTGTAGAGGGCAAAAACTGTAGAGGAAGACAGAGATTGGAATACGTCAAGCAAATAATTGAGGACCTAGGTTGCTACTCTGAGATGAAGAGGTTAGCACAGGAAAGGAATTCGTGGCGGGCCGCATCAAACCAGTCAGTAGACTGATGACAAAAAAAAGAAAAAGCAAGACACGTTCACAGGTTTTGTAGGCCTGGGAAAAGCGTTCAAAAATGTAAATTGGTGCAAAATATTCGAAATCCCGAGAAAAACAGGAATAAGATATAGAGAAAGAAAGATAATATACGATATGTACAAGAACCAAGAGGGAACAGTAGGAGTGGAGACCAAGAATGAAGTGCTTGGATTAAAAAGCGAGTAAGATAGGGATGTAGTCTTTGGTCCCTGCTGTACAATCTATGTATCGAAGATGGAATGACAGAAATAAAATAAATGTTCAAGATCGGAATTAAAACTCAAGGTGAAAGGATATTAATGATAAGATTCGCTGATGACGTTGCTATCCTCAGTGAAAGTAAAGAACAGTTGCAGCATCTGCTGAATAGAGTGATAAAATTAGTACGGAATATGGATTGAGAGTAAATCGAAGAAAGACGAAAGTAATGAGAAGTAGCAGAAATGAGAAGTGCGAGAAACTTAACAACAGAATTGGTGATCACAAAGTAGACGAAGTAAAAGAATTCTGGTGCCCAGGCAGCAAAGCAACCCATGACGGACGGATCAAGGAGGACATCAATAGCAGGCAAGCACTGTCAAAAAGGGCGCTACTGACCATGAGGAAGTCTACTAGTGTCAAACATAGACTTCAATTTGAGGAAGAAATCAAAGAGGTGTACGTTTGGAGCACAGATTTGTATCCTAGTGAGACATGACCTATGGGAAAACAAGAGCGGAAGAGAATCAAAGCATTTGAAATGTAGTGCTACAGAAGAATGTTCTAAATTAGGTGGACTGATAAGGTAAGGAATGGTCCTCCACAGAATCCGCGAGGAAAGGAAAATGTGGAAAACACGGAAAAGGAGAAGGGACAGGATGATAGGACATCTGTTAGGAGATCAGGGGATAACCCCTATGGTACTAGAGGGAGCCGTAGATGGTAAAAGCTTTGGGGGAAGACAGAGATTAGAATACATCGGGCAAATAACTGAGGACGTCGATTGTAATGCTACTCTGAAATGAAGAGGATGGCATAGGAGAGGAACTCGTGGCGGACCTCATCAACTCAGTCAAAAAGAAACTGAAATCAGATACTGCTATTGTTAACAATTTTTCCGTTCTGCAGCCGTACGGCCATTAAAGTCTAAAAGCGATACATTTTCATCATGGCTGCGCAACAACCCCTACGGTTCGAAATTCAGTGACTCCACTGACGTGTCTCTTTCCACATGGATTACTTTCACATTTCTTTGGTTATCATGCCTGGTGAGATCTGATCACTCAGTCCCTTGTTTTTTTTTGGGGGGGGGGGGTTTGGGGGGGGGGGAGGGGGATGTGATCCTAAATTTTTTCACGACTGCACTAGAATACTGATGAGATGAGAGCCGCATTGCAGGAGGAGGTGAAGGGTGTTTCTCGAGAAATGACTGACAACATAACGAGAAGCGGTGAAATGTCGACCAGGACGTGGAGGAGTGTGGTCTGGCGGTATTGCAGTTTATTTTTCTTTGATATTCCTAGTCGCATTGCCGGGAACCAGTTACAATAGATGAGCTCAGGAGGGCTATATACAAAATTTCATGCAGAATCTCAACAGCTCCACGCGATTAGCGCCCGAGAGGACAGATTTGCGTCCGAGAGGACAGATTTTCTAGGCCATGACGCATCGCACAGCCACGACACGTACCTTGGGTCAAGATAATGACTTGTTGCTAACAAGACGAGTATCCACACGGCCAGGACGACTTCTGGAGCCCAACCGACTGTCAGGTAGGTGACCACTGCTGAGGCCTCCCTTGGCTGGGAAACAGAGAGGTGTGCTGACAGTACTGACTGCAGGGAGAGGAACCACTTCTTTTGAGACGAGTCCAGTTTCTGGGTACCTACTGCATCACCACAAAACTCCTGTGCGTGACTGCGTTCACCGTCACGTGGGTCCAAAACCAGGAAAAGTAGAATAAGGTGCCACTCAGTATACATAACGATCACCTCTTGCTGTCACAACATGCAGCTTGGACAGAGGGTGCCACATTTCTGACGTATTAACACTATGGCCTACCT
Source organism: Schistocerca americana (assembly GCF_021461395.2). NCBI lineage: Eukaryota > Metazoa > Arthropoda > Insecta > Orthoptera > Acrididae > Schistocerca > Schistocerca americana. Next base: position 444,739,701 of record NC_060126.1, read on the forward strand.
TCGCGAGATGATCTTTGAACAACAGAATGCAGACCAAATGTTCTACATATACATCAAGATCACACTCCGCAAGCCACCACTAACTGTTGACTCTTTCCCGCCGTACTAGTGAATAGCGCGTGGGAAGAATGACTGTCGTTATGCCTCCATATTAGCTTAACTTCTCGAGGTTTCTCGAGATTTCGCGAGATGTACGCGAAAGGAAGTAATGTGCTGCCTCGCAGTTCCAATAGTAAACCTCTCTATGATGCATAACGCCTCTTCTGTAACATCTGCCGCTGGTGTTTGCTGAGCACCTCTGTAACGTTCTCGTGCCAACTAAACGTTCCCGTGACGAAATGCTCCGCTCTTCTTTGGATCCTCGCTATGTCTTCTATCCGTCCTACCTAATAAGATCTCAGATAGACGAACAATACTCAAGACTGAGTGGAACAAGCGGCATCTGTTTATGTCTACCCAGACCCCCCGCGATGTACTCAGCAAACCATAATTGTATCGCCCCGCGGAGTGGCCGCGCCGTTTGAGGCGCCATGTAACGGATTGTGCGGTCCCTCCCGCTGGAGGTTCGAGTCCTCCCTCGGGCATGGGTGTGTGTGTGTTGTCCTTAGCATAAGTTAGTTTAAGTAGTGTGTACGTCTAGACACCCGTGACCTCAGCAGTTTGGTCCTTCAGGAACTCACACACATAGTTGTATCATACGTTAAATTATCTAGTTAAAAAATTTGAAATATTGTACTAAACTGTGTACGTTTCACAGATAACTCCTATAATGTCAATCACACCGAAATAGGCCTATAGTAACAATGTAATCAAACAGTGATGTTTTGTTCTCATAACATATACTACTAGCCATTAAAATTGCTCTACCAAGAAGAAATGTATAAGATAAACGGGTATTCATTGGACAAATATATTATACTAGGACTGACATGTGATTACCTTTTTAACGCAATTTAAGTGCATAGATCCTGAGAAATCAATACCCAGAACGACCACCTCTGGCCGTAATAACGGCATTGAGTCAAACAGAGCTTTGATGGCGTGTACAGGTACAGCTGCCCATGCAGCTTCGGCGCGATATCACATTTCATCAAGAGTAGTGACTGGCGTATCGTGACGAGCCAGTTGCTCGGCCACCATTGACCAGACGTTTTCAGTTGGTGAGAGACTTAGAGAACGTGCTGGCCAGGGCAGTAGTCGAACATTTTCTGCATCCAGAAAGGCCCGTACAGGACCTGCAACATGCGGTCGTGAATTATCCTGCTGAAATGTAGGGTTTTGCAGGGATCGAATGAAGGGTAGAGCCACGGGTCGTAACACATTTGAAATGTAACGTCCACTGTTCAAAGTGCCGTCAACGCGAACAAGAGGTGATCGAGACGTGTAACCAATGGCACCCCATACCATCACGCCGGGTGATGCGCCAGTATGGCGATGACGAATACACGCTTCCAATGTGCGTTCACTGCGATGTCGCCAAACACGGATGCGGCCATCATGATGCTGTAAACAGAATCTGGACTCATTCGAAAAAATGACGTTTTGCCATTAGTGTACCCAGGTTCGTCGTTGAGTACTCCATCGCAGGCGCTCCTGTCTGTGATGCAACGTCAAGGGTAACCGCAGCTATGGTCTCAGAGCTGAAAGTCCATGATGCTGCAAACGTCGTCGAACAGTTCGAGCAGATGGTTGTTGTCTTGAAAACGTCCCCATCTGTTGACTCAGGGATCGAGACGTGGCAACACGATCCGTTACAGCCATGCGGATAAGATGCCTGTCATCTCGACTGCTAGTGATACGAGGCCGTTGGGATCCAGCACGGCGTTCCGTATTACCTTCCTGAACCCACCGATTCCATATTCTGCTAACAGTAATTGGATCTCGACCAACGCGAGCAGCAATGTTGCGATACGATAAACCGTTAACGCGATAAGCTACAATCCGACCTTTATCAAAGTCGGAAACGTGATGGTACGCATTTCTCCTCCTTATACGAGGCATCACAACAAAGTGTCACCAGGCAACGCCGGTCAACTGCTGTTTGCGTATGAGAAATCGGTTGCAAACTTTCCTCATGTCCGTACGTTGTAGGTGTCGCCACCGGCGCCAATCTTGTGTGAATACTCTGAAAAGCTAATCATTTGCATATCATAGCATCTTCTTCCTGTCGGTTAAATTTCACGTCTGTAGCACGCCATCTTCGCGGTGTAGCAATTTCAATGGTCAGTAGTGTATAATAATTTATTTATGCATCGTATGATTATGCAGAGCTTGGATCAAATATATAATTTTAAGAGTATACAGTGTAAGAAATGACAAGCAAGGTACAGGTACAGAATCAAATGTCCAAAGTATTATACTAAATTATTCGCACATTACACAGGTTCTTAGATTTCTAAGTCCAATCTGTTTATCCAGTTGAGCGCTTCATGTGATGCACGGTGGATGTAATTTATTGATCCCCCGAAGGCTCATTTCGGGTATTCACCAACGTCATTTATTGTTTGCAGGGCAGCTCCACAGTCACAATCTGGAGACGTCGCCCAGCCCCATTTGTGCTTTAGATATCCACAGTTCCCTTGTCCTATTCGGATCCGGTTGATGGTTCTTCACTGGCGTCTGGGGAGTGTGAAACCTGGAACTCGCATGGAAGTCTTTTCAACCAGATGACCGTTGAACACTGACGATTCTTCCCATTGACTTATCCATACTTCGCTGATGTTAAAGTCGGTGGCTTCAAGATTTTGTGCAGTTCACCAAGGTGGTTTTCTTGACGCCAGACGCTGATGTCCTGCTATTAATATATCGCTGTGTACAGGTAGCTGGGGGTTCTTCTGAATGTTTCTTCAGATCTTCAGGAGAGCATCTGATATTCGTGGAGCTGGAGGTTGGATGTTACTTAAAACTGGTAGCCATGCAGTTTGAGTGCGACGAATGCAGCCTGTGATAAGTCGCATTGTCTGGTTGAGTCGCACATCTATCCTGCTACAGTGAGCACTGTTCATCCAAGTTGGACACCAGTATTCAGCGACAAAGTATGATAGTGCCATAGCAGTTGATCTTTGGGTTTGAGCACTGCAGCTCCAGGGGGTACCAGCAAGCTTCTGAATGATATTACTGCGGGTCTTCACTTTTACGGTCACCTTGGAGAGATGTTGTCGGAAAGTTAGAGACCTATCGAGTGTTATTCCGAGGTACTTCGGTGTGCTGCAGTACTGCGAGGTTTGTCCTCGGAGTTTAACTTCTGGTTTACAGTCAGAATGTCTGTTCCGTAGTTGGAATACTGAAGTAACAGTTTTCTGAGTGTTTAGGCGGAGGCACCACTTCCTGAAGTATGTGTCCACGATTTCCATGTCGGCAGTTGATGTGCTTTCGTCAGTGGTGAAACTGGAGCTCTGGGTTACCAAACAGATGTCATCAGCATATACGAATTTCCTTGTGGTTGTGGCTGGCAGGTTATTAATGTATAAGTTGAAAAGGAGAGGAGCCAATAAAGATCCTTGAGGTAGTCTGTCACTTAATTTGAAAACTTTGCTTCTGTCGTTATCAGAGTAAATCAGGCAAAGTCTGTTGCTTAGCATATTTCTAAGTAGGTTTGTGAGTTTCCGACACTGAATGACGCTCACAAATATTAAGAGAAGGCCCTCTCGCCACACGGTGTCGTAGGCGGCGGATAGATCCAAGAAAGCAGCTATGCTTACGCATTTCTTTTCATATTCATTTTCAATATGGGTTGTTAATGCAAACACTTGGTCATTACAGCTTTTACCAGGCCTGAATCCAGCTTGTTCTATAGGTATTTGTTTATTTATTGTTTCATAGATAATGTTGAAGACGAGTCGTTCAAGTAGTTTGAAAGTAGCACTTAACAGGTCTATTGGGCGGTAACTTTCTGCTTTTGTTGGGTCTTTGATCGGTTTAAGGGTTACTACTTGCTTAGTTTTCTTGTATAATGATGGGAGTTTTCCAGTGGAGAGAATGTATGAGAAGAAGTTAGAAAGCCATTTGATACACTACTGGCCATTAAAATTGCTACACCAAGAAGAAATGCATATGATAAACCGGTATTAACCGTGGTCTCCGAGCTGATAGTCCATGCTACTGCAAACGTCGTCGAACTGTTCGTGCAGATGGTTGTTGTCTTGCAAACGTCCCCATCTGTTGACTCAGGGATCGAGATGTGGCTGCACGATCTGTTACAGCCATGCGGATAAGATGCCTATCATCTCCACTCCTAGTGATACGAGGCCGTTTGAATCCAGCACGGCGTTCTGTATTACCCGCCTGAACCTACTGATTCCATATTCTGCTAACAGTCATTGAATCTCGACCAACGCGAGCAGCAATGTCGCGATATGATAAACCGCAATCACGATAAGCTGCACTCCGACCTTTATCAAAGTCGGAATCGTGATGGTACGCATTTCTCCTCCTTACACGAGGCATCACAACAACGTTTCACCAGGCAACGCCGGTCAACTGCTGTTTGTGTATGAGAAATCGGTCAGAAACTTTCCTCATGTCAGCACATTGTAGGTGTCACCACCGGCGCCAACCTTGTGTGAAGCTAATTATTTTCATACCACAGCATCGTCTTCCTGTCGGTTAAATTTCGCGTTTGTAGCACGTCATCTTCGTGGTGTAGCAATTTTAATGGCCAGTAGTGTATATAATAATGTGCTCACATGACATACGATGCAGTGGACCCAGATGAGTACAAATCAATTTCAGAACTCTAACAGCAGTACATTCTGTAATTTTGACAGTGTCACAATTTACATGATATAAATACGAAGTGTGCACTAACGATTATGAGTTTTTCTCTAAGCACTACGTTTGTGAACACTGGCCTGCAAGCCATTACTGTAAGAGCGTGTAAATGGAAATTCTGTTTCTTTCGGTCGTTTCCATCCACTTTAGAGCTTTCATTTTCTCTATTAGTATTGTTTTCGTAGTGGAGGGCCTATCTTTACCTTTTCGACTGACGTTACTCACCTTGTGGTTGAGCGGTTCTGCCTGCGGTTTACGAGCCGTGTCTGTTTCTTTGTTGACAGCAGGCGAATGCGCACCTCTTCCTGGCTGGACTGTTGTTTGCACTAGGTCGGGTCGCACTTCCGTCCACTGGGGCAGTCGGTCTCCTGTAAACTGGCTCCAGTGAAAAGACAGAGAACAGTTCCAGCAATCCTTTTGTCCGAACACTGCAAGCTGCCCATCAGGTAGACGAGCCGGTGTCTCTTAAGAGGTGTACCGTCGAAGAGGACTGCAAATACTCGAGCAAGAACTGTAACACCAAAACTCGTAGGCTCAGAAGTAATCATAATTTTTTTTTATTTTCTATCGGGCGCAATCACAAAATTTTTACTTGGAGTCAGATCTTCAGAAACTGCAATGTAAAACAAACATCAAATAATAAACCCCGAACTTAAATATCATATCTATTACACTTGACAAAGCATACTTTAAAAAAATATAAAATTGAATATGGTTCATATCTGTGGATTAGCGTGTGTACATGTAGTGAAACAGCTGGTTAAATCCGCAGGACAGAACAGGTAGTTGGAATTGAAGAGTGACCAAAACTGAGCGGCTGTCAGTTACACTCGAACACATATAACTTTACTTAGTTGCCTAAACATTACAGCGCAAATATCCGAGCTTAACAATCGACTGAATATGTCACACTATCTTATGGCTTAAGGGCACAACCTCTTTAATTTTTAAAACGGCTGGAGGCCCATAAGTTAAAACACAACTACAATAAATTTTCAAAAGGCAGAAAACGCAAGGTTTATCCTTAAATAATATTTCAAATAAGGCTGAAGGCCCAAACAATGTAAGACTTGACAAGTAAGGAAGTTTAATTTTAAAACGGCTGAATGCCCATGATTTAAAAACACAACTACGATACAAAATTGAGAAGCCAATAGGCAGTTTGTCAACAACTACAATAAATTTTCAAAGGCAGAAGGCCCAAAACTTTATCCTTAAATAATACTAAACAAACGAGGCTGAAGGCCCAAACAATCTAAGTCTTAACAATAAGGAATTTTACATTTAAAACGGCTGAAGGCTCATGATTCAAAACACAACTACAATAAATTTTACAAGGCAGAAAGCCCAAGGCTTTATCCTTAAATTTTGTTTTTTAAAATGAGGCTGATGGCCCAAACGATGTAAGATTTAATAGTAAGGAATTTAAATTTTAAGACGGCTGAAGGCCCATGCTTTAAAAACACAACTACAATAAATTTTCAAAAGGCAGAAGGCCCAAAGATTTATAAAAAAAAAAAAAAATATTTTAAGTGAGGCTGAAGGCCCAAACAATCTAAGACTTAGCAAGTAAGGAATTGTAATTTTAGACAGCTGAAAGCCCATGATTGAAAAACACAACTACAATGAATTTTCAAAAGGCAGAAGGCCCAAAGCTTTATCCAAAAAATATTTTGAATGAGGCTGAAGGCCCAAACAATGCGAGACTTGACAAGTAAGGAACCTTCAATTTTAAAGCCCAACTAAAAGCATACAAATTCAAACCATCGGTTATGAGCCATTAAAATAGACAGTCCAACACCAATAAGGAAAGGCAGTACAGCCAGCGGCGCTCAGAAGTTTACGGGTGTCGGTCCGCACTTGAAATATTAACGTTCGTTTAGGGGAGAGAAGTAGTCTGCCCAACTATATCCGATCCGTCGGCATTCCAACCAAGAGACAGTCAACGGACCCACCGACTTGCTTTCCACCCGATCAGTACACAAGGAACTCCAAAGCCAAAACGTAAAAGGCGTTGCCACCCACAACCAAGTACGCATAAGCTGTCAAAACTACACACACGTGTTGGACAGCGACAACACGGTGAGGGAGGGACACTGCCTGAATTTTACGTCAGCGGCTAGGGCAGGTAACTGGAACGCTAACGGCCACAAGGCAGAAAATTCCGCTGGTGCACTTGGACTTCAAATAACCAAAATACAGTTAAACTCCACCAGATGGTGGCCAAGCTTTTGCCAACTCGAACACTAGCTGTTGCTCACAGGAATACCCCCAACAGCCAACCATGAAAACCCAACGGCGCAGTGTGAGCAGACTGGCTTCGGTAATTAAATCACCACTCAACTTTGATGTCCTGGGTCGGCGAGCCACAAACCTCGTAGCAATCGAAACAGCTTCCACACACTCCGACATTGCATAGAGACCGCCAACGGGCCCGGCCCACTGCGCTGCGCGGAGATTTCCTGGCTGATCCACACCAACCGACCGACTGCCGCACACCAGCTAGCCGGAAACTATAAGCACCAGACCAAAGATAGAACAAGGTGCGAATATCGATACACACCGCTGCTACCAGACGTAGAAAGAGGAAGAACCATGGCATAACCGCAATAACCGTGGGAAACCAAACACAGAGTAACAGTCAAGGTTTAAGCCAATGCTTAAGCTGGGGCCAGAACGACTCATGTAGTGTATATAAGACGTGTTATCATATTAACTAAAAGGTCAGGATTATGGACGTATGTAGATGACAGGACATATACTGAAGCTTCAAGGAATAGTCTGTTCCATAATGGAGGAAAGTGGAGAAGGAGGAGGGACAAGGGGGGGGGGGGGGGGAAGAACAGGGAGACCAGTGGATGAATACACTAAGCAGGTTCAAATGGCGGTAGGCTGCAGTAGTTATTCAGAGATGAAGAGGCTTGCACAGGATAGTCTAGCATGGTGAGCTGCTTCAAACCAGTCTTCTGACTGAAGGCCACAATAACAGAAAGATCAACTGAACATAGCTGTTCCTCCAATTCCTAGCCCTGCACGCGCGCGTGCTCTACATGTGTCAACACAAGAAAAGAACTTTCTTTCTAATAATACTTCTGCGTTTCATCGTGATTTTTGTCAAGTGCAAGACACAAGGTGACAATTATTGAACTAAATAAAATCGTCATAACTTCTGAATGATTTGCGTTAGGACTGCACGGTTGGCCGCTGTATCGAAGGGAATTAGTATGCATGGTTCAGGGACGAAGCCCACTTTCATTTGGATGGGTTCGTCAATAAAGTTCGCGATCGAGAAGTCTCTTCATCTTCAGCGGGTGACTGTGTGGTGTGCAGTGTCACGTCACGGAAGAATCGGTGCGATATTGCTTGATGGCACGGTGACTACCGAACGGTATGTGAAGGGTCTGGAAGATGATTTCGTCCCCATTATCCAAAGTGACCCTGGTTTCCTCAACATGTGTTCCATGCAAGACGGAGCCCGACCCCTTCGAAGCAGGAGAGTGTTTGATATCCTGAAGGAGTACTTTGGGGACCGCGTTCTGCCTCTAGGGTACCCAGAGACTACTGGCACGAGCCTCGATTGGCCGACAATCCTCCGGATCTGAAAAAATGTGACTCCTTTTTGTGGGGCTGTATTAAAGACAAGGTACACAGCAATAACCCAAAGCCATTTCTGAGCTGAAAACAGCCATTCAGGAAGTCATCGACAGCATCGATGTTCCGACACTTCAGTGGGTCATGCAGAATTTCACTATTCATCCGCACCACATCATCGCCAATGATGGCAGGCATACCGAACATGTCATAACCTCAATCCGAATACCTATAGTGACGATGATGCGTTGAATAAAGTGTGTGCACACCGTAGTTTGTAACTAATTTACGTTTTTTTTCATATTGTTTAATAATTGTCACCCTGTATATGAGTGGTATCAAATTGTACATTAAGAAAAGTATACTTTTAAAGGACAAACTGTGGATAGTAAAATAAAACAGACACTTACGTAATGACAAACATAAGAGTTTTATGGGGAAAACGCAAAGTAATTTTTCATGTTATGATAGTGTTTGTATCATAGAAGAGGAAAAAGCAGAGTTTAAATGTTTAAGCAATTAGAACCAGTGCAACGTGAGTAAGTAAGAGGGCATATACCATTGGTGACACTCTTCTTCCGGCGACAAGATGCTTACTTTGCTTGCAGAAAACAGACATCCAACAGCCATAAATTTATGGAACAACTATTATGCTACCAGACTCCGTGTCTCATTGTTACTATCTTCAAGCTGCTGTACAAATCGACAAAGTCAAGGTTACGACAGAATACAAACCAGTTACGCAACATCATTATTTAAATTAAATTTACAATACATATGCATTAGTGAAAAATATATAAAAAACAAAGTCGGTAAAGCAAAATGTATGACCCTAGTCAGTGTGAACTACTGTATTGTGTACCTACTAATATTTTATTTAAATAAAATATTAAGATAACAGTACAAAATACAGTAAAAACTGCTATATCGTAGTAATCAGGAAAGCCTTCACTGAAAATTACGCTGAACCATGTCTTACAAACAACAGGATCATACACAGTGGTCATACTGTAACGTAATGTCATGAAGAGAGAAAATCCCTATTAAAATATTAATAAGGCAAAGTAAGAAAACGAAATAATGAAAGCATAAGTGTGATTAAGGAAGAAGGCGAAAATTATCGTGGCGTAATTGAGTTGTGAAGGATTGCAAGAACCGCTAAACAGAAAGGAAAACGAGGAAACGTATTTTTGTCATTATGCAAATAAAGGATAAAACTTGTGTAGCATAAAAGATTGAAAAAATGCTAGCTTAAAATTTCGGATAATGTAATCAAAGATGTAAGATAGAAAAGGAATATATAAAGTTAGAAGTCATCAACAAAGTAAACGCTCAAACTGTGTGTGATGGTGTAGAATCAAAGAGAGAAATTAACGCCTATAGTAGCTATTTCTATGTACTAGAGATGTGAGAATTACTGTAATAAGAAACAACAGAACATGAGTGTCCGAACAAAGGACCAGGAGAAACAAAATAATATTAATAAGACAGGATGTGAACCAACATCTGTCAAATTACAGGAACGCTGCAAAGGTGTGAATGATGAAACAAAGTGGGCAAATAAGGTGTGTTAGAATGGTCAAGACCCAAGGTAGACTACTAAAACCATGAAAAGCAATAAAAAGGCAGGGTGCAAACACATGTCAACTGGTCAAATATCTACACAGACATGAAAGATGAAAAATATATAAACGTAATGACTAAAAAGGCTGAAAGTCAGAATAGATTATTAAAAATAAGAAAAGTAAAATAACAAAATGAAAACATGCGAACTCATATTACTAGAATCATTGAGAAGCTATGCTAAACATGAAGAACAATCAGTCAATTGGCAACTGAAATTATTGCACTCTGGCTGATATGCAGGTAAAAGTCACATACATAAATAATAGGAAGCCATAACCCTAAAACACTAAATCAAGTACAAATCAAGTACAAAGCAATAAAGCCAAAACATTGGTAGAGCGATGAAAAGGGTACTAAAAACAAAATTAATTAACAGCATTAAGGCAAAATGGAAGCAATACTTCTATTACAATTGTGAATAATCAGAAACATAATAAACGCTGTAAATATGAAAAATTCCCCAAAGGATCTGCAATAATATAAAACAAACACCAATAAAATGATGGTAATACGAAACAGACAACACCCATCGTTAACAAAGCCGAAATGTGAGGTAAAGTATATGGAAGCTACTATATAAACCGGTAGATTAACAAGGGAGAACGTCAAACAGAAAAGCTTACAAGAAGAAATAAAGTATGTAAACGTAACGAAAAAACATCTAATGGTCAAACAGCACATGCAAGAAAAGAGAAAGTAGACAAAGGTGAGGTACAGTAACAATTGGTTATAAATCAATGTGCAACTGTAAGGTGGCAGCTTGAATGAATATTAATTTCGCACCTTACATGAGAGATTATACATCGTAACAAGTAGGTGAATATGTCACCTGACCTACTTCGGCGATAATGAGCAGCTTTGCTATCAAAATGTACAGTATTTAATGCAAAGTGATAACACTCAGATAGATGGTATTAACACACCGAACCCAAATCCTGCATGTCAATGAGCAAAAGGTGAAAAAAGCTGCTGGAGGAAATGTTTTAGTTTGGGGGCAGACGTGGGTTGTGCCGTCATGGCCCGAGTACAACGGAAAGCTTCTAAAAAGGGGTTGGTGACCTAAGGCGAGAGGGACAACGAACGCGCCAGGCGATATATTGAGAGGAGCAGGTAGCGGCGCAGTCCTGCTTGCTACTGAGAAATTCTTTAAAAAACTACATTGAATTTCCAGAGGTATACAAACAGACCACTGACGCAGTTGATCATGTGAAAGACCAGTGGTATGCTAATGATGTACGCGTGTAACTTTCAGAAGTCAGAAGCGGGCACAAATGTCCGATTGGCTGAAATAAACTTGGAAGGACTAGAAAGGGGCGATATTTCAACGCAGTTTAAAGGTAGGCCCTTATCGATTGGCAGAGGTAGTTTCCGCAAGATGAAAGGAACGCTCCCATTGGTTTGAAAAAGCTGTGAGGTGAAGCATGAAAGGACACAGCTGGGGGACAGTTTGCTACGAAAGACACAAGACCGAAAACATTGGGGACTCTCCTCTGAACCAGCGTCAAGTGTAGAACAGGGCGGTTCATGCTCTGTAGGCCGGCCGAAGTGGCCGTGCGGTGAAAGGCGCTGCAGTCTGGAACCGCAAGGCCGCTACGGTCGCAGGTTCGAATCCTGCCTCGGGCATGGATGTTTGTGATGTCCTTAGGTTAGTTAGGTTTAACTAGTTCTAAGTTCTAGGGGACTAATGACCTCAGCAGTTGAGTCCCATATTGCTCAGAGCCATTTGAACCATTTGAACCATGCTCTGTACGACGCTAAAAGAGGAATTTCGTGTGGACACTGCTTTCACTTTGCCTGACATTCAGCAAGAAATTACCTGAAGAGTCATTGAGCTCTGATAGTGGAGAAATGAAACAGCCACGTACAGAATTGTTCTTGCGAGAACTGAGAGGGCATTGAAGTATACACACTGCACCACCTATGCACATGTATATCGCCATATTTTCCAGACTAGGGATGAGTGCATGTTTCCTCTCCAAATGAGGAACATAGGACATTTTCAGCTGATAAAATCATTAAAGATTTTGATTAGTTTTTTTATAGGATTTTCAGAGGGCGAGAGCAGCCATAAAGCAGACAGCACATTGCAGCTAAAGGTAAATATTGCTGGCAGAGGCTTAAACTTGTTGGTTTACCAGCTTGCGTCCACTGTGAACTCCAGCAACCTTGAGTAATCTTTTGCTCATCTTGTCACAAAAACTAACCATCCTCCGTGGACATGATTGTCATCCTAAATAGTACCGAACTTAGAACCGGACGTAGATGATTTGTCGTAATAACGGCCAACTTCACGGTGTAGTAGAAAAATCTTGTAGAGAACCTTAAATTTGCTGTTGCCATGTTCTGGGTTATTTCTGCTAAACAGGACATAATGCGTTATCTTGACAACTGTCCTGTAAGTGTGAAACACTTATGTTGAAACACGTATGTAACGTAGCAGCGATGGCGAGGCATTGCAGCGTCTCTGACCAGAGAGTATGCGCTTGACCGCGCGAGTGTTGCGAGCGGTTCTCAGTCTGTAGCTCTGTTTAGTTGCGTGCTGTACTCTGTCAGTAGTCGTTGCGAGTCAGTAGCTCTGTTCAGTGGCGTGCAGTACGCTGGTAGTCGTCATGCAGAGCGGTCGGTCAGTAGTAGCAGCCCAGTGCGGTTGTGTGATGTAGTCTGTCGGCAACACTGGTCAAGATGCTGAATGAGGTATACTGTTAATTAAGATAATCATCGGATAATGTAAAGTTTAATTATTGTAATTAATTTTCAACAAGTGCCCCCAATAATAATTTTGATTTCAAAAGCAATTTTACATAAAATTTTTATTTAATTGAAGTAACTATTTCGTTCCACTTCCCTTAAACAAAAGTTTCAGTTTTCAGTTAAATAATAAAAAAAAAGAATATTATTATTTGCAATGCAGTTCCTCCAAGCCGTGCGCAAGAATAAGAGCAGAAATTTGACTAGCTGTTATGATGAGGTAAGAGTTTAATTCTGATTTTTGCACAGGGCCATAGACCGATATTTCGGTTTAATTGAATTTCATTAGCACTGAATTGTTTTTCATTATTTTTGTGGGAGCTTACACCAGAGTCAGATTGCGAATTTCACATTTTTGTTGCCTTGGTCAGTACATTTCATTGCAGGGAGGTTATTCTTGGCTCCTATTCATTTATTATTTCTGTCTTTAAATTTTGGTGGAGAAGTTACACTTAGCGCAATGTCCATTTGCATTTCTAAATAATATTGTCATTACTTTTAAATTTTTGTGGGGAGGTTACACTTGGCGACCCTGCCAGGATCGAATTTCGTTGAGAATCTTTTGAACAACAGTCAGATATCTGCTCTTATTTGCTTAGATATAATTAGGATTTGGCGCAACGCTTTTACTAATCTTGTGACTTTCTTTCTACAGGTCAACGGCAATTCGTTGCTCTGTTGTATTTGTGTGTTGTTTTTGCATTGTGCTTATTGTTTTGTGAATATTGTGACTACTGTAAAAATGCCGCGAAAGACTGTGAATAGTGTATCGCGAGGTATTATGAATGAAATTACCGACCCAAACAACTTTACCGATAGGACATGTGACACGCAGTGTAATGATGACAATCCTCCGTTCACTAACAATCAGTGCATTCCAACCACTAATGATGACTTTTATCTTAATGATGAACAAACGAACTCAATTGTCTCGTCTGTTAACTTGACGACAATTGATGACGCGGAGCGGTCTATAGTAATGAGCGCTGCCGAGCTTAACACACCCGATTTGGAAAATTCAAATAACATACAAACAAATTTTTCGAATGAAAATGGTCAGTGTAGTGAGAGTACGACGGATCCATTTAATTCCGAAATAATGTCTGACAGTGTACATCCGACTGACAAACGTTTTTCTAAATCTCAGAATAACCAAATGGTTACAGTAAGCGAGAAAGTTCCAGATCCACCACTAAACAGCACAGAGAGTATAAACGCTAACTTTGGCTTTGAACAAATTATGAGAAGATTGCTACAACAACAGAGTGAAGATTTCAAACAACAATTTAGTGAACAGGACAAAAAATTTAATAAAATTGATGAAAATTTCAAACAACAGAACGAAAAGCAAGACAAACTTAGTGAACAGGTCAAACAAGATAACGAAAAACTCAAACAATACTTGAATGAAAAATTAGACGACAATTCCAGACAGCTTAGTGAACAAATTAGAGCCATTGCCGCGCAGTGCCATGACACTAAGGAACAGTTGCGCGTGGAAATTGAGGCTTGTTCACAAAAAAATAGCGAAGAAATTGAGTCTGTTGCGCAAGAATTAAGAGAAATGCAAACAGCCGCAACAGAAACACTCAGAGACGAAACTAGCGGAGTCGCTAAACAATGCTCTGAAAAAGCTACACAATTACGGGACGAGTTTAAAGCAATGACGGTAGAACTTTCGCGCACAATAGACGCAAAGATAGACGCGAAATTCGACCAACAGAATATTCAGATTGACGAACGCTTTAATCTTCACATACAAAACAGTGATACGCGTTTCCGTAAATTTATTCAGGATCAAAACAAAGTAAAACGACAAGTAATGGAAACAATCACAGCACAGAGACAGGAAGACAAACGTAAAATGTTTGCGAAGGCAAAAACGTATGTAGACAATAATATTACTACAGTGTCCGACAAAATTAATACCATAGAACAGTTGAACGCGGAATTACGGGATGAAATTTCTGATCTTAAATCAAAAACAGATACACACACAGTAAATATTCAAACAGTGACAGACAGATTCGAACAATTAGATCTAACACACGATTGCGATGTCATCAAAGCTGATGTTAAAAAACTGAGCGAAACTACGCGTAAGTTGCAAAAACAGATTAATGCGTCTGATTCTAAAACCGATGATCAGGTTAAAATACTGACTGAAAAATGTGATGAATTGGCCAGTCGTATTGATGTTATCGAAAATACTAATGACAATAAATCAGACAATACTGCACCGGTTTCATTTATCCAAACACCTGAATTTCAAAATTTACAGCAGACAATTAATGAGATCGATTCATCTAACAACACGTTACGTAGGAAGTTATCAAATTTACAACAAGAAGTAACAGAGATGAAAAACATTTCAGTTAATAACATACCACAACAGACGCCACTTTATGAACATGTGTCAGACTCACGCAGCGCGTACAATTTGGGTAATCTACAGAGAGTACGGGACTTAGATTCCGATCAACCACAGTTCAATAGATTCTCTTACGATCCTGAACCTGTTCCATCACACAGAGATGATAATTTCGATTACAAACATTTTCTGTCAGTGAGAAAGTTTAAAGTTTTTAAAAACGATAGAACGCAGATTCACCCACTGGATTGGATTCAACAATTTAGCTTTGCTCTTCCACCGACTTGGCCTGTAACACATAAACTTGAATTTATTTGCAGTTTTTTGGAAGGCGAACCGGCAACTCGTATGAGACCGATCGCGAGACAGTGTTACTCGGTAGAGGAATTTCAGAATGCTTTTCTGTCAGCGTACTGGTCGAAGACGACACAGCGCGGAATTAAAGATCAGTTAATTAGTTTGCCGAATTACGAGAACTCAAATTTTCCCAGTGTGACGCAATTTTTTGAGCACATGGTACAACAAAACCAATACCTGAGTGAACCGTACAGTGAATCTGCACTTATACAATGATGCATTTCCAAATTACCACGGTCATTACGAGTGTCACTTCTAACAGGTCAGCAAAAAGAAAATATTTCAGCGTTCAGAGATCTTTTACAGCTTTTAGAAGTACAGCAATCTGATTATTCTTTTGTAAACAAAAATTTTTCTTATAATAACCAAGGTCAACAAACGTACAGCAATTATGATCAGACACGTAATTTCAATAGGAAAAGTAACAGACGCGTTAGGAACGACAACTACCAGAACTTAAATCACAGACAAAATTCAGATTATCAATATCGTCAAAATTTTCAGCAACAGGAAACACATTTTGGTAACAATAGACGTTTTCCACCACAACAGCATGAAAGTCAGTCGGTTGGAATACATAACCAACAATGTAATACACAAGGTCAACCAGGCTTTAATGTTCCGCCGCGTGCGCATATAGTCCAAGATCCAACAAATAGTAACGCACGGCAGCAAGGAAACAACTACGTACAGAGAAGACAGTATTTCAATTCCTATCGCAATACACCGTATAGGAATGACTATTACGACAGACGTAAAAATAATGAGAACAATTTTCAGCGTACATCTAACAACAGTCGGACATACCAACAGCAAAATTTTACACAAGAACCTATTCTCATGAATGAACCAGACAGTAGGTATCATCCAGAGCGTAATACGTCTGGAAGAAGTAATAGGACAGTTCAAATAGTCGAAATGCCACAGAATCCTCCTAATAATAATAACACGTCAGATAGAATCTGACTAGATACTGTACAGATCGCATCTTCCAGTAACACAAGCACTACCTTAGACATGCAAAATGTTGTTCACGAAAATGTAATTACTTTTGATGATATCAGAGACACTCTTTTACAGGAAAGACATGTTGTTCAGAAAACCATTTCACATCCTGTTATCGAAATTAAAATTGGTTCATCGAAATTCTCAGCAGTAATTTATTCCGGCTCACCTATATCAGTAATAAATGAGGAGACTTTCAACGAGTGTAACAAAGAGAATACCTATCCGACATTACCTTTAGGCAAAACAAAAGTGAAAGGAGCAGTACCGAGTAAAGGAGTAGACGTTAAATTACAGACGCATTTGTCATTTTGTATTGGAGGTCATACTTTCCACTCAAATTTTTGGATTGTTCCTTTATTGACAACAGACGTTATTTTAGGTACGAATTTTCTGGTACAACACGACGCAGTTATTGATTTTCAGAATTCTTATTTAATGGTGAAGGATGAAAATGTACAATTGGCTTTAGAATTTCAGCACTCTTTATCTGCGGAAGAACAAACAATTAACCGCACAGAGGTCATTTCCGCAACACGTAACATAGACTGTAATCCCACATTGTTCACAGATACGTACGTACACAACTATAATACTCCAGACGAAGCTGACTACGATGTAATGCAAATGATTTCCGATAAGGTTAAAGAGAGCAGTGCAACTACAGACGACGAACGAACGCAATTACACAAAATTCTTTTACAGCAAGCTCCAGTTTTTGACAACATTCCTGGTACTATGTCCGGTTTTATGTATGAATTTCAAGTCAAACAGCACGACACATTTAAAGCTAAGCATTATCCTATTCCGTATATTCATAGAGAACAAGTTAAAAAAGAATTCCAAGATATGCTTGATCAAGGAATTATTGAACCAGCAGTTAGTCCGTACATAAACCCGCTGCATATTGTTAAGAAAAAAGATGGCTCACTTCGCCTTGTACTTGATTCACGTCACATTAATGACATTATTATTAATGAAACAGATCGACCACAGACACTAGAGGAACTTTTACAGAAATTTCACGGTACAGCTATTTATTCTACACTAGATTTGAAATCGGGATTTTGGCAAATTCAACTTCATCCAAATTGCAGAAAATATACAGCTTTTCTCTGTTTCGGCGACTGTTATCAATTTTGCAAATTACCGTTCGGCTTAACTATTTCTTCTGCAGCTTTTATTCGCGGTTTGAACACAATACTTCCGACAGAACTTAGAGACAGAATCACGACGTATGTAGACGACATTCTTATCGCAGAAGCTAACTGGTCTGAACACAATCTGATTCTTGAACAACTGTTACAAACTTTTCATGCACAAGGACTTACAGTTAATCTTAGTAAATCGCACTTTGGCAAAACTTCTATAAAATTTCTTGGACACGTAATTTCAGCAGAAGGCATTGCACCTGATCCGGAAAAACTTCAAGCTCTACGTGACATTACTGTTCCTACGACAAAGAAGCAATTACGCAGTTTTTTGGGCTTAATTAACTTTTTTCGTAAATTTATTCATCACTCTGCTTTAGACACACCCAGATTATGTCAATTAACAGGTAAAAACACTATTTGGTCTTGGGATAAGCAAGCACATTCTGAATTTGTGAACCTGAAACATGCTTTGTTGAATGCTCCACTTTTATCGCACCCAGATCTTACTAGAAATTTTTCCATTGCCACTGACAGTTCGAACACCGCTTTGGGCGTGCATGTTTTCCAGGAAATTGAAGAAGATGGTTCAATAGTAATCAAAAACATCGCATTTGCAAGCCGCATTTTGTCACCTGCTGAACGAAATTACTCCGTTACAGAATTGGAAACATTATGTGTTGTATGGGCTTTTACGAGATTTCGGCACTTTCTTTATGGCAGACATACCACCGTTTACACAGACCACAGAGCGATACAATTTTTACTTTCGGCCAAATTCACTCACGACAGATTAAGCAGATGGAAACTTTATTTACAAGAATTTAATTTTACAATAGTTCACATTCCCGGCACACAAAATGTTATAGCAGACGCACTATCGCGTTC
Source organism: Schistocerca americana (assembly GCF_021461395.2). Classification (NCBI taxonomy): domain Eukaryota; kingdom Metazoa; phylum Arthropoda; class Insecta; order Orthoptera; family Acrididae; genus Schistocerca; species Schistocerca americana. The sequence continues at coordinate 444,758,208 of NC_060126.1, forward strand.
TCTGAGCAACAATCAGCAAGACGTAGCAACCAACTTCTGCAAAACAAATTTCAGTGTCATGTACATTCAGCAAGTTGCATTTGAAAACTTTATTTCATCGTCATTACAGGACATAGCACAAGAGCAAAATAAAGACAATGTGTGGAAAGAAATTAAACACCTTTGGCAAGATAGGAAAAATGTTACGATTAGGAACCACTACACTGTACGCAATGACATTCTGTTTCGCCGCTCTCATCCTGACAGCAACAATTGGTTATTATGCATTCCTGACGAACTGGTTAACAAATTGATCTGGTACACTCATTTAAGTTACGCACATTACGGAGCACGAAAATGTTTTCTTATACTGAGACAGAACTGTTATTTTACCAACATGGAGAAACGTATACGACGAGTTTTAGCGTCTTGTAAAATTTGCCAGAAAGCTAAATCTGACACCACTTCACATATTCCTCCTTTATATCCCATTATACCTGTTAAATTAAGACACATGGCCGCAGTAGACATTTTTGGTCCAATTCCGAGAACTAACAGAGGTTTTTGCTACATCGTTGTCGCTGTTGAGCTCACTTCAAAATTTGTTACTTTCACTCCATTACGCAAAGCTACTGCTAAAACTGTTTCGAAAGCATTTATAAAACATTTTCTATCTCATGTAGGGCATGTGATGAAAGTAATTTCTGACAATGGATCTCAATTTCGTAGTAGCGTATGGACACGCATGTTACGAGCCAGAAACATTTCTCCGATCTATACATCCAGGTACCACGCTTCTTCGAACCCCTGTGAAAGATTAATGAAAGAAATTGGTAAGCTGTGCCGAATATACTGCCACAAAAGACATATTGATTGGGATACACACATACTCTCATTCCAAGATGTAATTAATTCCATTCCAAATGAATCTACTATGCTATCTCCGTCTGTTATACTGAAAAACGTTGAACCACCAAACAAAATTAAAGAATTAGTAAACTTCCCTAAATGTCGTCGACTAAGACACCACGAAATGATTGACATTGCGCTGAACAACATCAAACGTGCCGCAGAGCGCCGGAGAAGACAGCAAAAACAGGTTTGTAGACGCCGAGACTTTCACGTTGGACAGAAGATATTAGTACGTACACACTATTTATCCAGTAAATTAAAAGGTAAGTGCAGCAAATTTGAACTTCTATACGCAGGTCCATATCGGATTCGCAGCATCCCTCACCCCAATGTTGTACACGTCGAAACTTTGAGAACCAGAAAATCGAAAGGCAACCACCATATCTCAAACATTAAACCGTTTATTGAGTGAAGACACTTTATGATTCAACACACTATGATGTCATTTACTAATGCAATTATTTCACCTGACTAATTACTGATGATTATCGTATTTTTTCTTGGCAAGTGCCCGGCAAGGTAAGGTTAGCAGGTCGCTTTTCTTGTCGTTACACATCAGACCGTGCACATTTTCCATTTTTTTATGTATGATTGTTTTCAGTTTTGTTTGTATGCACTGTGAAATAGTTAAGATATAACACACCAGTGACTTTGACATTTTTTTTGCCTTATGACATCTCAACATCGTGACTGTTTTACATTTTGCTGCTGCATTGTGATATTCTCTGTACATTTTGGCTTCGAACACTGTCAATGTCTTTGACATATTGCGTTTTCTGTCATGTTATGCTGTATGGTTAATTGTGTCACCATAAACCAGTCATTATTTAGTGGGTATATGATTTAAATGCAGGACGTTAATCTCTGTTCATCAATTTCAGAAAGAAATAATGCGTGTAAGAAATAAATTCAACAGAAATGGGAATTTCACCTACGGAATAAACGAAAGAAGATGCAATAACTTTATGAGGAAGAGTAAATGGATCAGGATTGGCAGGCATTAACAAGAATATACTATACTCATCGTAGAATAGCAGTCTTAACTAATTTTTTCTTTCAGAATACAAGGTGATTGATGCAGGCTGTCAGACAGAACTACACATCTTAGTTTTAGTGATGAAATATGCTAGAGATAAGGAATAGTTATGTAATGAGTAATGAAGTGATTTTTGCAGATGATAATGAATGCTGACGAATAATGATGAAGAATATGCTGTTATGAATAATGAAGTTTTTCTCTACAGGTAATGATAATAATGAAGTTATGATGATACGTATAATGAAGTTTTCTTTACAGATGAGGATAATGTTGAAGTTATGTATTTATGCTATCTAGTTATTTAAGTATTTGTTGCAGTTTGTTTTGACAGCAGGTGTTATATTACATAGTAGGATGACGGAAAGTTTTGGAAAGGACAGCTATGGAACACATTTTTATACACATTTCACTACCTGTTAATTCGAAGTTCACTACTTTTCAGCATAGTGTGCGTTTCTTCTTTCAGGTCAATAATCCATTTTGTATTTTTTCCAGGAGAAGCTTTTCATGATACTTACTAAACCAGTTACTTATTATACCTGTTCTAGTACTTGCATTTTTATTTTTTACCCATTTGTGTTTATCATTTATAAATGTGATCACATATACTGCCTTGTTACATAACCTTGCTACAGCTGACTCATGACGAATGACGTTACCTATCCTCATTTGCAGCACTAGGTCAAAAGCAAATAGTGTTATGCCTCAGCAATTAATTATCGATCCCAACGCAATGCATTGCTAACAAAAAAAAAAAAAAATGTATTACCAGTCCCACATAATGTCACTAGTTTATGATAATTCTGAATAATACTGAACAGCTCTGAATAGTATGTCCCTTCAGTATTGACTTCTTAATGATACAAAAAAATATATATAAATAAAATAATGCTTTGTAACTGGCTAATAACTGCCACTGTTTATTGTAATGAGACTACTTATAATGCCCGTGATTATTAATGCTTTGATTGTAATTAACTGATTTTTTAATAATGACTTCATAATGATCTGAATAATACTGAATGATGAACTATGTTTTTATTCTATTCAATACTTGCTGGCCACTGAGTGCCAATAATTAATGTCACTCCATGAATATGTTATTAATTATGCCATTAATTAACTCTTGTTTTCAATGCTATACTTTGTAACTGGAAAAGAATGTGATTGTTTAATAGTGCTTTGTAATTAGGAGAAAGCTAATGATTATTACTATTGGAATGACAAATGATTAATTAATTATGCTATGCTTTGTAATTGGAAATGAAAATGCTTTGTAATTAGGAGAAGGATAATAATTCTTACTATATTCAAATGACAGATGATTAATTAACTGAAAAATAATTAATTAACTATGCTATACTTTGTAACTGGAAAAGAATGTGACTGTTTAATAATGCTTTGTAATTAGGAAAAGGCTAATGATTAATACTATATTGGAATGACAAATAATTAATTAACTATGCCATACTTTGTAACAGGAAAAGAATGCGATTGTTTCATAATGCTTTGTAATTAGGAGAAGGCTAATGATTCTTACTATATTGTAATGACAAATAATTAATTAACTATGCCATACTTTGTAACTGGAAAAGAATGTGACTGTTTAATAATGCTTTGTAATTAGGAGAAGGCTAATGATTAATACTATTGGAATGACAAATAATTAATTAACTATGCTATATTTTGTAACTGGAAAAGAATGCGATTGTTTCATAATGCTTTGTAATTAGGAGAAGGCTAATGATTAATACTATTGGAATGACAAATAATTAATTAACTCTGCTATACTTTGTAACTGGAAAAGAATGCGATTATTTAATAATGCTTTGTAACTAGGAAAAGAAGGTTACTGATTTTATGTAATACAATTAATGAACATTTTTCTGTAATACTACATACTTGGTACAGAAATGTTCAATAACTGGGCTATGAATGCCACAAACTACTAATGAAGACTGTAATTGTCAATATTATGTGACATAATGTCCTTCTCCTCATAAGCTAACTACCCTGAATTACTGCAATGTCCATTTGTCCTGTTTATCCTAGTGATCATGGAGCACTATCTTTGGTTTTGCACTAATTCTACGTTGGTGTGCCTTGTAAGAGCGTGGTGTTGACACGACATGCTGTCCACCACCGTGAGCGATGAAGACGTTATTATGGTCCCACTGTTTGGTGTACCTAATATACTGCCAAAATGAAAAAATGGAATATTACTACGACAGTTCAGTGTCTTGGCTACGCTGATAAATTCTGAGGGGAAAAGAACTTCAAGTTGTGTCACTTGGTGATGTACTTCTGTGGAAAGATATGGACTTTCAGAACAGCTGTGTGCAATCTAAAGTGCTACAACCATGATGCAATCCTTCCCTTTCCTATCCTAATTCTTGTCACATAGTGAAAATCATTTTTTGCTAACATTATTTATGTTCATGGCTATACATTTTTTTCAATTCGCTGAACTCCAGTGCGAGTACACTTATGTCACTGGTCGACATGATTTTTTGCTATTATGTTTATTTATTGCCAAAATGCTAAAGACATTTTTTTCGATTTGTTCTGAAGTATAGTATATGTGCACTCTTGTCTTTTATATTGTATATACATTTTTTTATTTTAATGATATGTTCTGAACTACAGTGCATGTGCACTTCTGTTAGGTGTTAATATGTTTTCTACTGAACTTCAGTGCCTGTGCACTTTTCTCATTTTTCAATATGATTTGTACTATTCTGTATATTCAATACTTCAATGCGTATGCACTTATGTCATTTGTTACTAATTGTATATACATTTCATCATTTACTGATATGTTCTCAACTGCAGTGCATGTGCACTCATGTCACTTGTCAACATAATATTTTTTGCCAGTCTGTTTATTTGTTCTGAATATGCTAAAGAATTTTTTCAGTGCCTGTGCACTTTGTTATCTGTCAAATAATTTGTATATACATTTTTCTGATTTGCTACTATGTTTTGTACTCACATTTTGTCTTTGTCTGATATATTTTGTACTTAGTGCGTGTGCACAACATTTAATTCATGTACTACATCTAAATATTCTGTAAGTTGTAGAAGTTTGTTAATTAAAGAAAAATTTTGCCGCGCTTGGCAAGTCCAAATGACTCACCATCGCTGCCAAATTTTTGCCCCCCCAGTGGAGGGTTATGAAACACGTATGTTGAAACACGTATGTAACGTAGCAGCGATGGCGAGGCATTGCAGCGTCTCTGACCAGAGAGTATGCGCTTGACCGCGCGAGTGTTGCGAGCGGTTCTCAGTCTGTAGCTCTGTTTAGTTGCGTGCTGTACTCTGTCAGTAGTCGTTGCGAGTCAGTAGCTCTGTTCAGTGGCGTGCAGTACGCTAGTAGTCGTCATGCAGAGCGGTCGGTCAGTAGTAGCAGCCCAGTGCGGTTGTGTGATGTAGTCTGTCGGCAACACTGGTCAAGATGCTGAATGAGGTATACTGTTAATTAAGATAATCATCGGATAATGTAAAGTTTAATTATTGTAATTAATTTTCAACAAGTGCCCCCAATAATAATTTTGATTTCAAAAGCAATTTTACATAAAATTTTTATTTAATTGAAGTAACTATTTCGTTCCACTTCCCTTAAACAAAAGTTTCAGTTTTCAGTTAAATAATAAAAAAAAAGAATATTATTATTTGCAATGCAGTTCCTCCAAGCCGTGCGCAAGAATAAGAGCAGAAATTTGACTAGCTGTTATGATGAGGTAAGAGTTTAATTCTGATTTTTGCACAGGGCCATAGACCGATATTTCGGTTTAATTGAATTTCATTAGCACTGAATTGTTTTTCATTATTTTTGTGGGAGCTTACACCAGAGTCAGATTGCGAATTTCACATTTTTGTTGCCTTGGTCAGTACATTTCATTGCAGGGAGGTTATTCTTGGCTCCTATTCATTTATTATTTCTGTCTTTAAATTTTGGTGGAGAAGTTACACTTAGCGCAATGTCCATTTGCATTTCTAAATAATATTGTCATTACTTTTAAGTTTTTGTGGGGAGGTTACAAGTGTCATGGCACAATCTATGTAAACTCGTGTGCTTCTTTAACAACATAATAGGAATAGACCAATTTTACATGTAAAAACCAATGTGCTCTGTCCTAGAATAAGGGTCCATATCTTAACCCCAGTCACTGATTCTAGCGACGCTAATGCACTCACAGAGTGTTTTTGCTGATGTCTGACAAACGTGAAAAGGAGTGGAGTGTCAGACAACACGCGTACACTACAGGTACTTACTGCATGGCAGTGTGTGAAATGCCAAAAAGTACTGTTTTGGTTAGACAGAATCCTTAGTATCAGATAATAGTTTATATTGATGGAGGCAAAAGGAGAACCATTACTTCAAACTGTAGTAGGCTGTTCATCATAAAGGCGAAAGCATACGTCAGCAAAGACGAAAAGTATATCACACAATGAAAGCAGAGAGCTTATAAGGCAGAAAAGCGATAGTGTCACCAGTTCTAAGAACACCAATATGAAGTCAAGAAAGCTGTAAAAATAACGGATTATGTAACCTCATCCGGCACCTAGCGAGGTGGCGCAGTGGTTAGCACACTGGACTCGCAGTCGAGAGGACGACGGTTCAATCCCGCGTCTGACTCTCCTGATTTAGGTTTTCGTGATTTCCCTAAATCGTTTCAGGAAAATGTCGGAATGATTCTTTTGAAAGGGCACGGCCGATTTCCTTTCCCATCCTTCCCTAATCCGAGCTTGTGCTCCGTCTCTAATGACCTCGTTGTAGACGGGACGTTAAACACTAATCCCCTCGTCCTCCTAACCGCATGCCACATAAGACGCACAATAATGCAATCGAAAAAGAAATTTCGCAGAGTCATACGATGTTGAAATTACGTGATATGTTAACGCATGGGACGTAAAGTTACGAAATTCATTGGTTTATTACGAGAAATGTCTAGCCATCAAATAGACAGGAAAAACAAGCAGTGCACTCAGCTATACACGAAACGAGATAAGATATACAGTCGTTTGTTCTTACTAAATAGTACTGCTATAGCAAACGTTTCCGTACCTATACAGGGTTTTACAAAAAGGTACGGCCAAACTTTCAGGAAACATTCCTCACACACAAAGAAAGAAAATATGTTATGTGGACATGTGTCCGGAAACGCTTACTTTCCATGTTAGAGATAATTTTATTACTTCTCTTCAAATCACATTAATCATGGACTGGAAACACACAGCAACAGAACGTACCAGCGTGACTTCAAACACTTTGTTACAGGAAATGTTCAAAATGTCCTCTGTTAGCGAGGATACATGCATCCACCCTCCGTCGCATGGAATCCCTGATGCGCTGATGCAGCCCTGGAGAATGGCATATTGTATCACAGCCATCCACAATACGAGCACGAAGAGTCTCTACATTTGGTACCGGGGTTGCATAGACAAGAGCTTTCAAATGCCCCCATAAATGAAAGTCAAGAGGGTTGAGGTCAGGAGAGCGTGGAGGCCATGGAATTGGTCCGCCTCTACCAATCCACCGGTCACCGAATCTGTTGTTGAGAAGCGTACGAACACTTCGACTGAAATGTGCAGGAGCTCCATCGTGCATGAACCACATGTTGTGTCGTACTTGTAAAGGCACATGTTCTAGCAGCACAGGTAGAGTATCCCGTATGAAATCATGATAACGTGCTCCATTGAGCGTAGGTGGAAGAACATGGGGCCCAATCAAGACATCACCAACAATGCCTGCCCAAACGTCATCAGAAAATCTGCGTTGATGACATGATTGTACAATTGCGTGCGGATTCCCGTCAGCCCACACATGTTGATCGTGAAAATTTACAATTTGATCACGTTGGAATGAAGCCTCATCCGTAAAGAGAACATTTGCACTGAAATGAGGATTGACACATTGTTGGATGAACCATTCGCAGAAGTGGACCCGTGGAGGCCAATCAGCTGCTGATAATGCCTGCACACGCTGTACATGGTACGGAAACAACTGGTTCTCCCTTAGCCCTCTCCATACAGTGACGTGGTCAACGTTACCCTGTACAGCAGCAACTTCTCTGACGCTGACATTAGGGTTATCGTCAACTGCACGGAGAATTGCCTCGTCCATTGCAGGTGTCCTCGTCGTTCTAGGTCTTCCCCAGTCGCGAGTCATAGGCTGGAATGTTCCGTGCTCCATAAGACGCCGATAAATTGCTTCGAACATCTTCCTGTCGGGACACCTTCGTTCTGGAAATCTGTCTCGATACAAACGTACCGCGCCACGGCTATTGCCCCGTGCTAATCCATACATCAAATGGGCATCTGCTAACTCCGCATTTGAAAACATTGCACTGACTGCAAAACCACGTTCGTGATGAACACTAACCTGTTGATGCTACGTACTGATGTGCTTGATGCTAGTACTGTAGAGCAATGAGTCGCATGTCAACACAAGCACCGGAGTCAACATTACCTTGCTTCAATTGGGCCAACTGGCGGTGAATCGAGGAAGTACAGTACATACTGGCGAAACTTAAAAATGAGCTCTATCATGGAAATTAAGCGTTTCCGGACACATGTCCACATAACATCTTTTCTGTGTGTGAGGAACGCTTGCTGAAAGTTTGGCCGTACCTTTTTGTAACACCCTGTGTAGAAGAATATGTGACAAAACATAGCGGTAAGTAATAGGTGCATTACAGGCTAACTCAAAAATGTGCATGTAAGAAGACATACCTTCGCAACAGACATGGACACTTCACACACCTAAGGACAATTTTAAGAACGATCTTTAAAAGAAGACGGTCTAACGTGATCATGTAACCGTTGGTCTGCATTGGAAGAAGTCAGTACTCGACAGGATCGATGTATCACGTAGCTGCAATAAAACAGAGAAATATCAAATCGTATTACGTTATGCAGTGTATTAATCAAACCGTAACCTATCGTTAAGATTTATTGTGATGAAGATAGGGAAATAATAGTCGACGTATACAATAGCATCAAGAAAAGTGATCGCAGACTTTGCTGGTGATTTACATAGCGAGTCTATGTGGCTCAGATAGGGCGGCACAGCACCCCATTGCAGGCGAATGGATTGTTTCTGGGGGTGAGGGGTTTCAGTAGGCCCTGACTTAGTGAGCATCTGGTTTCCATCAATACTGAGCGCTAGTTCTAAAGGGCACGAATTTCACTGGGCGCAGTGTCCATAGATCCGTACAAACCGTCACACAAGCGATTGAAAAGTATCCTGTGCTAAAAGCAGTTTGTAATTTATTGAATTCTTTGGCAATTTAGAGACTTAGTTTTCATTCTACCTTATTGTCCGAAATATAGTGAAAAACTAGAAAATTATATGCATTACCTGGTAAAAAGGATCCTCACATCCCTATGCAATGCCGAATCGACTAACAGATGTCACAAGAGGCGAAACTGTCAGTACTATAGGAGTTACGGAGTACTATACGTCAGCAGAGCAGCAGTACCAGCGCGATGAGTGGGTCAGAAGAGCTGTCACTTCAAACGTGCGCTAATCATTCTATATCACCTGACCAACAAATGTTCAAATGTTCAAATGGCTCTGAGCACTATGGGACTTAACAGCTGTGGTCATCAGTCCCCTAGAACTTAGAACTACGTAAACCTAACTAACCTAAGGACATCACATACATCCATGCCCGAGGCAGGATTCGAACCTGCAACCGCAGCAGTCGCACGGTTCCGGACTGCGCGCCTAGAACCGCGAGACCACCGCGGCCGGCACCAACAAATCCATCAGGGACATTTCAACCCTTCCAAAGCTGCCCAGATTGAGTGTTGGTGACATGACTGTGTAGTGTAATTCCCAAGTGCGACCAGAAGCCCTGTTAGTACAGTGACTACGCATAGAGAGTCAGTAACAGTGGCGTACGACGGTCGAACAGCTATTAGTGGGCCACACGTTTTTGTAGTTTATGCTAAATGAAACTTGAGATAGTGCAAAGAGCTTTGCCACTGGACATTCTTTGCCTATTCCGCGTGGAAATCCGATGGGTTTGGGTTAAACCAATACCTGGAGAACGTTAAGTGCCTCGTGTGAAGTGCCGTCATTGAAGTACATGGGAGGAGGTATAGTAATATAGGGTAGTTTCCTGTGTGATCCACATATACATCTACATAGATACTCCGCAAATCATACTTAAGTGCCTGGGAGAGAGTTCATCGAACCACCTTCCAAACTTCCCTGTTATTCCCGTCTCGAACAGCTCACGGAAAAAAGGAACACCTGTATCTTTCCGTGCGAGCTCTGACTTCGCTTATTTCATTATGATGAACGTTTTTTCGTATGTAGGTCGGAATAGTTCCGCATTCGGAGGAGAAAGTTGGAGATTCGTGAGAATATTCCATCGCAATGAAAAACGGCTTTGTTTTAATTATGTCCACCCCAAATCCTCTCCCTCTTATTTCGCGATAATACAAAACGTGGTTCAACGAAACTTTCTCGATGTACTTCGTTACTATGTATTAAGAATCCCAGACGGCGCAATAGTACTCCAAAACAGGACGGACAAGCGTAGTGTAGGTAGTCTCTTTAGTCGCTCTGCTACATTTTCTAAGTGTTCTGCCAGTAAAACGCAGTCTTTGGTTTGCCTTGCCCACGACATTTTCTATGTGTTCTTTCCAATTTAAGTTGCTCATAACCGTGATTCCTAGGTATTTAGTTGTATTTACGACGTTTGGATTTGCCTGATTTACCTTGTCACCGAAGTTCAACAGATTACTTTTAGCACTCATATGGATGGCCTCACTCTTTTTTTGCACCATACAGATATCTTTCTAAATCTTTTTGAACTTCTTTTGATCTTATGATGACTTTACAAGACGATAAACGACAGCATTATCTGCAACCAACCTAAGACGGTTGCACAGATTGCCTCCTCCAGAGGTGCAACGCGTCTACTGCTTACACCACGGTTGTCCGCCCTATTCTGGAGTACTGCTGTGCGGTGTGGGGTCCGCATCAGGTGGGACCGACGGATCACATCGAAAAAGTACAAAGAAGGGCTGCTCGTTTTGTATTTTCGTGGAGTAGAGGAGATAGTACCACAGACATGATACGTGAATTGGAGTGGCAATCATTAAAACAGAGGCGACGGGATCTTCTCATGAAATTTCAATCACAAGTTTTGTCCCCCGATTGCGTAAACATTCTGTTGGCACCCACCTACATAGGGAGAAATGATCATCTCGATAAAATAAGAGAAATCAGGGCTCACACAGGAAAATGTAAGTGCTCGTTTTTGCCGGGCGCCGTTCGAGAGTGGAACGGTAGAGAGACAGCTTGAAGGTAGTTCATTGAACCCTCTGTCTGGCACGTCATTGTGAATAGCAGAGTAATCACGTAGATGTAGATCAAATCGTTTATATAGATAATGAACAGCAGAGGGCCTATAACACTACCCTGGGGAACGCCAGAAACCACTCCTGTTTTACTCGATGACTTTCTGTCAATTACTACGAAATGTGACCTTCCCGACAGGAAATTACGAATACAGCCACATAACTGGGAGACTATATTCCATAAGTCCGCAATTTAACTACAAGCTTCTGGTGTGGTACAGTATCAAATGCCTTCTGAAAATCTAGAAATGCGGAATCAATTTGAAATCCCTTGTCAAAATAACTCAACACTTCGTATGGGTGTAAACAGTTAAGTCTGTTTCACAAGAACAATCTTTTCTAAATCCGTGTTGACTGTGTGTCAATAGACCTCCTCGACATGAAACTTCCTGGCAGATTAAAACTGTGTGTCCGACCGAGACTCGAACTCGGGACCTTATGGAATATAGTCTCCCAATTATGTGGCTGTATTCGTAATTTTCGAACGCAGTGTATGCTCCAGAATCCTGTTGCATATCGACGTTAATGATATAGGTGTATAATTTAGTGTATTACTCCTACTATCCTCTTTGAGTATTGGTGTGACCTGTGCAGCTTTGCAGTCTTTGGATACGGATATGTCGTCGATAGAACGGTTGTATACGATTGTTAAGCATGGAGCTATTGCACCAGCATACACTGAAAGGAACCTAATTGGTATACGGTATGGACCGGAGAACTTGTTTTTATTAAGTGATTTAAGTTGCCTCAGTACTCCGAAGATATCTACTTCCTCATGTTGTCCGTTGTTCTTGATTCGAATTCTGGTCTCCTTATAGCGCTTAAGAAAACGCTACATACATACGGATACGAACATATTTTACAGCGCTGTGTATTGCGGAAAGTACAGGAACTGACTATGACTGTATCTACATGATAATGCACCCTGGAGAGCGGCATCTGTTAGCGGACAGCAAAATTCCTGAAATGGACTAGCCTGCTCACAGTCACGATCTGAACGCAATGGAACAAGTTTGGGATGTCTTAGAACGTCGACTTCGCTCCACAAAGCGGTGTCGAACTTTACTACCTTCTCTGGTTCCGGCTCTTGTGGAAGAATGGGCTGCCCCCCGTCTAGAGACAGTCAGACGTGAAAGCGTCTGCAGCTGAGTTCAAGTTGTCACAAAGGCGAATACTGAGTACATCCCACATAAATGATCAATTGGTACCCGTATACTTCCGATCACATAATCTGGGTAAAAATGTAAATGGTTTCACAAAGAAACGTCTGTGAAACATGAAGTCATAGCTATCTCTCCTTAGATCCGAGTTTTGGTCCTTTTTAGTTTTAGGGCAGCTGTTGTCGACGCCGAGTCATCTGATTTCATGCTTACGGACCACCGTCAGCGTGGAGCAAAGTTGGCTGCCGAACTCTCTCTGGGTCCATTCTGCGTGATGGCCGGCAAATGGCGGGCTGGCGCGTGGCCAGAGGGGCTACGCCGGGCCACGTCAATTATGCAGCCCGGCGGTCGCTGCCTCTATTGTGGGAGGGGGTGGCCATTGTGCCGCCTTGCAGTTGTCGTGCTGGCGACCCCAGGCACTCGCACGCACGCACACACACACCGATAACCACAGAGAGAGACCAACTAATTGCGACCGCTGCTCTCTGTTCCACCGCATACGCGGACACCAAAGTTTTAGTAGGAGTGCTGGTATTTATCTGTACCCTTCAGTTTCCAAATACCGCGGGTAGCTCCCGGAAATTAAGGTAGGATCAAACTGAGAGTCGCTTAAATGGCAAGGAATTCTAGGAATCCCAAAACACGTTTAACACAACATGGATTTCAATGGCTTCTGTGAGTTACTGGTCACGTGTCATTGGCGTGTAGCGTGTGGTGTGTTCCAGCAGAGGATAAGGCGAACATTCGGACTCTGACTGTACCTGCTGTTAAAAACAGATGCTACGCGGTTTGTGAGTCTGCCGGTAGATCAGGCAAAAAACAGGTATTTCCTCTCCAAATTTACGTGGGAACGACTGAAAGAAATATCATTACCCTAATATACACGGTTGCATAAGCACCTTCTGCAGACCTGTGTTGATAATTGTGCTTGGTGAAATACTGATAACGGTGACAGCACTCTTCGATTTTATGTTCTGTAAATTATGACGTCGACAAAGTAATCTTCTGTTGTAATTATTAAATTATTTCCCTTTCACATGAACTACTCCAATATTCTGATGAATGCTTTTCCGAATGTTATGTTTTACTGTAATTTCTTGGACGTCATACTAAGAAAATATACTAAGTGAGCTATATAATTGTTTTTCTAGTATAAATAGTACATTTGACGTAGAATCAGAAAGCTTGATATAAATCAAGAAAAACAATCCTACTATTATCTACAAGAATTTTCATTAGATTTACTGTTCCAATAATTGTCATAATCCTCTCCACAACTCTATCGAAAAACTAATTAATGACCGAGGAAAAAGACCACCATTTGAATGTGTACTGATGTCAAAAATTTTTAATTAGTTTCGTCTGCTGAGAACCACATGCAGTAACTCTTGCCTTCTTTCTCTTCTTGTTTCTTTCTTTCCAGTAATTTTTCATTCTTTCCCTACATTGTTCTCTTCTTTCTTCCTTCCACATTGCGCTTGTCTTTTCCTTGAGATTTTTTATTTATGCCATGAACTTTACTATTTTTTCAATTTCTTTCTCCGTTACTACCATTTCCCTCATATCTACTTTAACTTCTTTGATCCACGTCATATACGTTTTTGGGTTACTATTAATGGAGTTAAACTTTTTGTTGCTCTTTTCCATTCTAGCCTCGTCATGTGCCCATTGAACATAACCTTTTTCATCATTTTGTCTAAAGTTCTTTGTAGCCGTCTAAACTTCTTCATTACTTCTCAATTCGCACTTCCCATAGTCGTACTTTCGTCTTACTATCTTCCTGACTACTTTCCTTTCCTCCTTTTCTGTTTCACCTAATTGTCTGCTGTGTTTAACTAAAGGCGTTCAGAACCATAAGCCGGTCGGTTTGGCCGTGCGGTTCTAGGCGCTTCAGTCTGGAAACGCGTGACCGCTACGGTCGCAGGTTCGAATCCGGCCTCGGGCATGGATGTGTGTGATGTCCTTAGGTTAGTTAGGTTTACGTTTTTCGAAGTTCTAGGGGACTGATGACCACAGATGTTAAGTCCCATAGTGCTCAGAGCCATTTGAACCATTTTTTCAGAACCATAATTACATTCTGAAGCAGAAAGGTAGTGTGGTTTGTAACGTTCCCTGGCAGCACACACACTATTAATCAACTGAAATTACATTTAATTGTACTATGTACGCCGCTATGAAGCAATTCGTATGTACTGTAATTGTTTAACAAAATATATTATTTAATTTTGTATAAAGGACGTTGGTTATTATTGTAATATTTTCTGTAATAATATTCTCGATGTATTTACGATTGTAATATTTCTATACTCATAATGTAATTACGTAATATGTTAATATCTGCGATGAAAAAATGTAAAACATAGTCACAGAGGAAAATAATGTTGTAAGATTACAAAGAGACATTCACAATCAGCAATAGTTTAAATAGCACTACATAATGTGCATTCTTTGTCGTCTCCCTCGAGAGCTGAGAGAGAGAGGAACCTGTGACGTAGCATTATATGAATGAGTAGACTTCTTTTGTGTGTATCTATCTTTAGCCGCCATTAGAGGAGAAATTATAAAGGTGTGTAATTTTAATTATTGTTGTGGTCTAAATATATTATAATTGTGTATTGTTGTTGTTGTTGTGGTCTTCAGTCCTGAGACTGGTTTGATGCAGCTCTCCATGCTACTCTATCCTGTGCAAGCACCTTCATCTCCCAGTACCTACTGCAACCTACATCCTTCTGAATCTGCTTAGTGTATTTATCTCTTGGTCTCCCTCTACGATTTTTACCCTCCACGCTGCCCTCCAATACTAAATTGGTGATCCCTTGATGCCTCAGAACACGTCCTACCAACCGATCCCTTCTTCTGGTCAAGTTGTGCCACAAACTTCTCTTCTCCCCAATCCTATTCAATACTTCCTCATTAGTTATGTGATCTACCCATCTAATCTTCAGCATTCTTCTGTAGCACCACATTTCGAAAGCTTCTATCCTCTTCTTGTCCAAACTATTTATCGTCCATGTTTCACTTCCATACATGGCTACACTCCATACGAATACTTTCAGGAATGACTTCCTGACACTTAAATCAATACTGGATGTTAACAAATTTCTCTTCTTCAGAAACGCTTTCTTTGCCATTGCCAGCCTACATTTTATATCCTCTCTACTTCGACCATCATCAGTTATTTTGCTCCCCAAATAGCAAAACTCCTTTACTACTTTAAGTGCCTCATTTCCTAATCTAATTCCCTCAGCATCACCCGACTTAATTACACTACATTCCATTATCCTTGTTTTGCTTTTGTTGATGTTCATCTTATATCCTCCTTTCAAGACACTGTCCATTCCATTCAACTGCTCTTCCAAGTCCTTTGCTGTCTCTGACAGAATTACAATGTCATCGGCGAACCTCAAAGTTTTTATTTCTTCTCCATGAATTTTAGCACCTACTCTGAATTTTTCTTTTGTTTCCTTTACTGCTTACTCAATATACAGATTGAACAACATCGGGGAGAGGCTACAACCCTGTCTTACTCCCTTCCCAACCACTGCTTCCCTTTCATGTCCCTCGACTCTTATAACTGCCATCTGGTTTCTGTACAAATTGTAAATAGCTTTTCGCTCCCTGTATTTTACCCCTGCCACCTTTAGAATTTGAAAGAGAGTATTCCAGTCAACATTGTCAAAAGCTTTCTCTAAGTCTACAAATGCTAGTAACGTAGGTTTGCCTTTCCTTAATCTTTCTTCTAAGATAAGTCGTAAGGTCAGTATTGCCTCACGTGTTCCAGTGTTTCTACGGAATCCAAACTGATCTTCCCCGAGGTTGGCTTCTACTAGTTTTTCCATACGTCTGTAAAGAATTCGTGTTAGTATTTTGCAGCTGTGACTTATTAAACTAATAGTTCGGTAATTTTCACATCTGTCAACACCTGCTTTCTTTGGGATTGGAATTATTATATTCTTCTTGAAGTCTGAGGGTATTTCGCCTGTTTCATACATCTTGCTCACCAGATGGTAGAGTTTTGTCAGGACTGGCTCTCCCACGGCCGTCAGTAGTTCCAATGGAATATTGTCTACTCCGGGGGTCTTGTTTCGACTCAGGTCTTTCAGTGCTCTGTCAAACTCTTCACGCAGTATCGTATCTCCCATTTCATCTTCATCTACATCCTCTTCCATTTCCATAATATTGTCCTCAAGTACATCGCCCTTGTATAGACCCTCTATATACTCCTTCCACCTTTCTGCTTTCCCTTCTTTGCTTAGAACTGGGTTTCCATCTGAGCTCTTGATATTCATACAAGTCGTTCTCTTATCTCCAAAGGTCTCTTTAATTTTCCTGTAGGCGGTATCTATCTTACTCCTAGTGAGATAGGCCTCTACATCCTTACATATGTCCTCTAGCCATCCCTGCTTAGCCATTTTGCACTTCCTGTCGATCTCATTTTTGAGACGTTTGTATTCCTTTTTGCCTGTTTCACTTACTGCATTTTTATATTTTCTCCTTTCATCAATTAAATTCAATATTTCTTCTGTTACCCAAGGATTTCTAGTAGCCCTCGTCTTTTTACCTACTTGATCCTCTGCTGCTTTCACTACTTCATCCCTCAAAGCTACCCATTCTTCTTCTACTGTATTTATTTCCCCCATTCCTGTCAATTGCTCCCTTATGCTCTCCCTGAATCTCTGTACAACCTCTGGTTCTTTTAGTTTATCCAGGTCCCATCTCCTTAAATTCCCACCTTTTTTGCAGTTTCTTCAGTTTTAATCTACAGGTCATAACGAATAGATTGTGGTCAGAGTCCACATCTGCCCCTGGAAATGTCTTACAATTTAAAACCTGGTTCCTAAATCTCTGTCTTACCATTATATAATCTATCTGATACCTTTTAGTATCTCCAGGGTTCTTCCATGTATACAACCTTCTTTCATGATTCTTAAACCAAGTGTTAATTATGATTATGTTGTGCTCTGTGCAAAATTCTACCAGGCGGCTTCCTCTTTCATTTCTGTCCCCCAATCCATATTCACCTACTATGTTTCCTTCTCTCCCTTTTCCTACACTCGAATTCCAGTCACCCATGACTATTAAATTTTCGTCTCCCTTCACAATCTGAATAATTTCTTTTATTTCATCATACATTTCTTCAATTTCTTCGTCATCTGCAGAGCTAGTTGGCATATAAACTTGTACTACTGTAGTAGGTGTGGGCTTCGTATCTATCTTGGCCACAATAATGCGTTCACTATGCTGTTTGTAGTAGCTTACCCGCATTCCTATTTTCCTATTCATTATTAAACCTACTCCTGCATTACCCCTATTTGACTTTGTGTTTATAACCCTGTAGTCACCTGACCAGAAGTCTTGTTCCTTCTGGCACCGAACTTCACTAATTCCCACTATATCTAACTTCAACCTATCCATTTCCCTTTTTAAATTTTCTAACCTACCTGCCCGATTAAGGGATCTGACATTCCACGCTCCGATCCGTAGAACGCCAGTTTTCTTTCTCCTGATAACGACAGCCTCTTGAGTAGTCCCCGCCCGGAGATCCGAATGGGGGACTATTTTACCTCCGGAATATTTTACCCAAGAGGACGCCATCATCATGTAATCATACAGTAAAGCTGCATGCCCTCGGGAAAAATTACGGCTGTAGTTTCCCCTTGCTTTCAGCCGTTCGCAGTACCAGAACAGCAAGGCCGTTTTGGTTAGTGTTACAAGGTCAGATCAGTCAATCATCCACACTGTTGCCCCTGCAACTACTGAAAAGGCTGCGGCCCCTCTTCAGGAACCACGCGTTTGTCTGGCCTCTCAACAGATACCCCTCCGTTGTGGTTGCACCTACGGTACGGCTATGTGTATCGCTGAGGCACGCAAGCCTCCCCACCAACGGCAAGGTCCATGGTTCATGGGGGGGAAAATTGTGTATTACTAATGTAAATTAGCTTGCCCATGTCATCTATAATATTTCTTTAAAGAATTTTCAGCACTTTTAGCGATTATCGTTGGTGTTGATGGGCTGTGCCGCGACCGAACAATTTGCAGCGGCGGCACATTTAAAAAATTGTTCCGCTATAAAATTAACCAAACCCGTAAATCGGGAGCAGGTAAAATTCGCAGTGAATTACGAAATATTTTTCTTTTACAGCGATCCTGAGGCTGACTGAATTTATTACTGGTTTTTCATTTGTGCATTCATAGGCGGATAATTAACGTTGAAGTTGTTAATCTGTTGGTTCTTTCAATTTCTAAAGCAAATAACTTAAACGTATAGTGAAGTGTGTTTTGTCAATGATGATTAAACGTTCAGGTCGGCTTGGCAATATTTAACCATTTTATGCTAACAGAGACAGTCTTGTGTGCCATAGCTAACGCCGGGAAAGAATTCAGTAAATATTTAAAACCCCACTGCATCTAGAATGTGTGCCAAGGCCGAAATTCGTAAAAAAATTAATTTAAATAATTTTCAAAGTCATAAATGTTATTAATCAGTTAGTTTGAATTTATCAGCATGAGAGGGTTGCTAAAGTCACGTAATTTTAAATGTGCTTAATTCTGTCTAAATGAATTTTTATTACCACACGCAAAAAAAAGGGCTCTACAACAAAGTTCGTCTGAAAGAGTAAATAACAAAAATATTTAAAGCCATTTCTTCCCCATTTTCATCCATTCATTTTTACATAATAAATATTTTTTTTTTTCATCAAATTGGCGCCCAACGTGGGGCCCGAATAAGCAGTGGCCACAAAACACCCACGAGATAATTAGGGAATTATTGTAGTCGAACTTTGTGGGAGAACAATTAATAATTTTTCCATGTATTGTATGTATTGCCTAACCAATATTGCGTGGTAATACCTGTATATGATTTTTTGCATGAGAACACTATATACCCAGAGGCAAGCTGTCGAAGAGAGCTCATTATATCAAAAAATTAATTACCTACCACAATACCAGGGGGCAGCTGCACACAAGATAGATCACCAAAAAGTAAAGCTACAGTGTAGTTGTCCTGTGGGTAGGAAAGTAGCCTCAGTGCGGTGTTCTCGGATCATGAGTGGTGTGCTTGTTGTTAGTGCTTCTTTTTTTTTTTTTTTTTTTTTAATAACAGGACATTTGAGTAGTTAGTCATCGTAGTATATAATAAGTGTGTTTCAACAAATGACCATTTCTTGTGTGATTATGTCAGTGAAACCTGAGTGCTAGGATATTTAGTTCAGATTTTGTTTCTTTTGTTGACTATGGTTAGATTGCGTAGTCAGAAAAATATAAACATGGATAATGAACAACAGTTAGCAAGCAGTGATACCGAATTAGAAAGTGGGGCACAAGGTAATGTTAGTGGCGTAGTTCAGGAAGTACAATGTGAGAATCTGGGGGCAGAAGGGCAAGAAATGTTGCCACTGCCAGCCAGTGATTCAGTTGAAAGTAGAAATACTGTGCCGCCCACAAGCACTAGACACGGACCAGAGAGTGGTGAGGTGTCAGAAGTGCAATCATTAAGAGCTATGTTCGAGCGCATGCTCAATTTCCAAGCTACGTTTGTACATGAATAAGCAGAGCGTGACCAGAGATTATTAGCTGAATTTGCACTATGCAAGCAGAACGAGAAACTGAATGTGATGCTAAACAAGCAGAGCGTGATCGATGCCAGCATGAGAGATACTTGCAGTTAATGAAATCTTGGGAAGCTATGCAATGTGAGATTGTTAGTTTGAGACAAAACTATGAAACCATACCCAAAGCGGTGCAAGAACTGAGCGAAAGAGTAGATAATATCCAGGTGGCTAACGCCAGTATCGTAGATGAAATCAGTGTGCTGGCCAACAGGATGGAAAGATTAGAAATTGACACAAGTCAAGCAGTAGAGCAGAAAACGTCCGAACAAAGTTGAAAAGGATTTTACGAACTAGCCAGAGCCAAAAGCGGGTGTCAACCGTCGTCTTGCGGAGCTGGAAAACAGCTTGTTGCACTGCGACGCACAGGCGTGTGTGACGCCAGTCAGGTCCAACAATGATAGGCATATAAATACAGCAGTGAAAAATTGCGCTGCGAGACAGAACAGACAACCAATGTTAGCGAAACAAACAAATGTCACTCCAAAATAGTGATTGAAGAAAGCCTGATTAAAAACCGACAGTTTCAGATCTTTACAACGGAGAAGAAATCTTTTCTCCCTGTAGTATTTATCAAGGGATTTAGAAACATTTTGCCTAGTGTTTGGAGTCATACACAGAAAATACAGTGCGTTATGTCTTACATACAAGGAGATGCTGCATTATGGGCAACCGAAGCAGCTGGCAGTTGTGACACATATGAGCAATTTGAAAAGGCATTCTTGGCCAAATATTGGTCAACATGTATTCAGGAGAGATTACGGAAAGAGGTATATAATCCAGAGCCGTATTCTCCACGATTAGGCAATTTGCGAAAATATTTTGAGAAATACATTAATGAGACCCGTTACTGGGACGAGCAGATTTCATCCCGGGATTTGATAAGACTTTTGAAATCACACTTGCCGATACACGTAAAGGAAAAACTTATACACGTACCGGAGAACGACATGGAACATTTCTTGTCTGTTCTGGACTCAATTGACCTGATTCAGGAGGATGTTACGGCAGCCTCTGAACAGGCTAGAAGTAACGGAAACGGTTACAGAAATGGTCGAAATAACACGCCTCCATGAAATAATGGAAACGGCGGAGGTAACAATAGGAGACAAGATTATGTACAAAACGGGAATAGAGACCGGAACGGCAATAGTTCGCCGGTGAACAATGACCGGAAAAGGAGGTTCGATGACCGATATGAAACAGACCCACCAAGCAATAGTAGATGGAAAAATGCCAGGGGGCCGTGGAACATCTATACCTATAACGATGCAAACCGAACTTGGCCACAGAACCAGAGGTCCAGTCCGGACCGGCAAAACAGTGAAAGATGTGACAATAACCGACCGCCACCACAAAATGCGCCAATTGCGCAGATGTGGCGGGCGACGCAACACAACTTACACATAGTGGAGGTCAGCGACACAGAGCAGCCACACCCATCCACCAGTAATAATCCAACAAACTAGATTCAGCCGAGATACGCTCTCCATCGTCGGCTGAGGTTTGGAGTGAGAGCAGCCCGACTCAGAACAAAATATCGGAAATCTGTATCGACAGGTATAATGACGGGGTACAGATGGGACATGATTTAATAACTGAATGACATGAATGACATGAATTAATAACTGAACCACCCACGTGCATAAAGGAGCACAAAGACAAAGTACAAGTGATAATAGAGATCAAAATTAACAATATTGATGTGCAAGCAATCGTAGATACAGGTGCTACTGTCAGTGTCATGAGTATGGAGTACTGGGGAAAGAAAGCGTATGCTGACTTTTCCTGTGAACAATTGCAAAGTCACTGGAGCCATCAGTGCACAGCGACAAATAATTAAACTCCAAGTGCGGATAGAGATGTATACAGAGGGAGAAGCCATAGCGTGCTCGTTCCAGGTAGTAAACGGTTTAAAGGTAGCCTTCATTTTGGAGGTAGATTTTTTGAGAGAAAGGAACGCAGTGATCGACCTTTCTCGAGGAAAATTAAGTTTGATGAACACGGGTAGGAGGATAGAATTGTCCATGCTCAGATCTGAAGAGGTACCTGTGCCTAATTGTAATGCTATTAACATAAAATGTAGGAATCAGTGGATACTACATTTAGACAATCATTCTCTAGGACAAAATCTCTATTATCCAGACGTACAAGGTGATCAATTAAAAGCAAATGTGGACGCACTTGTGAACAAAGTATCACAGTCCGAAAATTTGAACTCAATGCAACAGCAGGATTTGGTACAGTTATTATCTGACTATGCAGATGTATTTTCAGGACGACCAGGAATTGTTAAGGGATATCAATACAATATCGAGGTGAAGCCTCACAAAACCTACTGTCGGGCCTCATACTCCATTCCTTGGTCCAAGAAGGAAATAGTAGGTGTCTCTTAGTAGATCCCCAATCAGGGAGAGTACGGGAACTGTATCCGCGTAAGGATGTGAAAATATTCCTACAGTAAATGACTAATAGTCCTATGCGTTATGTGTAAAAAGGTACACCATTCTTTTGGAAATGAATGAACATTGATGATGTGTGATCTGTAGAGATAATGTACTAGTGTAGAAGTATTTAGTTATAAGAATATGATTGACTTTCTCTTTTGTTTATGATTATTTGTGTTATGTCTTCTTTTTAATTAGTGTTAGCTTAAACATGCTCTAAATGTCTGCACAGATAACCTGATTAGTGCAATTATTTGTAGTGTTAAATTGTGACAGAGATCAGTCAGGAGGAACATTTTAGTAGTGATTAGTTTGTGTACTGCATAATACTCTATATGTGTGTCAAACTTGAAATATTTCTTGGTACAGTCTTTTCTATACATATACGTGTGTGTGTGTGTGTGTGTAGCTGTCAGATTGACAGGTTCGAACCCGGAATAATATTAATAATATGAGACCCTGAGAAATTTACTTTCAAACCAGTATTATCAAAGAGAGTAATGCATCCAGTAGTGACCCGAGGGCACCATGGGAGGCAAACTTATTGCAAATTTAAGTAACGCCAAGTTACGCACAAAGAAGCTTCAATTGAAGCATGTGCAAATCGAATCAGTAAAAAGAGCTAGCCTGATACAGTCCAAGTCAATTTTAGCCTACAGAGACTACACTGTAGTTACGTAGGACCTTGCAAGTAAAGTGAGACATAATTTCAAGGGAGTTATTGAACAATGTGCCTGAATCCGTCTGGTATGCACAAATAAAATCTACTCGAACATAAATATAGATGATTTTTGGGCAAACTAATATGAAATTTTAATATTTGTTACCAAGTACGCAATTATCACCCATCTTGGTAAAGAGCGAACAAAGAAGTTACGAATGTGCTGTTACAAAAAATTGCACAACGGACATTGTAACTGATAAAACTCAAACAGAAGTGCAGTATTGTGTGGCAGAGACAGACAGTGTCTGTTAAAACTGCAGCAATACGTCACGAGGTTGTTTTGAACAAGCAATAAGAAACTGTATCATCGCCGTGTGTGCAAGTGGACAAGGAACTAACACGACACGAACAGTGAGCCGATAATAGACGGTGGATCAAGCTAGTGTCAAACTATAACTTGTACTGTGCGTGTATACAAAAAAAAAAAAAAAAAAATTCTTTGTGTGTCAAGGGACGCCAGGAAAGCGCATTGACTACAGAGATACATTTTGTTCTAAGGTGAAAACTTGCGTGTGACTAATGACAAGTCATGACATGGTGAAAAAATATTGTGTGCCCATAAAACGCGTTACTTTGACAACGAAACATTGTGCAAACCAGACTAGTGAAGGCCTACTGAATAATAACTGCGAATAACTGTGTGCGTTCTTTCCCACAGCAGGAAAAATGTCCATAAGGATAGTACACTGTTTGTGAACTTGTTGCATGTTTGCTGGAGCACTGCAAGAAGATGTCACACGGGCGAGCTGATCCGCATCCGGCTACTTCAGCCATGCAGCGGCCGCAGCAACCCGTAGCAGACCAGGCAGCCACACGCCTCTCCGCGCCATAGCTTTCAACATCAGGGGCGGTGACCTACACGGAGCAGAGGCGCCGCGCCGAGCGCCGCTCTACAATCACTCCGCACCTCTTACCAACTACAGCATTATTGACATATTCCAAAATATTTACACAAACTGCATAACATGTCAATGAACTCGATTTTTGACAAACGTTGAACACTTATTATGTATACCCGTAAATTGACGAGAGAAAATGAACACTAACAAGTGTAGGAGATGGATTTGTAACACGTAGGTAGTGAGAACATTATGAAAGTGACGTTGTACTAAATGATTTCAAAAAACTAAGTGATATATCCTAGGACAAGTGACCTTGCAGTATATCACAAAATGATAATAACGAGTTGTTAAACTCGCACAACAAACTTTCGTTGAACTGTATGTGACTGTGATATTATGTAACCGTTGATGAAAAACTGCTAAATCATTTCAAAAGAATGACCGTTAAAGAGACAAGATTAATCATGAACCAACTGGGATGGCTGGGCTCCGGCACAGTTTTGCCCAGGTTTCCTGTCTGCCTTCGCCCAAATGGGGGAGCCATGAACACATATATAACCCTGGGACTAATTAAAAGAGCCATTCCATAAAAAAAAACAGAATTGTAAAGAACGTTACTGGCACAATTGTGTCAAAGTATAGAAACTCTTTGCCAAATGCTGCCAGGGGGCAATGTAACGTTCCCTGGCAGCACACACACTATTAATCAACCGAAATGACATTTAATTGTACTATGTACGCCGCTATGAAGCAATTCGTATGTACTGTAATTGTTTAACAAAATATATTATTTAATTTTGTATAAAGGACGTTGGTTATTATTGTAATATTTTCTGTAATAATATTCTCGATGTATTTACGATTGTAATATTTCTATACTCATAATGTAATTACGTAATATGTTAATATCTGCGATGAAAAAATGTAAAACATAGTCACAGAGGAAAATAATGTTGTAAGATTACAAAGAGACATTCACAATCAGCAAGAGTATAAATAGCACTACATAATGTGCATTCTTTGTCGTCTCCGTCGAGAGCTGAGAGAGAGAGGAACCTGTGACGTAGCATTATATGAATGAGTAGACTTCTTTTGTCTGTATCTATCTTTAGCCGCCGTTAGAGGAGAAATTATAAAGGTGTGTAATTTTAATTATTGTTGTGGTCTAAATATATTATAATTGTGTATTACTAATGTAAATTAGCTTGCCCATGTCATCTATAATATTTCTTTAAAGAATTTTCAGCACTTTTAGCGATTGTCGTTGGTGTTGCTGGGCTGTGCCGCGACCGAACGATTTGCAGCGGCGGCACATTTAAAAAATTGTTCCGCTATAAAATTAACCAAACCCGTAAATCGCAGTGAATTACGAAATATTTTTCTATTACAGCGATCCTGAGGCTGACTGAATTTATTACTGGTTTTTCATTTGTGCATTCATAGGCGGATAATTAACGTTGAAGTTGTTAATCTGTTGGTTCTTTCAATTTCTAAGGCAAATAACTTAAACGTATAGTGAAGTGTGTTTTGTCAATGATGATTAAACGTTCAGGTCGGCTTGGCAATATTTAACCATTTTATGCTAACAGAGACAGTCTTCTGTTCCATGGCTAACGCCGGGAAAGAATTCAGTAAATATTTAAAAACCCACTGCATCTAGAAAATGTGTGTTATTAATCAGTTACTTTGAATTTATCAGCATGAGAGGGTTGCTAAAGTTCACGTAATTTTAAATGTGCTTAATTCTGTCTAAATGAATTTTTATTACCACACGTAAAAAAAAGGGCTCTACAACAAAGTTCGTACTGAAAGAGTAAATAACAAAAATATTTAAAGCCATTTCTTCCCCATTTTCATCCATTCATCTTTACATAATAAATATTTTTTTTCATCAAAGGTTTAATGACAGTGTTGTACTGCTGGTGTAAACAGATTATTATTATGTTTAAAATATTATTTATATTTTTTTATTTCTGCTATAGCAAACGGCCTTGACACGTTGTAAACAGCTGTTCTCGCCCGATCACCGAAGTTAAGCAATGTTGGGAGCCGTTATTACTTGGATGGGTGACTTTCTGGATACATCAGATGCCGTTGACTTGAGGACCCGCATGTCACCACAGTGACCTCTAACTAAAACACTTGCACTAGGCCGTTACCCACACGACATTATTATTTATTTTTGTTATTATTATTGAAATCGTAGTCATCTGTGGCACCTTAAAATTGGGTCCGATTACATGTTAATCTTGAACGGGGGTGAACGATTAGAGTGGAGAGGGGCGAGCGGGAGGGAAGGAGACAGTAACATTTGGGTGCTCACCTGTCACTAGCTGACATTAGTCATGCGTCATTGTGTTTTTAATAAACTGCTCAGAAAAGTCTAATTTATTATGCTTCGAGGGCCAGTGTCAATTTGAGTAAATTCGTTTTGAGTTTTACGCTGTGTCATTATGAAATATTTCAGTTGTTTTAGTGTTTCATAATAACGTGGCCTAATACTCAAAATGGCACATTCAATCTGCCCAAAATAGGTTTCGCACCCGGCATATGACCAGAGATTCTCTTTGTGCCTGGTGCGAGATGCAAATTAGACTTGAACAAAGAGCGGGTGGAACTTCCTTGACTCCAAGCAGTAGCCTGCACAAGATGACCCAGAACTGGCAGGTAGCGATTGCTCAATACTGCATCACAGAAGCCAGTTATTCTATGACAGCATCAGCTTTCAGCTCATTAAGGTTAATGTGGAAATAAATAATCCAGAATTTTAAGTCAGTGCGGGTTCTAATCTCTAAATATTATATGAATGATTTTCAGTGCAGGTCCATCTGTATGTAACTGCATTCCTATAACTTTTCTTTTGCCAGCCGCGCTTCGCATCTATAGGTACGGGACTGCTCTGTAATTCATTCTCTAGTGATCGGCAGAGGGCTCATGAAACCATTTGCAGGCTGCATCGCGATCGTTCCACTCTCGAAAACCACGTGTGAACTCAGTCTAATTTATTGTGATGATGATTTCGGCCTATGTAGGTGGGAGTGGACAAAAAAGTTTCGTATTCGGATGAAATTTCGTGAAAAGGTCTCGCCACATAGAGGAACACCTTTGTTTTAACGACTGAAACTACAAACCGCGTTTCATATCGATGACGCTCTCTTCCCCATTTCGTAAAAACACAAAAGGCGATGCCATTCATAGAAGTTTTCCGATATCCTCCGCCAGTCCCATCCGGAAACGATGCCACACCGCGCAGCAGTACTCCAGAATAGTGCACGCAGTTTTTCTAGTACATGTACTGCACCATATAAGTGTTCTGTCAATAAAACCCAGTTTTTGTTCTCCTTCCCCACGACGTTTTCTTTGTGATGGTTCCAACTTAAATTGATCGTAGTTGCAATTACTAGCTATTTAGTTGAATCTGTAAACTTTACATTCGTGTGATTTATCTTGAAACTAAAATTTAATAGATGATTTTTACCACTTTACATTGTTTAGGACCAGTTGCCACTTTCCGTACCATGTAAATATCGTAGTTAAACCATACTGTAATTCGCTTTGATCACCTACAAGCAATATCAGTGGACTGCTCATACTGTTTCCTAAATCGTTTAAGTAAATTGGGAACAGCAGAGGGCCTGTAACACTTCCTTGGGGAGCTCCAGACATCACTTATGTGTCACGAAATGACTTCCCCTCAATTACTACATATTGTGACATTTCTCGCAAAAAATCACGAATCCAATCGCACAGTTGAGGCGATACCACATAGGCACGCAGTTTGGTTAGAAGGCGCCTCTGAGGAACAGTGTCAAAAGTCATCCGGAAATGTAGAAACTTTGAATCAACCTGAGAATGGATATCTGTCAAGTTAATGACTACCGCAGCGGACTTCAGGTCCATCTCTACTTCTCTGACACAAGATCTAGTTTGCCAATCTTCTTGCTCAAGTTCTGCACGAACGCAGCGAACAGACCTGCAGAAAACCAACAGTATCTTATCATTTGCACTTGTTCTCAAGGCCACGTTGTCTGATGAGTTCGCTTGTTGACCCCTACAATTATTGGTGTTTGATGACAGTTCGAAGGCGTCGGTAGGAACTTGTGGGCTCGATACGTCGTTGATATCGCAAGCTAGGATTTACGAAGGGGGACAGCTTTCCTGCAGCTTGCTATCTGTTATCCAATCATTAAACGCCAAGGTATCAGAGTCTGTTGAATCTGTCTTGCCGACTGACCCGTTGCTGGTATTGCAGCTGCAGAAACTGGAAATGTTGCTGGCAGACCATTTGTTCGGACTGGTGCTGAAAGTGTATTTGCTAGTGAATTTTGTTGCAGAAGGTAATGTTACAGTTGGTGTTGTAGCTGCTTTTGTTATAGGAACTACAGTCTCTAAGGTGAGAATTTACCAGTTGAATCTGAGACTCCGATATCTGGTGCTTCGATTGTGTAATAACTGAAGATGCATTCTCATGGCAAATTTCTATTTTCGTCTACTCTGGAGACCATAATTAAAGTAACAATCGGAAATTTTGCAAGGTTGTATTAATTTTTCCACAAAACAGTATAAACGGGTGATAGTAAGTAAAAAACAATGTAATTAATACAGAACGTAAACAACTGCGGCATGCGTAATGGTAGACAAAAATGTTCTTCGCTTTTTCCAAGTTAACAGATTTGCACACATACAACTGCTTAATGTGTTCAGTAGGGGGTTTGACCACCTCTGCCTGCAATACAGGCCTGACAACGACGGGGCATACTGTGACTGACGTCTTGTTGAGCTAATAACAGACCTTCTTCCTGGCGAGCTGCTCGCAAGTCTCGGAGAGTGGTTGGTGGATGCTGCCTGTCTCCTTATTGCATCCCAGACAAGCTCTGTGGGACTCAAATCGGGAGAGCGTGCAGGCTACATGAATGTGTGAAATATTTTCCAAGAAAACATCGACCACCCATGCTCTAGGAGGGTGGGTCCACAAAACCTCGCAACAGCAGCACATGAGTTCCAAGGATCTTGTCACGATACCTGAAAGCAGTTAAACCTTGCCGATTCACCTGTGCAATTTTATGAAGATGCATTTGAGTAGTCAACAAAATCGCTCACCACACCATCGGGGATTTTCCCCTCGAAATATCGGTCGTATTTCACAGTTTTAAGGGGCTGCACGGGGGTGATGTCTCTAAACAATTCCAAACTTGATTGAGATTTTTCACTCTGCAGCGGAGTGTGCTCTGATACGAAACTTCCTGGCAAATTAAATCTGTGTGCCGGACCGAGACTCCAACTCGGAACCTCTGCCTTTCGCGGTCAAGTGCTCTACCAACTGAGCTACCCAAGCACGACTAACGACCCGTCTTCACAGCTTCAATTCTGCCAGTACCTCGTCTCCTACCTTCCAAACTTCACAGAAGATCTTCTGCATACCTTGCAGAATTGAAGCTGTGAGGACGGGTCGTGAGTCGTGCTTGGGTAACTCAGTTGGCAGAGCACTTGCCCGTGAAAGGCAAAGGTCCCGAGTTCGAGTCTCGGTCCGACACATAGTTTTAATTTGTCAGCAAGTTTCAATTCCACATTTGGTTTGTCAGTCATCCCTAAGTGCGACAAGCTCGCTGAGTGATTCCTGAATTTTGAACAACTAACATGTCTGTGTCCTCCTCGACACTTGTCTCTTTCCATAATGTCTGTGTCCCGAACTCATGTTCCACGTTCCCTTCACATGCGAATCCGACGAGATTCACTCTCCAGACCTAATTAGGACTCATCCGTTCAGGGTCTTGCACAGCAAGGAAGAAGGGAGAGGATGTTGTTATGGTCGGTCGGTATCCTCATTCTACAACACATATGCACGCGTGGATTAATACAGATTTTTGATTGCATGAACGTTACTTAACTGCAATAGACTAAATGTGTTGTGTTACAAGCTCATCATTTATAGTCCTCTTGCAAACTTTAGTCTCACTGTTGATCCCGCTATGGACACTAAGCTGATCGCTATGCACCGTCGAACCTTGTGACGATACTGACAGACGCTAAACTGAATGTGTGAGTCAGTGAGCCCTCCAGTCAGCGGCGGCGGCCTAAATACACTACTGGCCATTAAAATTGCTACACCAAGAAGAAATGCAGATGATAAATGGGTATTCATTGGACAAATATATTATACTAGAACTGACATGTGATTACATTTTCACCCAATTTGGGTACATAGATCCTGAGAAATCAGTACCCAGAACAACCACCTCTGGCCGTAATAACGGCCTTGATACGCCTGGGCATTGAGTCAGACAGAGCGTGGATGGCGTGTACAGGTACAGCTACCCATGCAGCTTCAACACGATACCACAGTTCATCAAGAGTAGTGATTGGCGTATTGTGACGAGCCAGTTGCTCGGCCGCCATTGACCAGACGTTTTCAGTTGGTGAGAGATCTGGAGAATGTGCTGGCCAGGGCAGCAGCCGAACATTTTCTGTATCCAGAAAGGCCCGTACGGGACCTGCAACATGCGGTCGTGCTTTATCCTGCTGAAATATAAGGTTTCGCAGAAGGGTCGTAACACATCTGAAATATAACGTCCACTGTTCAAAGTGCCGTCAATGCGAACAAGAGGTGACCGAAACGTGTAACCAATGGCACCCCATTCCATCACGCCGGGTGATACGCCAGTATGGCGACGACGAATACACGCTTACAATGCGCGTTCACAGCAATGTCGCCAAACACGGATGCGACCATCACGATGCTGTAAACAGAACCTGGATTCATCCGAAAAAATGACGTTTTGCCATACGTGCACCCAGGTTCGTTGTTGAGTACACCATCGCAGGCGCTCCTGTCTGTGATGCAGCGTCAAGGGTAACCGCAGCCATGGTCTCCGAGCTGATAGTCCATGCTCTGCAAACGTTGTCGAAATGTGTTGCAGATGGTTGTTGTCTTGCAAACGTCCCCATCTGTTGACTCAGGAATCGAGACGTGGCTGCACGATCCGTTACAGCCATGCGGATAAGATGCCTGTCATCTCGACTGCTAGTGATACGAGGCCGTTGGGATCCAGCACGGCGTTCCGTATTACTCTCCTGAACCCACCGATTCCATATTCTGCTAACAGTCATTGGATCTCGACCAACGCGAGCAGCAATGTCGCGATACGATAAACCGCAATCGCGATACGCTACAATCCGACATTTATCAAAGTGGGAAACGTGATGGTACGCATTTCTCTTCCTTACACGAGGCATCACAACAACGTTTCACGAGGCAACGCCGGTCAACTGCTGTTTGTGTATGAGAAATCGGTTGGAAACTTTCCTCATGTCAGCACGTTGTAGGTGTCGCCACCGACGCCAACCCTTGTGTGAATGCTCTGAATATCTAATCATTTGCATATCACAGCATCTTCTTCGTGTCGGTTGAATTTCGCGTCTGTAGCACGTCGTCTTCGTGGTGTAGCAATTGTAATGGGGGAGTGTACATACTGTCGAGAGGGCGCTGGAGGCGTGTTGCTTGTCGGTGTGTCTTGACCTCTCTCGTGAAAGGAACGCTTGATCCAGCGCCTACTATCGATCTATGGGCTACATCTTTGCAGACGGGTGTGCTGGCGACAGCTTACACTAGCACATTCATTTCCCCTGAAATGCTGTACAACTGTCATGTAGCGAAGATGGGAATGACAACGGGAAGGGAGGTAGGATGCTGGATGTAGAGATGATCCGGCACTAGTGACTGTGGACGCCGGTGTAGTGACGACCGTACCCGCCATCTGGCTTACGAGACAACAGGAACATCCGGCGGAAAACTGCTGCCAGGGCACACTTCCAGGCCCGAGGCCGTGTCCTGGGGAGGATGGCGGCGACGGTGACGTTGGTTCCACGTCCATTGGGTCAGCGAGCGTGAACGCCGGGGGAAGGGGGAGGAGTGGGCCCGAGGGCGCATTGTCCATCCGTGCCTCCTGGGTTTCCGTGGTGAAACCAGCGGGTGGCTGCAAAGGCCGCGAGGTTCCATGAGGCCGTTATTCTGGGGGAAGAAAAGCAGCAAATGGCACGTACGAATTTGGTTCTGGTGGGCGACGCTGCAAACCATCGGGACTTGCAATCAATTATACGAGGGTTGGAATTTGAATAGTGGCAACTATTTATTTACAGCTCGTATAAAATAGATGCGTGTCTCAAAGTTTTACTGACCTTCAAAGTAGTCACCAGCGATGTGGAAGTCGTAGGATACACTTAGCAGTGCCAGTTGTGTTGACAGTTGGAGCGGTGTGGTCTATTGGCCGACGAATTTGTGGCAGTTCTGAAGCGAATGCCGTGAAGTGTTTCCTTCAGTTTGGAAATCGAGTTGAACTTACGAGGGCTTAAGTCAGGGGAGTGCAGTAGGTAGTACAGCACTTAGCAGCCCCATCCGTCAAACAAATCAGTAGCAGCTTGCACTGTACGTGCTTGCGCATTGTCCTGCAAAATGATTGTCTGGTCCTGCAGAAAGTGTCATCACTTCTGTCTCTAAGCTGGTCGTAGGTCGTGTTCTAAAAATGAACAGCACAGAGATAGAAGTGATGACACTTTCTACAGGATCTGACCATCATTTTGCAGGACAGTGCTCAAGGCTCCACCCAAAAACATTGGGCTCACGACTAACACTACATCATATATTCAGGAGAGTCACAGTTTTCGTACACCATCACGATGGATGTCTAAAGGCTCAGAGGGCAAATAATGGTGCCATACTGCATTCGTCATCATCACTCAAGCCTTTCTGGTGAGCTGATATAAGGTGCTGTAGACACACGAAACCATCATCTCTCATTCACATTGTCGGTAATTTGGACAGTAGGTACTACATTACTGACGGTGGTTGTGCTTTATCTTTGACGCTTCCATGACGTCATTATTTAACAAGGTAACGTAAGACCTCATGTTGCTCGTGCTGTCACGACCTACCTCGATACAGAGGGTGTTCGGCTATTGCCCTGGTCGGCACTTTCTTCAGAACTCTCAGCATTGAAAACATCTGCTCATGGATAACCGAGCACTGACACATCACTTCCACTACCCACCAAGAGTTATGAACTAGTTGAAGCAGCATGGAATGACGCAGTTCCATCTGTTGCTCAGACGAACGAGAAGGCATTTTTCGTAATTGGAGGTGCAATTAACGGAGGACATTGATAGTTTCATTTCTCTACAGGATGGAGTTCCACTGCACTTCCATCATTTCCACAACGCTGTTCGCCAGTTCTTGGATTTTGGGCTACAGGAACGTAGGATGTATTGCAGGGAAAATTCCCACCTGCGCAATTCAGAATTCAATAGACCTAGATGCAATACCTGTCCCATACATCCACCCACCACTGCCTACTCCATTCCGGTCACTAACATCACCTATCCCATCAAAGCCAGGGCTACCTATGAAACCAGTCATGTGATTTACAAGCTAAGCTGCAACCTCTGTGCTGCATTCTATGTAGACATGACAAACTACAAGCTGTCTGTCCGCACAAACAGCCACCGACAAACTGTGACCAAGAAACAAGTGGACCACCCTGTTGCTGAACACGCTGCCAAACATGATATCCCTCATCTTAATGACTACTTCACAGCCTGTGCCAAATGGATCCTTCCCACCAACCCCCACTTTTCTGAAATGCGCAGGTGGAAACTTTCCCTGCAATACATCCTACATTCCCGTAGCGCTCCTGGCCTCAACCTTCGTTAGTCACTGTCCTGACCCATCCAGCCCCCTCCCTGTTCCCATTCCAGCACTACACAGCCGTCATTTCACTGCCACACCCAGTCTTTTAATTTCTTTTATTTATCTCCTTTCCGCTACTTACCCCCTCCCCCTCTGCACCATTCTCCTACCCTCTGTCCAAACTGCAACACTTCACTTTCTGTCACTCCCACCACTCTACCCCCCCCCTCTCCCCACCCCAGCCTCCTCCTCACCCCCACCCAGTCGCCACTCCCATCATGCACTGGTGCTGCTGTTCGCAGTGTGGTCTCAGCTCTCTCAGACTGCTGATGTGTGTGCAAGTTGCGTTTATGTGAGTGTGTCCGTGTGTGTGTATGTGTGTCTACTGCTGACAAAAGTCTTAATGGCCGAAAGCCTTAATTGTGCGAATCTTTTTATTGTGCCTATCGCGACTCAGCATCTCCGCTATATGGTGAGTAGCAACTTACGTATGTTACCTAGACAGATGTACTCCCAAAATTTCATCCCTCTACATCAATTATTTTCCGGCGCTGCGATTTTTTTTGCGGTCCATGTATTTGCCATTTCCCATTTCATGAGCCTGCCAGACGTAGTGTGTTGCGGCCTGTTCATCGCGTGACACAGCCAGCCGCAGACGATAACGTTAATCCGGTTCGCTTCGGAAGTGCTCTCGGCTGCCTACGCCGCCCACACGAGACCCCCGGCCTCCACCCTGCCCCCAACGCCGGCGTCTCGTGAAGAAGAGACCCCGCCAGCAGGATGCACGGCAGGCCGCCGCGAGCGCAGTTTGCGGCTGTAACTCGAGCCAAGTTTAATTACAACACCGCACAAGTGGCAGGGGCGGCGTACACCCTCTTGTCTCAGTTGTCGCGAACAGACTACCGCCTACACTCTCGTTAGCAGACAGCCTCCGTTCGCGTCCCCAGATCTCCATCCACGTGTCTCCTAGATTATCTCTCAAACGTGAGCAGGGCCAAGCAGACGTTAGCACGTTTTCAGTTTGATGCGTGCCCACCGTGCTTCGGGTCGATTATGCGCGTATCGATTTCTCTTGTCTCGAACCAGGGTGCGTGCGCACTGCGGTGGCCGCGTGATTTTGTGATCTGTGTAAGAGAAACGCAGTTGGGGGCGTGGTTGTCTGGAGGAGGGCCTGTGTTCACGTGAACGAGCGCGGAGCCGTCCAGGGGTTTGGCAGCCTGATGGGCAACCTGACGGGGGGGGGGGGGGGGGGGGGGGGAGGTCCGCATATGATGAATGATCTGGCTATTTGTACAAATAACTTACGGGTTTGCTGCCGGGTGACGTCGTCGAACACTGCCGATATTTCGACAGGAGCACACCCTGCCATTCTCAAGGCACCAATGCTAGGAAGAAAAAAAATGTGCAAGCAAATTTAATACCTCGGTTCACAGAGGTGAAACAAGGAAGACACCACACCCAGAACAACACAAACAAAGATAACCAACATCAAATGGTTCAAATGGCTCTGAGCACTATGGGACTTAAGATCTGTGGTCATCAGTCCCCTAGAACTTAGAACTACTTAAACCTAACAAACCTAAGGACATCACACACATCCATGCCCGAGGCAGGGTTCGAACCTGCGACCGTAGCAGTCGCGCGGTTCCGCACTGCGCGCCTAGAACCGCTGATAACCAACATCAGAAATATCGATAGTTACTATTAATCAACAGGTGAGGTAGCACTAATTCTGTCCCTCTGTTTTTTGATGACAGACAGAGCCGGATTGCAAGCAGCATTTAAACAAAATCCACCATATCTGTTAATAAGGTTGCTTGACAGTCTGATTTCAACAGCTTCCTTAATAACACTATCCCAATAGCTGGGCGTGCAAGCCAGAATCTCCGTGTTGTTGTATTCCATAGGATGACCGGTGTCAATCTTCCACAGTCCTGGTTGTCTGACCAATATATGACATGCCAGAACTGCAAGGAATACAATAGACCCCAGCCTTACGCAAACCAAGATCATCTTTTACGGACGCCAACAGGGCCCTAATCTTAGAAGGTGGTAGAAAAACACATTTCACATTATATTTCCGCAAAATACGGCCAATCCTGTTGGAAATGCTTCCTGCGTAAGGCAAAAAGGCCGTAGACGTAGGTGCCACTTCGTTGCTATCGTCACTCACCCGTTGCACAGAAGGCTGATGGCGCAACGCGCGTTTGATGTGCCTCTCACTATAACCTTTCTGACGAAAGGTGACTTCGAGATGTGATAGCTCAGCTGCAAAACTTGCAGGGTCTGAAGATAACGTGGGCCCTGTGAACCAAGGTGCGAAGTACTCCTTCACGCTGAGCTGGATGGTGACAACTATCAGCTCGCAGATACAAGTCGGTGTGGGTGGGCTTCCTATAAACAGAATGTCCCAACGTACCATCAGTCTTCCTTTTGACTAACACATCAAGGAAGGCAAGGCATCCATTCTTTTCCATCTCCATAGTGAACTGCATATTCGGGTGGATTGAATTCAGATGTTCCAAAAACCGGTTTAAATTACCATGAGGCCACACAACAAAAGTTATTGGTTGTGTTGACACTTGTTCTGTGTGTGGTTTCTTCCTTGTTTCTCCTCTGTGAACCGAGGTATTAAATTTGCATACACATTTTTTCTTCCTTGCATTTGTGCCTTGAGAATGGCAGGGTGTGCTCCTGTCGAAATATCGGCGGTGATCGACGACGTCACCCGGCAGCAAACCCGTAAGTTATTTGAACATTCGATTCGCCGGGGAAAGTTAAGGTCTCACATGTGGCTGTTTATTCATGACTTTATTAGTATTGAAATCTTGAGGTACCGTCGCGTGTCTGAAATTGTCTCCATTCCATGTGTCGCTTAGTCAGCCTTGTGATGAAAGGTTATACACTGAAGCGCCAGAGAATCTGGTACAGGTATGTGTTTTGTAAACAGGGAGAATACGACACGCGGTCGGCAACACCTATATAAGACAACAACTATCTAGCGTAGTTGTTAGATAGGTTACTGCTGCTGCAATCGCAGGTTATCAAGATTTAAGTGAGTTTGAACGTGATGTTATAGTCCGCGCACGACCGATGACACAGCATCTCCTAGGTAGCGATAAAGTGGGGATTTTCTCACACGACCATTTCACGAGTGTACCGTGATTATCAGGAATCCAGTAAAACATCAAATCTTCGACATCGCTGCGGGCGGAAAAAAAAACCCTGCAAGAACGGGACCAACGACGAGTGAAGAGAATCGTTTAACGTGACAGAAGTACAACCCTTCCGCAGATTGCTGCAGATTTCAGTGCTGGGCCATCAACAAGTGCCAGCGTGCAAACCATTCAACCAAACATCATCGATATGGGCTTTCGGAACCGAAGGCCCACTCGTGTACCCTTGATGACTGCCCAACACAAAGCTTTACGCCTCACTGGGACCGTCAACATCGACAACGGACTGTTGATGAGTAAAAATATGTTGCCTGGTCGGACGAGTCTCGTTTAAAATTGTATCGAGCGGATGGACGTGTACAGGTATGGAGACAATCTAATGAATCCGTCGACCCTGCAGGGGACTGTTCAACCTGGTGGAGGCTCTGTAATGATGTGAGGCGTGTGTAGCTGGAGTGATACGGGACCCCTGATACGTCTAGATACGACTCTGACAGGTGACACGTACATAAGCATCCTGTCTGATCACGTGCAGCCATTCATATCCATTGTGCATTCCGACGGACTTGGGAAATTCCAGCAGGACAATGCGACACCCCACACGTCCAGAATCGCTACAGAGTAGCTCCAGAAACGCTCTTTTCAGTTTAAACAATTCCGCGGGCCGTCAAATTCCCCAGATGTGAACATTATTGAGTGAATGTGCGATCTCCATCCCCTCGTACTCTTACGGGTTTATGGACAGCGCTGTAGATCATGGTGTCAGTTCCGTCCAGCTCTGCTTCAGACATTAGTCGGGTCCATGCCACGAAGTGTTGCGGCAGTTTTGTGTGCTCGCGGGGGCCCCACACGACATGAGGCTGGTGTACCAGTTTCTTTGGCACTTGAGTGTATAACGTGTTTAATGGTACTTGTTAAGAAATATTTTTTGTCAAGTCACTTAATCATTGGTTCTTGGTATGTTGTAGACTAGGACTAAACTGCTTCCTGGCGGAGTGGTGTGTGTGTGTGTGTGTGTGTGTGTGGAGCCAGTGCCACTCCTATCTGTGAACCAGGCAAGCAAACAGTTGTCTGCTGGTACTGTAAGACCAACAGCATTCAGCAACTGTATTGTGTTTAAAGGTTGTATGTGCTTTAGCATTCTGCTTAATCTTGAGTGTTGCCGATCAAGCGCGTCATCCTGCCTCGTTATTAAGTAGTGGGCCTAGTGTTCTTGTGACCCCCTTATTTCAATACCTGTTTGTCTAAGGCGGGCCTGTTAACTGTTAGGTAAACAGCGAATATTTAATGTAGTTAGGTTGCTAAAATGAAGTGTCTCTTGAAAAATTTGGTGTATTAAACTGTGCCTTAAATCATTGTCTACTGCTACGGCAGTGCTGGTTTCAGATGTAAATCCAGCAGTTATTATATTATTGCCTAACAAGAATACTGGGCGGGCTCGGCCATACGTGTCAGAGGTTGAAAATTAAGCTTTAATATTTAGGTTTTGGTGTGCTTGCTCTGTTCATTATTAAATTTTAAATTTCCTGAACTCGTACGTGAAAACCTGGATCAAGCAGTAACTTAATTCCGCAACAAGCCCATTTCTTTTTAAAATTGCCTGTTTTAAGGTATTTTAGTTGTAAATTTGGTACGTAAAATTTCAATTTTAACTTAAAGTAATAGCTAAAAACTAAGAGTTTTGTATGGTTAGAGCCGTGTGCTGGTGATAGTACTTTCCTTAACCACTGTGGCTAAGTGCATGTCTTACAAATAATAAAAAGATTTCGAAGAACATCCTGCCGCTCCCGGTCCGGGGACCTTTCTTCCTAGATTGACGGGCTCTAACGTCAATTTCCTTTCGCCTTGTGATAGGGGACTTAAATGACTGTACAGCTGGCTATACAGTTGTAATGTTAAGTTCACTGACATGAATCCCATTTCATTTTAAGAAGCTAACCGCACCATGTGTACTTTCGCTTTAGTAGATGGCCCACTCACATTAATGTGACCCTCTCCTTTGTTCGACGTCAACGTGCAACAACCATTCAAAGGCGGGAGGTGGCAGCTGGCAGCACTAGCAGTGGAGGGTATATAAAGCGTGGTGGGGAAACAATTTTATTTCATTTTATTTTATTTATTTCATTAACAGTACAGAGTAACCCACCGCCTTGAAATGTAAGGTGGGTCGAATGCTTCTGAATCTAATAGCAAAGACTTCTCAATGTTACAGTCTTATTGGTATTCAGCTGTTAATGCTTTTTTAAATAATATAAAGAACGTAGAAAATGGTGCAATCAGCGTTGTGACGCAGAAACGGAGCGATTTTTCTGACGTCTTAATGGGCACGATCAATAGCTTTCAGGCCAAGGGTGGAAGCATTTTCGAAAAAGTTAAGTCTGTAGATTGAAACTTCTTTGCAGATTAAAACTGTGTGCCGGACCGACACTCGAACTCGGGACCTTTGCCTTTCGCGGGCAAGTGCTTTACCACCGAGCTACCCAAGCACGACACATGCCCCGTCCTCACAGCTTCACTTCTGCCAGTACCTCGTCTCCTATCTTCCAAACTTTACAGAAGTTCTCCTGCGAACCTTGCAGAACTAGCAGTCCTGAAAGAAAGGATATTGCGGAGACATGGCTTAGCCACAGCGTGGGGGATGTTTCCAGAATTCAAGTCTGTAGACTGTTCGCGTGACCCCATGGTTAATGTATACTGTGCATGACAAAATGGAGCTATCCAAATTAGGCGTGTAGGAAACTGGTGCACCACGGGCTACCGATGAGACGGGTGAACAGCAGCTGTGGTGAGGTGTATGGGCGAATACGCCTGCAACTGTTGAGCAAGTGGCTGAGTTGCGACAGGTGGTCGCCTTTATGCTCCGTCGCGCAGACAGTCTTCAATAATCATCTGAAAGGTCCAGGCCGGACAAGCGAGCATTATGGTATAGGGCACGTTTCCGTGCCATTCCCTGGGTGAGCTCGTCATTCTTGAAGGCACAATAGACCATGAATGCATCTCTCCACCCCTACAAGCAGCTTGTTTTTCTTCTGCACGACTGCCTCGGGCATGGATGTGTGTGATGTCCTTAGGTTAGTTAGGTTTAAGTAGTTCTACATTCTAGGGGACTGATGACCTCAGATGTTAAGTCCCATAGTGCTCAGAGCCATTTTAACCATTTGAACGGCGCCAGACACTTGTCTTATAAAGACGTTGCCGTCCACAGCTCCGTATTCTGCCACCGGGA
Organism: Schistocerca americana; assembly: GCF_021461395.2. Lineage (NCBI taxonomy): Eukaryota > Metazoa > Arthropoda > Insecta > Orthoptera > Acrididae > Schistocerca > Schistocerca americana. The sequence continues at coordinate 444,798,380 of NC_060126.1, forward strand.
CAATGCGACGCGTCACACAAAAAAATGGCTCTGAGCACTATGGGACTTAACTTCTAAGGTCATCAGTCACCAAGAACTTAGAACTACTTAAACCTAACCCACCTAAGGACATCACACACATCCATGCCTGAGGCAGGATTCGAACCTGCGACCGTAGCGGTCGCGCGGTTCCAGACTGTAGCGCCTAGAACCGCTCGGCCACTCCGGCCGGCCGCGTCACACAGCTCGCAGCGTACGTGCGTGGATCGGAGAGCACCAGGATGAGTTTATGGTACTGTTCTGGTAACCAACCGCCCCACTTTCCTTCCCACATTTGAGCACATTCGAGAATCAGGTGAGACCGCCCCGACAGGGCTGTTCGCGCCATCGAACATCAGCCTTGAAATGTAGATTAGATTAGATTAGATTAATACTAGTTACATGGATCATGAATACCATATTTCGTAATGATGTGGAACGAGTCAAATTTTCCAATACATGACATAATTAAGTTAATTTAACAACATAATTAAGTTAATATAACAATTTTTTTATTTTTTTAAAATTTTTTAATGACTTTTTTCTTTGGTTTATTTCTTTTTTTTCATAATTTATATTGAAAGGGTACAGTACCGCCCGACATTGAAAATAGGTACAACATACTTCATTATTTTTGTCAGAACAACACATTTTTTTTGTAAAATAACTCAATTTCAGTTAATACAGCGAAGCCGGATACCAGTGTGGGAAAGAATGACAATTTATTTATTTGATTGATCACATGTGCACTCCCACAAAGTAAATCCCTACATCCAGTTTGGTGAGATCTGTGAAATGAATGAATGTATGGTCGTCTGCTAACCGCAGATAGTGAATGTGAATATATGATCATCTTTGAGTCGATCCTTTGGCCACCTTTGGTGGGACCAAAGAGATGAAATTTACCAGAGCTTTGAGCGCCTGAAATGTGGCTGACCAATACGATAGCAAGGTGCTTCCCCCACCTCGACAGAGATGGGAGAGGACCTAGAGAACGGCCATGTTTCAGCACTCTGCCGCTGGATCTTGTGCTGTTAAGACCTGTTTTAGTTGTGCTCCGTAATGACGAAAGAGTGGAGACATGGTATGCATGTGGAATATTTAAGAGTAGCTTGAAATAATAATCTCTCTATTTCAGGAACTTTTGTGGGGAGAATTAAATGTCAGGCAGGTAATATTAAAGGGATTGTAGTAATCTTCCGAAGTGACCAACGGTCACAATGAAACCACGTGTAGCAATAAGTTGAAATACTTCCGTGTGCTTAAGTTAAGCTGAATTACTAGCGTGTGTACAATAAGTTGAAATATTTAAGAAATAGCGTGTGTACCATAAGTTGAAATATTTAAGAAATGGCGTGTGCAGGACTTGAAATTAGAGACGAGTACTTCCACGTGGTGAGTACTGTGTGAGTCTCAATCTGTGTATGAGACACAGGATAAAGAGAAGTACTCGTCCATGGTATCAGTTGAGGACTCGCGTGTGTGATGAATATGTTGTTAATGCTACTTTGCGTGATATGATTCCGTGTGACGCTAGATTTAAACTCTGAGAGAGAATCAAGGTGAGTCGGCCGTCTATCCAGCAACGCCACTTGGCTTGCATTGCACAGGAAGACGTGCATATATCTCCAGAGTTCATAGTAGGAAAGTAGAATTACGAAGTGGGGCAGTGTCGTGTGAAACTGGGATAAATATTAATTGAAGTGGGAAAGCTGAAAGTGAAAGTGTTGTGACTATTTAGTGTTTTATATTTCTTATTGCAATGAGATGTATGTCATGTAATTTGGGTATGTGTGGTTTGCATGGAAGAGTAGCAAGGTAGTTTCAAAAGATTAGTGGGTTGTGCTTGTTCCTTCGGTACCGCTTGGTCTGGAGGAAAGTTTAGTGATGATTGTGAGAGTCGAAGTGTGAGGTATAATAAAAGATCCACCATCCTATCCAGAAAGTGAGACCATAATATAGAGATTCACCGTTGTAAAGCCATGCCCACTGGGCGGAATTTCTCATGTGTTATTGTTGTAGGTTATAGAATTTGTGTGTTTAGGTTAGAGAATTTATCGGAATAAATAAGATAGTGAAAAGAAAAAGATTGGTGGACTTTTCCTTCGAATTGTATGTTGTCATAATGTCCCAAATTTATAATGTGTGCGCCATTCATATTCAATGCGGTGGCCACGTGTTGACAAAAGCCGTTAAATAAAAGACAAAAAGAAAATGTGGTATTGCCAGTGCGTAGTGTGCAGTCAGAGCTCTGTAAATTACTGATAGTCAGATGCGTGTTTCAGTTGCGTATTAATCATATAGGAGGATAACTTGTAACTTAAGTGTGAGTACTAGAGTTCATGTTACTCGATAAATAAGACTGAATCCACTCGCTTGGCAGACCACTCATCTTGCAGGCCTGACTGCTTGATGCCACAGTATGAGCAAGGCATGTGGGTGCCTCTCAATATCTAAAAATTCCTCTATGGAATAGTGCAGCTGGCCGTGCCACTGGATTCGGCATAGCATCACACCCGTTGTTGGCTCCTTCCAGAACCTCACTGACCCTCTTCTTGCACGTCCGTGCTGCACGTGATTTTTCAGGTGTTTGACAGGTAGTCACACTAACGTGACTGGATCGGGCAGTTACTCTGTCGTATCCTGGCAGAAAGAAAAAACAAAAACAGAGTTGCGATTTTCGATTTTACAGATGAACTTAGAAGTCTACTGCTTACTCCACTTTATTAAAATTACGACCAAGCGCATGGAACTACCCATAACAGCGTTATAACAAACTTTTAAGCTGACGCGATAAAACTACCTCTCTTTTCAGTGCACCTCTGATAACCTGAGATTAGAAAAAAAGAAAGCAGTTACGGTAATTGGAAGGTTGAAGTACGTTTGTAAATGATGTAATATACTGTAGCACTGAATCACGCAATAACTTAGCATCGTAATAAGTATGGCTATCACTCACACAGTGATAAATGCAAGGTATACTACTGATAACTGATCAACGTGAAAATTTGTAATATGATACTGCTCACTTAATACACTGAAGAGCCGAAGAAACTAGTAACCTGCCTTGTGTCATGTAGCACCCCCGCGAGCGCGCATAATTGCCACAATACGACGTCCTATGGACTCGACTAATGTCTGAAGTAGTGCTGGAGGGACCTGACACCATGACTCCAGCAGGGCTACCCATAAACCGTAACAGTACGAGGGGGTGGAGATCTCTTCTGAACAGCACGTGCCGGCCGGAGTGGCCGAGCGGTTCTAGGCGCTACAGTCTGGAACCGCGCGACCGCTGCGGTCGCAGGTTCGAATCCTGCCTCGGGCATGGATGTGTGTGATCTCCTTAGGTTAGTTAGGTTTAAGTAGTTCTAAGTTCTAGGGGACTGAAGACCTCAGCAGTTAAGTCCCATAGTGCTCAGAGCCATTTGAACCATTTTTTTGAACAGCACGTCGCTCAACATCCCAGATACGCTCAGTAGTATTCACGTCTGGAGAGCTTGGTGGCCAGCTGCAGTGTTTAAACTCAGCAGTGTTCCTGGAGCCACTCTGTAGCAATTTTGGACGTGTGGGGTGTTGCGTTGTCCTGCTGGAATTTCCCAAGTCGTCGGAATCCACAAAGGATATGAATGGATGCATGTGATCAGACAGGATTCTTACGTACATGCCACCTGTCAGAATCGTATCTAGACGTATCAGGGGTCCTATATCACTCCAACTGTACACGCCCCACACCGTTATAGAGCCTCCACCAGCTTGAAAATCCCCCTGCTGACATGCAGGGTCCATGGATCCATGAGGTTGTCTCCATACCTGTACACGTCCATCCGCTCGATGCAATCTGAAACGAGACTCGTCCGACCAGACAGCGAGTTTCCAGACATCAACAATCCTTCGGGTCCTAAAGCCCATAACGAAGATGTTTCGTTGAATAGCTCGCACACTGACATTTGTTGATGGCTCAGCACTGAAATCTGCAGCAATTTGCGGAAGGGTTGCACTTCTGTCAAGTTGAACGAGTCTCTCCAGCCGTCGTTGGTACCGTTCTTGCAGGATCTCTTTCCAGCCGCAGCGATGTCGGAGATTTGATGTATTACCGGATTCCTGATATTCACGGTACACTCGTGAAATCTAAATCGTCATACGGGAAAATCCCCATTTCATCGCTGCCTCGGATATTCTGTGTCCCATCGCTCGTGCACTGGCTGTAATACCACGTTCATAGCCTGCCATTGTAGCAGCAGTAAACGATTTAACAACTGCGACAGACACTTTTTGTCTTATACAGGCGTTGCCGACCAGCTCCGTATTCTGCCTGTTTTCGTTATCTCTGTATTTGTATACGCATGCCTATACCAGTTTCTTTGGCGCTTCAGTGTAAAGCTGTTAATCTGGTGCTATGGGGGACAGTACGTTCGTACTGGAACCTCGTATTTTAGTGCCAAGCTTTTGTCAGGAAAAATTTGGAAATTTGTGGTAAGGACTATGGGATCAAACAGCTGAGGTCGTCGGTCCCTAGGCTTAATCACTACTTAATCTAACTTAAACTAACTTACGCTAAGGACAACACACACACCCTTGGCCGATGGAGGACTCGAACCTCCCAGAGGGGAAGCCTCGCGAACCGTGACAAGACGCCCTAGACAGCAGGGCTACCCCGCGCGGCTTTTATCAGGAATGAAAATATTATACAATATGATAAAGGGCTGTAAAAGTAGTCAGGAAAGAAGCATGTTGTCTCCATCGTGTTTAATTGTTGAATTGCAGAACGTGGAGGAAAAACGTTAGAAATCGAATTTTGGCTCAGTGGCAGATAATTTTCATTTACTCCGTCGTTCCTTCTGTTGCAGTGTCAATTTGATTACTTCATAGTGGCCAGCCTCTTTTTCTAGTACCTCCATATATAGCCTCATTAAGGGTATTTTTCCACGTAGCTTTCCGCGATCATTACAAACGCAGACAGCAGTACTCAGAGCACACCACGACGACGACACACTGCCACACACTACTACCCCCGATGCTGTTGTGATACTTAAAGTCTCTGCCTCACTAGTGCAGTCCTATTACAGGCGTGACAAAATGTTTTGCATTATGGGTTTCTTTTTATTGCGCATTCAACCGTTTCCACTGCACACTTGATGACTCAAAGCGAGTGATGTTGAATGATCAGTCACGCAATAGCCTGTGCAAAACCGGTGGAAGGGTTTGAAACGGGCGAATGCCTGAAGAAAGTTACCAGCCATCATGCAGTGAAATATTGTAAGAGGTATGCGCTGTCTGCGGTACGAGAATCGCTGACCAGAGAGCAGTGTTGCTGCAGTACGAACTGTGTAACTGTAGCAGTTAGTTGTTGCTAGTCGCTAGTCTGAGGTTGTCTGCGCTTGTCTGCAGTCTGCTCTGGTCGGGAATCTGGAGATGGAGCATTATTGTATAAGGTAAAGAAGCAGCGTCGCGCATATCTAGTAATGTATCTGAACTGTCATCCAAATGTTTTAAAAATGTCCTAATAATAATTTTGGGAATATAAAGTATTTTTTTTTAAAAAAAGCATTCATTTCAAAAAAAAACCAGATGCTTCCTTTTACAAATCACAAATGTAAAGGCCAGCATTGCACGGATCTGTGCCGGAAAAATGTTAAGTAAGAGCAGACATATTCACCTTTTTATTGAGGAAAGAATTTTTGCTTTTTATTCAGAATGATCTTACAGGGCCACGACGTAGCACTGCTGTCGTCCAAATTTTAACAGGTTACTGAATTTTTTTTATTTTTATTATGAGGCTTAGGAATTTTTCTGTTTCGTGCTTACATTAAATGAGAAAAGAATTTTGTGGGTACATTAAATGTGAATGCATTTGTGCACGGAGATTATAAATGGGAACCAATTTTGTTCTGAGGTCACACAAAAATTAGAATCGCTAACCATAATAATTACTTTTAATTTCAGTTTTAATTTTTTTTTTGTGGGGAGGTTACACTTGGCGACATCCTGCCAGGATCGGATTTCCTTTGTGAATCTCTGAGAAGAAGTCATATATCTGCTCTTATTTACTTAAATGTAGTTTGCATGTGGCGCAACACATTTACTAATTTGTCACTTTTTCTTTCACAGATCATCGGCAATTTATTGTTCTTTGTTGTAATTGTGTTTGTTCCATTTTTGCTTTGTCTTTGTTTCATTTTTGTGCTTAATTTTGATTTGTGAAAAATGCCGCGAAAAACTGTTAACAGTACATCGCGATGTGCAATGAGTGAAATAGCCGACTCGAATAGCTTGACCGATAATATTTACGACACTCAGTGTAATAGTGGTAATCCCCTAATTACAGATAATCAGTGCGTACCGACCACTAATAATGATTTTTATGCTAATGATGAGCAAACAAATTTAATTGTGTCCTCTGTTAATTTAACGACAATTGATGACGCGGCACGTTCTGATACAATGAACGCTGCCCAGTTTGACGCGCCTAATTTACAAAATTTGCGTAGTGAACAGATAATTGTTTCTAGCGAAAATGAACAGTGTAGTCAGAATACGTCAGATTTATTTAATTCCGGTGTAGTGACCAACAGTGCACATCCGATTAGCAAACATTTTCAAGAATTACAGAATAACCATATGGTTACACAAAATATGATAATTGCAGATACACCATTACACAGTACAGAGAATAGAGCCGATAATTTTGGCTGGGATCAAGTTATGGCATTATTACGACAAATGAATGAAAAACTAGACAATGAGCACAAACAACTTAATGAAAATCTCAAACGAATTAATGAATCGTACAAACAACGTAATGAAAATCTCGCACAGTGGAATGAAAAACAAGACAACAATTCCAAACAGTTGAATGAAAAACACGACAACCATTTTAAACAACTTAATGAATCGTGCAAACAATTTAATGAAAGTTTCAAACAGTCGAACGAAAAACACGACAACCTTAATGAACAGAACAAACAACTTAGTGAACAGATTACAGCCGTTGCCGCGCAATGTCATGATACTAAAGAACAATTACGTGACGAAATTGAGGCTTGTGCTAGGAACAGTAGTGAAGAAATTAGATCTGTTGCACAAGAATTAAATAGTACACGTGTAGCCACAACGAAATTACTTAGAGATGAAATTAATGCAGTCACTGAACAATGTTCAGAAAACGCAACACAGATACGCGACGAGTTTAAATTATTGTCAGCAGAAGTTTCACGCACTCTGGATACGGAAGTCGATAAGAAATTTGAACAACAGATCAGCCAAATTGACGAACGTATTAAAGTGACAGAAATAAGAAATGTTTCAGTCACTAACATGTCACAGCATACGCCACGTTCCGAACATTTGTTACACTCACACAGCCAGTATAACTTAAGTAATTTACAGAGAGTACGTGACTTAGACTCCGAACAGTCACAGACAAACAGATTCTCATGCAATCGTAAACCTGTTAAGACATACAGAGACGATAATTTTTATTACAAACATTTTCTATCCGTGAGAAAATTATAAGTATTTAATAATGACAGAACACAGAGTCACGCTTTGGAATGGATACAACAATTTGCTTTTGAATTTTCACCGGCATTGCCTGTAACGCAGAAGCTAAAATTTATTTGCAGCGCGTAATTGACCTCAGGGGATTCATTACACTTAGATGAATATGTGCTGTAGCGTGCACAGGGCCCCGAGTCGTAGTAATGCTGTTTCATTTTTAGTTTTCTGCACTGCTGCCTTCTCTTCTACTATCCTTTATATCTATCAAAACAGCTCTTCAACTATCGATCTATCGAGGATTAAAAATGTGTGAAGAAAAACTGATATGACAAATTTTACCGAAAGTGACAGTTTTCATTATACGCTCCAGGAATGACAACCACCAGAATTTTAATAACAAACAAAATTTTAATCATCAGTATGTATAAAATTTTCAGCAGTCGCAAACACATTTTGGTAACAATACAGGTTTTTCTCCGCAACAACATCAAAACCAGCCGGTTAGCATACCTAACCAACAATGCAGTCTGCAAGGTCGACCATGCTTTAATGTTTCGCCGCCTGCATGTATAGGATCGGCTCCACCAAATTGTAACGCACAGCAACAAGGAAATAACTACGTACAGAAAACACACCATTTCAATTCCTATCGCAACGCGCCATATAGCAATGACTATCATGACAGACGTAAAAATAATAGTCACAATTTTCAGCGTACGTTTAATAACAGTCGGCCTTACCAGCAGCAAATTCATCCGCAACAACAAATTATCATGAATGAACCAGACAGTAGATATCATCGCGAACGTAATACGTCAGGGGGAAATAACGGAACGGTACAAATAGTGGAAATGCCACAGCATCCTCCCGAAAATGATAGCACGTCAGATAGAATTTGACTAGATACAGTACAGGTTGCATCTTCCAGTAACGCAAGCACTACTTTTGACAAGCAAAATGTTGTTCACGAAAATGTTATTACTTTTGACGACATCCGATACACACTTTTGCATTAAAAGACAGAATCACAACGTATGTAGACGACATTCTTATTGCAGAAGCTAACTGGTCTGAACACAATCTGATTCTTGAACAACTGTTACGAACTTTTTGTGCACAAGGACTCACAGTTAATCTCAGTAAATCGCACTTTGGCAAAACTTCTATAAAATTTCTTGGACATGTAATCTCAGCAGAAGGCATTGCGCCTGACCCGGAAAAACTTCAAGCTTTACGTGGTATTACTGTTCCTACGACGAAGAATCAACTACGCAGCTTTTTGGGTTCAATTAACTTTTTTCGTAAATTTATTCATTACTCTGCTTTTGACACCCCTAGATTATGTCAATTGACAGGTAAAAACACTATTTGGTCTTGGGATAGGCAAGCACATTCTGAATTTATGAACCTGAAAGAAGCTTTGTTGAATGCACCACTTTTATCACATCCAGATCTTACTAGAAATTTTTCCATTGCCACCGACAATTCTAACACCGCTTTAGGCGTACACATTTTTCAGAAAATTGAAGAAGATCAGCAGAAATTAAAAACATCGCCTTTGCAAGTCGCATTCTGTCACCTGCTGAACGCAATTATTCTGTTACAGAACTTGAAACATTATGTGTTGTTTGGGCATTTACGAGATTTCGCCATTTTCTTTATGGAAGACACACTACCGTTTACACAGATCATAGAGCTATACAGTTTTTACTTTCCGCTAAATTTACACACGACAGATCAAGCAGATGGAAACTTTATTTACAGGAATTTAATTTTACAATTGTTCATATTCCCGGTACACAAAATATTGTAGCAGACGCACTATCCAGTTCTCTCAGCAACAATCAGCAAGACATCGCAACCAACTTCTACAAAGCAAATTTCAGCGTCATGTACATTCAACAAGTTGCATTTGGAAATTTCATTTCGTCGTCATTACAAGACATAGCACAAGAGCAGAGTAAAGACAACATATGGAAAGAAATAAAACACCTTTGGCAAGATAGGAGTAATGTTACCATTAGAAACCATTACATTGTACGGAATAATATTCTGTTTCGCCGCTCTCACCCTGACAGCAACAATTGGTTATTATGTATTCCAGACGAGCTTGTTAACAAATTAATTTGGTACACTCATTTAAGTTACGCACATTACGGAACCAGAAAATGTTTTCTTATACTGAGACAGAACTGTTATTTTACCAACATGGAGAAATGTATTCGACGAGTTTTAGCGTCATGTAAAATCTGCCAGAAAGCTGAGTCAGATACGACTTTACATATTCCTCCGTTACATCCCATTGTACCTGTTAAATTGAGACACATGGCTGGTGTAGATATTTTTGGTCCGATTCCCAGAACTAGTAGAGGTTTTTGCTACATCTTTGTCGCTGTTGAACTCACTTCAAAATTTGTTACCTTCACTCCCTTACGCAAAGCCACTGCTAAAACTGTTTCGAAAGCATTTGTAAAATATTTTGTATTCCATGTAGGGCATGTATTGAAAGTAATTTCCGACAATGGATCACAGTTTCGATCTGCTATATGGACCCGTATGTTACGAACTAGAAACATTTCTCCGATCTGTATATCCAGGTACCATGCTTCTTCGAACACTTGTGAACGACTAATGAAAGAAATTGGTAAACTGTGTAGAATATACTGCCATAAAAAACATATTGATTGGGACACACACATACTCTCATTCCAAGATGTAATTAATTCCATACCAAATGAATCTACAATGCTATCTCCGACTGTTATACTGAAAAATATTGAACCACCTAACAAAATTAAAGAATTAGTAACCTTTCCTACATCTCGTCGACTACGACACCATGAAATAATTGACATTGCGCTGAACAACATCAAACGTGCCGCAGAACGCCGGAGAAGACAGCAAAAACAGGTTTGTACACGCCATGACTTTCACATTGGACAGAAGATATTAGTACACACACATCATTTATTCAACAGAGGAAAGAATAGGTGTAGTAAATTTGAGCTTCTATACGCAGGTCCATATCGAATTCGCAGCATTCCTCACCCCAATGTAGTACACGTCGAAACTTTGAGAACCAGAAAAAGTAAAGGTAATCACCATGTCTCCAATATTAAACCCTTTATTAAATGAATATACTTTATGATTTATCACACTGTAATGCCATTTCCTGATTTTTATATGACCAATGATGCAATTATATTTATGTGACTACTTACTGATGATTATCGTATTTTTTTTTCTTGGCAAGTGCCTGGCAAGGTAAGGTTAGCAGGTCGCTTTTCTTGTCGTTACACATCAGACCGTGCACATTTTTCCAGATAAACTTACATATTTTATGACCAATTATGTAATTCTATCTAGTGACATATTAATTTTATCAAATTCTTTCTCCATTAAAGTCTTCAACTCTCGCCTCTATCAACTACACAACATACAAGGTGAACAAAAAAAAGCATTTCTTGTCATTACACATCAGACCGTGCACATTTTCCATTCTTCATTCATGTATGATTGTTTTCCTATTTTGTTTGTATGCACTATGAAATATTTAAGATATAACAAACACCAGTTGACTTTGACATTTTGCCTTATGATATCTCAACATCGTGACTATTTTACATTTTTTTTTTTGCTGCTACATTGTGATACTCTGTGTACATTTTTGCACCTGCACACTGTCTATGTTTTTGATATATTACGTTTTCTGTCATGCTATGCTGTATGCTCAATTATATCACTAGAAACCAGTTTTTATTTAATGGTTATATGATTTAAATGCAAAACATTAATCATTGTTCATCATTTTCAGAAAGCAATAACGTGTCAAAGAAATAAATTAAACAAACCACAGTGGATTACTATGAAATGGGAATTTCACCTTCGGAATGAACGGAAGAAGATGCAATACCTCGTCACGAAGAGTAAATGGATGAGAATTAACAAGCATTAACAAGAATATACTATATACATCGTATGATAGCGGTCTTAACTAATTCTTTCTTTCAGAATACGAGGCGATTGATGCAGGCTGTCAGACAGAACTGCACATCTTAGTTTTAGTGATGAAATATGCTAGAAATAAGGAACTCTATACTATGAATAGTTGTATGAGGAAGTGTCTTTTTGCAGATGATAATGAATGGTGATGAATAGTGATGAAGAATATAGTAATATGAATACTGAAGTTTTTCTTTACAGGTGATGATAGTAATGGAGTTATAGTGATATGAATAATGAAGTTTTTGCTTACAGGTGTTAATAGTGATAAACTTTATATGGCCACTAAACGCACCGCTTTTAAGTTTTTCTTTGCAGATGAGGACAATGATGAAGTTTATGTATTTATGCTATGTAGTTATTTAAGTATTTGTTGCAGTTCGTTTTGACAGTATGTCTTATTCCACATGGTATGATGACTGAAGGTTTTGGAAAGGACAGCTAGAGAATACACACATTTCATTACCTGTTAATTCGAAGTTCACTACTTTTCAGCATAATATGCGTTTCTTCTTTAAGCTTAATAGTCCATTTTGTATTTTTTCCAGGAGAAGCTATTCATGAAATTAATGTGCTATAAGCAGTTGGTCATTAAACCTGTTCTAGTACTTGCATTTTTTTTACCCATTTGCGTGTGTCATTCATGAATGTGATCACATATTCTTTATTTGTTTCATAACCTTGCTACAGCTGACTCATGACGAATGACGTTACCTATCCTCATTTGCAGCAATAAGTCAAGAGTAAATATTGTTATGCCCCAGCAATTAATTATCGATCCCAAGGCAATGCATTGCTAGTATAACAAAAAAATGTATTAACAGTCCCAAATAATTCTAGCAGTTTAAGAGAGTTCTGAGTAATACTGAATGATGTTTTTCTAATCACAGACCTTGAATAGTAGTTACAGTGTGTTACATTTTAAATATGTCATATGTCACTTGAATGATGAGTTCTGAGTAGTAGTGAATGATATTTTGTAATAATGCATATGTGCTCTACACTCTTTAACTCCTGTTTTGAAGGATGACTTCTGATGTTTTGTAACTGGCCAATGAGTGCCAATAATTATTTTTAAATATTTCCAGAATGAGATTTTCACTCTGCAGCGGAGTGTGCACTGATTTGAAACTTCCTGGCAGATTAAAACTGCCCCCAGGCTGTGGCTAAGCCATGTCTCTGCTATATCCTTTCTTTCAGCAATTAATTATCGATCCCAAGGCAATGCATTGCTAGTATAACAAAAAAATGTATTAACAGTCCCAAATAATTCTAGCAGTTTAAGAGAGTTCTGAGTAATACTGAATGATGTTTTTCTAATCACAGACCTTGAATAGTAGTTACAGTGTGTTACATTTTAAATATGTCATATGTCACTTGAATGATGAGTTCTGAGTAGTAGTGAATGATATTTTGTAATAATGCATACGTGCTCTACACTCTTTAACTCCTGTTTTGAAGGATGACTTCTGATGTTTTGTAACTGGCCAATGAGTGCCAATAATTATTTTTAAATATTTCCAGAATGAGATTTTCACTCTGCAGCGGAGTGTGCACTGATTTGAAACTTCCTGGCAGATTAAAACTGCCCCCAGGCTGTGGCTAAGCCATGTCTCTGCTATATCCTTTCTTTCAGGAGTGCCAGTTCTGCAAGGTTTGCAGGAGTGCTTCTGTAATGTTTGGAAGGTAGGAGACGAGATACTGGCAGAAGTAAAGCTATGAGTACCGGACGTGAGTCGTGCTTCTGTAGCTCAGATGGTAGAGCACTTGCCCGCGAAAGGCAAAGGTCCCGAGTGTGTGTCTCGGTCGGACACACAGTTTTAATCTGCCAGGAAGTTTCATTTTTAAATATGTCGTATGTCACTTGAATGATGAAAAATGTTTTGTAATATTCAGTAGTTGCTATATGTTTAGTAACTGGCCAATGAATGCCACTGTTTCTTATATTTGTATTATCTCACTTACATACTATATATATGAATACTAGTAGCTTGATGCTACACTCCTTAACTCCTGTTTTGAAGGATGACTTCTGATGTTTTGTAACTGGCCAATGAGTGCCAATAATTATTTTAAATATGTCATATGTCACTTGAATGATGAAAAACGTTTTGTAATATTCAATATTTGCTATATATTTAGTAACTCACCAATGAATGCCACTGTTTCTTATATTTGTATTATCTCACTTACATGCTATATATACGAATACTAGTAGCTTGATGCTACACTCTTTAACTCCTGTTTTGAAGGATGACTTCTGATGGTTTGTAACTGGCCAATGAGTGCCAATAATTATTTTAAATATGTCGTATGTCACTTGAATGATGAAAAATGTTTTGTAATATTCAATACTTGCTATATGTTTAGTAACTGGCCAATGAATGCCACTGTTTCTTATATTTGTATTATGTCACTTACATGCTATATATATGAATACTAGTAGCTTGATGCTACACTCATTAGCTCCTGTTTTGAAGGATGACTTCTGATGGTTTGTAACTGGCCAATGAGTGCCAATGATTACTGTAACTAGCTGAATTATGCAAATAGTATGCCATTAATTAACTCTTGTTGAATGATCACTTTTGAATAATGCATAAAATGGTTTGTGACTGGGCAATGAGTGCCAATGTTCACTATAATCAGATGACTTATGAACATTATTCTGTAATACTTAATGTATAGTACAGAAATGTTCAGTAACTAGGCGATGAGTGCCACCAATTACTCAAATCAGTTGATAGACTAGTGTAATTCTTAATGATGACTGGCATAAGACTTAATGTCCTTCACCTTCTGACCTAATTACCAGGAATTACTGCAATATCCGTTTGTCCTGTCTATCCTCATGATCATGGAGCACCATATTCGGTATTTGCACTAATTCTACATTGGTGTACCTGACAAGAACGTGGTGTTGACACGACATGCTGTCCACCACCTTGAGCGATGGAAATGTTATTATGGTCCCACTGTTTGGTGTACCTAATGTACTACCAAAATGATAACATTGAATATTAATACGACATTTCAGTGTCTTGGCTACACTGATTAATTCTTCAGGGAAGAGAACTTCAGATTGTCTCACTTGGTGTTGTGCTTCTGTAGAAAGATATGGACTTTCAGTGCAGCTACGTGCAACCTTCTGTGCTACAACCATGATGCAATCCTTCCCTTTCCTATCCTAGTTCTTGTAAATTGGTAAAAAAATACTACAGTACGTGTGCACTTTATGTCATTTGTTAATATGATTTGTACTCATTGCGTATACATTTTGTGATTTCCTGATATGTTCCGTACTACAGTGCGTGTGCACTTTATGTCATTTGTTAATATGTTTTGTACTCATTGCGTATACATTTTGTCAGTACATGATATGTTCTGTACTACAGTGTGTGTGCACTTTATGTCATTTGTTAATATGATTTGTACTCATTGCGTATACATTTTGTGATTTCCTGATATGTTCTGTACTACAGTGCGTGTGCACTTTTGTCATTTGTTAATATGTTTTGTACTCATTGCCTATACATTTTGTCATTGCTTGATATGTTCTGAACTCAGTGCATGTGCACTATATTTTATTTCATGTTCTGCACTTATATATATGTATATATTCTGTGACTGTAAACTTAGTTAATTAAGAAAAATTTGTTGCTCATGGCAAGTCCAATTGACTCACCATCGCTGCAAAATTTTTGACCCCCTAGTGGAGGGTTATGTAAAAGGTATGCGCTGACTGTGATATGAGAATCGCTGACCAGAGAGCAGTGTTGACTGCAGTACGAACTGTGTAACTGTAGCAGTTAGTTGTTGCTAGTCGCTAGTCTGAGGTTGTCTGCGCTTGTCTGCAGTCTGCTCTGGTCGGGAATCTGGAGATGGAGCATTATTGTACAAGGTAAAGAAGCAGCATCGCGCATATCTAGTAATGTATCTGAACTATCATACAAATGTTTTAAAAATGTCCTAATAATAATTTTGGAAATATAAAGTAATTTTTTTTAAAAAAAGCATTCATTTAAAAAAAAAATCAGTTGCTTCCTTTCACAAATCACAAATGTATAGGCCAGCATTGCACGGAGCTGTGCCGGAAAAATGTTAAGTAAGGGCAGATATATTCGCCGTTTTTATTGAGGTAAGAATTCTTGCTTTTTATTCAGAATGATCTTACAGGGCCACGACGCAGCACTGCTGTCGTCCAAATTTTAACAGGTTATTGAATTTATTTTTTTTTATTATGAGGCTTAGGAATTTTTCTGTTTCGTGCTTACATTAAATGAGAAAAGAATTTTGTGGGTACATTAAATGTGAATGCATTTGTGCACGGAGATTATAAATGGGAACCAATTTTGTTCTGAGGCCACACAAAAGTTAGAACCGCTATCCATAATAATTATTTTTAATTTCAATTTTAATTTTTTTTGCGGAGAGGTTACAACATGGAGGGCGTGGAAGAAAGGTATGGGGATGTTTTTCGTGGTTAGGGCGTGGTCTGCTTCTAAAATCTACATGACGTACCAACTACAGCTTACCATTCGTCTTCCTTTCTCCTGATGAAGGCGTTGTGCTGCATAACTGAAATCCTAAACGTCTCGCCTACTTACATCTCGTCTCCTCATAGATTTTAATACACATCCCAGAACACCAACAGGAATGAAGGGTGAGTCTTTGATAATGTCAGCCACCCGCGCTGGCGAAAAGTGGGAAAAACCATTAAAATAAATTTGCTTAAGGACCCCGTGACGAAATTCAACAGACAATGCGTCAACAAGTGGCCACGAAAGCCTCAAAAAGTGGCCACCAAAGCTGCAACAATTCTATCATCCACGATCTTTCTCATAATACAGGGTTATTACAAATGATTGAAGCGATTTCACAGCTCTACAATAACTTTATTATTTGAGATATTTTCACAATACTTTGCACACACATACAAAAACTCAAAAAGTTTTTTTGGACATTCTCAAATGTTCAAGTTCCTCCCACACTCGGCGCAGCATGTCCCCATCAATGAGTTCAAAAGCATCGTTGATGCGAGCTCGCAGTTCTGGCACATTTCTTGGTAGAGGAGGTTTAAACACTGAATCTTTCACATAACCCCACAGAAAGAAATCGCATGGGGTTAAGTCAGGAGAGCGTGGAGGCCATGACATGAATTGCTGATCATGATCTCCACCACGACCGATCCATCGGTTTTCCAATCTCCCGTTTAAGAAATGCCGAACATCATGATGGAAGTGAGGTGGAGCACCATCCTGTTGAAAGATGAAGTCGGCGCTGTCGGTCTCCAGTTGTGGCATGAGCCAATTTTGCAGCATGTCCAGATACACGTGTCCCGTAAGGTTTTTTTCGCAGAAGAAAAAGGGGCCGTAAACTTTAAACCGTGAGATTGCACAAAACACATTAACTTCTGGTGAATTGCGAATTTGATGCACGAATGCGTGAGGATTCTCTACCGCCCAGAGTCTGTTCACTTCACCATTAAGAAAAAATGTTGCTTCATCACTGAAAACAAGTTTCGCACTGAACGCATCCTCATCCATGAGCTGTTGCAACAGCGCCGAAAATTCAAAGCGTTTGACTTTGTCATTGGGTGTCAGGGCTTGTAGCAATTGTAAACGGTAAGGCTTCTGCTTTAGGCTTTTCCGTAAGATTTTCCAAACCGTCGGCTGTGGTACGTTTAGCTCCCTGCTTGCTTTATTCGTCGACTTCCGCGGGCTACGCGTGAAACTTGGCCTCACGCGTTCAACCGTTTCTTCGCTCACTGCAGGCCGACTCGTTGATTTCCCCTTACAGAGGCATCCAGAAGCTTTAAACTGCGCATACCATCGCCGAATGGAGTTAGCAGTTGGTGGATCTTTGATGAACTTCGTCCTGAAGTGTCGTTGCACTGTTATGACTGACTGATGTGAGTGCATTTCAAGCACGACATACGCTTTCTGGGCTCCTGTCGCCATTTTGTCTCACTGCGCTCTCGAGCGCTCTGGCGGCAGAAACCTGAAGTGCGGCTTCAGCCGAACAAAACTTGATGAGTTTTTCTACGTATCTGTAGTGTGTCGTGACCATATGTCAATGAATGGAGCTACAGTGAATTTATGAAATCGCTTCAATTATTTGTACTTGCTCTTCAGTCTCATCTGTATCCAAACCCCTCGCCTAGAAAATGCTGCTAGGAGATCATAGTACCATCATTGTTAGCACTTCAGTGCCACAAACATCTTCGCCTTTTCACATCAAAACGTTTTTTAAAAATATTTTTTTTCTTATTTTAATCAGGACCGCATCAAACTTGCCCTTTTGGGGGCAACATTGATGACAGTTAAATACACAAGAATAAGTTCACAGCTCACCACCTAGAGTATTGTAAACTACATAAAGAAGTTCACTGCACCACTAACTTTCATCGCTGTTTTAATAACATCTCACACAGTGTCTTAATGTTTAGCGTTAGCAAACCACAGGCAATTGCCACGTTTCCGCGCTTCATTGATTTTAGTATCGTTTTGTACCGCCTGCTATTGTTTTGTACACATGTGTTCGACAGAGTAGAGAATTGTGTCACTGTCCAGACCGGAGAATATTCGGGAAACTATTATTCGGAATATGCAACGCTTTTAGTGCCCTTTTGATTAAAATGAACTGATTAGTTTCAAATTTCAGTAATGATGTGGTCGATTTATTATGCATAGATATTGCGTTTCATTCGACCGTTAATCATCTACGTCATATGTGCTATTAATTAAGAAATTTCAATCAGCGTGAGTGATTGCAGAGAGAGAACGAAGATTTTGTTTTTAGTCTGACATTACAAAGCATAAACTGCACTGTGAAAATAGTGCACGAAGTAACAACGAATGCTGTAGAAGACGAACGTTTATCACATTAGCTGCACAGTAGGTTCGATTCAGATCAGCTGCATCTTAAAACGCTAGTCTTTTCAACCACGCATACAAATTCATTTTCTCAACTGATAAACAATCACCTCTCGTGTTTTTATTTTGTAAGAAGTCAGCTCTTAGTTTACTCAACAGTAACAAATTGTTTAAAAATGATGAAAAACACGTATTCGCATTTCTACGTCACGCATGATTAGCATATGCATGATGTCTTTCCAGCTGGATACAGTGGATCAGCGGTTCTCAACCCCATCCCCCAAAAACCTTTAACATTACCACCTAACTAAACATCAGAATGAACAAGAATTGTCTTTGAACACCTTTATTTAAAAATTGCGAATTATTTTTCAAATGTGTGTGAAATCTTATGGGACTTAACTGCTAGGGTCATCAGTCCCTAAGCTTACACACTGCTTAACTGATATTATCCTAAGGACAAACATACGCACCCATGCCCGAGGGAGGACTCGAACCTCCGCCGGTACCAGCCGCACAGTCAATGACTGCAGCGTCTTAGACCGCTCGGCTATTCCCACTCGGCGTAGGTGTTTTATTAGGTTGATACATAAGTTCGTAGCGTTTTCGTCTTGCGTGTTGGTATTCCGGTTGCTATGATTTTATTTACCGACTGTAATTTTTTTAATTGTAGTTCGCTGCTGCTATATGAATTTACACATTCTCATTTTGTAATCTGGAGATAGTGAGTGGAGCTGTGGACACTAGAAAATAGAGCCCAAAGTGGAGACACCGGCACAACTCCAACATCTTCTTTTTGAGTTCAGTAGAGGGATGACAGCAGCGTAGGCAGCCAGAAACATTTGAAACGTGTATGGGAATAAATGGCATTGGACAGAACGTGACAAGAAAATGTTTTTCTCGTTATGAGGAGGATCGTTTTGACATTAGTGAGTCTCCACGTCCAGTAGGACCTTTGGGTTTGATGATCCTCGTCGGTCTACTCGAGAACTGGCAGATGTGATGAACTGTAATTGTTCCAGAATGAGATTTTCACTCTGCAGCGGAGAGTGCGCTGATATGAAACTTCCTGGCAGATTAAAACTGTGTGCCCGACCGAGACGCGAACTCGGGACCTTTGCCTTTCGCGAGCAAGTGCTCTACCATTTGAGCTACCGAAGCACGACTCACGCGCGGTACTCACAGCTTTACTTCTGCCAGTATCTCGTCTCCTACCTTCCAAACTTTACAGAAGCTCTCCTGCGAACCTTGCAGAACTAGCACTCCTGAAAGAAAGGATATTGCGGAGACATGGCTTGCAATTGTTCCACATTTGCATACAATGGGGAAGGTTCAAAAATCAGATGTGTGGGTACCCCTTGCTCTAAGCAAAAATCACAAACAGTAGCGGTTGGCCAAATGTGCAGCCGGCCGCCATGGCCGAGCGGTTCTAGGCGCTTCAGTCCGGGACCGCGCTGCTGCTATGGTCGCAGGTTCGAATCCTGCCTCGGGCATGAATGTGTGTGATGTCCTTAGGTTAGTTAGGTTTAAGTAGTTCCAAGTTCTAGGGGACTGATGACCTCAGATGTTAAGTCCCATAGTGCTCAGAGCCATTTGAACCAAATGTGCATTTCTGCTTGCTCCCATCAACTGCCTCCTGAACAACAGCGTCCTGGTGACGAGAAATGGTTTCTTTATGCTACCATAATGAAAAGGAAGAAATGGGTGAGCCGAAAAAACCAACTCTCCGTACGAAGACCTGGGAGCATCCACAAAAGGTAATATTTTGCAGCTGGTGGAACAGTGTGGCGTTCGCTGTGTTATGCAGTGGTTTGGTATTTAACTAATTTGTAAATGAAAATGATAATGTTATTTCATTGCAATGGGTAATCACAAAATATTTTTTTCTCCTGGCTAAAGATTTGGTCAAGTTGCTAAAAAAATCCAAGTAAACGTTGTGTTAAAGTGTTGTCTGTAAGTTGTGTGTCACTACATCACAGTTCATTCAGCAGATTCTATACAACTATTGATTATAATGGAAACAGTTATCTTCAGCAAAATGAGCATAAAAACCATCGAATATCAGTCACGCACAACACTGACGTATGTTACCTGGAACAATATTCTTCGCAACTCGTGCGTAATTTATTTCAGCTCCATACATCAGCAAGAAAAAGTTTGTTATAGGGATCGTGCTATGAGCAATGTTTTTAATGAACCAATCTGATTCAAATTATTTTCATTAAAATGAGTTCAGGACCACCGGTGCACATTTATTTTTACACATTTTTATTACCTTCCCCATTTATGTCTGCAGAGTTGTGTAATTTGAATTTGCCGCTGAGATAATTGGTAAGATGGCGGCAGACAATTGACAGAGACTTTCTATTGTTAGAGCAAATTTCCTTTGAACAGGATAAGTATCTGAACTAATGCCGATCAAACTTTACTTTTCTATTTTGCACTACTTAGACTAATTTTCAGCAAGCAAACCTTTGATACTTTCGTAAGAAAATCAGATAAGAATGCGATACAAACCGCTATCATCAATGGCTACGCTCCTTGCAGCGGAAAGAAATAATTAACACAGATAATGCTGTTGGGAGAGGAATTAAAGTTACAAATAATTATTCACACATTTTTATAATAATAAAGAACTCTGTTCTCAAGTAATAACAAATAATTACAATTTCTTAACAGACCTCAGTTTGATATCCGTCCTCAACCTACAAAAGCAAACCAAAAAAAGGTAAAAACATTGGAAGACAAACGCAGGTCATAAAAGGAATTTACAATTAACATTGTCTTTGTATGATACACATCGATATGTGCAAGTACATCATAAAATATTATATAAATAATTAATATTTATCACTTTTGTTTTATTTCGCTGTTTTTCTAAATGTCAGATAGATAATGTTTATAACTGTTAGAGGCATAATTTCCTCTCGTCGCACTGTAGCGAAAATTTATCTTTTGGATGTTACTACAGTAACGGTTTAGTGTACTACGTATTGCTTCCCCAAGGTGTAACCATCACCTGCAACAATCACTTCTGACATTCATTTTGCAAGAACAACGACCAGGAAGACTGAGTAAAATCATGCTACTCCACGATAACACTCGGCTTCATTCTGTTAGACTGACAAAAAAACGCTATTCAGGAGTCGGGTTCGGAAGTCACTCTGCACTCACCTTGTTCACGTTATTCATCTGATCTTGTACCCTCAGTTTCACCTTCTCCGCTCATGTTAGAAAAACCTCGAAGAAACTTCCTTCCCGGATGGAAATGCGCTCCGAACGCGACTTCAGGAGTTCATCGCCTCAAAACCACGTGATTCCTAAGTCGAAAATTTACCCCAGTGTTGCCAGGCTGCTGTAAATAGTGAAGGACAATATACTGGGCTATTACAAATGATTGAAGCGCTTTCATAAATTCACTGTAGCTCCATTCATTGACATATGGTCACAACACACTACAGATACGTAGAAAAACTCATCAAGTTTTGTTCGGCTGAAGCCACACTTCAGGTTTCTGCCGCCAGAGCGCTCGAGAGCGCAGTGAGACAAAATGGCGACAGGAGCCGAGAAAGCGTATGTCGTGCTTGAAATGCACTCACATCAGTCAGTCATAACAGCGCAACGACACATCAGGACGATGTTCATCAAAGATCCACCAACTGCAAACTCCATTTGGCGATGGTATGCGCAGTTTAAAGCTTCTGGATGCCTCTGTAAGGGGAAATCAACGGGTCGGCCTGCAGTGAGCGAAGAAACGGTTGAACGCGTGTGGCCAAGTTTCACACGTAGCTTGCGGAAGTCGACGAATAAAGCAAGCAGGGAGCTAAACGTACCACAGCCGACGGTTTGGAAAATCTTACGGAAAAGCCTAAAGCAGAAGCCTTATCGTTTACAATTGCTACAAGCCCTGACACCCGATGGCAAAGCCAAACGCTTTGAATTTTCAGCGCGGTTGCAACAGCTCATGGAAGAGGATGCGTTCAGTGCGAAACTTGTTTTCAGTGATGAAGCAACATTTTTTCTTAATGGTGAAGTGAACAGACTCTGGGCAGTAGAGAATCCTCACGCATTTGTGCAGCAAATTCGCAATTCACCAAAAGTTAACGTGTTTTGTGCAGTCTCACGGTTTAAAGTTTACAGCTCCTTTTTCTTCTGCGAAAAAAACCTTACGGGACACGTGTATCTGGACATGCTGCAAAATTGGCTCATGCCACAACTGGAGACCGACAGCGCCGACTTCATCTTTCAACAGGATAGTGCTCCACCGCACTTTCATCATGATGTTCGGTATTTCTTCAACAGGAGATTGGAAAACCGATGGATCGGTCGTGGTGGAGATCATGATCAGCACTTCATGTCATGGCCTCCACGCTCTCCCGACTTAACCCCACGCGATTTCTTTCTGTGGGGATATGTGAAAGATTCAGTGTTTAAACCTCCTCTACCAAGAAATGTGCCAGAACTGCGAGCTCGCATCAACGATGCTTTTGAACTCATTGATGGGGACATGCTGCGCCGAGTGTGGGAGGAACTTGATTATCGGCTTGATGTCTGCCGAATCACTAAAGGGGCACATATCGAACATTTGTGAACGCCTAAACAATCTTTTTGAGTTTTTGTATGTGTGTGCAAAGCATTGTGAAAATATCTCAAATAATAAAGTTATTGTAGAGCTGTGAAATCGCTTCAATCATTTGTAATAACCCTGTATATTGCTGATGACTAATGTTTCTGTTATGTGTATCTGTTGCGTTTATTGAACTTACGGAAAACCACTACAAATTTATATACCAACCTAATATTAAGCCACAAACTAACGTGTCAACGAGACAACTGATACTTCTTTTTTCTGACATCCATTTTTGTAGAGTGGTAAATAAATTCTCAGAGTTCAGCGAGTGCTACCTACAAATCGTTCTCAGAAAAGAAAGCTAGCTTTCCACAATGTGATTAGACACTTGTTACAAACATGCTTTCTCTGCATCCATCGTGTGCCTCACTTCGCCCACAACTACTACACCCTTTTAAATAGACCAAGTGAAAGTGTGTGCACTATACTTGCTGTTTGTAAATGAACTGATCAGTGTACTCCTTGCTTCTGAAATTGCAACTACTGGAAGACTTCAGGCTGGCAGTCGTTTCTGTGTGAGCGCTGCCACTACTAATGCTGCTACTACCACTACTACTATTAATAATAATAATAATAATAACAATGGGGATCAAGTAGGTAAAAAGACGAGTGCTAGTAGAAATCCTTGGGTAACAAAATAAATATTGAATTTAATCGATAAAAGGAGAGAATATGAAAATGCAGTAAATGAAGCAGACAAAATGAAATACAAACGTCTCAAAAATTAGATCGACAGGAAGTGCAAAATGGCTAAGCATGGATGGCTAGAGGACAAATGTAAGGATGTAGAGATATATATCACTACGGGTAAGATAGATACTGCCCAAAGGAAAATTAAAGAGACCTTTGGAGAAAAGAGAACCACTTGTATCAATATCAAGACTCAGATGGAAACCCAGTTCTAAGCAAAGAAGGGAAAGCAGAAAGGTGGAAGGAGTATATAGAGGGTCTATACAAGGGCGATGTTGTTGAGGACAATATTATGGAAATGGAAGAGGATGTAGATGAAGATGAAATGGGAGATATGATACTGCGTGAAGAGTTTGACAGAGAAATGAAAGACCCGAGTCGAAACGAGGCCCCGGGAGTCGACAACAATCCATTAGAACTACTGACAGCCTTGGGAGAGCCAGTCCTGACAAAACTCTACCATCTGGAGAGCAAGATGTATGCGACAGGCGAAATATCCTCAGACTTCAAGAAGAATATAATAATTCCAATCCCAAAGAAAGCAGGTGTTGACAGATGTGAAAATTACCGAACTATCAGTTTAATAAGTCACAGCTGCAAAATACTAACGCAAATCCTTTACAGACGAATGAAAATCTGGTACAAGCTGACCTCGGAGAAGATCAGTTTGAATTCCGTAGAAATGTTGTAACACATGAGGCGATACTGACCCTACGACTTACCTTAGAAAATACATTAAGGAAAAGGAAACGTACGTTTCTAGCATTTGTAGATTTAGAGAAAGCTTTTGACAATGTTGACTGGAATACACTCTTTCAAATTCTGAAGGTGGCAGGGGTAAAATACAGGGAGCGAAAGGCTATTTACAATTTGTACAAAAACCAGAGGGCAGTTATAAGAGTCGAGGGACATAAAAGAGAAGCAGTGGTTGGGAAGGGAGTGAGACAGGGTTTTAGTCTATCCCCGATGTTATTCAACCTGTATATTGAGCAAGCAGTAAAGGAAACAAAAGAAAAATTTGGAGTAGGTATTTTAATCCATGGAGAAGAAATAAAAACTTTAAGGTTCGCCGATGACACTGTAATTCTGCCAGAGACAGCAAAGGATATGGAAGAGCAGTTGAAAGGAATGGATAGTGTCTTGAAAGGAGGATATAAGACGAACATCAACGAAAGCAAAACGAGGATAATGGAATGTCGTCGAATTAAGTCGGGTGATGCTGAGGGAATTATATTAGGAAATGACACACTTATAGTAGTAAAGGAGTTTTGCTATTTGGGGAGCAACATAACTGTTGATGGTCAAAGTAGAGAGGTTATAAAATGTAGACTGGCAATGGCAAGGAAGGCGTTTCTGAAGAAGAAAAATTTGTTAACATCGAGTATAGATTTAAGTGTCAGGAAGTCGTTTCTGAAAGTATTTGTACGGAGTGTAGCCGTGTATGGAAGTGAAACATGGACGATAAATAGTTTGAACAACAAGAGAATAGAAGCTTTCGAAATGTGGTGCTACAGAAGAATGTTGAAGATTAGATGGATAGATCACATAACTAATGAGGAGGTACTGAATAGAATTGGGGAGAGGAGAAATTTGTGGCACAGCTTGACTAGAACAAGGGATCGGTTGGTAGGACATGTTATGAGGCATCAAGGGATCACCAATTTAGTATTGGAGGGCAGCGTGGAGGGAAAAAATCGTGAATACACTAAACAGATTCAGAAGAGTGTAGGTTGCAGTGGGTCCTGGGAGATGAAGGAGCTTGCACAGCATAGAGTAGCATGGAGAGCTGCTAAGTTGGGAATCACGGCAATACACGCTTTTAGAGGTCGTTATTCAAAAGGCAGCGAACCCGGCTCATACATCAACCCTGCACAGACCGTTGCCCTCTACCTTCACCATAGGATAGTTGAATAACAGCTCCCTCCCTCAGTGCTTACCGAGGTACACTACATTTTAGGTCTCGTATCACTCATATAAAGGTGAATACTTAGCTCTAATGTTCCTTCATTTAGCCAGCGTATCAAACACCGAATTCAGAAAGGCCTTGGGTTACGAAACAGCGTGGTGCACGACGCGATGTTGTCAACTGAACATTTTCGTTATTAAATTCATTTTTGGGTACCTTCCTCCCTGAGGCAACATACTTTTTATTCTTTTTCGTCTTTTCACCCGGACATGTTTTACTGAAGTAACAGCATATCCAGAGGAGTTTTTATTTGCTTGCTTCTTACAATCTACAGTATAGAATCCTTTAGAGTTAAAGTACTCCCAAACTGAAAACAATTTTTTGAGACCTGAGTTTCTCCTGGCGTATACAACTTTCAAATAACTTCCGGGAATTCAGCCAGTTAGCACTTTCAGTTGAGATTAAATTAGCGAGCAACCTCGTTAACAGTGATGGAGATTTCTGTTTAAACTCTGTTTGGAATCCGGCTCTCTCTGCCTTGTCAAAAAACAGAGGAACAGAGTCAATGCTGCCTCACCTGCGAATTCATAGTCTCACTATCGATAGCTCTGACTTCGGTCATCTTTGGTGGCACTAGTGTTCAGTGTGTGTGTATGTGTTATCTTTCCTGCTTCTGTCGGAGAACCGAGGTATTAAATTTGCATGTACGCCGCCTGTCCGTTGCAGTTCGCCTTGGAAATGGCGGGGTGTTCTCCCGCCGAAATATCGGCGGTCGCTGAAAGTGTTACCTGGTTGAATTCCCGGAAGTTATTTGAAAACAATTTTTTTTCTATTATTAACAAATGCTGTGGGTTCTGTAGCTGTCTTCACTGCCTAGCTGTGAACATTTGACGTTTTGACATCTGCAACCATAGCGAAATTAATACAGAGAATTTATTTACATTGAAAATTATGCCCGGAATATTACACTGTTATAGTTTACATTATTTTATTCTCTTTGAAAGGTCATGTGCCTGCGTGTTTGTACGTGTGTTTGCAATATCGTTACCCTTAATTTTACAGATTTTCACATTTTACTCACTGTCAAACTGCACTTATAACTTGAACTGTCTCTTTGTAACATAAGAAAATAAGGCGGCGAACAGCTCGGTCAAGTTAGAACCTATCGAAAAACAAATATATTTGTAAGCAAACTTGGACACACGTGTGATCTTCAATCTCCAGTTAACCTTTTATTATGTTACGGTCAAGTGTTGCCAACTTAACACTGAATATTTTAAGTCATGATTATTATAGAGTCTGTCATAAGGCTCTACACGGCTGATTCCTAACATCTCACAATGAGAGTTGGCCCTGCTTGGCAAGTGGTTGGTTGGTTATAATTTATCAAAATATTTGGAGACTTGAAATCTTCGTCAGTTTATTTGTTATAGGTGGACACCACTGCTTCGACAAGTTCAAAGGAGGACATCACTTCCACCAAGTTGGTACGTAATCCAACACTCTGGTGGAATTGGTGTCTTTATTTGAAGTGATGTTCGTATCAAAAAGACTACAATTTTCAGCGTCATGTGAAATGAGAGATATCCACAAGTGCTTATTATGAAATAATGGATAAAATTGCCATAATTTTCAATACGAACACACTGGCAGTGGTCGCAATTGTTTGTTAACATACTTTGCAGAAATGTTTGCAGTGGCTTCTTCTACCTGTTGATGTACTTCCAAGACCAAATGATTTTAATGAGACAGGATCCGGTCATAATCCAGTGCATCACAAGAATAAGTTTTATATCTTTGAATTCAAGTCTCGACTGATTCTATATGTCTAATAGGATATGTTTCCCTAATGTGTGAATCGTTTATAACTCTCGTTTGTGTGTCGCAGGCAGCAGCGGACAAGTGTCCAAGAAACTATTTGAAATTCTGCATAATGTTAATCGAATCCAGAGTTTATTTCTCATTCTCTGCCTGAAGCCATGATGAAACATGAGACGTCCTTGTCGGATAGTATTATAGCATTTCGAACACCAAGTGAGTAGAGAAAACTGTACTTTGTTTATGACTGCTAGTGTTCAGTACGAGAGTAACACACTTCTTATCTGGTGGCAACTGGCACTGAAACAAGTTTCTAATTACTGCAGGCTTTATTTTGAACAATCTGAACGTTTATGTTCGACGCGTCCAGCAGGCTCGTAAATGAGCAAAATAAAAACTATTCTGAATAACGACTGTGAAATTATAGCCTTCCAGATGAGATCAGGCAACTTGTACATCTGTTTTAAATTCATCACTGTTGGATTTCTATAAATATTTCATAAGTATTTCATGGATAGTGATCGATGAACAATTCACAGTTGCAAGTAAGTTCACACTATACATTCTTTTATTGCATCGGAATTACACTCCTGGAAATTGAAATAAGAACACCGTGAATTCATTGTCCCAGGAAGGGGAAACTTTATTGACACATTCCTGGGGTCAGATACATCACATGATCACACTGACAGAACCACAGGCACATAGACACAGGCAACAGAGCATGCACAATGTCGGCACTAGTACAGTGTATATCCACCTTTCGCAGCAATGCAGGCTGCTATTCTCCCATGGAGACGATCGTAGAGATGCTGGATGTAGTCCTGTGGAACGGCTTGCCATGCCATTTCCACCTGGCGCCTCAGTTGGACCAGCGTTCGTGCTGGACGTGCAGACCGCGTGAGACGACGCTTCATCCAGTCCCAAACATGCTCAATGGGGGACAGATCCGGAGATCTTGCTGGCCAGGGTAGTTGACTTACACCTTCTAGAGCACGTTTGGTGGCACGGGATACATGCGGACGTGCATTGTCCTGTTGGAACAGCAAGTTCCCTTGCCGGTCTAGGAATGGTAGAACGATGGGTTCGATGACGGTTTGGATGTACCGTGCACTATTCAGTGTCCCCTCGACGATCACCAGTGGTGTACGGCCAGTGTAGGAGATCGCTCCCCACACCATGATGCCGTGTGTTGGCCCTGTGTGACTCGGTCGTATGCAGTCCTGATTGTGGCGCTCACCTGCACGGCGCCAAACACGCATACGACCATCATTGGCACCAAGGCAGAAGCGACTCTCATCGCTGAAGACGACACGTCTCCATTCGTCCCTCCATTCACGCCTGTCGCGACACCACTGGAGGCGGGCTGCACGATGTTGGGGCGTGAGCGGAAGACGGCCTAACGGTGTGCGGGACCGTAGCCCAGCTTCATGGAGACGGTTGCGAATGGTCCTCGCCGATACCCCAGGAGCAACAGTGTCCCTAATTTGCTGGGAAGTGGCGGTGCGGTCCCCTACGGCACTGCGTAGGATCCCACGGTCTTGGCGTGCATCCGTGCGTCGCTGCGGTCCGGTCCCAGGTCGACGGGCACGTGCACCTTCCGCCGACCACTGGCGACAACATCGATGTACTGTGGAGACCTCACGCCCCACGTGTTGAGCAATTCGGCGGTACGTCCACCCGGCCTCCCGCATGCCCACTATACGCCCTCGCTCAAAGTCCGTCAACTGCACATACGGTTCACGTCCACGCTGTCGCGGCATGCTACCAGTGTTAAAGACTGCGATGGAGCTCCGTATGCCACGGCAAACTGGCTGACACTGACGGCGGCGGTGCACAAATGCTGCGCAGCTAGCGCCATTCGACGGCCAACACCGCGGTTCCTGGTGTGTCCGCTGTGCCGTGCGTGTGATCATTGCTTGTACAGCCCTCTCGCAGTGTCCGGAGCAAGTATGGTGGGTCTGACACACCGGTGTCAATGTGTTCTTTTTTCCATTTCCAGGAGTGTATATGACGCACCTGCAAACTGAATTTGGTGTGCAACACTATTACGAACCCAGTAGCATGTCCCTGAATTCGTTCCATTTTTATTGGAATGGCTATTTGAAAAGGCCGCCAAAGATTAGATTAGATTTACTTTTCGTTCCGTAGACTCAAAAATGAGGTGACTCTCATGGATGTGGAACAAGTCAGAAATGAATGAATATAATACTCATTACCTTGATCATTTGTTAGAAGATTGTCAAAAGAAGTGAATACTGGAACTGCTAATATTACAGAATTAATACACTGTCAGAATGAAACGTAGTTATACACTTATAATAAATTTATAATACACAGAATACATATCTTGATTGTTGTGACCAAGTGCTGTTAAAACTGAAAACTAACAGGCACTTTTACTTAAGCTGGTCTAACAGTCTCTGTCAAGACATTCATCTGTAGAGTACAAGGAGTTGCCTATGAAAAAGAGTTCCAAACACTCTTTGAACTGTGATTTATCTGAAAACAAGTTTTTAATGGTTGCTGGCAGTTTATTCAAAATGTGTGTTTCTGAATATTGGATCCCTTTTTGGGGCAAGGCAAGTGATTTTAGGTCTTTATATAGATTGTTCTTAATCCTGCTATTGATGTTATATATTGAGATATTGGATGAAATAGAGATATTATTGCAACGAATTTCATTAATGAATAACTATACTCAGAAGCTATGGTTACAATACCCAGTTCCTTGAACGAGTTTGTACATAATGTCTTGAATTTACACCACAAATGAGTGTTACTACACGCTTTGCACTCTAAAAACTTTGTTTAGTTTAACAAGTTACCCCAGAACATGATCCCATATGACATAATAGAAGGAAAGTAAGCAAAATATGCAATTTTTTTATATTTATATCTCCTAGTCTGATTTCATTCGCACTGCAAACAGACTTGTTTAGGAGGTTCAATTCTGTGGTATGCTGAATTTACTATCGAGTTGTAATCCCAGACATTTAACACTGTGAACCCCTTCGATCTGCACGTCTTCATATGTTATATACATGCTGGAAGGAAATCTATTATAGGTTTTGTGCTGCATATAGTGCGCCTTTCCATAGTTTTATGACTGTGAATTAGCTTTTAACCGTTTTTTTAATTCCGGAGAAAATCTATTAGGAGCCACTTCTGAATCTGTACTGGACTTGCTATTTATTGCAATGTTTGTATTATCTGCAAACAAAACATACTTGCCATCTGGCAATGTAACAGACGAGAGGTCATTAATGTACAGAAGAAAAAGCAACTGACCCACCATGGAACCCAGAGGAACACTGTATGTAATTAGTTCCCAGTCAGATGAAGACAGATTGTTTACTCTACAGGTATTTCGTAACTGCACCATTTGTTTCTTGTTAGACTCGAACAAATTTTGCAGCATTGCCGGTGACACCATAATGTTTTAATTTACTTAAGAGAATACTGTCATTCACACAGTCAAAGCCTTTTCACAGATTGCAGGAGATACCAATAACCTCTAATTTGATGTCTAATGAATTAAGTACGTTCTCACCGCATGTATAAATAGCCTTCTCTATATCAGAACCCTGAAGGAACCAAAACCGTGACTTCGACAATATTTTATTTGCGGTCAGATGCTTAAGAAGACGCTTGAACACAACCTTTTCAAGTATTTTGAAAAAGCCACCAAAAGTGAAATTGGTCATTAGTTTGAAGGGATCTCTTTATCCTCATTGTTGTAAAGAGGTTTAACTTCAGCATATTTTAACCAGCCTGGAAATGTTCTGCTTGTAAGATATTGATTACACAAATAACTTAAAACAGAACTCATGAACTCTCTTTCATTAACTTTTTTGATATGTTATCATAACCAAACACTGAAGAACAACACTCGTTGATCTAGCGTACTGTATGTGATGTTTACAAATGTGCTGCACTGTCCCAAAACAGTTCCAACAATTCCAGGCCTTCTGTTCGCTTTCTCTAACGCTGATTTTACATGTTGGTCTAATCTCATATCTTTTCTAATACAGTACTCAGACGTACTTATAATGGCGATGCTTTCCTATACGTAATAACATCGTCAGCAAACAGTGTCCGGTGTTGCTGTCTCTATGTGGTAAGACGTGTACCCTTCCTACTATCCTGAATCATGGACGTTCCAGATATGGGGTGACCTAATGTACTGTATGTGCAACCACGACGAAGGGGATATTTGTGGAAAGGTCACAAACATATGGTTCTTGAAGACAGGCACCAACGTTATTAATAATGAATAGTTATAATGATGCGAGCAACCTACAGTCTTCTAATGATGTCCCCTGTTCAAACAACTGCATACAGGTCATAGATCCACGGTCCAGATGCTGTGATAAACCTCTAGCGAGGAACTGATGTTACATAATTAAGCAGTTCGTTCACTTCATTTTTAGGAATGCCCCTCACACTACTTTTAGCAGAACACGATTAACTGCAAGTTACAAACATTATTCACTGCTTTTAACAAGTCACTCGACGTGAACATACACTACTGGCCATTAAAATTGCTACACTAAGAAGAAATACAGATGATAAACGGATATTCATTGGACAAATGTATTATACTAGAACTGACATGTGATTACATTTTCACGCAATTTGGGTGCATAGATCCTGGGAAATAAGTACCCAGAACAACCACCTCTGGCCGTAATAACGGCCTTGATACACCTGGGCATTGAGTCAAACAGAGCTTGGATGGCATGTACAGGTACAGCTGCCCATGCAGCTTCAACACGATACCACAGTTCATCAAGAGTAGTGACTGGCGTATTGTGACAAGCCAGTTGCTCGGCCACCATTGGCCAGACGTTTTCAATTGGTGAGAGATCTGGAAAATGTGCTGGCCAGGGCAGCAGTCGAACATTTTCTGTATCCAGAAATGCCCGTACAGGACCTGCAACATGCGGTCGCGCATTATGCTGCTGAAATGTAGGGTTTCGCAGGGATCGAATGAAGGGTAGGGTCACGGGTCGTAACACATCTGAAATGTAACGTCCACTGTTCAGAGTGCCGTTAATGAGAACAAGAGGTGACCGAGACGTGTAACCAATGGCACCCCCTACCATCACGCCAGGTGATACGCCAATATGGCGATGACGAATACACACTTCCAATGTGCGTTCACCGCGATGTCGACAAACACGGATGCGACCCTCATGATGCTGTAAACAGAACCTGGATTCATCCGAAAAAATGACGTTTTGCCATTCGTACACCCAGGTTCATCTTTGAGTACACCATCGCAGGCGCTCCAGTCTGTGATGGAGCGTCAAGGGTAACCGCAGCCATGGTTTCCGAGCTGATAGTCCATGCTGCTGCAAATGTCATCGAACTGTTCGTGCAGATGGTTGTTGTCTTGCAAACGTCCCCATCTGTTGACTCAGGGATCGAGACGTGGCTGCACGATCCGTTACAGCCATGCGGATAACATGCCTGTCATCTCGACTGTCAGTGATACGATTCCGTTGGGATCCAGCACGGCGTTCCGTATTACCCTCCTGAACACACCGATTCCAGATTTTGCTAACAGTCATTGGGTCTCGACCAACGCGAGCAGCAATGTCGCGATACGATAAACCGCAATCGCGATAGGCTACAATCCGACCTCTATCTAATTCGGAAACGTGATGGTGCGCATTTCTCCTCCTTACACAAGGCATCACAACAACGTTTCACCTAGGCAACGCCGGTCTACTGCTGTTTGTGTATGAGAAATCGGTTGGAAACTTTCCTCATGTCAGCACGTTGTAGGTGTTACCAACGGCGCCACCCTTGTGTGAATTCTCTGAAAAGCTAATCATTTGCATATCATAGCATCTTCTTCCTGTCGGTTAAATTTCGCGTCTGTAGCACGTCATCTTCGTGGTGTAGCAATTTTAATGGCCAGTAGTGTATTTACAAACCTTATTATCTTGCAACACCAGTAACTGACTGCAAGTTACGCATTCTTAATCTGATATGATTAACATTTATATGTAAAATCTAAACTTAACCGACCACACCAAACAACACGTCTATCCCACATGGCTGCCCCATCCGATGTGATTAGGGATGGGTGCTACTTCGCTTGGGAGCCCGCTCTTGACGGTGCTCCGAAGACACCTGAAGATATTCGCCTGCCTCTTCGTTTGGCTCTTGTTTTGAAACAAGTAGGCGATAGGTTGCTATTTAGAAACACTTATTGCGGAATGTTAAGCAAGTTTCACAAGCTGCGACATTGTCACGAATAAAAAAGTGACCAGAATATAGAATAAATTTCCTTTACTTTACGTCTATGCTCACAAACTTTCTGTCAACAGATTACCGGTTTCGGTCTATAATGACCATCTTCGGATCTGCAGCAAAAAGTGGGAAAACATAAATATACTACCAGATTGTCCACAGTTTAAAAAAAAAAAAAAACCTTAATTAAAAGTACTACTGACGCACATATACATTTGTGCACTTTAAGTATGAAGAGGCATACCTGTTTGTAAAAACAATATCTTAATGTACTACAGCCATAGTGGCATCGTCAAATGTTAAAATCAGCACGAGCATCGTCAAATATATGTAAATAACAGCATATGCAAGAGTCATCTTGTCAGCAGCACTTGTAACGAAGCAGGGTTACCCACTGCTATCCTGTTATGGTTTTACACTCCTTCAGTAACTTAGTTAAGCAATGAACTTTTATTTATTTATTTATTTATTTTTTTTTTTTTTCATTTTCACTGCTCAGATTCCGACTTCAGATTCTGTGGCCTTCAGCCTCATAGCACAGAATTCAGAAATAGTTTAAATGAAATTCCCCTAGTAAAATCTATTATTTCAGTACGTTCTAATTCTATTCTGAAAGTAATGAGCTAATTAGTTTTATTGGAAATGCATCCTGTTAAAAGTTATGAACAATGACGTATATTGTGCAATACATATTAAGTAAAATTCCAGTGAGCTAATAGATCGAATTCAGCTATAAGACTGCATCCAAAAGAAAGCCTAAATTTTACTGATTACTTCAAAGTGTTTAAATTAACCTAAAGTCCATTAGTTAAATAGATATTAAAACTTGAAATCTGTAGCCTGTATGGCTTTCAGTGCCAATTGTGACCAGACTACTGAATAATTCCGAGATCTGTTTTGATACTTTTGCTACCTATATTTTCTACGTAAAATGACTCCAGTTTCAACTCTGTAAGTGCATTAATTAAGAATTAGGTAAATTTGAATAAATAAAAATTATTGTTCAAGAGGGCTGTCATGGTTATAAGTCGGGAATTCCCACTGAGGATTCATAAGTTAGTTCTGCATATTTAAATTGATACAACTCACTCACGTTATTTGAGTAATAAAACCCAATAGTTAACTTCAAAACCAATTAGAAAGAATCATTTTAACCTTGGAAAGTATAGACTATAATATATTAACAGAAATAGTCAAATATTCAAGCACTCGTCTATATAAGGTCCGAGCAGGTGCAGTTCTCAGTTAGTTATCGGTCAGATTCTCATGGAGCAAAAGTGTGGCAAGCCGATGCCGGAATGTGATGTGATAATACTTGAAACAGAAGCTTAACTTTTCCGGTCGGTACCAAAAAAGTGTAATTGTATTTGGCTTTGAACATTTAACGCGTATTGTGAACATTGTTGAAGACTGGAAGTTTTTGACCTACCTAATGTGACGATTATTAAGTGTAAGAGGCCTGGTTACATGAACATTGTGTGTGTGAGTGTTAACAAATAAATCGGACTGTGGTTGTCATAAGTGTTCAACAATGAATACGGTCTTCACTTTTGATTTTGTAAAACATAATCAAGTATCCTGGCTTCTTTATTGCAGTGTGATTTAGGTGAGACGGAAGCGGCTACCGAGAAGACAATATTGAATAAGCAAAGCAAGGTAGGTCAGGAACACAGCGCACTATCTACTGGGTGAGGAAATGTTTCACTACATCCGGCTGTGACGTGAACTTTAAGTGGCACTAATACAAGGATTCAGCCCGGCACGTTACACACTACTGTTCAAAACAAAGTCCCATATAGTAACCACAAGATGTTTGTGTGGTAAGTTCACCAGATGTCACTACTGTAGGCATACACAGGTCTTCAATGATTAATTGAACAACTTATAATAAAGGTGGGATACAGTCGGTAAAGTCTGTAATGCGCTTAAAATATATAAGAGGCATTACAGTAATAAAAAGCGCTGAAATAAAACATGACAAACGTTAGATTGTTAAAAACAGGAAGAGTTAAGAGACAGTAATTGATATAAGTGCCTACATTATAGATAATGACATAAATAATAAACAGCTTTCATGATGCACAGAATAAAAACTATAAAACAAATAGCTAAAGAAGCCACAATGAACGAAAACATACTGCTGCACACAATTAGCGCCCTCTCTTAGCGCTAACACCACAAATACTCATAGGCAAGAAGTGATTAGGAGAACGTGACCGCCTGAACTCCCCCTGTGCCCTGAGGCACGTCGTTGCAAGAAAATAATGATAAAATTCCGTACTAGTGCATGAACAACATTATTTTGTTCATGCAGTATATTATATAAACACACAAGTAACAGGAAAATACTAGAGTTATGTGTAAAACGTAGGAAAAAGAAGTAAATACACTCCTGGAAATGGAAAAAAGAACACATTGACACCGGTGTGTCAGACCCACCATACTTGCTCCGGACACTGCGAGAGGGCTGTACAAGCAATGATCACACGCACGGCACAGCGGACACACCAGGAACCGCGGTGTTGGCCGTCGAATGGCGCTAGCTGCGCAGCATTTGTGCACCGCCGCCGTCAGTGTCAGCCAGTTTTCCGTGGCATACGGAGCTCCATCGCAGTCTTTAACACTGGTAGCATGCCGCGACAGCGTGGACGTGAACCGTATGTGCAGTTGACGGACTTTGAGCGAGGGCGTATAGTGGGCATGCGGGAGGCCGGGTGGACGTACCGCCGAATTGCTCAACACGTGGGGCGTGAGGTCTCCACAGTACATCGATGTTGTCGCCAGTGGTCGGCGGAAGGTGCACGTGCCCGTCGACCTGGGACCGGACCGCAGCGACGCACGGATGCACGCCAAGACCGTAGGATCCTACGCAGTGCCGTAGGGGACCGCACCGCCACTTCCCAGCAAATTAGGGACACTTGCTCCTGGGGTATCGGCGAGGACCATTCGCAACCGTCTCCATGAAGCTGGGCTACGGTCCCGCACACCGTTAGGCCGTCTTCCGCTCACGCCCCAACATCGTGCAGCCCGCCTCCAGTGGTGTCGCGACAGGCGTGAACGGAGGGACGAATGCAGACGTGTCGTCTTCAGCGATGAGAGTCGCTTCTGCCTTGGTGCCAATGATGGTCGTATGCGTGTTTGGCGCCGTGCAGGTGAGCGCCACAATCAGGACTGCATATGACCGAGGCACACAGGGCCAACACCCGGCATCATGGTGTGGGGAGCGATCTCCTACACTGGCCGTACACCACTGGTGATCGTCGAGGGGACACTGAATAGTGCACGGTACATCCAAACCGTCATCGAACCCATCGTTCTACCATTCCTAGACCGGCAAGGGAACTTGCTGTTCCAACAGGACAATGCACGTCCGCATGTATCCCGTGCCACCAAACGTGCTCTAGAAGGTGTAAGTCAACTACCCTGGCCAGCAAGATCTCCGGATCTGTCCCCCATTGAGCATGTTTGGGACTGGATGAAGCGTCGTCTCACGCGGTCTGCACGTCCAGCACGAACGCTGGTCCAACTGAGGCGCCAGGTGGAAATGGCATGGCAAGCCGTTCCACAGGACTACATCCAGCATCTCTACGATCGTCTCCATGGGAGAATAGCAGCCTGCATTGCTGCGAAAGGTGGATATACACTGTACTAGTGCCGACATTGTGCATGCTCTGTTGCCCGTGTCTATGTGCCTGTGGTTCTGTCAGTGTGATCATGTGATGTATCTGACCCCAGGAATGTGTCAATAAAGTTTCCCCTTCCTGGGACAATGAATTCACGGTGTTCTTATTTCAATTTCCAGGAGTGTATATAAGGCACTCTACACTAGGTGAAATTATGAACAAACTATATATAAGAGAGGCTTTCAGTGGTTAAATCCTCCGGTCCAAACGCAACATGGCCCTGGTCACGACGGTGTTAACCTACCTCACCTACCGCCAACTTAGAGAATGCCCCTTCTCCTTCCCTTTATGGTCGTCCATTCCATTTCAACCTCACCCTCACCCTGAGATACCTTGGCCCCACCCTCGACCGTCACCTCTCCTGGACCCCTCATCTGCCTACCATCCATTCCCGCCTCCGCCTCCTGAAACTCCTGTCTGGCCAGGCATGGGGATTGCATCCTTCCACCATTCTCTACACCTACAAATCCATTATCCAACCTATCCTCTGTTATGCCAGCGTTGCCTGGATCTCCGCCCCCCCCCCCCCAACACACACACCTTTTATAAGGTCCTCCAAATCACAGTGGAATGAACATCAACTGAAAGAGCAGCATCGGTAAGGTGCTGGAGCACTGGGTAATGGTCGGAAGAGCGGGAATTTCAAGATAATGGCCACATCCAGAACGTTTGGCTGGCAGTTAGAACGAACTGGTATATGGGTAGGTTCATGGGGGCCACAGACTGACAGCGCTAAAGTGTCGGCCTTTGGGGTCAGAGACCCGAGAATGCCAAGCTGGGTGCTTGGCATTGAGATCCGATGCGCCCTAACGATGATCCTGCCGAAGGACGTCAATAAGCGATGGTCCGCTTCAAGCAGTGGCTTGTCTGGGCTCAAGTACGATCCTGCAAAGGTAACGGCACTATGGCGTGCGGAGATGGTAACTGCTGTGGCCTCTATGTAGGCCACTGGCTGGAGAGTCTCTTGGTAATGGACAAGAGCTTTTTTCAGGAACACAGCCATGCCTCCAGCACAGTGGCCGAGGCGGTCAGAAAGGTAACACACCATGTTACGAAGGTGGAAATCATCCATGGGGTTGATGTGTGTTTCTGTGAACAGTAAAACGTCCACACAATGGTCATGGAGGAAGGCATTCAGTCCCGTCTTCATCAGTTTATTGCCATTGGCATTAAAAATGCAGGTGACAAGATCCCGAGGGGGCTGGTGGGGGTGTGGTGGTCGATTCGCCATTACAACAATATTTGACTAAGTCCTTCCACTAGGGCGATGACCTCGGATAGACTGTCATCCGACCGACGGATTTTGTGTGCGAGATGGCTCAAATGGTTCAAATGGTTCTGAGCACTATGGGACTTAACTTCTGAGGTCATCAGTCCCCTAGAACCTAGAACTACTTAAACTTAACTAACCCAAGGACATCACACACATCCATGCCCGAGGCAGGATTCGAACCTGCGATCGTAGCGGTCGCGCGGTTCCAGACTGTAGCGCCTAGAACCGCTTGGCCACTCTGGCCGGCGTGTGCGAGATGGAGACTGAGCTGAAGCAGCAAAGAATGTCATGGAAGTCTGGGCAGAAGGGGGAGCATGTGCCTCAGAAATGTCAGGTGCCTGAGTGGCATGTTTTTCTAAAACGGCGTTTTCAGCCTTTAAACTGTATTTATAAGCTCTTATGTATACAGTTTGTTAACGTGTCTGCTGCTGTCAGATAAAATTATTACCTTTTACTTCATGCACAAAATAATATTCGTGCTAACATTCGTCTGCCTACATTTTGAATGTTAAGTAGCCTGTTTTTATTTGCGGCTACTAGATGGCACTCTTGCTGTAGTGTTCACCTGCCCGCAATTCCTAAAACTGGCGCCTCAGTCTGATGCTACAGTAGCTCGCCACATGTGAGCAGCCCATAGTGGCTTGCCTTTAATGTATTCTGTTTGACAAATTTTGTAACTAAAGCTTTATCGCTTGATTTTTGGTTAAATACGTGACATGTAAGTACTGTTTCTTTATTGTACTACTAGCCAGTACTTACACTTAATTTTTTTTTCTTTCCTGTAATTTTATAATTATGTTATCAGCCAATTTGGGAGTTTTATTTCTGATGAAGGCACTCATAGCAGTGCCGAAACGTGAGTGAAAAACTTGTTTCTTGCGACCGAGGGCTGCTATTGCTGTTAATTTTCCTTTGTAAACGGTCGCTGACCACGCAGCCATGTTCAAATCGTTATCAAGAAAGGCACACAGATTCGAGGGTCGTCATCGTGGATGAACAGGACGGGAAGTGTTTTTCGACTACATTGGGCAGATCTGCGGTATGTTGCTCTTGGAACTTTTGAGACGTTGTGAGCGTTCGAGGAGGGGGTTCCGGATTAAGTCTCGTTAAAATTTTCATGATGAAAGGCGCGTTAGGGCTGTGTTTAAAACGTGTTCTGTTAGAAATGTGACAGAATATTGAGAAATCCGTTGACCTAAGGACTCTTGGAAAAGATTTTTCAAGGGACTAGTCTGTTTATTTGCATTTGTAGCGTGCACAGTAGAATGGAAACTGAGATTAAGGCAAGGATCTCAGCGGCAAATAGGTAATATTTTAGCTTTCGGGATCTGTTGTGCAGTTGTGCAGTTTCCAGAAGTTTCAAAGTCAGACTATCCAGAGTGTAATTGGTCCCAAGAGGGCCACCCAAATACAAAAATGTGCGAAGTATGAAAAAAAGAAGAATGATGTGGATTGGTCCCCTAATCAGGATGGAAGACGAAAGACTACCGCGAGCAGTATTCTCAAGATCCCTGGTAGGCAGAAGGGACCGAGGAAAGCCACGGACAAGATGGAGGGGTTATGCTCGTAACAACAGAGGTACGCGGGCGATGGGCATCAGAAAAGGAGGGTGGACCCCTAAAGCCAGGAACAGAAATGTGGAACACGCGTATGGTCTCGCAGGCAAAAGCGAAAGTTAAGGAGAAGGAGGAGGAGGAGGAGGAGAAGTTGGAGGAGGAGGCGGAGGGGAAGGAGCAGGAAGAGAAGGAGGAGGAGGAGAAGGAAAAACGTGTTCATTTATACATTCTTGAATCTGATGACACGTTGCAGCTTGGGGGGGGGGGGGGGGGGGGGAGAGGTTTACTAGTGACTAGCGGTACTGCTAGAGATACGTTGTTGAAGTCGAGGTGGCATGAGTAAGTTTGCGAACTGACCGGTCAAAGGGATGAGTTGCTATAAATAATTATTTATTCGTATGTACTTGTAAATTGATTCACTGTGGAACAATAAACTGTCAAACAGTTACAAGTGTTTCTTTAATGAAATTTATCTTACTTGCTAATTATCGTCAGATTATCATTTGTAAGTTCAAATGTTTCTCTTATTTTAAAAGATTAAATTTTTTGTACTTTTTGGAAAATTTGAGAACACAAGGTGTTAATAGACCATATGAAGAAATTTTGATACCTTCACACAGATAGCTGAAGGCTTCGCATTCGTTTCTGTGTAAAACTGTCAAAGGATCTTAATTATTGACTTTTAGAAGTTTTTTTTAAAATATATCTATGAAATACTAATTTAAAGTATGATTAGCAAATACCTTGATGTCACTATTCAGCTAGTTTTGTTTTTTTTGTGTTGGGCTTTCAGTGTAATACCAGTTCGCTCCACTCCTCAAAAGTCCGTATCTCCACACTGTTCATGATAGGGTCAAACTCTCTGGACTGTATTGAAGAAATGCCAAATATATAGGGTGTAACTGGTAAAAGTTCAGATATCAGTTTGCATCAAACAATCTTCCCTCAAACAAGCCATGTAATTTACTACGTGATGTTTTCTGCACGGTTAAACTGGGCCACAACTGCACTATGCCTGTTAGTGTGGACTAACCGTTTTGTGTCCACACGTCTACATTTCAACACCTGATCTGCTGTCCAGGAAAAAATAACCTCTTATCACATTTACTTGGAGAGACTAACAACCTAAGAACCTACGACTTATAATAGCTATAATTATTAGTCTGCAAATGAAGTGAATTCTGATGTAATAAAAATTATATGTTGATGTTGGGAGTACAAATAGATGTACAAATTGATTTGCAATATGAATGTAAAATTACTCATGCCACATTATGACGATTTATCGTGCAAAATGATCCATGGAACATGAAAGTAACTTACTAACTAACAATAATAAATGAAAAGCACCAGTTTGCTTTTGTTCTACAATATTATTTTTATTGCTAACCGGTTTTCGGCTTACAAGGCCATCTTCAGACATTTAACGAGTATTATCACCAAAGAAGTTAAATGTTAGCAGACAACATTGGAAGAGAAGT
Source organism: Schistocerca americana (assembly GCF_021461395.2). Taxonomy (NCBI): domain Eukaryota; kingdom Metazoa; phylum Arthropoda; class Insecta; order Orthoptera; family Acrididae; genus Schistocerca; species Schistocerca americana. Next base: position 444,840,073 of record NC_060126.1, read on the forward strand.
AACACATCTAGAGTGAAGTAGAAACATACAGTGAGTAACATCTTTGCAATGAAATAGTAAAAACTGAACAGTACATAAATAACAATGGAGTTGACAGGAAAACCTTTAGCACAAAATAGGAATAGCATGCCTACATAACAGTTTCTATTAATAAACAAAACTAATAAAATAAGATAAAATTAGTACTAGACAAGGCTGCATCAAGAGGTATGAAACATGGAGAGTGATACACAACCAATTAAAAAAGAAGAGACAGTTGTCAATGTAAATACAGAATACACGAGGAACTTAAGCAATATCAATAAGATAAACAGAAATTAGTAAATGCAGGAAAATTGAGGTGTTTGAGGGAACCTACAGTTTGAGAGTGTGATGGTACTGCATTTTAACATTAACATTATAATCAAAGCAGTGGCTGTATACCAGTTTACATTAAATAAATGAGCGAAGTAAAATATGAACAGTACTTGATGAGACAACTACAAGGGAAGTTAAACACGGACAGTAATACAAGTACAAGTAGGTTCCCTTTGGTGATAATACTCGTTAAATGTCTGAAGATGGCCTTGTAAGCCGAAAAACGGTTAGCAATAAAAATAATATTGTAGAACAAAAGCAAACTGGTGCTTTTCATTTATTATTGTTAGGTTTTCCTGTCAACTCCATTGTTATTTATGTACTGTTCAGTTTTTACTATTTCATTGCAAATATGTTACTCACTGTATGTTTCTACTTCACTCTAGATGTGTTTCTTCTCTTCCAATGTTGTCTGCTAACATTTAACTTCTTTGGTGATAATACTCAGTAAATGTCTGAAGATGGCCTTGTAAGCCGAAAACCGGTTAGCAATAAAAATAATATTGTAAAACAAAAGCAAACTGGTGCTTTTCATTTATTATTATAATGTTGTTCTACCAAGAACCGACGGAAGATTCTGTTAATATTACTAACTAACAATTCAGTACACCGTCCTCAGGCACCAATAGAAACGTGTACACCTACACACATTAACCCACTATATAAATTAAACAAGACAGCCCTGAGCAAGGATCTCTGCAGTAAGCCGTTATTGAATATTCAGGTAATCTCAGTGGTCTTCTGACTAAAATTAACTTGTCACAGGACATAGACTACAACGGAACCTTTCTTAACTCTCGAGCTATAACCTTTGGACCTGTTACCAAGATCATAGTCAAATATTTCGATACAGAAGAGATATGCACACGGTGCAGTGCAGGGTACCAGAAGAGACGGCAACCTGCCCGCAGACGGAGCGGCTCTGCCAGGTGCTGAGCCCTCTGGAGCCGTATGCGGCGATTCGCGGTGGGGCACACAATCGGCTCGGCAAACGAGCGCCCCCTCCGCCCCCTCCGCCCCCGCGCCGCCCCCTGCTCGCTGGGATTGATTCGACGCGTTATTTGGCGACGACGCCCGCACTCCGCCTGGCCCGATGCGTATTTGATGGCCGACCCGGCACCGCGCGGGGGCGGATCATTCCGCCAAGTGGGGGCGGCGGACGGGGGCGGAGGCCATCTCGGCAGAAGGAAAGCTTTCAGGCCGGCGATCGGTTCGCGGTTAGCTGGGCCCGGTTCATCACAGTTGGGAGGCTATTGGGCGAGGCTGGAGTTCGGGGCTGCGAGTAACGGAGGAACAGAGGGTGTGGGTGAGACGGGGGGCCGCGGGGTGGCGTTAGGGGTGGGAGAAAAGCCACGCGCTCCACGTAGCACTCGCTTTCCGTATACTGCGGCCCTTCGCGACTTATCCGCCTTTCAGAACAGTATGATCGGTAAGTGGCATTAAGATACTATAAAACCCAAAAACGAGGACGATCTCAAAAGGATTGATCGACATGCGTTCAGGACGGTTCTAGTCCGATTCTTGAGGGTAGGATAAGGTAAAAATTACTGATATCGTATCATATACGGGGTGTACCGGGTACAACTGCTGATATTTTTATTGGTGACTGAGAACGGCGTACTGAACAATATTACCGCGATATTATCATTTGCAGAGTACTAACGATAGCTGTTACAAGTCGTATGTTCGTTGGACTTCCAAGTGTATATATGGTAAGAGTAAGCGTTCACAGCTTATTTTTCTCTGCGCACGAGGTCTGCTTTTGAAATGTATACACGTGGACGCAAAGCGGCTAGTCTATAGTGACAGGTGTAGTCCACTTAGTGGTGCAGTTACGACCATGCAGAAAACATGAGGTAGCAAAGTATGTGATGTGGGAAGACTGTTAGACGCAGAGAAATACAACCAGTACACAGATGCTTGTACATATTAAGTTACCGCACATGAAAACGTCTGCACTTATGTCCGTTCCACCCTGCATAGCAGTGCTAATATATATATATTAATAAAAAGGTAGATTGTCACAACCGTTTGTAATTGGAACAGGTGTTAGACAAGGGGATGGGCTCTCCCCGCTGTTGTTTAACATTGTCCTTGAAAAAGTGGTCAGGGAATGGAGAAAGAAGATGGCAGAAGCTGGAGTGAAAAATGGGATAACGTTAGGAAGAAATAAAACAAAAATTGAATGTCTGGCATTTGCTGATGACATGGCAATATTGGCAGATGACATCGAAACAGCAAAGATTCAGATAGAAATGCTGCATGAGATCGCTGAGAAGACAGGTCTACAAATATCGTATGAAAAGACAGAACTGATGATACAGGACAAAACAGACCCAACACAGACATTGCAAACTAAATATGGAATAATTAAGAGAGTTCATAAATTTAAGTATCTAGGGGAATGGATTACACCGACAGGGTTACCAAATGTTTCACTACAGGAAAGAGCAATAAAGATGGAAACGGCATACCAGCTATGCCGAAATGTATACAATAAAAAGTCGATCTCCATCAATGCCAAGCTCAGGCACTACAATGCGGTAATAAAACCAGAAAGTTTGTATGCGATTGAATGCATCCCACTGAACAGAAAACGTCTGTTGGAGAAATTGGAAATAAAAGAGAGAAAAATACTGAGAAAGATCTTAGGACCTAAAAAGGATGGACAGGATTATAAATTGCGATCCAATAAAGAGTTATACGAGAAAATTGAAAAACTGACAACATCCTTTAAAAAGAGAAGACTGAGTTTCTATGGGCATGTCAAAAGAATGGCACCAGAAAGAACGGCAAAGAAAATCCTGGAATACATGGAAAGCAGAAAGACACAAATTAACTGGCTGAAAGAAGTAAAAGAAGACATTGCAGAAATGAACATTATACCAGAGACAGTTTACAACAGAATGGAATATAGGAATGCCATCAACAAAATACAGGGATTCAAAGACCGAACGCAATCAAAGAAGACGGGAACAACCTGGTCGCAAGAACGTAAAGAAGCCCACTCAGAAAAAATGAAGAAGTACTGGGAAGAACGCAAGAAAAAGCACAAGAAATGACTGATGCTTAGCGTAGTCCAAAGTTGACTGTAACGAATAATAATAATAATAATAAAAAAGGTATGATGGCCGAACCTCTTATCTGTAGTGCATCAGTGCTACGATGGAATTTTTTTGGTTTTAAATAATAAAGTACGACGTTGCAAAACAGCGACAGTCATGTTTCGCACTAATCCCTTTAGGACTGCGTAATAAAACATTGTTAGTTAAGCTCCATGTTGAAACCTCCTGCCAGATTAAAACTGTGTTCCGCACCGAGACTCGAACTCGGGACCTCTACCTTTCACGGGCAAGTGCTCCACCATCCTTTTTTTTTTTGTGCCGGACCGAGACTCGAACTCGGGACCTTTGCCTTTCGCGGGCAAGTGCTCTACCAACTTTTTTATGTTTTTTTTCGATATTGCTTTTAAATAAAGAAAATATTAAGCACTGAACAAGACTTGAATTCGGAATCTTTTGCTTAGCAGCCAAACACCTTTTTTTTAACTGTTCTATCAACCTTTTTTTTTTTTTTGGTGCCTAAAACCAGCGTCTTTTCTTTTTTTCCCCCATGTCAGGCTTACCACCTTTGCTGACATACATTTTGTTGTACTACCGCATAAATAGTGTCTACAATGTCCATATGTTGACAAATAGTTGCTAATTAGAAAACTAATAAATTAAGGAAATGAATAATACTGAAAATGCCCAAATGAAAGACATGAAGACATTGCGGATAGTACAAATACAAAAGAAACATGCTCCTGTAGCAATGAAATGAAATTCCTGTCGGGGGCGACACCTGCTCATGACCCGACGTTCGATAGAGCAAGAGAGCCATCTATCGACTCGTTCTCCAGACGTTGGTGTAAGACTGGGTCGTCTTCTCGAAATTAACTAAGGGTCCGTAAGTGTGATCGATGTCTATCTCGGCTTCTTCGTCTATCTCATCTCTCACCCGTCACACCCCATCCGGCTGGCGGGTCGGTAAATGTAAGTCGCAAGTAATTAGCGAAGTCTTGCCCATATTTCTTATGCTGTTGCAGCTTCGTGTGTCCATCCAGGAGAAAATGCCAAAAATCAATTTTGTCCTTTTCCGATTCGTTAAACACGTAGCCCACCACCATTCCCCGTACCCATGTCACTGCATTGGTTTTTTGGACCGGAAAATAAGATTCTTGGGGGAAAAAAAGTGTGTCTGATGAAATTGTGTGAGGGGCGGAGCGTAACAGGAACGCCAATATCTGTTGTGCCAAGTGCCACACTGGAGCCGTCCCACTGCATGCTAAACGATGTTCATCAGTGTCCACTGTTGCGCAGCCTAAACATAGTGGAGTGTCTGCCAAATGAATCGCGTGCCGCCGTTGATTCTTTGCGAACTTCCTATTTACCCCTACATACCATGTTGAGCGTACCGACGTTGGGAGGTAAACGTTCCGTATAACGCGCCATATCTGTCGCCAGTTCTTGTCTGGGTACTTCTTTTCCAGGGTATTCCTGGGGCACCGGAGCAGTAAGAGTTGGTATACATCTCGCGTCGTGTATTGGATATTAAACAGGTGTCCCACACTCACGTAGGTTCCGAAAGTTGCTTGTATCCGTGATGCCATTGTGCGCGTTATAGGAAGGACATGCGCTACGTGAGTGAGTCTCGGTCCTAGGTATACGTTAACATAGGTCACCCTCTGAATCATATCCAACGCTCTTAATTTCTGTAACAGCACCATTGTCCGCATCAGCTTCAATATGCGTCGGTAGTTATCCGCTCCTGTCCGCTGCACATCCGTGTGGAACGTAACACATAGACATTTTATGGTCTTAACTAACATGAGCGGCCCTTCCTCCCCCGGTTTAATCCTCGACCGACATTCATGCAGCGTGATTTCCGTAGATTAAGCACGCTTCCTGCCGCCATCCCGTATCGCTGTATCCATGCCAACGCCGTACGTACTTCGTCGCCTGTCCTTGCCACCAGCATCATATCGTCAGCATTAGCGCGGCAATGAAAGGTCAGTTGTGGCAACGGCACTCCCTCCAACCGTCTTCGGAGACCATATAGACAGGGTTCCAAAGCCATTGCAGACAAAAATATCGAAAGGGGGCAACCTTGACGAACTGACCTTGAAATAACAATGTAGTCAGTGCCCCGCCCATTCACCGAGACCTTTGATCGCACGCCGTGTAACAGTCGCATGATCACTAGAATGAAGGCCTGTGGGATTCGCAATCTGCCCATCACCGCATGTAAAAAGGTATGATCCACTCTGTCGAACGCATGATCGAAGTCAATAGCGACGATTGCCCCACGCACTCGGCATGCCGCTGCTAATGCGATGATATTTCGGTAGTCACCGAGCGCCGTATGTACGTTACTCTTACCGCCGAGGCAAGTTTGGTCTATGAGGAGTCTATCAGAAATTGAAGACCGCAGGCGAGCCCCAAGGATGCGCCCGAAAATCTTATAGTCGCAGTTCAAGATAGTGAGTGGTCTATAATCTGCTGGCCTTCTGCCACCGCGTGGTTTGGGTGTTGGGATGATGATACCCTCCGTGAATTCGGCAGGTATCTCAGTCTGCGGTAACAGGAGTTCGTTGTACATCTGAATCCAGGTCCGTCCCATGAGGTACGCAAATGCGCGGTAAAATTCAATTGGGAAGCCGTCCTGTCCTGGGGACTTGTTCGGAGCCCCTCTGGCAATTGCATCTGTCAGCTCGTCCTCTGTTATCGTTGTGATGAAAGTCTCTGCATCCAGTGGTGGTCCTCTATCTGGCATTTACGAGATGACATCATGTAGTGTCTCGTGGTTCATTTGTACAGGTCCATATAACTGGCGGAAATAGTCAGTAAACACATGCGCAATATCACGCTGGTTCACAACTTGCTGGCCAGTTTCAGAGATTAGTTCCCTGATCAATGTCCTGCGTCGTCGTTGGCGTTCACGTACCACGTGGTGCATGGAGGGGGTTTCGGCAGCAACTGTGTCCGCCAATCTCGCCCGGACCATTATACCTTCCATTCTTAGTCTCGGCTGTAAAATAAAAATCAGCCGTCGTGCGGTTCCACTGCGATTTGTCCTGCCCGTATCGTATCAACGTTCTCCGTAACGTTGGTTTTGCGCATTTGATCCACCACTGGAGAACCGAGATTTATGCTGGTTGGCGGCGAACGCAGATCTCCCAGACCGCCTCTATCGACCGGCGACACGCAGTGTCACGTAAAAGTGCACAATTCATTTTCCAGTGACCCTTACTCCGCCATATCTTCTGACGCGTTAGTGAAATCGTACAGACGTACGCCATATGATCCGTAAAAGTCGCTGGCCAGATTTAGGCAACCAGTATCGCCGTCCGTAGAGCTCATGTCACATACACTCTATCAAGTCTACTCGCCGAGTGTCCCATCACAAACGTATAACCCGGTCTGTCGCCATGCTGCAGTTCCCAGGTATCCAGAAGCGCCATTTCGGTAATCAACGCACGCAGTTCCATGCATGGCACATAATGAGGTACTTGGTCCTTTTTGTCGACGACACAATTAAAGTCGCCGCCCACTATATAGTTATCATAGCGTCCAGCGAACAACGGTGCTATCTCTTCGGTGTAAAAGGTCGCCCTTTCTCTTCGTTTTGTGGAGCCAGATGGCGCGTATAAATTGATGAAACGAACGCCGTCGACAGTGATCGCTATGCCGCGTGCCGAAGGGAGAGACCTGACGTCCTCCAGTCCTATTCCTTCCCTGGTGAGAATCGCCACACCGGATCCACTTTCATCGTGCACTGAATAATGTGCCTCGTAGCCGTAGAACTCTGGCGGCGATGTGAAACGCACTTCTTGTGGGAGTACAATATCCACGTCCGCAGCGCGTAACATATCTTTCAGCATTTGAATTTTAAGCGGTGTCCGAATGCCATTAATGTTTATCGTTGCAATGCGGTACGCCTGGCGTGTGTTCATCAGTTGTAGGGCGGTGTCATTAAGCGTCTATCTGCACCCCCGGCGCTCCTCACCACACCAAGTTGTTCAACATTTCCCGACCCCTCCCGGCCTCTGTCCAGGACTGTCCTCAATCGTCGCGTTCGTATTTTCATCCTGTTCCTGTTGGTCCATTTCTTGCGCCCAGTCCCCCAGCATATTTCCGGAACTGGTCAAAGGATGGGAGGCAACGTTGTCACCGCTCTGATGTTGGACAGTTGTCATCTCCACTTCTGCCTTCCGGTCACCAGAAGGAGAGTTCAAGTTATCGCCGCTGTGCAATTCCTTCATCGTCATCTCGGTATCTGTTGAATCCTCTGGTCTCAGGTCGATACTGTCGTTGTCGTCCACTGTCCCCTCGGGACTATGGGTATCGTCAGAAGAAGTCAGTCGACGCTTCTTTCTTCTCTTCGGCGAACGCTGTTTCCGTTGCCTTGCTTCCGCTTCGGCTGTTTGGGTTGCGTATCCTCCGTCTTGGGCCTGGCCTATCACGCTCTCGGTGGAAGCACTGGCAGCCACCACGGATGAGCCTGGAGCGGCCGTCAGCTGCATTTCTTGTGTGGTGTCCTGTGTCTGTTGTGATGGAACCGGTGGTCGGAGTTCCAGTCCGTTGGTGTCCATGTTGCCTATAGGTGGCAGCTGCTGGTGCCCATCGGAAATCTCCCTCATGTCGCCTCTCAGGGCTTCCACAAAGGTCAACGGTGAGACAGTCATCTGTTGTGGCGCCGGAACGTCATCCCGTGGAGTTTGCACTAAACGTCGCCGGAGGCATTCCGAGCGGACGTGACCTTCTTTCCCACACCCCGAGCAAGTGCGAGGTTGCCCATCATAGATTATAATCGCTCGACAACCTCCTATGTACAAATAAGAGGGGACGTGCTTTCGCAGTTCTATCCGTATTTGTCTCACCCCATTTAAAACGGGGTACGTGGTAAAACTCGTCCATTTTTCGGCCACATGGGATAGAACTGTACCGTATGGTCGAAAGGCGTCGATAACAAGTTCAGACAGGACCTCAAACGGGAGTTCGAAGACTCGTATAGTGCGGATCCCCATTCCCGCGTGATCGACTGTAACCACACCAACATTCCCGTCGGCATGACAGAAACGATACCCGTTCGGTGATCGTTGTAGAAGTCTTTCGCAAGCAGCCTCGTCAACAAGCTTGACATAGACGACACTTGAAACGATCGATAAATTGATTCCCACGATTTCCTGTGGATCGATTTTTACCTCTTCTCTTAAGAAACGTTCAGTCTCGTGTGCCTTTGGTCGTGTATAGTCGTTCGCAAAACTGAACTTCAAAGTCGTTTTCCTGTACGAGTGTGCCGTCTCGTTCTAGACTCACAACACCGCACACGCGAAGCCGCTCCGGCGTAAACAAAGAGGCGCGCGCACCACAGCACGGCCGGCAGGCAACACGGTCCGCACTGTGTCACTGCCGAAGGCAGACTACCATCTGAGCTGCCCAAGTACCATTCATGCCCTGTCCTCACAGCTTCACTTCTGGCAGTACCTCGTCTCCTACCTTCCGAACTTTACAGAAGCTCTCCAGCGAACCTTGCAGAACTAGCACTTGCTCGCGAAACACAAAGGTCCTGGGTTCGAGTCTCGGTCCGGCACACCGTTTTAATCTGCTAGGAAGTTTCATATCAGCGCACATTCCGCTGCAGAGTGAAAATCTCATTCTAAGTTTCATATTGTCACATTGCTGCATTGCATATGAAACAAACAAAATGAAAAGAAATATTACACCCCGCATATGTATTTATTTCACTTAAGAACCCATGACCCATGAGTATTTTTCGCTGGATTATCACAACCAATAAAAGTAGGTATCTCAAAGCTAACGAGATCAAAACATCGGTTGTAAATAATGTAAATCGAAACTTCCGGCTTTATCACCATAAGTGATCGATTGTAAGCAAGTAACACACGATGTAATTCAATAACCGAAGCAAAAGGTATGTAAATTGATGACGATACGAGAAGAAAACAACAAAAAATATCTCAACAACCAAAATTATAACCTGAGTACGTTAGCAGAAATCTCAGAACAGTATGTGGACGCCAGACTGAATGTCGAAGCAGTGGGCGTATGGTAACCCTATCGCTAGGTGATTAACTTTTGGTAACCTGTAAGTGCGTAGAGCTTGCCTGTAATTACGTTTTCAGTTAAAAACGTTGCAGTGATAGGAACACTGTGATTAGTCACTGCAATACTGTGTGTGTGATAATGGGGCAATGTTAGGTATTTTTACGTACAGTTCTTGAAATTGTCGATAATTTGAGCGAAGGAGATGAGAGGAACGTGACTTCACAAGCCAGTCTACTAAAAATGTCAATGTTAACTGAAAGATTTAAGTGTTCGTTTCTCCTTAGAGCGTAATGGTAGAGAAGTAGTTTAAAAACGGTTCGATGAATACTCTGCCAGGCACTTAATAGTGAATCGCAGAGAAATCATGTAGATGAAGTTACAGAAGTGGCCACTTGGGCAGTTGTGACAAGATACAGACTAGTGTAGCTAGCAGACCACCTGACAGCCACAGATACGCATGTTTTCAATATGGCGCTAAGGCAACGAGATACTTAAGTGCATGGCCAAGCGGTTCTAGGCGCGTCAGTCAGGAACCGCATGACCGTTACGGTCGCAGGTTCGAATCCTGCCTCGGGCATGGATGTGTGTGATGTCCTTAGGTTAGTTAGGTTTAATTAGTTCTAAGTTCTAGGGGACTGATGACCTCAGATGTTAAGTCCCATAGTGCTCAGAGCCATGTGAACCATATTTAAGTGCATTGTCCTTGTACTGAACAACAATAAACTGGCATTACTCGAAGAGTTTTTAAGATATTTCTGCGATTTGACTCTAGATTTGTATTCATTTATTTCACACAATCATGACTCGGATCTATAGCCATTGTCAAGTGCAACATAAACTGAAAATTAATAAAAATGCATAAATCATAAAGTTCAGGGCACAATATTAGAGGGAAAGAGTCATTACATTTTTAAGAAAAGTAATAATGTCTAAAAAAGTCCTTCCTGCCTACAAGACATAATATCGTCCAGTCAACATTTATTTGGTCTTACAAACCAGTCGTCGCATTAAACAATATGATTACGCATACAAAATGCGTAATATGGCTGAAATTGTATATAGAAAATGAACATTAACGAGCTGTGGTGCGTATTTGACAGCCGATGCATTGCTGCTACCTGCATTCGTCACGTCCATATACGGACTGGCAGTAACATTTGTCAACACTACAGCAGAGATCGTTACAAAGCTGTATCATTGTGTGAGTTACATGGTCTTTGGACCGCCAAAGGCATTACCGGGAAAGGGAAATAGGATTCTTTATTCCGCTATGTGCTTCATATATCATTAAAAATATATGCTCATAATTGCCTCTTACACAGATATAAGACAATACTCTTTTGTCGAAACGTAAATATAACCATTTATCGATGCATAATAATACACGATCCAAAAATGATCTCGCAGATGCAGTATTATAAGGTAGTAATCAGTTGATTCGTGATGACTAACATAAAAGACATAACATACGTGAGATACCACCAGAAAACCAAGGAGTCCCACACCTGCAAAACCCCGAGATCTTACCCCTGAACCATCTGTCTATTGCTCCCCACAACCCCGCCCCCTGCCACCTACCACCCCCCCCCCCCACCCTAAACCCTATGTTTCCATCTTTTGTGTCTGACCTCTCCCCTCCCTTCCCCCTTCCCATCCTACAACCTTTCGTGCCAACGCCATTTTTTCCTTCTCTTCTTCATCCTCCCTCCACGGTGCAGTAGGTTTTCGGGTAGTGTTTTGTGGACACTGTTTTGGGAGTGTACAGGGAATCTCACCAACACTGATCTCGCAAATTGCGAGAACCGCTCGGCCACACCGGCCGGCTCCTGCGCACACATTGAGATACTGTTCTCTCTTCAAAGTTGTTAAGGCGATTGTTCGCGACAAGCAGGAAATCCGGGTTGAAGCTCCTGTCGGGCGCAAATTTTCCATTTGTTAAGAAATATCCTATAGCTGATCCTCGATCATAATTGCGATTTGCGAGTTCTTACTTGACTGAAAGTGACTGTTGATCGTCAACGCACTACGTCTTCCTTCATAATGCATGCATGCAGAAGGCACGTTGCTTTGCACTACATGTACAACAAACATGCTGCAGTACACTATTACGTCCCATGGCAAGGCAGTATCGTTGTGCTGGACGAAAATACGCTCGACGGTACAACGGTGGGATACGGAAGTACTAAGGAATGACGAGTCAGGCTTGAAGTTCTCTAAGACTATAGATACAGTGATAAGGAATCGCTCAGAAGGCAGTACAGTTGAAGAGGAATGGGCATCTCTAAAAAAGGACAATCACAGAAGTTGGAAAGGAAAACATAGGTACAAGGAAGGTAACTGGTAAGAAACCATGAGTAACGGAAGAACTACTTCAGTCAATCAATGAAAGAAGGAAGTACAAGAATGTTCAGGGAAATTCAGGAATGCAGAAATACAAATCGCTGAGGAATGAAACAAATAGGAAGTGCAAGAAAGCTAAGATGAAATGGCTGCATTAAAAACGGGAAGAAATCAAAAAAGAAATGATCGTCTGAGGGACTGATTCAGTATATAGGATAGTTAAAACAACCTTCGGTGAAATTAAATCAAAGGACGGCAACATTAAGAGTGCAACCAGTATTCCATTGTTAAATACAGAGGAGAGGGGATAGGTGGAAAGAGTACATTGAAGGCCTCTGTGAAAAGGACGATTTCTCTGCGGTGATAGAAGAAGAAACAGGAGTAGCACACATAGGGGACCCGGTATTAGGATCAGAGCTTTGGATGACGTAAGGTCAAATAAGGCAGAAGGAATACATAACATTCCATCAGAATTTCTGCAATCATTAGGGGAAATCGCCACAAAAGGACTATTCACGTTGGGGTGTAGAATGAATGATTCTGGCGATATACCAACCGACTTTCGGAAAACTACCATCCACACAATTCCAAAGACTACAAGAGCTGACAAGTGTGAGAATTATCGCACAATCAGCTTAATAGCTCATGCAACCAAGTTGCTGACAAGAATAATATACAGAAGAATGGAAGAGAAAATTGAGGATGTGTAAGATGACGATCAGTTTGACTTCAGGAAAGGTAAAGGCACCAGAGAGGCAATTCTGACGTCGTCGTTGGTGACGGAAGCAAGACTAAAGAAGAATCAAGACACGTTCATAGGACTTGTCGACCTGGAAGAAGTGTTCGACAATTTAAAATGGTGCAAGGTTTTCGAAAGTCTAAGAAAAATTGGCGTAAGCTATAGGGAGAGACGGGTAATATGCAACATGTACAAGGGCCAAGAGGAAATAATAAGAGTGGACGAACAAGAATAAAGTGCTCGGATTAAAAAGGGTGTAAGTCAGGGATGTAGTTTTGGGACCTTCTCGTCAATCTGTACATCGAAGAAGCAATGATGGAAATAAAAGAAAGGTTCACGAGTGGTATTAAAATTCAAGGCGAAAGGATATCAACGATATCATTCGCTGATGACATTGCTGTCCTTCGTGAAAGTGAAACAGAATTACATGATCCGTTGAATGGGATGAACAGTTTAATGAATATAGAATATGGATTGAGTAATGAGAAACAGCAGAAATGAGAACAGCGAGAAAACATCTGGATCGATGGTTTCGCAGTACATGAAGTTAAGGAATTCTGCTTCCTAGGTAGCAAAATAAGCCATGAGTTTAAATAAATATGAAGATTTATTTAACTTGGTACAATGCATTTCCACATAAATGTTCTCGCCAACTTTTATATTTTATATTTTTTTGTGTTACTTATTTATTTATTTTCACCAGTCTTCTGACTGGTTTGGTGCGGCTCACCCCGAATTCCTCTTCTGTGCCAACCTCTTCACCTCAGAATAGCTTGTGCAACCTAGGATCTCAATTGTTTTCTAAATATATCCCCATCTCTGTCTTCCCTTACAGTTCTTACCCTCTACTACAGTGGAAGTTATTCTCCGAAGTCTTAACAAATGTTCTATCATCCCGTCCCGTCTTCTTCTCAGTGTTTTCCGTGTAGTCCTTTCCTCGCCGATTCTGCGGTGACCCTCCTCATTCTTTACCTTCTCAGTTCGCCTCATTTTCAAAATTCTTCTGTAGTATCATATTTCAGGTGCTTATGTTTCTGTTCCGGTTTTCCCACAGTCCGTGTTTAACTACCAGACAATATGCTGTGTTACAAACACACATTCTCAGAAGTTTCTTCCACAAATTAAGGCCTATGTTTGATAATAGAATTCTTTTGGCCAGAAATACTCTATTTGCCAGGGCGAGTCTGTTTATGTCCTCCTTGCTACGTCCGTCATGGGTTACTCTGCTGCCCAGGTAGCGGACTTCCTTAATTTCGTCTACCATTAATTCCGATGTTAAGTTTTTCCTGTTCTCATTTCTGCTACATTTCTTCCGTCTTTCTTCGCTTTACTCTCAATCCATATCCTGTACTTATTAGAATGTTCACTCCATTCAGCAGATCCTATAAATCTTCTACACTTTCAATGCGGAGAGCAATGTCTTCAGCGTATCTTATCACTGATATCCTCGTAATTCCACTCTTGAACGTTTCTTTTATTTCAGTCATTGCTTCTTGATGTGTAGATTGAACAGTAGGGGCGAAATACTACTTCCCTGTGAATTTTAAAATTTTCTCTGCGAATTGACTGTTCAAACAAATTTCGGGCTGGCAGCCGGTCGTCGTTCAATACTTCGCACGATATTTCAACAGGGCACCTGCCAGTCATCTTCAGGTGAGCCGTCGCAGACTGGCGAAAACGTCCTCCATTCCGCAATATATAGCGTACCGTAACTATTCTGCGCATGCGTCGAAAATTTGATAGTTGAACCACACTGCCCGCCGGCAGCGCCCTCGCTGGCGGAATAGCGGAACTCAGTCGCCCTATGCGTTGCTGTTTGCCACGGCCGTTGACGCACTCTGTCGTCTTCGATTTGAGCAAATCGTGGAGATGATTGGATTCCATGCACTGTCCAGCTGGTAGCCGCTGTCACGGTTTAACAGATTTTCCGCCAGTCGTATTTCTACGGATTCTTTAATAATGGAGTCCCAGAAAGACGTTGCTGTGGACAAAATCATTGTTTTCTCATACTCCATTGAATGTCCAGTAGAAATACAATGTTCAGCAATAGCGGACTTCCTTGTCTGCAAAAGGCGGGTGTAACGTTGATGTTCAGTGCAGCGTTCTTTCACGGTGCGTGTGGTTTGACCTATGTAAGCCATACCACATTGGCACGGTATCTTGTAAATTCCGGCCTTTCATAGGAACAGATTGTCCTTAAGTGATCCCACAAGGTCAGCAATCTTTGATGGTGGGCGGAAAACCACTTTTACCTGAAATTTTGGGAGGATTCTTGCTATTTTAAACCAAGTGTTGTCAACGATAGGAAGAAAAACTGAAACGTCCCCTTAGAACAATTATACATGACTGTGCTTAAACTGACACACAATGTTTTTTTGGCGCAACGCAATCTGACTTTCAAAAATCCCTACAAAAGAATGGCCCTGACTAACATTAACCTATACCTTTCACAAATCACTTACCTCACAAAAATCTTCGTTACTCGAACTACTGCAATACAACGAGCGCCACTACTGCCAACTAAATAAAAGATTCAAACTACTGAAGGCACTAACTACTGATAGGAATTGTTAGCAAATGAAAGATTTTGATAGAGAATAAAAAATGTATTTACCTCAATTGTGTTCAAAAGTCATAATATATATAGCAGTTCATGACATCCAGTCTTACAAATTTCAAAACTCCGCCATCTCTCTCCCCACATCCACCACTGCTGGCGGCTCTCCTCCAACTGCGCAACGCTAAGCGCTGTTAACAGCCAACAGCCCAACACTACAATGGCAGACAACAATGCAAACCAGCCACAGACTGCACACAGTACAGCCAGTGATTTTCATACAGAGCGCTAGGTGGCGGTGGCGTTACCAATATAAGAACCTAAACAGCCTACTTACATAGCCCCCACGCTCCCCACAAAAAATTTTACAAATTGTTTTGGGCAGTGGCCAATACAGATTTGAAAAAAATTTTCATAATTACAATAACAAAGATATCAAATGCACGCACTTATTGATACAATGTTGGTCAAAAGATAAAATTTTCTCACAGTCCATAAAGACAGTCCTGATCATTCATCACAGTAAAATTGCAGTGTTTATCTCAAAGTCTGAGCAGTAAAAGAAAATGCACACGGAAGTAGTGGATTTCCATGCAGTCTTGAAGAAGTAGTGTTGTCCTTCCAAAGGAAAGACAGTGCTGACTCTCGACATGCAGACAGGTAATGGGCCACAACAGAGCAAACCCACAGCAGAGTCATTCGAACTTTGGTAGGTAGGTCATCACAGAGTAGACCCACTGTAGTCCTGGTAGAGGATACGGTATTGGTGGGCTACCAGAGGTGCAGACCCACTGTAGTCCTTGTAGAAATAATGGTATTGGTGAGTCATCAAAGGTGTAGACCCACTGTAGTCCTTGTAGAGACGGCCAGCAGCCATCTGTTGCGACTGTCAGGTGCACAATCACCATCGAAGAGTCTTGCGGAGAATATAGCAAGCCCATAAACCACCACTTGTGCACGCACAAAGTTTTTGGAATTGTCCTTAGAACCAGCAATGCTGTTAACCAGTCCCTTGCTGAATTATTAACACACGTGCAAACACTATCAGTCCATACTTCTCACGTATTGTCCATATACTATGACCAACAGAAACGTGTGCAGTGAAATGTAACTTACAAGTTACTTAATTTGATGAACATGTGTCAATTACAATTTTATAACATAAGAATACAATTACAAAGGTACAAAATACATTATTAAAGAACATAACAATACAGCACAGGCTTTACAAAAGAATCGAAATAACATATACATCAGTGTTACAGGAATTATGACATGAGTACATACATAAAAGATCAGAATAACTTTCGAAACATCAACTTCACACATGAGCACTAAAACAGAACAAAATAAATAATGTCTAAACATCTTTACAAAGAAAATAACATATTATCAGAAAAATTCTACAACATAACTCTTATTAGCTAAACACATTAAGACAGGAAAAACACAAATTCACGTAGTGTAATAACACAAAAATACAGGGCGGGGTTTGTTTTCAGTGTGACATTTGGTACTGCACTCCATATATCTTCCCTCTTATTTCCACATTTGTTTCCACCAAAAAAATTCTATCCAAGCATGCTTTCTGTATTTATATGTTCAGACATTTATTACCTCATTATTTATTTTCCATTATCTTACCTCATCATTTATTTCCAAGAAAATCCTACCTAAACCTGTTGTCCCTAAACCCTACTTTTTTGGTTCATATCCTCTTTCAAAATACTTTTTTGGCCAAACCATTTTCTTATAGCTTCTCAATGCATTTCTTCCAATTCATCACAACTTGTTCTCTTAAATGGCCTACCCCATGTTAAGCTAACTTAAATCTGCTGAGCTCAGATGCTAAACTAAGGGACGAGGCAATGCAGCAGCACAAAACAATTAACACAAACAGCAATGACAAAAAAATACAAATTGGCAAAGCAAGCAGCAATATTACAACTAATATAAGGCAATGAGCAGCAAACAAGAAAAATAAATCAGTAGTAAAATTGGCTTAACATAGTAATGTAAAGTGAAATTTAGTAGCACTATGCCTGGCAAACAGCAGCAGCAAATGCAATAACTTATATCTAAACATGACATAGCTCAAGCAGAAAAAATATTACAGTAAAAATGGCCATGTTTAATACCTATTGTAATATTAGTAATTTTCGCCTCACAAACATTAATATACGCTCAATAGTAAACGCCTGATGGCCTAAAGTTATCGAACAATTGTAAAGTAAAAGAAATGAACCATCGCATAGCATCGACAGAAACTATTATTCTTTATCTTTACCGTTCTTGCGCGGTGCCAGTAAATCTCTATGTACATGTATCGATTAATGGTGTAAAAAAGAATTCTGTTGTTTCAAGACAAATGAGGCTTTTGGCGCCTCACCTTTTACTGTTTGTTTTCCATGAGAGGCGGACGCGGACTTGCTGCGTTCCACAAATGTATTTTATATTTGATGTGAAAATATTGAGTGAATATGCTAATTGTTATTTTTTTTTAATCAGAAAAGATGTAGTTTCTTGTAACTGATATCGAACAGACAGCATCAAGAGGACATTTTGACTGTTATGTATAAAGTATTTAACCACAATGGTCATCTATTGTAATTTAATATGAAAAGG
Source organism: Schistocerca americana (assembly GCF_021461395.2). Lineage (NCBI taxonomy): Eukaryota > Metazoa > Arthropoda > Insecta > Orthoptera > Acrididae > Schistocerca > Schistocerca americana. The sequence goes on from NC_060126.1 coordinate 444,857,801, forward strand.
TACGTAGCATTAAAAAAAAACGTGTGTTAAAGATAAGTGTGCTTATTTTCGTAAATTAACCTTGATGAGTCCATCTCCTTATTTACTTAACTGTTAATTATTTTGTGTTACTTCATCATCAGAAATTACGATCACGCTGATGGGCCGAACGCAGCATGAGGCAGAAGGAACATTATCGTTTTCCTATTATTTCTGAACCAACTTTTTTTAATTGTGTAGTGTTGCATTTCTTTTAAAGTCTATAAATCTTCTGGTCCCTTAGTGTTGATCCGGGTATGACTACATCGCGACTATAAAAATGCACAGAAATGATAATGTTTCTTCCGAACGATCTCAAATATATATATCAATATGCTGCTCTTATTCAGGTATTTAATGGTCAACGTATGTTATTATAATAGTGTAATAAATCCCTGATTCTGTTGCCAAGTGGCCCACCAAAATATTCACTTTTTCGACATTAAAAAAAAAAGTAACAATTCTTTTTATTTTTGTCCCCCAAGAGCAACGCTACACTTGGCGCCCGAACAGGGACTTGATCAAAAAATCATTTCATGTATGTGTTTAAAAAAATTTTCTTTGCTTGTTCTAATAACTGTTTCATTTTTTCATGTGGATGCAATTCAACCGAGAAAGAGAAGTGGGAAAACCTTTTAATTAATTCAGAAGAACGATTGATGAAATTACCAAAAAACGCGAGTATCCAGCTGTATCATTATCAAGACAGCCATAGTAAGTCAAATTTTTATACGCAGTAGCCAAGCTTTCGTAGTGACGTAGCATCTTTCGAGTTGATCAGAACGTAAACCTGTCTTTCCTTGCCTTGAAACAGCTTTATTTCAATTTGTCCATAGCCCATTCCTATGTAGTTAAATTCAGTGAAAGTGTACCATTGTTGTCAGTGCATAAAAAAATACGATATGGCGGATAACTACGCTCAAAACTGGTAAAACGTGTGATATTTCATTTGTTTGTAATTAGTAGGAACCATCTTGTCTTCTTGGCGTAAATGAACGTCAGTTGTTACCCAGAGTTAAAATTTTATCTTAGGTCCCAGTAAGCCATAGCACTACGTCACAGACAAACGACTGACGGCAGTGACAAACAATATCTGTAGCATTTTGACGTTTGACAAATAATTCATGAACAAGGCTGACGGTAAACAGCGGACACAAACAAAACCAGACGACAGCGGTGATGCGAATGGACCTCACTATCCATTACGATCACGCGCGATAGGTACACGAGCGGAGGCAGAAGCAGCCTCGACCGAAGTTTTAGAAGCTGGTCCTAGTGTGCAAACTATTCCCGCTTTTGAAAAAAATGACTTGGCTGCAATGATCGAAGCAATAATGGAACGCAAGTTCGAAAGTCAAAGACAGAGAGAGGCGCAAAGACAGGAACGTGAAAAGCAGGAAAAATTAGATGAAAAGGCCCGCGAAGAAAAAGAGAAGGCCGAAAGACGGCATAATAAAAATCAGGTCCTTACAAATCTGTGCAACTCAGTAAAAGAAGACATAAATTCAGTAAAAACAGAAATAAATTCGGTAAAAACAGACATAAATTCAGTAAAAACAGATCTGCAAACGGAGATAAATGACCTAAATACACGGTTAAATTCGGTAAAGGCCGAACTAAAGGCAGACATAACAGCTGATTTAAATACCCTGTTGGGTAATGTCCAAAGCCAAATCAGCAGTCAGATCACGATCATGAGGCTAGAAATTGACACACAAGTAGAGTCAAAAATAGAGGATATTTCAAAACGGTTAGATGAAAAAATCGAAGCAGCCAAGGGAGAGATTAATTCAAAAGTGATAGAATATCAAAAACAAGCTGCGACCTTAAAAGAAGATTATACTGCAATCTCTGATGAGGTCAAAGGAGTTAAAACCGCAGTAGACACGATCGAGAATGTTGTTGATGATCTTTCGAAACAGATTGAGACTCTTAATGTAGAGGACCAAATAAAGAATACTGTTAAGGCACATGCTGAAGCATTGTCTGATCACTACCAAGAGTGGATTAAAAACAAAGACGGATTCATAGAAAACAAGGTCAAGAACGAACTCAGGGAAACTGTCAAAAACATGACCTTTGAAATATTGGCAGCCCCTGGAAAAACAGGAGACACGGTGATGTCAGAATTAGGCCAGATAAGACGAGCGTTAGCTCAAGATTTACCTGAATGGCGTCAACAGATAGTTGATGAAGTTCGTACACTAAAATGTCAAGTTGAAAATTCCCCACCTCCCGTGTCAGGAAACTGGAATAATTCACCACGAAGTAATGAACAACAGCAGGTACATTACCGTTCACCATTTGATAACGCTCAAACTCATAGTTCTATAGAAGCACACGTTAACCAGACTACCAGCCCATCCACTTTTGTCAGTTTGATGCAGGAGGAAAGCGTGATCAAACATCGTATTTTTCCGACCTTTCACCCACAGAAAAGAGAAATTCATCCTATAGTGTTCCTCCGAAATTTTTCAGGAATTTTCCCGAGTAGCTGGAGTGACCGCCAGCGAATTCAATTTGTTAGTGGATTTATCGTAGGCGATGCTGCCTTATGGGGAACCGAAATGGTCGACTCTTGTAAAAGTTACAAAGAGTTTGAACAGATGTTTTTAGCTAAATTCTGGAGTTCTGGTGTGCAGCAGCGCCTGAGAAAAGAGGTTTACAACGCCGAAGTGTTTAACAGTAAGCGCGGTAGTTTGAGAAGATATTTTGAAAGGTATTTAGCGAAAATCAAGTTCTGGGATTCGCCGATCACCGCCAAAGACGTTATTATGATTCTAAAAACTAAGCTACCGATTGCGATCAGAGAAAAGTTAGTAAACGTGTCTGAGGACGATACGGACACTTTCCTATCTGTGTTAGACTCGTTAGATCTGATTTACGAGGACGCTAGAGTTGATGTTGGCAACGCCCACTTCAGTGCAGGCGGCCAGCACAATACAGAATACGCAGGCAACAATGGTGGCCGAGCGAAAGCGCGTCACAGCGACAGCCAGTACCAACCCCACAACGGTTTCAAAAATAAACGCACTACGTACTCCAACAGCAAATACAAAAATAAGTACAATAACGGCCAGAGATACAATCCAATATATAATTCGTCACCACCTCAGTACGAAAATACACATTATAGCACACAGCCCCAGCAATATGGAAACACGCAACCGATCAACGGTAATTATCAAAACGATCAGTCTTACGATTCAGATCGTCAGTGGAAAAGAAATAAATGGCATAATCAAGGTGAAGACCAATGTACACCTTTCACTAACGGTTACAATCAACACAAGCCACAGCAAAATACTGTTCAGCCACAAGCGAACGGACCTTCGGGAACTCTGAAGCCTAAACGCCCGCATAATACGCAAATTTATTATGCGCAAGCGAATACGCCAGGACAACAAGATCCGTTTCCAACCGAGTTCGTACCACAAAACCAACACCAGTTCCAGACGGAAGAAACATTAAGAAATATAAATCAGCAGGAAAGTAAGCGTCGAGCGGAAAATTAAAAGCAGCACCTTTGAGCCTCCTAGAGGATGCTGCAGGTTTGAATGGGGGCACCCTGTCCCTTAGTCCACACGAAATTAAAGCAATTAGGTATGACAAAGAGACAAACTTACGGGATGATCTAGTAGCAGACACTGAGACGAAAGACAATGATGACGTATGGGACGAACAAGTTCAAGCTTCCATAAGGATATCAATTGCCAACATACCTGTAACAGCTATTGTAGATACAGGAGCTAATATAAATGTCTTATCTTTATGTTTATTTAAGCAAATATCCTCTGTATGCAAAGTTTTATCACTTCCAATTCAAGGTTGCACCATATCGGGAGCAATTGGTCCACTAACACAACGTGTAAATCTTCAGACTCAGCTTCAAATCCAGATAGAGTCTATTTCAGTAACGTGCATTTTTCTTATTGTTAAAAACCTATCAGTGCCATGTATCCTGAGTATGGAATTCTTGAGGCAGACGAAAGCTAAAATTGACATCGAGTGTGGAATCTGTACTCTAGTAGCGAGCCAGCAACAAGTAACTGTAAATTTGTTAAGAAGTAAGGTGAAGACAAACTTTGGGGTGCTTCAAACAGCAGTACGGCCATGGACTAAAAGACAACAGTACAGTCAGACAGAAGACATGACAGATCTTGAAAGTGTTAATGACGATGAGTATAAAGACCTAATTCCCGGTCAGAATGAATTATACGGTAAAGCTAGTGAGTCCATTGAATTATCCAAACAACAGAAGAATGAGCTTTACAATTTGTTAACAGATTACGTTCAAGTATTTTCTAAGAAACCTGGACTAATAAAAGGCTTTGAATATCGAATGGATGTCCTGCCCCATTCAACCTACTGTAGAACAAGCTATTCCATTCCATATGCGAGACGCGAAGCTGTCAAGTGCGAGATCAAGAAAATGTTACGCTGGAATGTGATAGAAGTATCTCATTCACCTTATTCGAGTCCTTTATTGTCTGTGCTAAAATCAGATGGTAGCGTAAGGCTAGTCCTAGATGCAAGATTAATCAATAAAATTATAGTACCCATAAGAACGAGACCAGAGGCTCTTGAAGAGCATCTGCAGAAGTTTCATGGAGTTAAGTATTTGAGTACCCTTGATTTGAAAAGCAGTTACTGGCAAGTAAAACTTGCGCAGGAGTCTAGGAAGTACACTGCGTTTATATTTGCAGGTAGATCTTACCATTTCAAAGTTGTACCGTTTGGACTAAATGTGAGTTCCGGAATTTTTATTTCTGCCCTTGACTATGTACTAGGTCCTGAACTTTTAGATGAGGTAACAGTCTATGTGGATGACGTTCTTGTAGCATCGAAAAATTGGGAAGATCATGTGGCCCTTCTGCAAAAGATATTTCAACGATTCAGAGAGTATGGTGTTACAGCAAATCTTAAGAAATCCAAGTTTGGAAAAAGTGAAATTAAATTTTTAGGGCACATCATCACCCCTGAAGGAATTAAACCCGACCCGGAAAAATTATCTGCTATAAAAAACTTTCCAACCCCTGTTACAAAAAGGCAACTGAGAGGATTTATCGGTCTTACGTCATTTTTCAGACGTTTTGTTCCCAATCAGGTATTGAACAATCCCGCTCTTCACAACCTTTTAAAAAAGAATTCACATTGGAATTGGACGCCGGAATGCCAAGACGGATTTAAGAAAATTAAAGACAGTCTGGTTAACAGTAACATTCTCCATCATCCTCAGATGGATAAGGAATTTTGTATTACTGCAGACGCTTCCTTTGTGGGTATCGGCGCTTGTCTTTTCCAGATTCAATTAGTAAATGGACACGAGCAAATCCAAGTGATTAGCTTTGCGAGTCGAGTGTTATCAGAGTGTGAGAAGTCTTATTCGGTTACGGAGTTGGAGGCACTTGCCGTAATATGGGCTTTTAGGCGATTTAACTATTATATCTATGGAAGAAAAATTAAAGTCTATTCAGACCATCAAGCCTTATCATTCCTCCTTACATGCAAGTTGCAACACCCTCGTCTTACTCGATGGTGCTTATTCCTGCAGGAATATGACTTTGACATTGTATACATAAAAGGTAAAGATAATGTTATAGCAGACGCACTTTCTCGCTCACCTGAGGGCTTACTAGAAACCAGCGAACTGGTGGAACAAATGTCTAATTATAAAGTCTTGTTAATGAAAGATCCAATTCACAGAAAGTATTTTCTTCAGTTATGTAGGCAGATTCAGATTCTTCAAAATACAGATCCAAAATGGAAAAAGGTTATACAAATTCTTCACGAAAATCCAGCCCACAAGTTGTCCAAGTTTTATAAAGTTCATAACCAAGTGCTATTTCATAAGACGTCTGAGTCATCTGAGAGGTGGTGTGTTTGCATCCCTCGAAATTTCATTGAACATCTTCTGTGGTACACTCACATTTCATGGGGTCACTACGGACCAGAAAAATGTAAAAGGAAAATCTCGACTTACTGTTATGTTCCGAATCTACACCAGAGAATTCATAAATTATTGAGAAACTGTGTCATCTGTCAAAAGGCAAAATCCTTAAACATTTCCACTTCAATTCCACTAAATCCAATAGTTACTGAAAGGCCAAACCAGCTTCTTAGTATTGATTTAGCAGGTCCACTACCCACCGGTAGGGGAGGCGCTAAATACTTAGTAGCAATCCTGGACAATTTTTCTAAGCACATAAGACTGTACGCAGTAAAATCTTCTTGTGCAAATCCAATAATTCGTCGCATTGAAAATGATTATTTCCCACGATTCGGGGTTCCAGAATCAATTTTGTCTGATAATGCTTCAAATTTCACATCACGCCCGTGGCGTGCATTTCTTGCTCGCCATAGAATCAAACAAATTTTGATATCCCTGTTTCGACCGCAATCGAATCCGACAGAAAGAATCTTCAAAGAATTTAACAGATTTATAAGGACGTACATTCCGAATAAGCAATCTAAGTGGGTAGACTTCGTAACACCATTCGAACAGATTGTAAACCACCTTCCTCATCTGTCGACCGGATTCACGCCACATGAGTTAATGTCAAGATCAAAAGAGAGGAATGAATGGATAGACCCCCTTCCAAAGTTACAAGACAACGAATTGGACCTAGACGCAAAAATCAGGCAAGCTCTCATATCATTGACAACGTATGCTAACCTCCGAAAAAAGGCATTTGATAAGAAGGTAAACAGAGTTATAGATTTCAAAGAAGGAGAAAAGGTATTAGTCAGGACTCACTTTAAACCATCCCTGTTGTTAAAGAAGAATCGTAAGTGGCAACACATTTATGAAGGTCCCTTTGTGATAATGAGGAAACCACACATTGGTAGCTATTTGTTATCTGACCCTGCCACGAATAAAATCAAAGGATTGTTCCACCATCAAGATTTAAGAAAATTTTATAACGCCAGGAATTAAGTTAATTTAAGCTGTAAGAAAATTCTAAGGTATTGGAGATCAGGATTAACCAATGAGTAACAAGAACGGATCTGAACTGACTACGGACGTTAGCCGGTGCTAAAAGGAAACCTTATGTATCAAAACAACGTGTCTGGAAAATAAAATACAGAATAAGTTGTAGACAAGTATTTACATGAATAATCTTTATGTAAACAGGAGGACATGTCCTAGAGGCGATTTTCAATTTTAGTTATAAGTTAGTATGTAAGGAAAATGATGTACTCGAGAGGTATTAATTAGCCCCGAGGTACTAAAATGAGGAAAGAGGAAGGAGCGAATAATGCACTTCTCTCGCTAAATAGTAATTTGAGAATGAGCAGGAAGGAGCGAATAATGCACTTCTCTCACTAAATAGTAATATGAAAATGATGATTATATGTGCTTAGTATTAGTAAGTGAAATTTAATCGAGGACAAATTAATGACCTGTTTTAAAAGGAAATACATAAACGTCCAGACAAAATAGGAAAGTTGTAAGAAAAGATTCGATTCCATGAGGTTATTCCCTATTTTCAAAGGTGACGTAAATAAGGCACCACCTGTTAGCGTAAAACAGTCGGTAGATTTAACTTGTAAATTCCAGCACAGTGCTGTGCCAGCGATAAAATAACATCTCTTTGAAGTGAACAGATACCTAGGATTAAGCATGAACAGATTGATGACGCAGTGCAATTGTTCTAAAAAGGCCTGACGTTAACTTTAAGTAAAAGCGTGATGGAATAAAAAGGAAGTTTATTGTATAACGCAAAGTAAGATGAGTCCAGACTATAAACAAGCTGAGTCAAAGAAGATATGAGTAACATGGTTTATTATGCCAACTTCACGGTACTATTGAGCATTAGCGATACTGCAAATTCACGAGCTAGCAGCACATATAATAAGGATCTCGCCCAAGCTTCACAGGTAGCGACAGCAGCAAAAAAAAAAAACAACACTCTAATGAGAGGCTTATATATATATACAAATGATAATTAATACCCAAATGCGTAATGCATAAACTTGACTTAGTCTAAGAAATGAGCAAAGAGTAGTAAGCAAGCTGCAGCAAGATACATATTAGATATACATGCTTGAAGTGATAGATTTCATTTTAAGTGTGCACTGCAATATTTATTGTTTTCACTGTGATTATGTGATTATGTGATTATTGAATCCCTTTCCTAAGTGCAAATCCTTTAAGATCCTTGATCCTATCCACTCCTCAGGATCAACTTGTAAAGATGCACGTGTGCTTAGGAAGTGAGGCACTACATATAAAAATGAGTAGGTTCGCGACGCGCATATTGCTTTTGTAATGCGCAAGGTAAATTAAATTTTCGACCTGGTTGAGGAGTAATTTAGATTCTGTCGACGATCCGCGAGTAGACCCGCTTTTCCCACCTTTCTTTTTTCGACTGTTTGTATTTCTACACGAAACTCAGAGGCGGAATTGCTATTTTCAAATCTGTCCTCGAACTTTCTTTAAGTACAAGCACATACGAGAAAAACTTTTGACATAAATGAAGCTCCCCTCACAAGTCACTAAATAAGACGAGCACTAAAAAAAAATGTATTGGTCCTACAAAATGAATAAGCAAGCGTGATAAAGATTACTATGAATGAAATTAATTTGTAAAGGAGATTGGAATGGAGTTGGTCAAAGAAAAAGTACTTAAATAAAAAAAAAGACTAATTAAGAAACAATTGTTTTGATTCAAAGTGGTCAATTAGATTATTTCTCGATTTAAATGAACTCTTGTAAATATTAGTATGTAAATCAACTTGTAAACACCGTGTGATGTTATGACGCGAGAATTTCTGTTAATACACCGTTCACGCAGACGCTCACCACAGTGCAAGTGAAGTTTTAAAGTTCGACGATTTTCAGTGGCAGTATTCTACTGCACCATATGTGTGAAAATTTCGTTGATGTGTGCAGTGTGTAATAATCAGTGTCATTCCACACATGCAGTTGCAGCGGTAGCTACCACTTACCTGTGAATCCGTAACTGGATAGTGGACAGGAAGTGATGTGAGGCAGTTTCGGTGGCAGAAGCTCCCTCCAGCAATCTAAAAAGCACAAAGCCACGATCCGCCGAACAAAAGCGACGCACGGTACCTCAAGCGCGAAATCAACGCTCTGCAAGAAAGCTCCGGTCACGTGCGCGCGCACAGACTGAATTTCAAGATTGCTCGCAACAGTGGAGGCGGACAGCCACCACGTGACGAAATAATGTAAACGTTCAACCGACAACACAGTTGCTGTGCGCTACATTCTGTAGCAAAAACATTCACACCCAGTACTGAAAACATTTTGTATGTATCATAAACCTTCCGAGAGACTCTAAGATAGAGAAGTTAACGTAATTATTATAATGACTGATTGTACACAGAGACAAGTCACAAGGTCACCTCTGAACACTGTTGAAATGTAAACCTTGACGAGAGGTCACGATACGAATGAAAATAAGCACACGAAAATACGTCAAAGGATCCGATCCTTCCTATATCCCATCCCACATGTATATAAAATTAGTTTTGTAAGCTATTCTAATATAAGACATTTTATCTGTTTCATATGTGAAATAATTCGGAGAGCCACACTCGAGCCCTGAAAGTGAAAGATATGGACTTCCTTTTCGAAGCCATCACCAGTGGCCGCTCTACAATCCAAGTCTATCATAAATAGTGTATGTGCGACGAAAATAAATGTATAATTAAATGCGACGACGGACAAGGCAATCAATCGACAAGACGATGACAATATAATGAATACTGTCAAAACTGAAAGTTGTGTACCAGTTGTGATAGTCAAATTACTTTTGCAACGATGAAAAATGAAGTGTGACTCTATTTCCTTATAAATTTTGTAAATATGTGTACTTATAGCCTTAATTTTAAGAATCATCAAGATAGAATGAATCCATACAAACACTGATAGAAACACAGAACAAATTCACAATGATCCACCGTCAGTAATTACAAATTGAAACGTTAATTCTTTTATTATGGAATGAATATGAAATGAGACTTTTAATAACCTGTATGTTACATCCGAAAATTACAAATATTCCAATGGGCATGAGGATGAAAGTAATACCTTCGGTATTGCTTCCCTCCTCATGGGAGGCAGTGTAATATTAGTAATTTTCGCCTCACAAACATTAATATACGCTCAATAGTAAACGCCTGATGGCCTAAAGTTATCGAACAATTGTAAAGTAAAAGAAATGAACCATCGCATAGCATCGACAGAAACTATTATTCTTTATCTTTACCGTTCTTGCGCGGTGCCAGTAAATCTCTATGTACATGTATCGATTAATGGTGTAAAAAAGAATTCTGTTGTTTCAAGACAAATGAGGCTTTTGGCGCCTCACCTTTTACTGTTTGTTTTCCATGAGAGGCGGACGCGGACTTGCTGCGTTCCACAAATGTATTTTATATTTGATGTGAAAATATTGAGTGAATATGCTAATTGTTATTTTTTTTTAATCAGAAAAGATGTAGTTTCTTGTAACTGATATCGAACAGACAGCATCAAGAGGACATTTTGACTGTTATGTATAAAGTATTTAACCACAATGGTCATCTATTGTAATTTAATATGAAAAGGTACGTAGCATTAAAAAAAAACGTGTGTTAAAGATAAGTGTGCTTATTTTCGTAAATTAACCTTGATGAGTCCATCTCCTTATTTACTTAACTGTTAATTATTTTGTGTTACTTCATCATCAGAAATTACGATCACGCTGATGGGCCGAACGCAGCATGAGGCAGAAGGAACATTATCGTTTTCCTATTATTTCTGAACCAACTTTTTTTAATTGTGTAGTGTTGCATTTCTTTTAAAGTCTATAAATCTTCTGGTCCCTTAGTGTTGATCCGGGTATGACTACATCGCGACTATAAAAATGCACAGAAATGATAATGTTTCTTCCGAGCGATCTCAAATATATATATCAATATGCTGCTCTTATTCAGGTATTTAATGGTCAACGTATGTTATTATAATAGTGTAATAAATCCCTGATTCTGTTGCCAAGTGGCCCACCAAAATATTCACTTTTTCGACATTAAAAAAAAAAGTAACAATTCTTTTTATTTTTGTCCCCCAAGAGCAACGCTACACTATGTCACATCTTAACACTAGAGTGATGCATCACGAGAACTTACTCTAGCAGACAAGTTATCAAATCGTAAAAAAATTATTTATGCAGTTCCTGTGAAGGGAAATGATTATTTGTGCTCTCTTTTCTAAGAAAGAACATCATAAACGTATTCTTTACTGGGTCTGTAGACAGAAAATAGTGATATTAGTACATCTATTTAATTTTATTTGAACCAATGCTGCAGTGCAGCTAGAAACTTGATATTAAACAAAATGAGCAAATATATATACGAGGGTTATTCCAAAAGTAAGGTCCGATTGATTGCCAAATTGAAACCACAGTGAACATCAGAAATGTTTTACTTGTAACAATTAGCTACACCTTTCAGCTACTTCTCTACGTAGTCGCCGTTCTGACTTAGACTTTTGTCATAGTGTTGTACCAACTTTTCAATAGCCTCATCATAGAAGGCAGCCGCCAGTGCTTTCCACCAATTCTCCATGCTGGCCTACACCTCGTTGTCTGTGTCAAAATGTTGTCTTCAAAGACAGCGGTTCATGTGACCAGAGATGAAACTCAGGGGGAGACAATTGCGGACTGTATTGTGGGTAATCTAACATTTCCATTTGAAAACGATGCAGGAGCATCTTCATTGCCCCTGCAGAATGCGGCTGAGAATTGTCGTGAAGACGAAACAGCACGACAGTTATGTAATGTTGGCTGCATAGCTTCAGGCGAAATTTCTCACCAGGCCCTCGTACTTGGCGGCAGACACTATTTTCTAGACATCTTTACGCACTCACTGCGAGCTCAGACATGAGAAGAGCGACGTGATGCTAACTGGGGTTATACTAGAGACACTACCCAACACATCTGTGCAAAGCTTTATCGGATTTTCATAGTCGTTTCCATTTCGCGACCGATCGGAACTTACTTTTGGAATAACCCTCGTATATAAAAAACATGAAACAACATTCACTAGGCAAATGGCGTCTCCAAAGGCAAAAAAATCTCTCAACTAGAAAGACAATAGATGTAAAATGTTTCTCATCATTTCATTAGGCATTTTAGTAAATATCAAAAATTAAGAGCTCCACAGTGTAATCATATGTTTTCAATTTTGAGCATGTCGTATTTGCGATGCTTTCTACAAAGGAATGTCAATAGTGAGGATAATGGCCCCCTTTTTTTTCTCCACCTGTGCCTCTGAAAGGCACCCACTAATGGCTTTTATTCCAGGCGACTGTCGCGCAGCTGGGTGCCCACGACTCATTACGTGAAGATGGTCACTTAACTTTCTTACTGAAATATTTACGACACCAGTTTGCATTACAGTGACAGTCTCATATAAAAAATTTCACAGGTCGAGAATTTGCGTTACAAAAGTGTAGAAACAAATTCCTATGAATATAACAGTGTGCAAAAAATTTTCGCCAGCATAGTGATACATTCACACATTTACACACATTTCATAACTCTTAAAGTACAATTCTTGGTTTCCAACATCCTTTTTCACAAGTCAGAGTCCCTAACCACTACTCATTATTCCTTACCTTATTATACATATTCATATTCGTCGACAGTCCTTCAATATTTCATCTTAATAAATACGTAGAATAATCAGATTCCTCATATAACATCAGCTTATTGATCAAAAAAATACCTCAACAGCATAATACACATCGTCGTAGTAATAATAACATCGTAACACCTCAGTCAAATCTCAAAAACGTCGTAGCTTTTTGCAATAATGTCAAAACCTAAAAAAATTCTCTGCTCATTTCAATAGTGTCATCTACCTCAAACGTTCTTTAAACTCAGTTCCCTTACCAAATACATCATTCAAAGCTCTCATAGTATCACAATGGTTAGGAAAAAATATGAACAGTTCACAAAGTACAGACAAAATACAGTTTCATAAGTGTGAAGTTATTCAACTGTGTAATTACGTAAACATCTGTCACTGATATAGTAAAATAAAATGTTTATCTCTCAGTTAAATGATCAGATAGCTTTGTAATTTGTGTGTTAGAGAAATATGGTACCGATGTGTAAAGTTGTATAAGCAAATACCATATTAGCTAGGGCTCCTTGTGCTTGCCAAACACATGGTACACAAAGTAGGCGTGTACCCACCTGAGGATTAATGTAATTATACCCTCAGGTGGTACAGATTACAGCAATCGAATGAAACGTATCACCAAAAACTTTCTTTGTATCTTTGTGATTCAAAAATCTTTAAAAATAAAAGTTTTAAGTACAAAATTAATCACTCATATACGTGTACTGTAGCGCTAAACTGTGCGTCTTGTTGTAAGATAATCTCTGTGGAAGTGTCGTAATTATCGTCCTCCGAAAGCTAACTTCTGCAGAAGTCAATGTACTTACCTCATGAAAAACAAAAGTGAAATGCTTTGCGTATAGATATCTTAGTTATTACGCTTATTGCCATGATGAAGAAAGTACTGTGCTGTAATGTATTGTTGTCCTATGGAAAAGGCTGTCTCCTTGTAGCTATACCACAAAAGTTACTACTAAAACATGTTTTACTTTCCAGAAGAATTCAGAAAAACTGTGCAGATATAAAACAGATACACTGCAAAAGCAACATTATAAATTGGCACTCATTAGTAGCGTCGTGATAAAATCGTGTAGCTGTCACATAAACTAACCACTGTGTCATCTGGTATCTCACAGAAAGCACTTTAAATCCAGAATGTATTTTCAAGTAAACCAAAATGTTGTATTAAAATCTCATTAGCAGTACTGGTAAATGTTCTAAGTATGTGTGCCTTATAGTCGTTACGTGATCGTGCAACTAACAACCAAGAATGTACACACACAATAACACTGTGTCGTCTGTTCACAATAACAATGCATTCGTAATTTCTGTTTAAATAAGTTATCTTGGTTCTTGACTGGATATTTAACTTCAAACATTGTTGCATGTTAACAGATTCTAAGTCTGACAAAGCATACTAGTAATGTAAAGTGAAAAATTTTGTAGCAAAAATTAAGTTAAAAAAACAGATTATCTCTCAATAAACAGTTTTACATGTGAAAAGTGGTGCAATCCTTTACCCTTCCTAGTACGCAAAGTTTCAACTTTAACGCAATTATCATTCGGTAATCGTTGGTAAGGAATACTAAAATTTTTCTCAAGGTTAGTGTCTATGTTATTTTTCTCTGAGCCAGCCAGCGCACGTGACTGCTTGAGGTGCGGGTCATTGTCTGTCTCTTTGTTGGCGCGCATCGTTAGGATTAGGAGACCTAACTTCTATAAATTCACCTTGTCGAGAGTGCCCTGCTCTGTTTGAATCCCGCCAGTTCTGATGCAATTCAGGTCTGTCGTTACGATTATATCGTCTGTCGGCATGTCGGTAGATTCCATAATTTCTTTCTTGTCGGTCATGTGGTGGAGAATTTCTCCCTGAATCGTAACTGCGCCATGAACTGTTGCGTCTCCCTTGATAATAATTGTTTTGGTTTCCATATTGTCTGTTTCTATGTTTATCTCTGTCATATTCGTTACTACGGAAATGCGATCTTTCTCTGTAACTAATATTCTGCCATGGTTGGCATACGGGTGGTGTCTGTTTTGGTCACGATTTGCGTTGTAAGAATAGCCTTTTCGTGTCCAGTTATTATTTCTTTCATCGCGGAATTGCGACAGATGTGACCTGTAATTGTTGTGTTCCTGTTTTCGCGTTCCGTGACTGTCAGTGTCAATTTCCAATTCTTGTAACAGTCCCTGAAAAGCTTCAATGTCGTCTTTGCAACGTCCTGCTGAAATAATATGTCGTAAATGTTCAGGCAATTTGATTAAGCGAATGCAGATGAGTTCTGAGGGGCTGTATGGGTTTGAAAGATACTGATTCTTATGCAACATGTCTTCAAAATATTTCACAAGACGAAAATTCCGATTGTTCGAAATGTTTCATCATTATGATGCTATGTTTTACTCGGTCTTGTGTAGCTTGAGACCAATACACTGAGAGGAAGGCATGATAAAATTCTCCTTCACTGTGACAATCGTGAATGACCGATCGCATTCTTACAGCTGGTTCATTCTCTAAGTAGCCACACATAAATTCTAACCTGTGCTCCAATGACCAGTTGGGAGGAAAACAATGAGAGAATTGATGAAGCCATGCTTGTGGATGAATGTCGTTGCCTGAATTCTTAAATGTTTTGAATTTACGTGTGGTAATGAACAGCTTATAGTCGAAATCATCATGTCGGCGAGTCGCACATCGCTCATTGTTACTTCGTTTCGGCGGTCCCATCTCAAAATCCAATGCGCCTTGCCATTTTCTTTCATAATTTCCGAAGTGTCCTGTGTTATTATTTTGTGGCTGTTCCGTATTTCTATGTCCCTATTCCCGTACTGGAGTGCGAGTGTCCTCTGAAGTATGTAATTCTTGTATTACTTGTGCCAGCTGATCTTGTACTTCTCGGATTTCTCTTTTGTACTGTGTATTGATTTGATTTTGATTTTGTTTGAATTTTCTAATTTGTTCATACTCTTCAGTGTCCGTGAAGGCTACAGGGCTTGTGTCATTCAGATCATCATCTACCTTTGTAGATAAGCTAGTGAACTGATCTGAAAGTTCGGCTACTTTATCCGATAGTGAATTATTTCCTCTGTGTGTTTTTCTGAACCAAGTTTCAGAGTGTCCATTTGCGTTGAAATCGTATCTACTATGTCCTTTAAGTTTTCCTGAGTTTTGCAAGTTGCGTAACCGAATCGGTAGATGCAACTGAGTCAATTTTAGCTTGCAAGGTGTCGTGATTTTCATGAACGATAGTTTGCAGTTCTTTTATGGCTGCTTCGTGATTCTGTAATGCATTTTCATGACGCGAAAAAATAGGTTGGAAATGCTCACAAATTTGTGTTTTTACGTCATTACAGACTTTTTGACATTTCGATTCAATGTTATGTAACTCAGTAGTTAAATCTTCACGTGTCTGTTCAAGTGTGGTGTCTAACTTCCGAAGATTTTGTTCCATTGTGTCTAACTGTTGCTGTGTTTGTCTCTGGTGTTGTTCCATTGTGTTTAACTTTTGAAGATTTTGTTCCATTGTGTCTAACTTTTGAAGATTTTGTCCCATTTGTTTCTTATTTTGTTCACGCGTTATGTCTAACCTTTGTAGCCTTTGTCCCATTTGTTGCATTAACTGTAATAACAGTGTATGAGTGTCTGAAACATGTTCCTCAGTGCTATTCGGCAGTGCATTTGAACCGGCAATATTCGCATTTTGAAAAGCAGAAAATGTGTCTTGATTTAGTTGAGAAAACGGTGAGGACGCAAAAATTGAATCTACAGTATTTGCAAGATTGTCTCCTGTCATTTCGGAATCCTGAGGAAAGCTGTTGCCGACCGATCTATCGATAATGCTTCCCTTCCCTGTTCACTAATTGTTTCACTGCCTACACCATTATTTGCAGCCCGCTCCATTTCCCTATGCACAATTACCAAATTACTACTTTGAACATTAGTTAATTCATTACATGGTGGTGCTAACACCCTGCTTTCATCTTCACTGTCATTTCTCAGTTTACTTTGGAGCCTAGTATTACGTTTTTCACACGCCATTATTGTCACAATATTTCACACAACAACACAGAAAAACACAATTTGAAGAGCAAAAATAAGAGAACACATTAACATAGCACTGAAAAAAATATCTAGTTAATTGCAAGCGCAGCTGCGAAATACTTGGTGCAAATTTACATGCGTGCCACATCTGTTTTACCGTACATCAATGAAAGACTGCAACTACAAAGGAGATTCTCTCTACAATTACGCGCTAGCAATAAACAAAATCTACACTAGTTACACAAACTACAAGAAAAAATCAGAAGATTCCAGTGAGGTATCCTCGGCTGAGGGTCGACATATGAAACGCCCCCTTAGAAAAATTATACATGACTGTGCTTAAACTGACACACCATATTTTTTTGGCGCAACGAAATCTGACTTTCAAAAATCCCTACAAAAGAATGGCCCTGACTAACATTAACCTATACCTTTCACAAATCACTTACCTCACAAAAATCTTCGTTATTCTAACTACTGCAATACAGCGAGCGCCACTACTGCCAGCTAAATAAAAGATTCAAACTACTGAAGGCACTAACTACTGATAGGTATTGTTAGCAAATGAAAGATTTTGATAGAGAACAAAAAATGTATTTACCTCAATAGTGTTCAAAAGCCGTAATATATATAGCAGTTCATGACATCCTGTCTTACAAATTTCAAAACTCCGCCATCTCTCTCCCCACATCCACCACTGCTGGCGGCTCACCTCCAACTGCGCAACGCTATGCGCTGTTAACAGCCAACAGCCCAACACTACAATGGCAGACAACAATGCAAACCAGCCACAGACTGCACACAGTACAGCCAGTGATTTTCATACAGAGCGCTAGGTGACGGTGGCGTTACCAATATAAGAACCTAAACAGCCTACTTACAAAGCTAAAGATTGTTCCGGCATGTTCTCCTCTTTATTCACTTCCTGCTTCTTAGTTTTAACTGTTAGTGCCCTGTTAATCTGCCGGATGGAATACCCATTTTCGATGAATACTGTCTTTAGATGGGCGAGTTCTTGAGGTAAGCTATCTAGATCTGAGACAGTATGAGCTCTATGAACAAGTGTTTTAAGCAAACTCATGGTTTGCGATGGATGATGGCAACTCGATGCTTGGAGGTACAAATCAGTATGAGTGGGTTTCCGGTAAACTGAATGCCCTAGACAACCATCATTCTTCCTTCGAACAAGGGCATCCAAGAAAGGCAAACAACCATCTTTCTCTATTTCCATGGTGAACAGGATGTTGCTAGCCCGAAATTTGTTTGAACAGACTACATCGCTGTCTTACACCCTTTCAAATCCGAGTATTTCATTCTCGGTTTCCACTCTTATTATTCCCTCATGGTTCTTGTACATATTGTATATTACCAGTCTTTTCCTGTAGCTTAAGCCTATTTTTCTCAGGATTTAGATCAAATTGACACCGTCGAACACTTTTTCCAAGTCGACAAATCTTACGGAAGTGTTTTGATTTTTGTTTAGTCTTGCTTCCATTATTAACCGCAACATCTCAACCGCCTCTCTGGTGCCTTTCCTAAAGCCAAACTGATTGTCGTCTAACACACCCTTAATTTTCTTTTCCATTCATCTGTAGCTATATTGGATGCATGAGCTGTTAAGTTGATTGTACGATAATTGTCCCACTTGTGCGCTCAATCGATCTTGGGAAATGTGTGGATGATGTTTTTCCGAAAGTCATATGGTATCACATCACATATATGTATATCAATGTGAATACTCCTTTTATTGCCACTTTCCCCAACGATTTTAGGAATTCTGATGGTATGTTATCTATTTCTCCTGTCTTCTTTAATCTTAAACCTTCCACAACTCTTTTAAATTCTGATTCTAATACCGGATATCCCGCCTCTTCTTTATCGACTCCTGATTCTCCTTCTATCACACCCCTAGACAAGTTTTGCCCTCATAGAAGCCTTAATGTACTCTTTCCACCTATCGACTCCCTCTATTAAATAGTGGAATTCCCATTGCGTTCTTAATGTTACCATCCTTCCTTTTAATTTCACCGAAGGCTGTTTTTAACTTTTCTATATGCTGAGTAAGTCCTTTGGACAATCATTTCTTTTTCGATTTCTTCACATTTATCATGCAGGCATTTCGTCTTAGCTTCGCGGCGCGGGATAGCCGCGCGGTCTCAGGCTCCTTGTCACGGTCCGCGCGGCTTCCCCCGTCGGAGGTTCGAGTCCTCCCACGGACATGGATGTGTGTGTCGATAGCGTAAGTTAGTTTAAGTTAGATTAAGTAGTGTGTAAGCTTAGGGACCGATGACCTCAGCAGTCTGGTACCATAAGAAATTACCATTTCCTATTTATTTCATTTCTAAGTGACTTGTATTTCTGAATTCCTGAATTTCCCAGAATATCTTTTTTACTTCCTTCTTTCATCGATCTAGAGAAGTATTTGGTCCGTTGCATGACTGATAGGTCGCGGCGCGGTCTCTATTAGAACATCTTTGCCTTACGAGGGCGTAGTTCGTGCAGCGATCGGAGAGGGAGGGCTGTGAAAATCAGACCTGGAAGGTGAAACAGTTCGCTGGAGACGAGGTGGTCTAGTTGGAACCTGGTGGCGAGGAGAGTAGTGTGTCGGCAGTTAACGAATAATACACTGCTGGCCATTAAAATTGCTACACCAAGAACATGACGTGCTACAGACGCGAAATTTAACCGACAGGAAGAAGATGCTGTGATATGCAAATGATTAGCTTTTCAGAGCATTCACACAATGTTGGCGCCGGTGACGAAACCTACAACATGCTGACATGAGGAAAGTTTCCAACCGATTTCTCAAACACAAACAGCAGTTGACCAGCGTTGCCTGGTGAAACTTTGTTGTGATGCCTCGTGTAAGGAGGAGAAATGCGTACCATCTCGTTTCCGACTTTGATAAAGGTCGGATTGTAGCCTATCGCGATTGCGGTTAACCGTATCGCGACATTGATGCTCGCGTTGGCCAATTCTAAGCGCCCGCGTTCGATTCCCCGCTGGGTCGTAGATTTTCTCCGCTCAGGAACTGGGTGTTGTATTGTCCTAATCATCGACATTTCATCCTCATCGACGCGCAAGTCGCCGAAGTGGCGTCAAATCGAAAGACTTGCACCCGGCGAACGGTCTATCCGACGTGAGGCCTTAGCCACACGACATTTACATTTACCGAAGTTGAAAAGAAACATAGGTAGAAAGAAACATGGGTAACAGAAGCAATACTGGTACGCAATACCCGCTTCGGTTTGCCTGTTGTACAAAGGACTTTGCCAAACGGAGAATCAACATCATTTGTTTTATGAATTTTCTCTTTATTTTAACAGGACACACAAAGTTATGTTTATTAAACATGTGTTGGAAAAACACCGCCAGTGGTACTGACTACTAAGAAACAGAATAATTTAAAATCATAAAACTGTACCAGGTTGATTAATAGCAAGCGCATTAAATGAAATAATAAAAACTGTAGCAGTAAAAAAAAGAGCTGTAAATTCTTTCTCGGAGGAAACTTTAATATTTACAATCCAAAACAGAAGTAAACTCCGCAAATAAGCACCATATACCGCCGGATAGCGGAGGGGCTCAAGGCACGCTGGAGAAATAACCAGGCAAATTTGACGTTAAGTATTGCGTCCCGAATGGTACAGAAAGTCAGTGAGAATCTTCATGAAATTAATAGATTTTTAAATTTCCTAGTGTTTGGCCAGTTCTATAAACAACAGTGCAGACAAGGAGTAAAGTTAACAACTACTCAGTTGGCCGAAAATACATGCGTAAAGACATTTACGTAAATAAATCTAGTAATTACTCAATTGGAAAATTAGCCGTTAACCACTTCGAGATTTCAGTGAGCTAGAAATAAGAGAATTAAAAGAAGAGCTGCAGCAGGCACGCAATGATTAAGTTACAAATAAATACGTCGACGTGCTGTAGAGCCCCGTCTTGGTAAGGCACAGCGTGCTCGGAAAGGGTAAGTGGTGTAGGAGCACCTGCACCCACCTGGCTGTTGAGTCGACGGCGGACTTGGCTCCGCTTTCGGAAGCTGCGCCTGCTCTATTAACCAGGCAGATTTCACCCAAGTCCTACCAAAAGAAACTCAAACGTTCGCCTAATGAACAGAGATGTACAGAATTTAGTATAAGAATTAAGCCAGCCTTCTACCAGAGACCGAACGTTCCAGCACGATAGTCAAAGTTATAGCAACAACATAACAAGTAAATAATTTTTCAGTGAGTTAACGACGTCAAATCAATGAAACTCGTAAGGCGGTCAAAATCTAAACAGTTATAAATACAGTTACCGAGCAGGAAGTTTGAGTACCAACCTCAGAGTCTACCAAACTCAAGCCACATGAGCGAGGGGTAAACAAGTGAGCTCCACATGGAGCGGAACACAAATCGCCAAGCAAATGCGTTCGGTTGACTAACGAACATCTGTCTAGCAGCAGATAGAATATAACTTTTTGAATAACATTACGCGACGTATAACACAGTAATGTTGCTGTTGTTGTGGTCTTCAGTCCTGAGACTGGTTTGATTCAGCTCTCCATGCTACTCTATCCTGTGCAAGCTTCTTCATCTCCCAGTACCTACTGCAACCTACATCCTTCTGAATCTGCTTGGTGTATTCATCTCTTGGTCTCCCTCTACGATTTTTACCCTCCACGCTGCCCTCCAATACTAAATTGGTCATCCCTTGATGCCACAGAACATATCCTACCAACCGATCCCTTCTTCTAGTCAAGTTGTGCCACAAACTTCTCTTCTCCCCAATCCTATTCAATACTTCCTCATTAGTTATGAGATCTACCCAGCTAATCTTCAGCATTCTTCTGTAGCACCACATTTAGAAAGCTTCTATTCTCTTCTTGTCTAAACTATTTATCGTCCATGTTTCACTTCCATACATGGCTACACTCCATACAAATACTTTCAGAAACGACTTCCTAACACTTAAATCAATACTCGATGTTAACAAATTTATCTTCTTCAGAAACGCTTTCCTTGCCATTGCCAGTCTACATTTTATATCCTCTCTACTTCGACCATCATCAGTTATTTTGCTCCCCAAATAGCAAAACTCCTTTACTACTTTAAGTGTCTCATTTCCGAATCTAATACCCTCAACATCACCCGACTTAATTCGACTACATTCCATTATCCTCGTTTTACTTTTGTTGATATTCATCTAATATACTCCTTTCAAGACACCGTCCATTCCGTTCAATTGCTCTTCCAAGTCCTTTGCTGTCTCTGACAGAATTACAATGTCATCGGCGAACCTCAAAGTTTTTATTTCTTCTCCATGTATTTTAATACCTACTCAGAAGTTTTCTTTTGTTTCCTTTACTGCTTGCTCAATATACAGCTTGAATAACATCGGGGATAGACTAAAACCCTGTCTCACTCCCTTCCCAACCACTGCTTCTCTTTTATGTCCCTCGACTCTTATAACTGCCTTCTGGTTTCTGTACAAATTGTAAATAGCCTTCAGTTGTAAGTAGGCTGTTTATGTTTTCTCTATGTAAGTAGGCTGTTTATGTTTTCTTATTGGCAACGTTACGTAGCGCTCAATATGAAAATCACTGGCTGTGCTGTGTGCAGTCTGTGGCTAGTTTACATTGTTGTCTGCCATTGTAGTGTTGGGCAGCGGCAGCTGGATGTGAACAGCGCGTAGCGTTGCGCAGTTGGAGGTGAGCCGCCAGCAGTGGTGGATGTGGGGAGAGAGATGGCGGAGATTTGTAATTTGTCATGAACTGGTATATTTATACATGATGCTATCAAGGTAAATACATTGTTTGTTCTCTATTAATATCTTTCATTTGCTAACTATCCCTATCAGTAGTTAGTGCCTTCCATAGTTTGAATCTTTTATTTAGCTGGCAGTAGTGGCGCTCGCTGTATTGCAGTAGCTTGAGCAGCGAAGATTTTTGTGAGGTAAGTGATTTGTGAAACGTATAGTTTAATGTTAGTCAGGGCCATTCTTTTGTAGGGAATTTTGAAAGTCAGATTGCGTTGCGCTAACAAAATATTGTGTGTCAGTTTAAGCACAGTCTTGTATAATTGTTCAAAGGGGACGTTTCATATGTCGACCCTTAGCCTAGGATACCTCACTGGAATCTTCTGATTTTTTCTTGTAGTTTGTGTATTTAGTGTAGCTTTTGTTTATTGCTAGCGCGTAATTGTAGAGAGAATCCCCTTTGTAGTTGTAGCCTTTCATTGTTGTACAGTAAACAGTTGTGGCATGCATATAGATTTGCACCAAGTATTTCGCAGCTACGCTTGCAATTAACTGGATATTATTTTCAGTGCTATGTTAATGTGTTCTCCTAGTTTTGCACTTCAAATTGTGCTTTTCTGTGTTATCGTGTGAAATATTGTGACAATTATGGCGTGTGAAAAACGTAACACTAGGCTACAAAGTAAATTGAGAAATGATAGTGACGACGAGCGTAGCTTGCCAGCACCACTGGGTAATGAATTAACTAATGTTCAAAGTAGTAATTTGGTAATTGTGCATAGGGAAATGGAACGGGCTGCAAACAATGGTGTAGACAGTGAAACAGGTAGTGAACAGGGAAGCATTATCGATCGATCGGTCGGCAACAGCTCGCCTCAGAAATCCGAAATGAGAGGACACAATTTCGCAAATACTGTAGATTCAGGTTTTGGGTCATCACCGTTTTCTCAAATAAGTCAAGACACATTTTCTGCTTGTCAAAATGGGAATGTTGCCGGTGCAAATGCACTGCCGAAAAGCGTAGAGAAACAGATTCCAGACACTAATACATTATTATTGCAATTAATGCAACAAATGGAACAAAATCAGAGACAAATGGGACAAAATCTTAAAAAGTTAGACACAGTGGAACAAAATCTTAAAAAGTTAGACTCATTGGAACAAACACTTGAACAAACACGTGAAGATTTAACTACTGAGTTACATAACATTGAATCGAAATGTCAAAAAGTCTGTAATGACGTAAAAACGCTAATTTGTGAGCATTTTCAACCTATTTTTTCGCGGCATGAAAATGCATTACAGAATCACGAAGCAGCCATAAAAGAACTGCAAACCATTGTTCATGAAAATCATGAAACCTTGTGGGCTAAAATTGACTCAGTTGCATCTACCGATTCGGTTACGCAACTTGCAAAAACTCAGGAAAACTTAAAGGACACAGTAGATTCGATTTCAACACAAATGGACACTCTGAAACTTGGTTCAGAAAAACACACTGAGGAAATAAGTACACTATCGGATAAAGTAGCCGAACTTTCAGATCAGTTCACTAACTTATCTACAAAGGTAGATGATGATCTGAATGACACAACACCTGTAGCCTTCACTGACACAGAAGAGTATGAACAAATTAGGAAATTCAAACAAAATCAGAATCAAATTAATACGCAACACCAAAGAGAAATCCGGGAAGTACAAGATCAGCTGACACAGGTAATACAAGAATTACGTATTTCAGAGGACACTCGCGCCCCAACACGGGAAGAGGGACTTAGAAATACGGAAAAGACGCAAAATAATAACACAGGGCATTTCGGAAGTTATGAAAGAAACTGGCAATGTGCACCGAATTTCGAGATGGAACGGCCGACACGACCTAACAATGACCGATATGCGACTCGCCGACATGATGATTTTGACTATAAGCTGTTCATTGCTACACGTAAATTCAAAACATTTAAGAATTCAGGCAACGACATTCATCCACAAGCATGGCTCCATCAATTCTCTCATTGTTTTCCTCCCAACTGGTCGTTAGAACACAGATTAGAATTTATGTGTGGCTACTTAGAGAATGAACCAGCTGTAAGAATGCGATCGGTCATTCACGATTGTCACAGTGAAGGAGAATTTTATCATGCCTTCCTCTCAGCATATTGGTCTCAAGCCACACAAGACCGAGTAAAACATGGTATCATAATTATGAAACATTTCGAACAATCTGAATTCTCCAGTCTTGTGAAATATTTTGAAGACATGTTGCACAAGAATCAGTACCTGTCAAACCCATACAGCCCCTCAGAACTCATCCGCATTTGCTTAATCAAATTACCTGAACATTTACGACATATTATTTTGGCAGGACGTTGCAAAGACGACATTTACACTGATAATCGCGGAACGCGAAAACAAGGACACAACAATTACAGGTCACATCCGTCACAATTCCGTGACGACAGAAACGATAACCGGACACGACTGGTCTATTCTTACAACGCAAATCGTGACCAAAATAGACACCACCCGTACGACAACCGTTGGCAGAGTAGTGATAATTACAGGGAAAGATCACCTCTCCACGGTAGTGACTATCACAGAGACAATCAGAGAAACAGACAATATGGGAACCAAAACAATTATTATTACGCGAGACAGAATAACTTGAGACGCAACGGTCCAGCGCGCAGTTACGATTCAGGGAGAAATTCTCCACCACTTAACCGACAAGAAAGAAACTACAGGAACTACCGACATGACGACAGACGATATGATCGTAACGAGAGACCTGAATTGCATCATAACTGGCGGGATTCAAACAGAGCAGGGCCTTCTCGTCAGAGTGAATTTGTAGAAGTTAGGTCTCCAAATCCCAATAACGGCGCTCGCCAACAAAGAGACAGACAATGACTCGCACAGCAGGCAGCCTCGTGCGCCCGCTGGCTCCGAGAAAAATAACATAAGATGCTAGCCTTGAGAAAAATTTTAGGATTCTTTACCGACGTATACCGCATGACAATCGCATTCGAGTTCAAACTCTGAGTACTATGAAGAGTAAAGGATTTCACCACACTTCACATATAAAACCGTTTATTGAAAGATAATCTGCTTTTTAACTTTGTCTTTGCCATAAAACTTTTCAATTGACGCTACTAGTACGCTTTGTCAGACTTAGAATCTGTTAACATACAACAATGTTTGAAGTTGAATATCCAATCAAGAACCAAGAGAACTTATTTCAACAGAAATTATGAATGCATTGTTATAGTGAACAGACGACACAATTTTGTTATTTGTACATTCTTGCCTGTTAGTTGCACGATTACGTAACGTCTATAAGGCTCACATACTTAGAACATATACTGGTACTGCTAATGAGATTCTAATGCAACATTTCGGTTTACTTGAAAATATATTCTGGATTTAAAGTACTTTCTGTGAGATACCAGCTGACACGGTGGTTGGTTTATGTGACAGCTGCACGATTTTATCACGACGCTACTAATGAGTGACAATATACAATGTTGCTTTTGCGGTGTTTCTGTTTTATATCTGCACAGTTTTCTGTTTTATTCTGGAAAGTAAAACAGGTTTTAGTAGTAACTTTTGTGGTATAGCTACTATGAGACTGCCTTTTCCGTAGCACAACAATACGTTACAGCACAGTACTTTCCTCATCATGGCAATAAGCGTAATAACTAAGACATTTATACGCAGAGCATTTCACTTTTGTCTATTATGAGGTAAGTACATTGACTTCTGCAGAACTTAGTTTTCGGAGGACGATAACTACGACACTTCCACAGAGATTATGTTGCGACAAGATGCACAGTTTAGCGCTACAGTACACGCATTTGAGTGATTAATCTTATACTTAAAACACTTATTTTTAAAGATTTTTTTAATTACAAAGAAAGTTTTCCGTGATACATTTCATTCCATTGCTGTAATTTGTAACACCTGGGAGTATAATTACATTTATCCTCAGGGGGGTACACGCTTACTTTGTGTACCATGTGTGTGGCAACCACAAGGAACCCTAGCTAATATGGTATTTGCTTATACAACTTTACACATCGGTACCATATTTCTCTAACACACAAATTACACAGCTATCTGATCATTTAACTGAGAGATAAACATGTTTTTTACTACGTCAGTGACACATGTTTACGTAATTACACCGTTGGATAACTTCACACTTACGAAATTGTATTTTGTCTGTACTGTGTGAACTCTTCATATTTTTTCGGAACCATTGTGGTACTATGAGAGCTTTGAATGATGTATTTGGTATGAGATCATGATTTTTAAAGTACGTTTGAGGTAGATGACACTTTTGACATGAGCAGAGAATTTTTTTAATTATTGGAGGAAGCTATGACGATTTTGAGATTTGACTGAGGTGTTATGATGTTATTTTTACGACGACGATGTGTATTATGCTGCTGAGGTATGTTTATGATTAATAGGCTGAGGCTATATGAGTTATTTGATTATGCTTCATATTTATAATGACGAAATATTGACGAGTGTCGATGGATACGTATATGTGTAATGAGGTAAGGAGTAATGAATAGTGGGTAGGGACTCTTGACTTGTGAAACAGGATGTTGGAAACCAAGAATCGTGCTTTAAGAGTTATGAAAGTGCGTAAATGCGTGACTGTATCACAATGCTGACGAATATTTTATTTGGACACTTATATTTATAGAATTTTCTTTCTACAGATTTGCAACGCTAATTCTTGACCTGTGAAATATTTTTATGTGAGACTGTCACTGTAGCGGAAACTGGTCTCGTAAATATTTCCGTAAGAAAGTTAAGTGACCACCTGCACGTAATGCGTCGTGGGCACCCAGCTGTGTCAGACGCCTGGAGAAAAAGCCATTAGCGCGTGCCTTTCAGAGCACAGGAAAAAAAAAGGGAGGCCATTATCCTGGCCATTGTCATTCCTTTAGAGAAAGCATCGCAAATCCGACACGCTGATTACTTGGAAACATATCGTACTTTCTGATATTTACTGAAATGCCTAATGAAATGACAAGAAATAGTTTGTCTACACACCTGACTATGACTACTGTCTTTCTAGATGAGAGATTTTTTTACTACTTATGAAATGCCACATGACTATTGAACGATGTTCTTATGCTTTGCTTTGTACATAGTTGCTTATTTCATTTGATATCTAGTTTCTAGCTGCACTGCAGCATTGGTTAAAATAAAATTTTATAGATGTACTAATATAAATATTTTCTGTCTACAGATCGAGTAAATAATAATTTTTTTTAAAAAATGAGGGAGCACAAAATGACATTTACCTTCACAGGAACTGCATTCGTAATTTTCTTTTCAAGTAATTGGTAACTTTTTGGTAGAATAACTTCTTGTGGTGCACCACTTTAATTACTTAGACATTAAGATGTCATTATACATTTCCCTTATCTGCATTGTTATTTTTGGTGTAATATTTTTTCTGCTTGAGCTTTGTCATGTTTAGGTATATCATTTTCTGCTGCTGTTTGCCAGGCATAGTGTTGCTGAATTTTAATTTGTGTTACTCTGCTAAGCCAGATTTATTTTTTTTTTTTTTGCGCATTGCCTCATATTAGTTGTAATGTTGAATTGCTTGGTAATTTAGATTTACTGTAGCTTGCTTTGCGATTTTCCATTTTTTTATTGCTGTTTATATTAATTGTTTTATGTGCTGCTGCATTGCCTCGTCCCTTAGTTTAGCATCTGAGCTCAGTAGATTTAAGTTAGCTTAAGAGGGGGTAGACTATATAAGAAACTAACTATTATAGATTTATAAGAAATAGGATACTGTACAGTGGAGAAAAACTATTATTGACAGAGGATGTGAACAAAATACAGAAGGCAGGCTTAGATAGGACTTTTTGGGAATAATGATGAACAAAGGGAGATCTCCATGCAAAATACTGTAGTAAAACAAACCCTGTCCTTTCCCTTTTGTGTTATCCCACTATATGTTTGTGTACCCTTGTGTATTTGTTTTCTTCCTGTCTCTGTGTAGTTTCATAGAATTTTTTTTTCTTTTAATATTAAGCTACATTCACTATGATGAGGAATACTGTTATCCTCGAATATAATTGGCATTAATAATATGTTATTTACTTTGTAAAGATGTTAGACATTATTAATTCCGTTCTGTTTAATGCTCATGTGTGAAGTTGATGTTTCAAAAGTTATTGTGATCTTTTATGTATGTACTCATGTCATAATTCCACTGATGTGTATGTTAGTTCGATTCTTTTGTAAAGCCTCTACTACAAATGTTATCTGTATTATTATGTTCCTTAATGATGTATTCTGTACCTTTGTAATTGTATTCTCATGTTATAAAATTGTAATTGACACCAGTTCATCAAATTAAGTACCTTGTAAGTTACATTTCACTGCACACGTTTCTGTTGGTCATAGTATATGGACAATATGTGAGAAGTAGGGACTGTTAGTGTTTGCACGTGTGTTACTAATTCAGCAAGGGACTGGATAACAGCATTGCTGGTTCTAAGGACAATTCCAAAAACTTTGTGAGTGCACAAGTGGTGGTTCATGGACTTGCTATATTCTCCGCAAGACTCTTCGATGGTGAATGTGCACCTGCACAATCGCAACAGATGGCTGCTGGCCATCTCTACAAGGACTACAGTGGGTCTGCACCTCTGGTGGCCCACCAATACCATTATCTCTACAAGGACTACAGTGGGTCTACATCTTTGATGATCCATCAATACCATTATCTCTACAAGGACTAGAGTGGGTCTGCACCTCTGGTGGCCCACCAATACCATTATCTCTACAAGGACTACAGTGGGTCTACATCTTTGATGATCCATCAATACCATTATTTCTACAAGGACTGCAGTGGGTCTGCACCTCTGGTGGCCCACCAATACCGTAATCTGTACCAGGACTACAGTGGGTCTACTCTGTGATGACCTACCTACCAATATTCATCAAAACTTCGACTGACTCTGCTGTGGGTTTGCTCTGTTGTGGCCCATTACCTGTCTGCATGTCAAGAGTCAGCACTGTCGTTCCGTTGGAAGGACAACACTACTTCTTCAAGATTGCATGGAAATCCACTACTTCTGTGTGCATTTTCCTTTACTGCTCAGACTTTGAGAAAAACACTACTATTTTACCGTAATGAACGATCAGGACTGTCTTTATGGACTGTGAGAAAATTTTAGCTTTTGACCAACATTGTATCAATAAGTGTGTGCATTTGATTTCTTTGTTATTGTAATTATGAAAAATTTTTTTCAAATCTGTATTGGGCACTGCCCAAACCAATTTGTAAAACTTTTGTGGGGAGCATGGGGGCTATGTAAGTAGGCTGTTTATGTTTTCTCTATGTAAGTAGGCTGTTTATGTTTTCTTATTGGCAACGTTACGCAGCGCTCAATATGAAAATCACTGGCTGTGCTGTGTGCAGTCTGTGGCTAGTTTACATTGTTGTCTGCCATTGTAGTGTTGGGCAGCGGCAGCTGGATGTGAACAGCGCGTAGCGTTGCGCAGTTGGAGGTGAGCCGCCAGCAGTGGTGGATGTGGGGAGAGAGATCCCGGAGATTTGTAATTTGTCATGAACTGGTATATTTATACATGATGCTATCAAGGTAAATACATTGTTTGTTCTCTATTAATATCTTTCATTTGCTAACTATCCCTATCAGTAGTTAGTGCCTTCCATAGTTTGAATCTTTTATTTAGCTGGCAGTAGTGGCGCTCGCTGTATTGCAGTAGCTTGAGCAGCGAAGATTTTTGTGAGGTAAGTGATTTGTGAAACGTATAGTTTAATGTTAGTCAGGGCCATTCTTTTGTAGGGAATTTTGAAAGTCAGATTGCGTTGCGCTAGCAAAATATTGTGTGTCAGTTTAAGCACAGTCATGTATAATTGTTCAAAGGGGACGTTTCACAGTATTTGAAAGAGAGTATTCCAGTCAACATTGTCAAAAGTTTTCTCTAAAGCTACAAATGCTAGAAACGTACGTTTGCTTTTCCTTAATCTATTTTCTAAGGTAAGTCGTAGGGTCAGTATCGCCTCATGTGTTACAACATTTCTACGGAATCCAAACTGATCTTCTCCGAGGTCAGCTTGTACCAGATTTTCATTCGTCTGTAAAGAATTTGCGTTAGTATTTTGCAGCTGTGACTTGTTAAACTGATAGTTCGGTAATTTTCACATCTGTCAACACCTGCTTTCTTTGGGATTGGAATTATTATATTCTTCTTGAAGTCTGAGGATATTTCGCCTGTCTCATACATCTTGCTCTCCATATGGTAGAGTTGTGTCAGGACTGGCTCTGCCAAGGCCGTCAGTAGTTCTAATGGAATGTTGTCTACTCCCGGGGCCTTGTTTCGACTCAGGTCTTTCAGTGCTCTGTCAAACTCTTCACGCAGTATCATATCTCCCATTTCATCTTCATCTACATCCTCTTCCATTTCCATAATATTGTCCTCAAGTACATCGCCCTTGTATAGACGCTCTATATACTCCTTCCACCTTTCTGCTTTCCCTTCTTTGCTTAGAACTAGGTTTCCATCTGAGCCCTTGATATTCATACAAGTGGTTCTCTTTTCTCCAAAGGTCTCTTTAATTTTCCTGTAGGCAGTATCTATCTTACCCCTAGTGAGGTAAGCCTCTACATCCTTACATTTATCCTCTGGCCATCCCTGCTTAGCCATTTTGCACTTCCCGTCGATCTCATTTTTGAGACGTTTGTATTCCTTTTTTCCTGCTTCATTTACTGCATTTTTATATTTTCTCCCTTCATCAATTAAATTCAATATTTCTTCTGTTACCCAAGGATTTCTACTAGCCCTCGTCTTTTTACCTACTTGATCCTCTGCTGCCTTCACTATTTCATCCCTCAAAGCTACCTATTCTTCTTCTACTGTCTTTCCCCCATTCCTGCCATATGTTCCCTTACGCTCTCCCTGAAACTCTGCACAACATCTGGTTTAGTCAGTTTATCCAGGTCCCATCTCCTTAAATTCCCACCTTTTTGCAGTTTCTTCAGTGTTAGCTATGATTAAGTTATGCTCTGCACAAAATTCTACCAGGCGGCTTCTTCTTTCATTTCTTACCCCCAATCCATATTGACCTACTACGTTTCCTTCTCTCCCTTTTCCTACTACCGAATTCCAGTCACCCATGACTATTAAATTTTCGTCTCCCTTCACTATCTGAATAATTTCTTTTATTTCATCATACATTTCCTCAATTTCTTCATCATCTGCAGAGCTAGTTGGCATATAAACTTGTACTACTGTAGCAGGCGTGGGCGTCGTGTCTATCTTGGCCCTAATAATGCGTTCGCTATGCTGTTTGTAGTAGGTTACCCGCATTCCTATTTTTTTATTCATTATTAAACCTACTCCTGCATTACCCCTATTTGACTTTGTATTTTAACCCTGTATTCGCCTGACCAAAATTCTTGTTCCTCCTGCCACCGAACTTCACTAATGCCCATTATATCTAACTTTAACCTATCCATTTCCGTTTTGAAATTTTCTAACCTACCTGTCCGATTAAGGGATCTGACATTCCACGCTCCGATCCGTAGAACGCCAGTTTTCTTTCTCCTGATAACGACGTTCTCTTGAGTAGTCCCCAACCGGAGATCCGAATGGGGAACTATTTTATCTCCGAAATATTTTACCCAAGAGGACGCCATCATCATTAACCATACAGTAAAGCTGCATACACTCGGGAAAAATTACGGCTGTAGTTTCCCCTTGCTTTCAACCGTTCGCAGTACCAGCACAGCAAGGCCGTTTTGGTTAGTGTTACAAGGTCAGATCAGTCAATCATCCAGACTGTTGCCCCTGCAACTACTGAAAAGGCTGCTGCCCCTCTTCAGGAACCACACGTTTGTCTGGCCTCTCAACAGATACCCCTCCGTTGTGGTTGCACCTACCGTACGGCTGTCTGTATCGCTGAGGCACGCAAGCCTCCCCACCAACGGCAAGGCCCACCAACGGCAAGGTCCATGGTTCATTGGGGGGGGGGGGGGGGGACACAGTAATAGCAAACGCAAAATAAAGTCCTCACTGAGAGAGACGTCACAATAAAGAGTTCTAACCTTTACGAACAATTAAAAAAACCAGTTAATCCTGGTGGTATAGATACCCAATAAGACAATAAATGAAATTGTGCGCTCCAGTAATAATATATACAGAGTGTGCCACACGAAAAGAACCCGTTTAATATATAAATGCGCGCTGCCATAAATCCGACGCCTTGCAGCAGCCAAATAGAAAGTAGAGGCGAAACTTTGCAAATAAACTCAGATTAGAGCATTAAATAAAGAAGAAACAAATTCCGTGGCTTTATAGGAGTGCACACTCATATTACCTGCCTAGAGACAGAAGCGGGATTAATAAGCAGAAGACTGATATGAAACTGGACGTCAACCTAGAATAAACAACCAGAAAACTACAGAAATAAAGTCACAGTACTGGTACAGGAAAGGGCAATTGTAGCAGTGGCTGCAGTAGATTCTCGGCTCACTCGCATCCGATAAACCATATCGGAAGATCACCAGACATATCCGTACAACGATCCAGGAAGGGCAGCGTCGAGCCGGCACACATCTTCAACACTGCGGCGGCCCGCCGCCTGCCTCAAGGTCCGGTCGGTGGCTGAATCACACAAGACGCTCCCTCCTTCGGTACTGCACCACAAGTTGAAAGATTTGCAGCACGCCTCAACAGACGTAATAATGGTTCGCAATCCAGGAACCAGCCTGAGCGGTTCTTCCCGGTACCGGCGCTACGCCCAGAGCCGGTGACTATTAACTGTGCAACTGGTACACTACTGGCCATTAAAATTGCTACGCCAAGAAGAAATGCTTATGATAAACGGGTAATCAGTGGACGAATATATTATACTAGAACTAACATGTGATTGCACTTCACGCAATTTGAGTGCATAGATCCTGAGAAATCAGTACCCAGAACAACCACCTCTGGCCGTAATAACGGCCTTGATACGCCTGGGCATTGAGTCAAAAAGAGCTTGGATGGCGTGTACAGGTACAGCTGCCCATGCAGCTTCAACACGATACCACAGTTCATCAAGAATAGTGACTCGCGTATTGTCACGAGCCAGTTGCTCGGCCACCATTGACCAGACGCTTTCAATTGGTCAGAGATCTGGAGAATGTGCTGGCCAGGGCAGCAGTCGAAAATTTTCTGTATGCAGAGAGGCCCGTACAGGACCTGCAACATGCGGTCGTGCATTATCCTCCAGATATCTAGGGTTTCGCAGGAATCGAATGAGGGCGGGTCGTAACACATCTGAAATGTAACGTTCACTGTTCAAAGTGCCCTCAATGCGAACAAGAGGTGACCGAAACGTGTAACCAATGGCACCCCATACAATCACGCCGGGTGATACGCCAGTATGGCGATGACGAATACACACTTCCAAAGTTCATTCACCGCGATCTCGCCAAACACGGATCCGACCATCATGATGCTATAAACAGAACCTGGATTCATCCGAAGAAATGACGTTTTGCCATTCGTGCAGCCAGGTTTCGTCGTTGAGTACACCATCGTAGGCCCACCTGTCTGTGATGCAGCGTCAAGGGTAACCGCAGCCATGGTCTCCGAGCTGATAGTCCATGCTGCTGCAAACGTCGTCGAACCGTTCGTGCAGATGGTTGTTGTCTTGCAAACGTCCCCATCTGTTGACTCAGAGATCGAGACGCGGCTGCACGATCCGTTGCAGCCATGTGGATAAGGTGATTGTCATCTCGACTGCTAGTGATACGAGGTCGTTGGGATCCAGCACGGCGTTCCGTATTACCCTCCTGAACCCACCGATTCCATATTCTGGTAACAGCTACCGGCGGCGGACTACAGCTTCGGTGATTGCCATTTTTAGAGTCGTACATTCCTCTTCATCTGTACTGCTTACTGATCTGTTCCTGATCACAGTATCTACAGCCTCAGAGAATTTCAAGTGTATCTCTTGATTTCTGAGTCCTCCTGCATCCCACTTCTTTGTTTACTGACTCTTCCTGACTAGTCTCTTAAACTTCAGCCTACTCTTCATCACTACTACATTGTCATCTGAGTCTATATCTGCTCACGGGTACCCCTTACAGTTCAGTATCCGATTTCGTAATCTCTGCCTGACCATGGTGTAATCTAACTGAAATCTTTCCGGCCTTCTCCAAGTGTACATCCTGCTCTTGTGATTCTTGAACAGAGTATTCGCTATTACTTGCTGAAATTTATTCGAAAACTCATTTTTTTTCTCCTCTCTCAGTTCTAGTACCAAGCCCGTATTCTCCCGCAACTCTTCTTCCGGCTGGCGACGGTTGCATATATACCTCAACTATCGTTGTCGGTGTTGGTTTGCTGTCGACTCTGATGAGAACAAGCCTTTCGCTGCATTGTTCGCAGTAACTCAGTGTCTACCATATCTTCCATTCATAACGAATCCTACTCCCGTTATATCTGTTTCTGGTGCTGTTGGCATTATGCTACACTCATATGACCAGGAATCCTTGTCTTTTTTCCATTTCACTTCACTGACACCCCATTATATCTACATAGATTGAGCAGCAGCATTTCCCTTTTCAGATTTTCTAGCATCCCTAACACGTTCAAGCTTCTGACATTCCACGCCCCGGCTCGTAGAACGTTTTCTTTTTTCTAAGATTCGAATGGGGGACTAGTCAGGAATGTTTTGCCAGTGGAGAGGTCATCATGACACTTCTTCAGTTACATGATACATATACTGTGGATACACGTTACGCGTCTTTAATGCAGTCGTTTCCATTGCCTTCTGCATCCTCATTCCGTTGATCAGAGCTGATTCTTCCGCCTTTAGGGGCAGTTTCCCACCCCTAGGAAAGAGAGTGCCCTGAACCTCTGTCCTATCCTCCACCCTCTTTGACAAGGCCGTTGGCTGAATGAGGGTGACTTTTTATACCGGACGTCTTCGGACGCCATTGCTGATGATGTTTTGCTCTAAATTATACGGTTGTTTTTTTTTTTTTACCTCGATGGAGGATATGTGTCTGATGTTGCAGCAGCCTGCTGACTTCTTAGCCGGCTGCGGCAATTATCTTGTGCCACCGCTTGCAACTATGATTGTATTATTCTGCGAAATTATCTGTTTTTTTTATTAGGTCCTATATTCTTGACTCATGGAACAAAAACATGTATTTGACAAAAGCACTGTTGCTAACAATTTAAAAGCTGTCATGTGAGTTCATGTAACTTTTACCATTCTGATGAAGGTAGTCTCAGAGCTATTGTAACACAGTTAATGTGTTTTTTAAAAATGTTGTGTGCAACCGGTTGGCTGACTATTACATTTTATGTACCTGCGTACATGGTTGTTGAGCGTACAGCCACAAAATGTTTAAAATATCAAAATTCTTTTTTACATTTAACTTTTTCTTACCTGGGTCTCCTGATCACTTTTTTCGCTAACCACTTTTTTTATATTTATTGGCACATTAAGAGAACCTAGCAAAAAAAAAAAAAAGCGTTGCTAGGCTTACAGGGCACCGCCACTTGTGACTCTACCAAACAAAAATAAATCAGATCCTTCTTCAGGCGTTCCCGCCCTAACTACGCCTAAACATCCCCCAAACCTCCCCTCCAAAGGAAATGAAACTAAGATAACTGAAAGCGGCAATCGTTTGAGCGACAATCGTTAAGAGGGAAAGGAATATGGGACAGGAGATCCCAATATGTATGAAACAAGACTTTTTATGTATTTATTTTTGTTTTCATTTATTTATTTATTTGTTCACATTACATCCTTTAGTGCATCATATCACGGAAGGTGATCATGGATGTGTCGTGAAATGGAGAGATGGGGCACACCCCAACTTTGGGGAGGGGAGGGGGAGGGCGTCAAAAAAGACGCTGTACACATGCACTGCAAAGTTTCGTCGGTAATGGGGCGACTGGGTGAATGTATTGTACGTGATCCCAATCCGAATTCAGAAGTTGAGGACCGTATGTGGGCCATTGTGGAAGAGGTTCTCGAAACCAGGTGAGTGCCTGGTGTTTTGTAAGATGGTGGAGCGAAGTCTGGGGAAACAGCAGGAACTCTGGGGTAACCGATAAATGGTACGAGGAGCCAAATGCCCCGTTTCAGGGTGCACCCATGACGATGCTCGTTGGTGATGTCGACTTGGCAGTCAGAGCAAAGTGGCGAACTAGTCAGTCTTACACGATGAAGTCGACGATTGGTCGGGAATTTACTGTTGACAAAGACATACCAGAGTCCAAGCACGTTCGATGCACACACTTCCAAACCGGCTGCCAGCTGCCGTATGGGTGTTGTATCTCTATGGGGTTTCGGTGGATGGACGATATAAACAAAAGATCCCCCCCCCCAAAAAAAACAGTGGATCGAGGAGATTTTATTAATGTGAAGTGGCGACGGTATGGTTCAAATGGCTCTGAGCTCTATGTAACAACATCTGAAGTTATCAGTCGCCTAGAAGTTAGAGCTACTTAAACCTAACTTACCTAAGGACATCACACACATCCACGCCCGAGGCAGGATTCTAACCAGTGACCGTAGCGGTCGTGCGGTTCCAGACTGAAGCGCCTAGAACCGCTCGGCCACCCTGGCCGGCTGGCGGCGGTATGCGGAGACGTTTCTTCCTACGGATGGCTTAGACACTGGTGAAAGAACGTCAGTGACAAATTTCGGTGGTATCGGGAAGGACGGATTAAAGAGTTCCTGAAGCATCTCCATCCAGCGAGGGAGCGCTAAGTTGGTGAACGCCCGGTATAGGGCGGAAGACCGTCTGGTCATGGCGATTTTTTCCCCTCTCCCTTGTCGATCGGGTCCGCCACCTCGTCTGCAGCGATCGCAGTGGACATTATTAGTGTCGATTCTGTAATAGAGAGGGTCCGTTCAGGAGCGGGGCGGAGGTCATGAGAAATTGGCGCCGCCGTCGTAAAAGTGACGGTAGTGGTCAGGAAAGGCAGACACGACCACTGATTATGTTGTGTGGAACCATCGGAGGTGGTGAGGGTACAGACAAAAAGATGACGTCGATGGCGATGGTCAGATGCAGCATGGACTGTGGTTGGCGATTTCTTACGTAGAAGGTCTTGCATCGTGAGCGTACTATGACGCCGTACAGTGCATTGCGTTGGAGAGTGAGGAGACGGGCCTTCCCAGCACCCTCTAAAAATTTAGTGGTTGCCGGCTTTACCACGCTGCCGTTTCCTAAAGGCATCAGATTATGGGGGAGCGCGCCGAGCCCGGAAGAACAGTGTAGTGAAAGTTGGTGCTGTCCCGATCCCATGCTGCTGCTTCCTTGCCAAATTGCATGGAGGCCTTTGTGACTGTCGGT
Source organism: Schistocerca americana (assembly GCF_021461395.2). Lineage (NCBI taxonomy): Eukaryota > Metazoa > Arthropoda > Insecta > Orthoptera > Acrididae > Schistocerca > Schistocerca americana. The sequence continues at coordinate 444,895,604 of NC_060126.1, forward strand.
TTCGCATACTTGAGCCGCCAGCGCAATGTGGACGAGTACCGTGGGAGACAATTTTCACAGGACGACACCCATTTAGTGGCAAGCTTCCAGACTGCTTTGCTGCGCCAAACCGACTGAGGCTGGATGAGTGTTTTGTTTCCAGTCATCTGTTTACAATGCAGCGCACAATGCAGTACCATTCACTGGCGGTATGGATTCCACCATTCGATTAAATTTCTTGGCTTTCTTAACCTTCACTCTTTTCTACTTTGCTGCGACAAAAACTATGTATTACGTTCTCTCAGTCCCCTCCATACACTTAGCCCTCGTTCTAATGCAACAATTACACTACCCAGTACATCTTTTTGGATAAAACAAAAAAAGTTAAAAATGGTAAGGCAAAAAAGTGGTTAAGACTACTGCTCGTGGCAATTGAGAAATCCAGTTTCAAGTCCCGGACCCGCACAAATTTTCATTTGTTTTGAAATATTCTACAGCTGATACTGAACCATAAACGTTATTTACGAGTTCAGCTCTGGCTGGGGGTTTTTGCTGTTCTTTCTTTTCCTATAGGTCGAAACTGCTGAGGTTATTGGTCGCTAGGCCTACCTACACACTACTTAAACTAACTTACTAACTTACGCTAAGGACAACACACATACCCTTGCCCGAGGGAGGACTCGGACCTCCGTTTGGGGGGGGGGGGGGGAGGGGAGGGGGGGAAGCCGCACGAACCGTGGCAAGACGCTTAAGACTGCACGGCTATCCCGCGCCGCATGGGTGTGAGGTTCCTGGGTTTTTTGGTTTGCAGAATGTATTTGATTTCTGTTACATTAATCAGCAAGAATTTTTTTCCTTTATTGTTATTTCATTTCCCCACAAAGGGGGCTGGTTGACAGTGGATAAAAATCGCTTTTCAGCTACAGGTTACGTGTATTTAATACATGGCTAAAATATCAAACAGAAAAAATCGTGCCACTAAAATATAATTAATGTAGAGTAATGAAAATTCATGAATACACCTGTCTACATAACTTATTTAAGTGAATAACATTGCAAGATCACAAGTCAATGTAGCGTGAGATAAGCCATTGCAAACACGAAGTCCTGGTACATTAAGAACCGGTGTAACCACCAGAATGTTGAATCAAGCATGCATGCACTGTATTGCACAGGTGCCAAATGTCAGTTTTTGGGATGGCGTTCCATACCTATCTGTCAATACGGGGACGGATAATACGAGTCTGGGAGACGCTGGAGTTGTCGTCCGCTGACGTCCCATATGTGCTCGACTGGGGAAGTTCTGGTGATCTAGCAAGCCAAAGCAACATGTCAACACTCTATAGAGCATGTTGGGTTATAACAGCGGTGTGTAGGCCAGCGTTACACTGTTGGACAACACTCCCTGGAATGCTGTTCATGAATGGCAAGTCTAATCAGCAGACTGGCGCACAGTTTTGCAGTCATTGTGCGTCGTTCGATAAGCATGAGACAGATGTAGGTGCAGTGTAACACGCAGATAGGTCGGCTGCAGGGCCTCAACTCGCCTCCTTCTAGCCAACACACAGCCGTCACTGGCACTGAGGCAGAACCAGTTTTCATCAGAAAACACAACAAATCTTCACGCTGGGCTCTAATAAGCCCTCGCTTGACAACACTGAAGACGCAAATGGCGATGGTTTGGAGTCGGTGGGATGCACGCTACACGGCGTCTGGATGCGACATAGCTATAAGCCGAACACGATGGTCTTCCCTTTATCTTCCCTCTAGCTAGCGCCACGAGGCTTTCCTGAGCCCGACTTCCTTGCGACTGTACATTCTCGTGACAACCTCTGCCAACAGTCATTTACAGTGGCTACATTCTAGCAAAGTCTTTTTGCAGTATTAGATAAGGAACATCCAGGTTCTCGTAGCACTTCACATCTCGTTCAGACTCAGTGTGGTGTTGATGATGGCGTTTTTGTCGCTTTAAAGGCATTACTGACTACCATCAGCTCACCACATCCAATCTCAAAGATAGCTAACGCTCACGACTGTTAGAGCGCGTGTTTAAAGCAAAGCTGATTTGCGTCCTCATAGCGGTGCAACTAGCGCCTCTCTGATGCGACTGGTGTGGAATTTAAACAGACATCATCTTTCAGATGTATAAACACGTTTACCAACTTTCGTTTATGTCGCGCAATTCCTACTTAGTGTATGTAACATATTGCAACTATAGGTTTCTGTTAAACACACATTGGTGGACGATATTTAAGATTTTTACATAAAGAAGATGACCATAAATGAACTTTTTCAAGAAATACGTATTTGGAAAATATTGATGATCTTTAAAACTTATTTGAAGATTTTTTTTTTTTTTTTTTTTTTTTTTTTTTTTTTATTTTTTTTTTTGTCATCAGTCTACTGACTGGTTTGATGCGGCCCGCCACGAATTCCTTTCCTGTGCTAACCTCTTCATCTCAGAGTAGCACTTGCAACCTACGTCCTCAATTATTTGCTTGACGTATTCCAATCTCTGTCTTCCTCTACAGTTTTTGCCCTCTACAGCTCCCTCTAGTACAATGGAAGTCATTCCCTCATGTCTTAGCAGATGTCCTATCATCCTATCCCTTCTCCTTATCAGTGTTTTCCACACATTCCTTTCCTCTCCGATTCTGCGTAGAACCTCCTCATTCCTTACCCTATCAGTCCACCTAATTCAACATTCGTCTATAGCACCACATCTCAAATGCTTCGATTCTCTTCTGTTCCGGTTTTCCCACAGTCCATGTTTCACTACCATACAATGCTGTACTCCAGACGTACATCCTCAGAAATTTCTTCCTCAAATTAAGGCCGGTATTTGATATTAGTAGACTTCTCTTGGCCAGAAATGTCTTTTTTGCCATAGCGAGTCTGCTTTTGATGTCCTCCTTGCTCCGTCCGTCATTGGTTATTTTACTGCCTAGGTAGCAGAATTCCTTAACTTCACTGACTTCGTGACCATCAATCCTGATGTTAAGTTTCTCGCCTTTGCCTTTCGCGGGCAAGTGCTCTACCAACTGAGCTACCCAAACACGACTCACGCCCCGTCCTCACAGCTTTACTTTCGCCAGTACCCGCGAAAGGCAAAGGTCCCGAGTTCGAGTCTCGGTCCGGCACACAGTTTTAATCTGCCAGGAAGTTTCATATCAGCGCACACTCCGCTGCAGAGTGAAAATCTCATTCTGGAGATGTCTGTCAACTTGGAAGCCAGTAAAAACTGGAAAGTTTTATAAAACTCCACTTCTTCACCGCTCCTATACCTGTGGCGTCAACAACTTCATCTTTCAATAGTTCAGCCCGTAAATTCTGAGGGACAGTGCGTAAACCAGTCGTGATACTCCTGTCACCGTCGTCGGGTCCGAACATTGAGCAGAATAAAGTTGTGCGTAATGGTCGAAGACGGCTGCACCAATATCTCGTTGATGGTGTGGTGAAGGCCGTCTTAGCAGTTTAAGTTCTCGAATGACGTGGTACGTTGTGGGTCGTTCCGTTGCGAGTCTGTCGTGTGTTCGCGTTCGGACGATCGTCCCTTCGAAGTGTCGGCTCGTATGGGCTACGATCTGTGCCTTCGCACGCTGTACTGTCATCCATCGTTCCGGTGAGGGTAGCAAGCAGGCTCATTGGACGGTAAAATAAAAATCGCTGATCTGCCACTCCCAAGCACCATACGTAATAAAGGTGCTCCGTAGGGCCGGCTTGGCTCAGTTTAGCCACCAACTGATCGATATAGGGTACCTCGGGAAGCGGCGGACGCGCGAACTCCACGTGTTCTCGATGGCGCATCGACAATCCGGAGAAGCGAGATGGATAAGGTTTAATTTCCAGGGAAGTCGGCTGCGCCACAACCGTTGGCGACGAAGGGTGACGGCACATATCTAGGCCTCGTGATCAGAAAAGGCTAATGGCCACACCTCCGCGTTGCTCACTGTTGCTGCGAGAGAACGGGAGACATAAGCCCTACCAATGCGACTATATGAGTGACTCGTGAAATGAGTGTATCCTGGTCGATTTCCTCGGACATGTTCCCATGTATCTACCAGCTGGAAATCGCAGATGAGTGTCCCAAGTTCAGGGCGCGGTGAATGGCGTGGCAGCCGATTTTTAGGTGCTTGGGTGCTATTGAAATCGCCCCCTAATACCAAGCATCGCGCCTGCACTGAAAATGCGGTGCTACTCCATCTGCAAAGAAGAGCGATCAGTCGCGATGGCGATTCGTTCCGGAAGGGCCGTACACAATGATAAACTGCACGTGTAGCAACATTACGGCCATTCCTCTAGTGTTGGGGAGATATCGTCCTTCGTCCTCCTGGAGGCCCTCACTGAGGAGAACTGCGACTCCACTGTTAGTTGGTGAAGCGTGGGACGCATGAGCCGTATAACCATACATATCCGGGAAATCGACGACAAAAACTTCTTGGAGTAAGACAATGTCAACCTCTGATGCATGCCTTGGAGCAGCGACAGCTTTGCACGTGTCCGAATGAGTTAATGTCGATCGTCGCTAAGCGATAGGTCTGTAGATCGTCTCCTGCGGTGGGGGCCGCCGTCAGTGTCGCCGTAAAAGGTGGGGCCTGTGATCTGCTGGCCGCGTCCGCGCCGTCATCTCTTGCTATACGGGAGGGGCCGGGGTGTGGGAGGAGAGACACCTCTCGTCACCCACCACAGTGGGAGTCGTCTTCAATGTCGTCCGCCCAAGGTTCGTAAGTTAACAGTGGCTGCGCTAGAACACGTGTGAGCAGAGTGACCAAGGGTGAATCCGCAGTTGTTTCTGGTTATACACCAGTGGCGGGCGCTGTGCTTGTGATCCGTTTGCCCGAGAGAGCAGAAACGTGTGTCGAAATCAGAGAAAGTGACAGGTGAGGGCGGTCCTGTGTCATCCATTTTTTCCGTCTCGTCGGCCGTCCGATCGTCAACTGGAGACGACGTCCGCTGGAGGCAATCGTCTGAGACGGTGCGGCGTTGTTTTTTACGTTTCCTCAGTGACCTTTGTCCGAAAGTGTGTGTGGTTCCCGCATCGCATCCCTCTCTGGGAGAAAAACAGAGGTCGGTACAACCCAAGCGTTGAGTTCCATTCTCTTCACCGAATCTGCTTGTGGAGTCGATGGGCGGCTTTCTGCAATCTCTGTGAACTCCTTAATGGTGTCGGTAAATCCAGGACTTGCGTCGGGTGTGCATTCTGACGCTTCCTGTCTTCCAAGTGGTCTTTCGTCTGCCATGCCGGTCGATCGTGCCACTCCTGCGTAATTGAGGAGGAGGGCCGTGAGCGTAGGAGGTGGGGTTGCGTCATCTAGTGGAATCTGTGCAACCCGACGTTCAATACACGCCGAGCGTACATGACCTTCCTGGCCGCAACCAGAACAAGTACGAGGCTGTCCATTGTACTTTACAATTGCTCGACATCCACCTATGACAAAGTAGGATGGCGCGTGTTTCTTTAATTCAATTTCGACTTGTCGGACGCCGTTGAGGACCTGATATGTCTCGAAGGTGTTCCCATTTTTCGGCAACGTAGTTAATCACCGTCCCACACGGCGAAAATCTGCGGTAACTACGTCCATCGGAGTGCTTGAACTTGAGACTGTTCGCACATCTGCTCACAACAGCGTGACATAACTCGCCATCGACTATCTTGACGTAAACGCCGCTATTTGTGATGGGTAGGTGGATACCGAGGATGTGCTGTGGTGACATTTGAAAGTCGTCACGGATGAATCGTTCGATTTCAAAGGCTCGTGGTCTTGCGTGGTCGGGCTGGAAACTGATCTTGATGGTAGCTTTCCTGTACGAATAAGCCAAAGCGACTCAATGTCAACGGACGCGAGTACTAGCTGCAGCGAGGAAGTAAACAAAACACGTGGGCTCGCGATTCTGCGGACGGGACGTAAACAAGACGTCCTCGCCGCTCACCTGCCGAAAGCAGAGTGTTCACTAGGCGGTTGTGCTGACCACTACGACATCCTGGCGCTGTGGCTAACACAGCTGCACGGATTACTCTAGTCTGTCTCCCTCCCTGATACGAGCTCCAATTTACGCTTGAAACCATCTTGATGTTCTCCTTATTTACTCTTATCAGCACAGCAGAGGCTCTCCAACGTTGGAATAGTTCCTTACGATTGCCCGCCCGGTTGGCCGTGCGGACTAACACACGGCTTTCCGGGCGGGAAGGAGCGCCGGTCCCCGGCACGAATCCGCCCGGAGGATTTGTGTCGAGGTCCGGTGAGCCGGCCAGTCTGTGGACGATTTTTAGGTGGTTTTCCATCTGTCTCATCAAATGCGGGCTGGTTCCCCTTACTCCATCTCAGCTACACTATGTCGGCGATTGTTGTTCAAACAAGTTCTTCACGTACGCCTACACCACCATTACTCTACCACACAAACATAGGGGTTCCACTCGTCCGGTGTGAGACGTCCCCTGAGGGGTCCACCAGGGGCCGAACCGCACAATAACCATGGGTTCGGTGTGGGGCGGCGGAGGGGTGAAGTGGACTGCGGTAGTCGTCGTGGGGTTGTAGACCACTGCGGCTGCGGCGGAGACGGAGCCTCTCCGTCGTTTCTAGGTCCCCGGTTAACGTAACATAACAACCTTAGCATTAGACGAAATGGGGATCATCCTGTGTGTACTTCAGGCATAGGTGATATCAGATACAGTTGTTAAGTGCTATTCCAATATTGGAAAGCTCTAGAATATTGATTCAAGTTAAGAATGGGACCATCAAGATGGGATGAAGTGTGAGCTGGAGTTTTTATTAGGGAGGGAGACGTACTGAGGTAACCTGCGCATCTGTTTTAGCTTGGTTTGTGCAGAGGTTATCTCATCTGCTGAATGACCAGGAGACCCAGGTTCGAATCCTCGCGTTGGTACAAATTCTGATCCATTGCTTACTGTATTCATTATCATAGACACTAATGTTGTACAATCAAACGACTGTATAAATGTTTTTGTATTCGAAGTTAATACAACTATACGACTATCACATCTAGAAGGTTAGATTTTTAGGTTTTACAGAGACTGCATAAAGCGTACACAACTACACTGAAGTTTCACATAGTCTCATATAATGCTTTAAAATACGGAATTAAAAGTATAAGGATTACAATACCAAAGGAAGAACAACGTGTTTCCGGTACTGGAACATCACAGGTTAAAATACAGTGTTACAGCAACAAGGTGACGTTTTCAAGCAAGACTCAGTGTTCTAAAAGTACTGGATCTGAAAACAATTCATAGGCTCTGCGTCAAATTCAAATGGACAGTTTTGATCTAGGGGGAATGTCGGCTCAAGGACAACTGTGGCTACTCCTGATATACATGGAATTATTCAGCAACATCCGAGGAAATCAGTCCGAGAAATTGCAGGAAAGACTGGTTTGAAGCGTTCCAGAACGCATATAATAAAATAATAGTGCTTCTAATCCTATCAGTGCACATTTTCACATTTAATAAAACAATGCATATTACCGTTCGCTCTCGTCCTACATAAATCAGTAGTCTACGTGGGAAATCCGTACCAACTACCACAGCACACACCAGTGAAGCAGCACTCATAACGTTTTCTACCTCATAAACTTTTTGAAATGGGTTACTAAATACCTTATTTTAAATTTTCTTTATTTTTTCTGCACTGCGCGATCTTCATTATCGCGTTCACTCGTAGTTTCCTCCACAGTTCTTATCCCTTGATTGATTCCTAGAAGCTATTTGTCACTCATTTCTTCAAGTATTAACTTTTTTTTAAAAAATGTGTTTTCTCCAACCAGAAAAGTGAATCGTCATTTTTGAAATGAATGACGTGTTAATGGAGGCCTACCCCTGTCTCTATTGCAAGAGTCAACAACGCGCCCGCTGCCACGCGTGTGCTTTGCGTACACCGCCCAGCGCTCCATCGTCCGTTAGAATGCGCCCGATTCCACATTCCCACATGCATTCTGGCACTGCACACTGCATACCTGCCCGCCTCCCATGTGGTCCTGCTGGCCCGCATGCCCACCCTTTCTTTCTTTTGTTGCGAAAACTGCGCGCGCCCGCAGCTGACCAATCGTTTCAAGCCCTCTGATGGAAGAGCCTCTCGCTAAATTCCGCGCGTGCGTTCAGAAAACAGCGAGACGATTTACACCGACAGATCCGCTCTTATCTATCGACATTCTAGAACTGCAGGTGTTAGATGTCTCTCGCTCAGATACTCTTCAATAAAATTACAGCCTACATTGGATTGAGTGAACAAATCCATTACCTGATCAGACGTATCTCTACGCATGTCAGTGGGCATTAACATGGCGCGTGTCCACAGTTCACCTTTGTGACAGCTTTAACTCAGCTGGGAACTCTTTTCAGCGAGGTATCTCAATGTCTACGGAGGAATGGCAGCACACTCAGTGTCAGGAGTCGAAACCAGAGGAGGTAGTGCTGTTGGACGCTGGGATTTGGAGTGGGGTCTTCGTTCCAACTCATCCGAAAAGTGTTCCATTGGGTTCAGATTCTGATGTACCTTTTGCATTTCTTTTATGTTTTCGTTTTCTTTAAAGGCAAAGAGAAGAGGTGAAGCGGTAACCCAGAGTTCAAATGGCTCTGAGCACTATGCGACTTAACTTCTAAGGTCATCAGTCCCCTAGAACTTAGAACTACTTAAACCTAACTAACCTAAGGACATCACACACATCCATGCCCGAGGCAGGATTCGAACCTGCGACCGTAGCGGCCCCGCGGTTCCAGACTGCAGCGCCTAGAACCGCACGGCCACTTCGGCCGGCTGCCCAGAGTAAAGACAGGGTCTAAGATGTTTTTCCTGTGCCTCGGTAAGAGGAAAGACTGGCTCTCTGCTAATGAGCAAAGGTAGTCGCACGTTATTTTAGAGCATAGACGGCGGTAGCCATTTTGGTTATGACAATAAGTGAAAAGTCTGTATTTTTTGTGAGTGTAGAGGAAATAATACATTCATATTTCGTTAGTGAAAAATTGAGTTATTATTCCAAGTAGTATTGTAGTATAGAAGAATTGAAGCACCCACCAACGAAGAGCAGAAAATGTGCAGCACACTTCATCCGAGGCCAAGAAGCTTAGGAGTGTACAAAGCGTTAGGAAGAAGAAAGTGGTGCTGCTAGGTAGTAGCTATGGGCGAAGTGTAGGCCCTCAGTTACAGGAAAGTTTAGGTTCAAAAATGGCTCTGAGCACTATGGGACTTAACTTCTGAGGTCATCAGTCCCCTAGAACTTAGAACTACTTAAACCTAACTAACCTAAGGACATCACACACATCCATGCCCGCGGCAGGATTGGAACCTGCGACCTTAGCGGCCGCGCGGCTCCAGACTGTAGGGCCTGGAACCGCTCGGCCACCCCGGCCGGCGGAAAGTTTAGGAGCAGCGTACCAGGCCACCAGTACCTTCGAGCCGAATGCAGGGCTAAGTCATGTGATCGAGGACTTAAGGTCATTATGAAAGGACTTTACAAAAGAGGACCATGTAGTGATAGTGGGTGGGGCGGGAAACAGTTTGGACAGGGATGGAGAATACGACAAAGGTGGTGACCTGGACAAGATAGCTTCCCTAACCCATGGCACCAACGTACACTTTGTTGAGCCGTTCCGGCGTCATGATTGCCCACACCTTGATGGAGCTGTGAGGCGAAACTATGTGGAGTTAGGGATGGCTCTGAGGGCAGCCAACTTTGCTCAGGTTTCTCTGGTGCCTGTCGGGACTATCAACAGATGGGGTTTCACTAGGCATGCCCAACACCTAAACAGGACTGGGAAGGCAAGATTGGTACAGCTGATTCATGAAAGTATAGAAGGTGGATCTTGGGCCACACATGATCAAATACCTGTTGTCATAGGTAGGAAAAGTAGGTCGTTTTTAGGACAAATCCAAACAACAGGTTCCCTGCTTAAAGAGTATCTCCATCACTTTAAAAAATACTGAAACAATCACTCACAAGACAGATTTTAACACCTCAATTATCACATATACCAGATGTCACAAAGAGTAACAAACCATTGGAAAGAGTAACATGCGGCATTTCACAGACTAAACAATCCTCCATCAAAACATGCAGTCAATAAAATATAAAATACAACTATTAAAAGTTGAGCTCCAGTCTTTGAACTGCACAGTAGTTTGTGTTACTGAGCACTGGTGTAGAGAGACAGAAATCCAACATGTAGTGATATCGTCATATGAAAGGATAAACTCTTTCTGCAGAACTGATTCAAGGGGTGGAGGATCACGCATTTATATCAGAAAAGGAACAGAGTTCAAATCAAGACATAGCCTCAGCACAGCAGGTGAAGACAAACACTTTGAAATATCAGCTATTGAATTAACAGGGCTTGATGTCACCAAGAAATTAATCATTTTATGTGTGTATAGATCTCCCAGTGGTAGTGTGGACACTTTTTTCAATACATTAAAGGAAATTCTAGACGAAGTCTCAAGTACAAAGGTCAATATAATTCAGTGTAGGGACATTAACATCAACACTAATATCATAAGTGAATCCAGCAGCACCCTCATAAATATCCTTCAAAGTTTTGGTATGTCCCTATTGGTCAATAGTGCAACAAGGCTTATTACAATGATTGCATGAGTAGTTGACCATGTGGCGACAAATATGGACAGGGAAAAATGTGATGTAGCCGTAAAACATCTCGGACTATCAGACCATCTCTATCAACTAACAGCAGTAAAATCAGATATCTAACCATTCCATAAACTACAAGCCTACAAACGACATCTAACAAAAAACAAAATAAAAGATTTTTCAAATGAACTTGCAAAACAAAGCTGGAATGAAGTGTATAAGGAAACCAATGTGAATGTGAAATTCTCTAAATTCACCACATTATTTAAATTGAACTTTGAAAAGGCATTTCCGAAAGTATACATGTCTGTACCAATATCTCACAAAAACATAAGGATAACAGCATGTTTTAAGAAGTCCTACCAAACACTTAAAAACCTCAGTTCCATGAGAAAGTCGCAATGATCAAGAATTCTTAAATTTCTATCATAGATACGAAATGATATATAGGAAGCACTGCTTGCTGCAAAAAAAGTCGTTTAATGACAGAATAATATATAAGGCAGAGAATAAAAGCAAAGCAGTCTGATATGTTATAAAAAAAGAAATGGGGAGAGGCAAAGAAACGCAGAATAACACACTGTTAAGGGAGGGAGATAAGGTAATAAATGATCCACAACAGCAAACTATGTAAATGAGCATTTCTCAAGTATTACAGAGAAGTTACAGCAAAAATTTCCCAAAACAAATATAAAACCTTTAAATAATGTTGCACTAAATATAATGATATTACTTCCAACCACAGAGAATGAAGTCAATCAAACTGTTCAAAAACTAAAAAATAAAAAGTTAGTAGGCTTAGATGAAGTACCAATGTGTGTACTGCAACAATGCATAGAGATTATACAAAACCCCTTAACAAATATAACAAATGAATCCTTCACATCAGGGACATTTCTAGAACAGTTAAAACAGGCTAGAGTTGTACCTTTGGTTAAGAAAGATAATGCAGAAGACATAGCAAATTACCAGCCCATTTCCCTGCAGTCACCATTCCTAAAAATAATAGAAGCAATTATGAAAGACAGATTAACGAATTACATGAAAAAATACAACCTTTTAAGCAAATCACAGTTTGGTTTCCGAAGTGGTAAAAATATAATAGAGTCAACCATAGTAGAATTTACAGAGGTTATACTCAATACTCTTGACAAAGATGAGTGTGACGTCACAGGCATATTTCTGGGTCTTTCTAAGGCCTTTGATACAACTGATCACAAGATTGTATTAAATAAATTAGAAGCATTAGGAATTAGAAGGGTGCTTATGATTGGTTTCGATCATACCTAGCAGATAGCGCACAAAGAGTAGAGATAACACATACTTTAAATAGATCTAAACATTTAGTAGAACACTTATCATAACCAAAATACATTAATATAGGGGTTCTGCAAGGTAGCATATTGCAACCAATACTATTCCTGATATACATCAATGACTTCCCCAGTAGTATTAGTCATGGTGAAAAAATTCTCTTCACTGATGACTACAGTATTATAGTCACTAAAAGAACAAGAAAATTCCTTGCAGAGAAAGCAAATGAAGCTCTTAAGGAAGCTTACAACTGGTCAATAAGTAATAAAGTGACATTGAACATACAGAAAAATAATGCAAAGAACTTCAGTTTGAAGAGGGAAAATGAGAATATTAAATTAAATGTTGATAGCACCTCTATAGACTGTGTAACAAATGCAAAATTTCTAGGAATGAATATTGATTCTCATTTGAAGTGGTGTGAACACCCAAAGGTACTTGCAAACAGAATCTCATCAGCATAATATGCCCTTAGAATCCTGTAATCAGTGTGTAACATGCAGTGTCTTTTAGTTAATACTATCCATACATACACTCAGTTCTTAGCTAGGCATTCTTTTTTGCGCAACAAATGCGCGAAATATGAACACAATTTTCAAACTCCTGAAAAGAGCCATAAAAGTCGTAACCAAAAATGGTAGTCGAGCTCATTGTAAAGATCTGTTCAAAACACTGGGGATTTTAACTGCTCCATGTGAATACATTTACCAGTCAGTTGTACACATCAAAAATAACATGCAACAAGAGATAGACTCAACTTACATTTGCCAAGAAAAAATGAGCATAAAACTCGAAACAGCGTTTTCTACCAGGGAATAAAACTGTACAATAAATTACCAAAACAGATAAGAGAAATTGAAAAATACAGTTATTTAAAAACGCAGCTGAAAAGTACCTTATATGCAATACATTTTATACATTGAAGGATTACTTAGATAAAACAAAGTAGGGGTTTGGCACAAAAAAATTTTACACAAATTAATAATAATAATAATGATGATAATAATAATAATAATAATGATGATTATAAAACATCCAACATTCCATGTAACACCTTCGCACTATGTTTTTTCCTTCTTTTTCCTTTTATAGAAAAAATTATCACCTCTTCCGCTTTCTGAGCTCAACATCTCACTCATTACAGAGAGATGCTGACCCAGTTTTTCAGGATAGCAAATGGGAAGTTTTGCTACAGAAAATGGCCCAGAGATCACCAGTGTGTGTGTGTGTGTATAGTGAGTGAAGTGTTATGAAACAATGTGTATAGTTTGTGCAGTGACTGATAGTGAGATATGAGTGAACAGTGTGGCATTACTTTATTTAATAAGTTATTTGTAAAAAAAGTATTGTATACCAGGAGCAAATCTAATGATTGTCCCTAACTAAAAGTGTGTAACGTATGTGTATACGAATTAGCTCATTTTAAACTGGTCTAAACTTGTAAATACTTTTACATGTCTTATATCCTTGTAAAAAGGGATCTAAAGATGAATAAAGCTACTACTACTGTGACTACTACTACTACTACTACTACCTGTGTACTTCGGAGTTATCACGAAGATCCGTTTACCGTATCATGAACACGGTCAAGATTTTGTAGGTGGATACAGCGATCGGACGTAGTATTATTAACTGGTAAGCCTAAATCTACAACAAGGAAAGGCTATTTCGTCCATGCAGAACTAATATGAACCCATTTACAGGTATAGCCCAGCTTATTGTGCTTGTCTGAGCGCCGAAAAATTAATCTCATTATTTACATATATCTAAATATTTTTTATTATATATATTTTTTATTATCTTATAAGATCGGGAATCTGGACAGGCCAGTCCATTTCAAGAATGTTAGTGTCCACAATCCATTCCCCCACCAATGCTCCTTTCTTTTTTTTTTTGTGGTTTTAGGGCGCAAAACTTCTATGGTCATTAGCGCCCAACCCGTGACGTAGAAAACAGGAAAAAAACGAAATTTAAAATCAGCAGCAATGGGAACAAAGTCATAAAATTGGAGAAACTGAAGGCAGAAGGAATGCTTAAAAATCCACTATAGAAAGGGGTTGGTTGTCCCCCAAAAAAAGCTTCAAATGACTGACGTCATTTCACTGTCACTAATAAACTGTAGAACGCGGTCAGCTGAGCGCGTGTCATCTGCTAAAATCGACGATAGATCAGGCGATAGCTGTAGACGGGAGCGTAACGGATTAAAATAGGGGCATTCAATTAAAAGGTGTCTGACCGTCCACAGCTGAGAGCAGTGGGGACAGAGTGGGGGAGGATCACCGCTTAAAAGATGTCGATGACTAAAAAGACAGTGCCCTATCCGGAGTCTAGCTAAAATTACCTCCTCCCGACGACGCGTTCGGGAGGAAGAGGTCCAAGCGCAAGGAAGGGCTTTCACTTCCCGCAATTTATTATGAGGAAGTGTTGACCAATGCGCATGCCATAAATGAGCAACTTGGCGACATAAACCGCTCCGTAGATCGGTAAACGGAAGAGACTGAATAGCTGGCCGAGGAAGAGAGACTGCAGCCTTGGCCGCTATATCGGCCGCCTCATTTCCACAGATACCAGCGTGCCCCGGGAGCCAGAGGAACGCCACTGAGACGCCCCCCAGGTGGAGCAAGCGCAGACAGTCCTGAATCCGGTGGACCAGAGGGTGCACAGGGTAAAGAGCTTGGAGACTTAGGAGAGAGCTGAGAGAATCTGAACAGATTACGTACTGTATCCGCTGATGGCGGCGGATGTAGTGGACAGCCTGGAGAATAGCGTAAAGCTCCGCAGTATAAACCGAACACTGGTCAGGAAGCCGAAAGTGATTTGGGGTGTCGCCAACAATATAGGCACTCCCTACACCTAACGATGTTTTCGAGCCATCGGTGTAAATAAATGTGGCTTCCGTCATTTGTGCACATAGAGCAGCAAATGCCCGATGGTAAACAAGTGTAGGGGTACCATCCTTGGGAAATTGACATAGGTCTCTGAGCAAGTCGATCCGGGGACGGAGCCAAGGCGGTGCTGTACCCCAAGTTGTCAAGAAGGTTTTAGGAAAGCGGAAGGAAAGAGAATGGAGCAGTTGACGGAAGCGGACTCCCGGGGGTAGTAGGGAGGAGGAACGGCCTGCATACCCGACATCAAAGGAGGCGTCGAAAAAAAGGTCATGGGCTGGATTAGCAGGCATGGAAGACAGATGGCTAGCATAACGACTCAGAAGGACTGCCCGCCGATTGGACAGCGGAGGTTCAGCAGTCTCAGCATAAAGGCTTTCCACAGGGCTGGTGTAAAAAGCTCCAGACACTAAACGTAATCCACGGTGGTGGATAGAGTCGAGACGCCGAAGAATAGACGGCCGAGCAGAGGAGTAGACCATGCTTCCATAATCCAATTTCGAGCGCACTAAGGCGCGATAGAGGCGGAGAAGGACCACTCGGTCCGCTCCCCAAGAGGTACCATTCAGGACACGGAGGGTGTTAAGGGAACGCAGACAGCGAGCCGAAAGATAGGAAACGTGGGAGGACCAGCACAGTTTTCTGTCAAACATAAGACCCAAGAATTTAGCGACGTCGGAAAACGGAAGGTTGACAGGACCTAGATGTAAGGAGGGCGGAAGAAACTCCTTACGTCACCAAAAATTAACACAAACGGTCTTACTGGGTGAGAAACGGAAGCCGGTTTCGATGCTCCACGAATGGAGGCGATCGAGACATCCTTGAAGACGTCTTTCAAGAAGGCTGGTCCGTTGAGAGCTGTAGTAGATCGCAAAATCGTCCACAAAGAGGGAGCCCGAGACATCAGGAAGGAGACAATCCATAATTGGATTAATGGCGATGGCAAACAGTACAACACTCAGCACGGAGCCCTGGGGTACCCCGTTTTCTTGGGAGAAAGTACGGGAGAGAGTAGCGTTCACCCGCACCCTAAATGTGCGCTCTGCCATAAATTCGCGAAGAAAAAGGGGCAGCCGGCCTCGAAAGCCCCAAGAGAACAGTGTGCGGAGGATGCCTGTCCTCCAACAGGTATCGTATGCTCTCTCCAGATCAAGAAATATTGCTACCGTTTGGCGTTTCCGGAGGAAATTGTTCATGATATAAGTGGAGAGAGCAAGAAGATGGTCAACGGCAGAACGATGCTGTCGGAATCCGCATTGGGCTGGTGTTAGAAGACTGCGGGATTCCAGCCACCAAGCTAAACGGTAATTCACCATACGCTCCAAAACCTTACAGACACTACTCGTGAGAGAAATGGGGCGATAGCTAGAGGGGAGATGTTTGTCCTTTCCAGGTTTCGGAACGGGAACGACAATAGCTTCCCGCCATCGCCTGGGAAAGGTACTGTCGGTCCAAATTCGATTATAAAGGCGAAGGAGGTAACGCAGGCTATGGGTGGATAAATGCAGCAACATTTGGACATGTATACCATCCGGTCCTGGGGCGGAGGAGCGAGAAGAAGAGAGTGCATGTTGGAGTTCGCGCATGGAGAAAACAGTATTGTAACTTTCGCGATTTTGAGAGGAGAAAGCAAGATGTCGCACTTCCGCTGCACGTTTCTTCGGGAGAAACGCTGGCGGGTAATTTGAAGAGCTCGAAATCTCAGCAAAGTGCTGACCCAATGAGTTAGAAATTACGACGGGGTCCACGAAGGTATCATGCGCGACAGTGAGCCCAGAGACCGGGGAGAAACTAGGCGCGCCTGAGAACCGTCGAAGCCGACTCCAAACTTCCGAGGAGGAGTGAAGGTGTTAAATGAGCTAGTAAAGAATTTCCAGCTTGCCTTCTTGCTATCGCGGATGACGCGACGGCATCGCGCACGGAGCTGCTTATATCGGATACAGTTGGCCAAGGTTGGATGGTGACGGAAAATGCGAAGAGCACGTCGCCGCTCACGTATTGCGTCACGGCATGCCTCGTTCCACCAAGGAACTGGGGGGCGCCGGGGCAATTCGGAGGTGCGTGGTACTGAACGTTCCGCAGCTGTGAGAATAACGTCGGTAAAATGTGTGACCTCATCGTCGACGCTGGGAAAGCGACGGTCATCGAATGTCGCTAGAGACGAAAAAAGTGTCCAATCGGCTTGGGCAAACTTCCAGCGTCGCGAGCGCATATATGGCAGTTGAGGCTGCAGTCGAAGAACACATGGAAAGTGGTCACTCGAGTGTGTATCATCAAGGGCGAACCATTCGAAGCGCCGAGCTAGCGGAAGAGTACCGACCACAAGGTCCAAATGAGATAAATTTGCCGTGGAGGCAGACAAAAATGTGGGGACCCCAGTGTTGAGGCAGACTAGATCCGCTTGGTGGAAGACGTCTAGCAATAGTGAGCCACGTGGACAAGGATGTGGAGATCCCCAAAGCGGGTGGTGGGCATTGAAGTCCCCAACCAGCAAATAGGGGGGTGGAAGCTGATCAAGAAGATGAAGGAGATCAGCTCGTGCCAGTGGTGTAGACGATGGAATGTATACCGTACAAAGAGAGAACGTGTATCCAGAAAGGGAAAGACGGACGGCGACAGCTTGGAAGGAAGTGTTTAAGGGGATTGGGTGATAATGGAGAGTATCATGGAGCAGAATCATAAGTCCTCCATGGGCTGGAGTGCCTTCAACAGAGGGGAGGTCATATCGGATGGACTGAAAATGAGGGAGAACAAAGCGGTCATGGGGACGCAGCTTTGTTTCCTGAAGACAGAAGATGACCGGCGAGTAGGATCGTAAGAGGATCGACAATTCATCCCGATTGGCTCGAATGCCGCGGATATTCCAGTGGATAATGGACATAGGGTGAACAGAAAATGGAGGAACGTGACCAAGGGTGCTGTCAACTCAACGACTGCTCAGAGCTTGCGACCGACAGCATGGAATGGCATTCAGTCGAAGGCAGAAGATCCTGATCCATAGGTTGGTCAGGAGCAGCTCCTGCCACCAACGATCGGCCAGTTGACCGGCCACCAGCAGTGCGCCTCGGCGACACAGAAGATGGCCGAGGGCGACTTCCGCTAGGTAGTGCTGTAGATGGGACACGCCTTGGCGGAGAAGGAGAGGAACTGGGTTTCTTTGTAGCCTTCTTGGAAGTATGATGTTTAGATGAAGGAGGAACCGATGGTTGTGAAGTTGCAGTACGTAAAAACTCTTCACGAGAATGCTCTTTTTTCGAAGACTTGGCGTCTGACTTTTGGGCTCGAGATTTAGCAGAACCCGACGAAGGGTGAGCCAGAGAGTGGGCAGGCGAAAGTGGTGAGGTTGAACGGGCGATCTTTGCGCTGGCCGATCTGACGACCGTGGTACTAAATGTGAGGTCGCACGTCTGCGTGGCCGCCTCCTTTGTTGGCCGAGGAGAAGCAAGGACAGTGCTGTATTTTCCTTTCTGAGGCACGGTGGGCTGTCGACTGGCGAGTAACTTTCGAGCAGCAAAGGTCGACATCTTTTCCTTCACTCTTATTTCCTGGATGAGCTTTTCATCCTTAAAAACGGGGCAATCTCGAGAGGAAGCAGCGTGGTCACCCATACAGTTGATGCAGTGAGGGGATGGAGGTGGAGAAGCACCCTCATGGGCATCCTTGCCACACGTAACACATTTGGCCGGATTGGAACAGGACTGGCTGGTGACATAAGGGCGAACGGAAATTATCTCATAGCCTGCTTTGATTTTTGATGGGAGTTGAACTTTGTCAAATGTCAAGAAGACAGTGCGGGTTGGAATGATGTTCGAGTCAACCCTTTTCATAACCCGATGAACAGCGGTGACGCCCTGGTCAGACAGGTAGTGCTGAATTTCTTTGTCAGACAATCCATCGAGGGAGCGTGTATAAACGACTCCACGCGAGGAATTTAAGGTACGGTGCGGTTCCATCCGGACAGGGAAGGTGTGGAGCAGAGAAGTACGCAGCAATTTTTGAGCCTGGAGGGCACTGTGTGTTTCTAACAACAGGGTACCATTCCATAATCTGGAACAAGACTTTACAGGACCCGCAATTGCGTCGACACCTTTCTGAATAATGAAAGGGTTGACCGTGGAAAAGTCGTGACCTTCGTCAGACCGAGAAGCAACAAGGAACTGTGGCAACGATGGAAGAACCGTCTGTGGCTGAGACTCAGTGAACTTACGTTTGTGAGCAGACATAGTGGAAGGTGAGGAAACCATTGCGGAAGAATCCCCCATGATTACCGGCGTCTCCGATGGCGCGCTCCTCCCTTGTGGGGGCCCTCACCGAGGGCACACCCGCCTTAGGTGATTGTTCACACCTCAGGTCACACCTCCCGACAAACGGATGGAGGGACCAATCGGCACTTTCGGAAGGTATCAGCTCGGGTAATCACCCCTCCCTGGGCCTGGCCGTTACCAGGGGGTACGTACGTGTCCTACCTGTCTACCCGGGGCGGGGAATTACGCGTTACCCCGTCACCGGCTACGCATGGAAGTGCGTGGGTCGGCCTTCAGACACGCACAGGGAGGAAAAAAGAGAAAGGGAAAGGAAAGAAAAGGGGGTCTCAAACGCCGCAGCGGAGAAAAGGGCAAGGAGAAGAGGGAAGGAAAAGAAGGACAGAGGAAGGACAAGGACTTGCAAGTGTAAAAGCAAGGAATTTGGAACAGTTTCGAGCGTCCGTCTCCGGACGTAGGCACAAACCATACTCCCAGAGGGGGAGAAAGGGAAGGAAAGAGACAGAGGTGAGGGGGGGGGGCGAAGATGGGGGACGGGGAGGGATGCGGAGAGGGAAGGGAAGGTATGCAGCCCGGAAAGGAAGGAGGGCCACATTAGCTCGGGGTCCCGTGCTCGCTACGCACGTGTCCACAAAAGAGTTGTGGACCCCCTGGGGGGATGCTCCTTTCTGATCGTGTGCTTTGTTCTATTGACTCCAACAACTATCGTCACTGAACTGTACCTCTAATGTGTTGTGGATTGGCAAGACAGCCAACCCACTATGAGAGGAAGCCGAAAGGCACGCGTTCTAGCTCACGCAGGCTAGCGTGAGGTCTGGAACAGGTCAAGGAAATGAGACTAACAAAAAACGTACGTAGCTGCTGGAATACTTAACTTTAATCCCTAATTGGTGAACATCGCTCTTGACGGTACATGTTTTACAGCATCAATAGTAACTGGTAATGGCGCCTTGCTAGGTCGTAGCAAATGCCGTAGCTGAACGGTATGCTAACTAACATCTCGGCAAATGAGAGCGTATTTTGTCAGTGAACCACCGCTAGCAAAGTCGGCTGTACAACTTGGGCGAGTGCTAGGAAGTCTCTCTAGACCTGCCGTGTGGCGACGCTCGGTCTGCTATCACTGATAGTGGCGACACGCGGGTCCGACGTATACTAACGGACCGCGGCCGATTTAAAGGCTACCACCTAGCAAGTGTGGTATCTGGCGGTGACACCACATAATGCACCCAGTAAAATATCTTCATATTCTTCTGAATTTACCGTTCTCTTACATTCGATAAGGGGATCACCCCCAGTCACGTAAAACACCCTCATACTGCAACATCACCTCCAGCGTACCTCACAGTTGGCACTACGTATAATGGCTGGTAACGTTCTCCAAGCATTTATCAAACCCAAATCCTGCCGTCGGATTGCCACAGGGTGCAGCACGGTTCATCACTCCAAATCACTCGTTGCCACTCATCCAACGTCCAGTGGTAATCCAAAAGCGAGAACGAAAAGTAAACAGGAAAATTTTGAGTCCGACTTATTTTCAAGAATGAACATACATCTACATCTACGCGATTACCCTGCTATTCACAATAAAGTGCTTGGCAGAGGGATCAATGAACCATCTTCAAGCTGTCTCTCTACCATTCACTCTCGAAGGGAGCGCGGGAAAAACGAGCACTTAAATTTTTCTGTGCGGGCTCTGATTTCTCTTATTTTATCGAGATGATCATTTCTCCCTATGTAGGTGGGTGCCAACAGAATGTTTTCGCAATCGGAGGATACAGAGTAACAGCAAGCACAGAAACTGAAAACATACCGGAATTTATATGGATGTCAAAAAAAAAACCGCAGGCTAACGTTCTGTGGGCATAACAAAAGAATGGAGCAACCAGGTTAAATAAACTGCTTGTGGAAAACTAAAAACTGAAACAAGAAATGAATTGGTGAAATAAGAGAAGAGCTGAGAAACAGGAATAATGCAGCTTCATGTACCAGGCAGAAAAAAGAAATTGGCAAAATAATTATTTGTAGGGGGGGGGGGGGCCTTAAGGTCCAAGGAGGAGAAATAAAAGCTTGAGGGGTTTGCCGATCACACTGTAATTCTGTCAGAGACAGCAAAGGACTTGGAAGAGCAGTTGGACAGAATGGACGGTATCTTGAAAGGAGGATATAAGATGAATATCAACAAAAGCAAAACGAGGCTAACGGAATGTATTCCATTAAATTAGGTGACGCTGGGCGAATTCGATTAGAAAATGAGACACTGATAGTACTAGATGAAGTTTGCTATTTGGGCAGCAAAATAACTGATGATAGCCGAAGTAGAAAGGATTTAAAATATAGACTGGCAACGGGAAGAAAAGCGTTTCTGAAGAAGAGAAATTTGTTAACATCGAGTATAGATTTAAGGATCAGGAAGTCTCTTTTATTCCTAGTAACTAGTGTGTATTACCTCTTCTATTTTACTTGGCGTGGGTCATACAATAATCTATACCTGTTCCCGTCTTAATTCTGCTACTGGTTACCATATATCTTTTCTCAAAAAATGTGATGTGTTACCACACATTTGCTCTGTACTAAGAGGCATAAGTTTATGATTGTGAGAATACTGTTTCGGAAACCCTACAAATCTAATAACGTATGGAGTAGTGAATGTTGTATACACATCGTAACGAACTGCTCTTCCCATAGGAGTATGATATCGATTTTTACACATTTTGTACTTCAGCGTTATGCTTACTTTATGTGGCCACATAACACATAATGCTTTGAGGCTTCGTTTCTCCTCTTTTTATAGTTATTTCCCGCGTTATTTCTCTTTATATTGAACCGATCCCATGGTTTCTGATGCATTTTATATTGTCACACACTGTAAGTCATGAAGTTCTTGACTCTCCCAGTATTGGTTGATACATTTTACAACACAGTGACATATGCTTGTCACCCATCCACGCATTGCATATTAGTTGTTACTTAAAATAAAAAATTCGTGGGTTTCCTTTCTGTACAGATTGTCAGGTTTGGCTTCTGTGTGTCTAGAAATAGCTTTCAGACACTGATAACCTACGATACTAGGCTGTCGTTATACCTGCCATGCCAGCAGTTGCAGGAATATTCTATTTCAATTATATGTGGAATTTTGTACGTGTCTCATATTTTTTTGTTAATATGATATTTAAAATAATGTAGTTTGGCAGGTGATATGCCATGTACTGTATACAATATTTTATGTCCATTTGTACGCCCTTAATGTATTTTTGGTCGCTGACTGCTTATGTACATGACATCAATTAAGTCAGCAAGATATGTAACGTGCCTATGATATGTGCTGTCGAGAGTCTTATAAAGTCTTTGGATGAATATGTATCTGAGACAAATTACCCGCTTCTGCCAGGTACCATGCTGTTCTACATAGAGCAAAGTTCAGAATACGATCGCTTAGCGCGAATCCTCTCGTAAAATGACGGAGTATGGCTACTTTTTACTTGTAATTGACAGTGATTTGAAAATGACATGAAATACAGATGTTACAAATGCAAGTACGCAATTTGTACATTAATGTTTTATCCTGATATGTGGTGTTATTTATACATGGAGATGTATGCAGACACTGTAGTGCTTTTCCATGTTGGTTTTACAGGTGCTTGACAATGATACTTGTATTGTATTGTATTGTATGTTAACCGGGGACCTAGAAACGACGGAGAGCCTCCGTCCCCGCCGGAGCCGCAGTGGTCCACAACCCCACGACGACTACCGCAGTCCACTTCACCCCTCCGCCGCCCCACACCGAACCCAGGGTTATTGTGCGGTTCGGCCCCCGGTGGACCCCCCAGGGAACGTCTCACACCGGACGAGTGTAACCCCTATGTTTGCATGGTAGAGTAATGGTGCTGTACGCGTACGTGGAGAACTTGTTTGCGCAGCAATCGCCGACATAGTGTAACTGAGGCGGAATAAGGGGAACCAGCCCGCTTTCGCCGAGGCAGATGGAAAACCGCCTAAAAACCATCCACAGGCTAGCCGGTTCACCGAACCTCGACACAAATCCACCGGGCCGGATTCGTGCTGGGGACCAGGAGCTCCTTCCCGTCCGGAAAACCGTGCGTTAGACCGCACGGCCAACCGGGAGGGCCACAATGATACTTAGTCGAAAGTAGCTCATCTACGATTAAACAGCATCGCAAAAGTATTTGTATGGAGTGTAGCTATGTACGGAAGCGAAAATTGGGTGATAAACAGTTTAGACAAGAAGAGAATAGAATGTCAGGTTACCTTCCAGTCAGAAAGCTGTTGCATTCAGGGACTGTTATATTGACTTGTAAATTATAGATTGCAGCGATCAGTCGACCAACAGGGAATTACATGCACTGAGCGAAAATAATAGTGCATTGAGAATGGCTAGCTTCTAGCCGAAATCTAGATTTGCACAATAAAATTTAAAAAGAACGACTGATCGCTGAAATCTATAACTTACAAGAACAGAATGTGGTGCTGCAGAAGAATGGTGAAGGTTAGATGGGTAAATCACGTAATTAATGAGGAGGTACTGAATGGAATTTGGGAGAAAAGAAATTTGTTGTACAACCTGACTCGAAGAAGGGGCCGGTTGGTAGGATACATTCCGAGACATCAAGGGATCACCAATTTAGTACTGGAGGGAAGCGCTGGTGGGGGGGGGGGGGGGGTTTAAAATCATAGAGGAAGCCCAGGAGATGATTATAGTAAGCAGATTCAGAAGGTCTTAGGCTGCAGCAGTAGTTATTCGGAGATGAAGAGGCTTCTACAAGATAGAGTAGCATGGAGAGCTGCATCAAATCTGTCTCCACAGCAGCAACAACAACACGGAGCAGTCCGCAGCGGTAAGCCGGCGGCGTACGCAGGCCAGGAAACAGCTGAGTGCGGCAGGTGATTCAGTCTGCTCCCGGCTGCGGTCATTCATAATGGATGAGGCGGCCGGCCACATAATGGGGCGGACCTCCTCCATAGCTCACTCCACATAGCTGTAGTTGTAGCAGGCCGCACAGCACAATGGGGCTGCCCACTGACCCTCGACTCGCCCTTCGCCAAGCGTGGACTCATCTGCTCGGCCCTACTCGGCGAGGCTAGATGTTTGCTCAGCTGTCCACATTCCCACCTCTAAGCTCTTGCTGGTGCCAGAATTATCAAGAAATTTTCAGAGCGGAAGTTTAACTTCAAAATGGACTACGAGCCTCCATTCTGCGAGTGGCGTTCAGTAAGTAGCGCTACACACTTTTTTTTCTCAGCCATTCCCCTTTCAAAAAACGCGGAATTTGTTGTGGGACATCATGGAATACTCCTGCTTCAGCTCCTGCAGTTTCATGAAGGTGCCAGCCTATACGTAGCCTTCAAAATGGCGTCTTTAATGGGGGAGCGTTCCCAGCACAGAGCTACCATTGGGTTCTTTGGAGGAAAACCAGAGCATCGCAGCTATTCATGGACGCTTGCAGAATGTCTGTGGAGACAAGGCAGAGTAAAAATTCACGATGAGTCTTTGGGCGAGGCGTCTGTCATCACGGAAACGACGTCGCGCAAACCTGTCGGATTTCCCGTGGGCCGGCCGGCCGCACACACCCCCAGGAAACTGAGGAAACTACTTCAATGTGTTCACCACAGAAATGCAAATGATCTCCTCCTTCTCCATGACAACGCAAGACCTCACACAAAGCTGTGCAACCGTTAGGAGCTCACAAAAATTGATTGGACTGTTCTTCCACAATCCACCCTAGAGCCTGGATCTCGCAACTTTCCGACTTGCCCCTGTTTGGCCCTCGGGAATTAGTACGTGTGTGATGGACGTCGACCAGTAGAATTACAGGTATCATGCTGGTAGAAAGGCCCTGCCAGTAAGGTTGCGTAAGGTCTTCGCACGTAATGGATATTATGTTGAAAAATAAGTTTTTCAGCCAAAACAGTTGAGAATAATGTTGTGTAAAGGAATCCTGAATAAGACCAACCTGCTTTCAGAAAAAAATATGTGCTGCATTACATCCAAGATGACAGCTAAAGTACAGTAGAGGGCCTATAGAGCTTTGTTGTAGGTCATTACTAGATGGCCACTCCTAAATTATTACTAACCGTGACTTTTGAGAATCGAGTCACACAGCTGAGATAATACTCCATAGACGTGCTATCTGACAAGATGTCGCTTGTGAAGAACGATATCAAAAGCCCTGAGCAAATCCAGAAAAACTTAATCACCTTGAGACCCCCGTCAACAGCAATCTTTAGTTAGTACGGATAAAGAGCCACACGTATTTCACAAGAACCATATTTTCTTAATCCGTGCTGGTTATATGGCAATGGTTCGTCTCCTTGGAAGTGTTTCATAAAGCTGCAAGAGAGCGTATATTCCAAAATGGGCTAGACGGTTCGAATTCTTGTGGAAGAAGTTTACGGTAGCAGCTAGATTTCCTATCACTAGACTGCATCGCCAAGTGCTTCAAGAACACAGTCTATCAGTAAGCTTTCTTTTTGAAGCTTCCTGGCAGACCAAAACTGTCTATCACACCAGTGTTCCAACCTGGAACCTTGCCTTTTATTCCTTAATAATTCCGTATCATAAATATTGTCGTAGTTCTCGGAAGTGATTATATAAGCTTTCTAATTTCGATTCGCGAGTATTCCGAACAGAAAGCTTTGATTGCAGAACCCTTAGGCACACGATAATACGGTCAAGAGGCTTCACCAGTCGTCGTGTGTTTTGTTGATTGATGTAGCATTGTCTCCTGGTCCAATAATAATTATCCCGTGTCTAGGCACTTTTGCCACATATGACTGTGCGTTTTTATTTTGTTCAAACGTGTGAGCTTCGTCGTTAACGTATTTGTGGGCTTCATCGAAATACAGGCATACCTAATTGAGTTTTAAGTCGATTCTTATTTAAGTAGAGTTGTGCTGCCCCCTTCAGTCTCTCATCTGTGGTCACATTTGATATACTCCGCAATGACTGTGAAGAGAGAGTCGATTCACGCCTTTGGTAGAAGATGAAATCGATAAACATGATAACGACAGCGAATAGTGCAGCCGATGCACCTTTTCAAGGCAGACTGCTGGGAACGCCATGTCACCTCTCCCTGGTGCAGGCAGCCAGCTCGCTTGGCCGTCCTTTACCCATTGTGCATCGAGTCGAAATCAGAATAACTTAGCAACAAAGACACTTTGCGTTCTCCGTTTCGGCAGCTGCGCGCTTATATCGATACCTTTACTTTCGGAACGTTTGTGAGTTTCGCTACGTAGCTGCTGTTTCTCTCGCGTCTCAGTAGGTGGCACCCTTAAGCCGTCGGCACACGGACCGTGCATTCGAACGTTGAGCGTTGAGCGTGCCGAGTTTCTGACGTCACAGCGTGGAATAGCACGCTCGGGAGATTTCCGAACGTGCAGAGCAATATCTGGCGTGTCAGATATTCTGAGCGTGCGTCTGACCGTTGAGCAATGAGATGTCACAACGCCTCCTACGTCACAAGCACGCCGTCTCCCTTCGGTCCAGAGTTGTGAGGCGCCATATTGGCATTCATTTCAAGCCTATATGTATATATGCCATTCTGAGCACCAGAAAATTGAGAATCATTGCAAAACCCGTTGTTAACTGTGTGATTCGTTCCAAAAAAATAATGAGAAACATCATATTCGTGGCAAAAGAATTACTGTAACTTGCATATAATGAGAGTAGGCTATTTGAAGGCAGCGACACACTGAAGATCCACCCAAAACGCATTGTTCTTGGCACACTTTGTTATAATTAAATTTCATTTAGTAACATATCTACGATTAAGGTTTTTAACATGCGTAAGATACTGTCATGATTTTTAACGGTGTGATGTTGGTTTAGCGTAATGAATAGCGCCATTGACTTGTATTCAGTTTTTTTTTTTATTGGGGCGGTGGTTCGCGTCCTGACACAACCAATTTTTTTCCTAACATTCGCGTTTTTATTAGGTTCTGATACTTCATTATTAGTTTAATGTAAGTATAGACTATAATATTTGATGTTATGTAAATACAAGTTCACCTTCCTTTTTTTTTTTTTTTTTTTTTTTTTTTTTTTTTTTTTTTTTTTGAAGGGTGACTTGGTTCGATTGGCTTAATCTAAAGGACAGGTTGCGCTACTTGTATAAAGATATTTTGCTCCTTCTTCTTTTACGCTTCGTAATTCACTTGTTGCAAAGATTCTGCTACTGGGTAGGAACAGTGATCAAGTAAGACTGACCTTGGGGTTTTACTAAAATGTGGGGATGATGACATAATGTTTACCTTATGCGGAGAAGTATTCCAAATTTGTAACGCACTGTTTGTAATGGAACTTTTATAAGCCTGTGTCCTTATTGATTGGACATGGTACTTTCCTTTTCGTGGACGACGGAAGAAATGTGCGTATTAATAGAGCTAACGTGGGAATTTTACGCGCTCCCGTTGAATAAACAGTGTGATTAACGAACTGGAAACATCCCTCAACTGCCGCTGGAGTGCGTTGCGATCTCGTATACCACGTTGGGACCTACGTACCGTATGCACGAGTCGCATCGTTCCTGAGCGTTCGGCAGCACGTTGAACTTCCCACGCTCAACGTTAACGTTCGACAGCACGGTCCGTGTGCCGACGGCTTTACACCTCGAGAGGCGTTTAAGAGCGCACGCAGCTGACGCTAGAGGTCTGTCTGCTGGGAGTTGACTGTCTGGAAACGACAAACTGTGTGCCACTTGAGCTTGCTTGCCGTGGTCGTCCGCTCGCCGCATTTAGGTGGAGGGGCATGCGTAAGCCTACTACAGAGTAGCCGCTTCCCCTCTGCCTGTGTGTTAGCGGGCCATGCTCTCATTAGGCCTGGTTCCCTCTGCCTTGGTTGGTGAACCAGGTGACATGTGCCATCCTTAATTCTCCAAAGTCTGACGCAGGTCAAAAGGTGAGCAGCATATCTTGTGTGAATCGTCGACTCGGTGCGCAATGGGTAAAGGACAGCCAAGCGAGGTGGCTACCTGCACCAGCGAGACCCTGAAAAGAGGCGAAACGGCATTCACAGCTGTGTGCCTTGCAAAGGCGCGTCGGCTACACTGTTTACCGTCATGACCACGGTTAAAGCATAGATTTTATCTCCTATTAAAGGCGTGATTCGTGAAAACCCTGTAGTTTGGTACTAAATTCGTCTTGATGTTCTTGTCGTAAACTGATTTGGCTTGTACTGCTGCCAGTCGTTTCGTCCAACACTCTTAATGTGGATGAGTATCCAGAAATAAAGACATGGTCAAGGGGAGACGGAAGGCAATTTTTATCCCTGTTCTGTCAATGATATTTTACCCTTTGAATAGGTACACTTTTCAAAACAACTATAAGTCATAAAACAATGAAATTTTTACTGTAAACATATATGCGTCAATTTACAAGAAAATGAACATAACACCCCTTATGGTTTTGAAGAAAAAAATTTATTCTTTCACTAGCAAAAGTTAACTTTTTGTGCATTAATTGTTATCAAACAGTTTCTGATTGTTTGGTGGTTCTCGATTTACTTGTAACATCTTATTACCATCTGCAGTACAAATTGACCAAATTTCATGTTTCTAACCCCATTAGTTTATCAAATAATGGTACCTGAAAGTAAAAAAAATGTAGTTTTGAGAAAAATCCATTTAAACTTTAATATTGCAATTCTAGTGTATTTATTGATGAGAATTACTTACCACAAATATTTTCCCGCACCATACTGAGCATCATCTGAATCATACTGATCTTCTTTTCTTCTCTTGGTCCTCTTCTTTTCTGTCTGGCTTCTTTTGCGCATTTTAAAGTAGCAATATCTGCTTTGCAGATTCTTCAAATGGTTCAAATGGCTCTGAGCACTATGGGACTTAACAGCTGTGGTCATCAGTCCCCTAGAACTTAGAACTACTTAAACCTAACTAACCTAAGGACATCACACACATCCATGCCCGATGCAGGATTCGAACCTGCGACCGTAGCAGTCGCGCGGTTCCGGACTGCGCGCCTAGAACCGCGTGACCACCGCGGCCGGCCTTTGCAGATTCTCTCTTTATCTATTTTCACCAAGGATTTTGCTGTATCTCCACTAGATTTTATGCCCAACAATTCCAAAACATCCAGTTTTCTAGTTACACCATCATTGAAGCATAAAACAGCATTATAAACACCAAATTTGAGGGTTGTAAGCTGAACAAATACAGTTTTTGGAAACCGGTTCCAAATGGCGGAATTCACACATTCATACAAATTTTGGGTTCTCCCATGAAGATATTTCTTCAACATCTTTATAAAGGTCTCTATATATGAGTTTAATTCCATGCATTACTGATGCAGGTAAAGAATGTTTGTGATCATATCTTACACTTCTCTCGTACTTGCACCAGGTGTGAGGATCATTCAGGCAAAGACCGTGCACTGGATTTTCATTTGTGGAAAGCTTATGGAAAAAGATAGCCCATAGAGCTTTTTTCATGTTTTCTAAATTCCTTATATTTCTTCTTATGGCCAAGCCATAATAATTCTGTACTCAATCTGTTTCAACATTTGTCAGGCGACTTTTACCACATATTATCTTACCATTTTCCAATATTATTTTTTACTTTTCTTTCAATAATTTTCTCAACCTGAACCCCATTCTCTTCTGGACATGCCCAATACACTCTAATTCAGAAATTGTGACATTAGGACCACAGGGTTGTTCTGCACATACCCAATATTAAGCCTCGCTGTCACCGTCCCCAGATTGCACAGAGTCTCAGAAAAACCATCATATCTCACGAAAAAAATTATCGTATTTATATAAAACAAAAACTGTTTCACGCAGGAAAGACTAGGCATTTCAAATGTGCTAAAATCTAAAAATCGAATTTTTGAAGCCCACTTGCTTCCGTCTCCCCTGCATTTAGCCGATTGTAAGAGAGTCTCTATTTTATCTCGACCTGTTTGCGGAAGACTTATCTTACCTGCACCACCGGTGCATGTGTTTCCTAGGTTTAGGTACCTTTAAAATTCCGTTGTCACGGATGGGGGCCCGTGTCCTATTTTCCATTTATATCTCGTGTAAATTTAATATATTTTCTGTGTATATGTTTTTCTGCGCGTATGTTTTAGATCTGTACTCATTCGAGCAACCGTTTGGGCCATGATCCGAGCTCTTGCCAGTTACCATGTGTTAGTTAATGCGTGTGCTTCTGCCCCTTTAGTTGCTGTCGATTTGTCCTTGGTTGCCCTTGTGAGCAATTCCTCCTGCTTGCTGTACTGATAATGCTCACTTTCTTATTTTAAAGGTTGCATAGGTGAATCTACTATCTTGCAATTCAAATGAAACTATATGCTACCAGAAACCTTCTGAAGTCTCAGACATTTATTATGTCTTCATGCAGACTGAAGCAATAATGAAAATTTTTACCAAGACCTGGATTCGAACCTCGGTGTCCTGGTCACTAGGAAAATGCGCCAACCACTACGCCACCCTGGCACAATGGCTTTGCACAACTGCACGAACTACCCTGGCACGCCTCCCACCCACCCTCAATCCAAATTCCCATTCACGCTTCAGCTCACTTGGTATCCCCATAAATTCTAACAGCAATGCAGAGGCTCTGCAAAGGTACTGGAATAGTACCCCAGCGTCGAACGAAACTAGGGATCCTGGCTGAAACTAGGGCATAGGTGCTTTAATCAAATGAACCTCTACGATACCAGAGACCTTTTCAAGTCTCAAACATCTATGCTGTTCGAGCTTAGGGAGCATACTAAGCTGGCTGAGGAGTGAATCGAAATTTGGATTGAGGAGGGAGTTGGGCAAAGCCGCTGTGGTGTAGTGATAACGCATCTGCCTAGTGAGCAGGAGTCCCAGGTTCGAATCCCGGTTGTGATACAAAATTTCGTTCGTTGCTTCAGTCTGCATACAAGTGTCTTGAAAGTTTTTATTACTGACCAAAGTGTACGCTCATGATTGTGTTTGGAGTATCAGTCTCGAAGTAGCCGAAAAGTGTTGTGCAAACCAGTAAGCACCAGCATGCCGATTTTCTTACGTTCCAGAGTTCAAAGAGTTTATTTACTTTCAAAATTCTATGCACTATTAAAGAAACTGTAATTTTCAATTTGCACTCAGTGTTTAAAAATTATTTTCTTTACACTTGGCGCATTACCACTACCAGTGAAACGTAGCGCTTTTAATTGCTACTTTAGTTGTATTATGGCAGTGAATGGCTTCTTACAGAGGATGAGTCATGGCTATTTGGGGACAGTTAGGTAGTCCAAGCTACATGCAAGTAGTAACGGCTGTCACCGAACGATGTCGCTACCGTACAGACTGTGGAAACCTAAGTAGTCAAAACAATTTAATTTGGAGACTAAATTTTATCTTCCGTGGATACAATGACTTCCATTGATTACGCTGATTTAATATGTCTAGTTTACAGTGTGAATGAAGATGCGAATGGGAAATAATATAATAAATTAATATTGTCATGTCTGTTAAAGAACTATGTTCAGTCAGGAGACAAAACACTTGCGCGTATTTTGTGGGCTAGGAGAACCGATTTGTGGAGTCTATAGACAGTTCTGAGCTCAGACACCATAATGATACGACGTGTGAATTGGAGGTCTGAAAAGTGCTTGTAATTCCGCGGAATTACGAGTTAAACTAGACCGTAGAGTGCCGCAAAGTAATCACAGCCGAGTGTAAAAAAGAACGCGCGAAATTCTGGTTTTTCTGTGTAAATTGTGATTTACAAATTAATTAAAATCCGAGTGGCATGTTATACAATATGACCAAGAACTGAACGTTCGAAAAGACTGATTGGATAATATAAAGCGAGCATTCAAAAATAACGAAATTTCGGTAACAGGATCGGTTGAACAACGTAAGTTGGCTGTTGCAAGTGGAATTGCGTGCGACTGCCCAAAGTAGCACTGACTTGATGGAATTTGTAAGAAAGTGACAATAAATTGAAGTTTTCACTCACAAACCGTCACTCAGTTAATAGTTCAGTTAAACTAATGCTTTAAAAATTTAGTTGCTCTCTTAACAGCTGTTTAGTCTGACTGTTTCTGCTACAGTTCATCCGATCCAGAACCATTATTCTGTTCCTAACACTGCAGGCGTGAACTGGACTGCAAAATATATATTATGACAAGGTGAATAAACTGTCTTCTGCGCGCGAGAAACATAATCGCGACGTTGAACCAGATCCCAGGTCTCTACCATTTCTTCAGTTGCAAATGCAAGGCCTGATTCTCGAAGGTAACACGACAACACACCACTTACCGTGTATGGGGCGAAGGAATCTCGTACTGCATCATTGGCCTCCTAGGTCGCTTGACCTCACGGTATGAATCTTCTTTTTTTTTTTTTTAAGGTGGGGAGGGGGTGGTTGTAACAGACTCAGTCATACTACATAAGTTTCACTACGATCTAGATGTTAGTCGAACGCCCGTTGGAGGGTACGTTGAACATAGTTTTAAAATATAGGTGAGGTTTGGATGTGCATGCATCTAGAAGACATACCCCAGTAAAATCGGATTCTTCCTTTGATATCAACAATTTTGTAGATCCGTTAAATTTCGTATTTGCAGCCTCATAAACTCTGCTTCTTCTTCTTCTAATATTTCGGCCGTATACTTTTCGGCCATCTTCAGACGGCGTCGACAGACTAAAGCTACCGAACACGTTCCTTTCTACTCGCCGATACAAGCGCCACTCACTTTTTAAAATCTTATTTTATTTTTGGCTTCTAACATGGCACTATTCAGCCACAACGCCTGACACGTTGATCGGCGGTAGAGGGTATGCACAAACTGAATCTGTGGCTACGCGATCGATGCATAGTGGGATCTCGATGTATCATTATTAGCTGCACCACAGCGACCTAGTTGCAAATTCGACAAGCGAATTTCATCTACTTCTTTCACCACCGTGTTTAAATAATATGAAGTCGAAGCTAGAATTTTGATACCTTCATACCTCATACAGTCACTGGTGCCGATGTAGCACTCTGTCACAGTAAATTTACTGGCTGTAAAAAGCCAGGTTCACCTGCTGTGTTCCATACTCTTTCATGGACTGTACGAGTCTTCCGCCCAATATACGAAAGGTAAGGCATCCAGTAAACGCCAGCCTTGCGCAGGTCGATGGAGGATGAAATATAGCTTGATCTGACTTATTTTTAGGGCAGATGCACTACGTGTGACAGGATAGCCATGGATTTTAATCTGTCTGAGTCTTCTTCCTCATTTCTTATGACCACCGTAGGTTTCATTCGTAGCGCCGTACGTATCGTCGTGTAGAGTACCCATCTGCTTCGGAAACTCCCTGTAAGTTTAGATGCTCACACTGCAGATTGCTCTCGTCAGCAATATTGTGTCCTCTGTGAAAGAAAGTTCTGAGGACACTCATCGGCTAGAAATGGTTTAGGCAGCTATTTGCATGCAAATACAGGGTGCTTTATTACCACCGTGAATAAACTCTAGGGACTGACCGATAAGAGAACACGAAACAAAAAAAAAAAAGGTCTAACGAACTTATGTCCGGAAATGCGTGGTTTCCATGCTAGAGGCCGTTTATTCAATCATACACTCTTACAGAGACTGCGTTGTAATACGCTCTGTATCATGTAGCCACAGTTACAGTATGTGCTGAACAAAGTTTTCGTGTGCCTCAACGCAGGCATGTACGCGCCGTAGCATATTTTGTGTCACACGTACGCATCGGCCAGGCTGCATCCGAACAGTGTCAAAGGTAAAATGAATACGCTGTTCCAATGTCTCTACAACTGGAATGGGCTATGCATACACGATACCTTATAGATGTCCCCATAACCAGAAATCGCAAGGGTTGACATCCGATGAACGAGCGGGCCATGCAACTAGATCCCCTCGTCCCATCCAACGACCAGCAAAGACCCGATTGAGATGCGTCCAGACGTTTACGGCAAAGCAGGCTGAAGCACCGTCATGTAGCAGCCACATAACCCTTCGAATCATTAGTGTCACTTCATCCAGCAAGGGAGGCAAGGTCACCCGCAAGAAACACCGATAGTTCCGGCCTGTTAGCAGACATGGAAGGAAGTCAAGTCCCAAAATATAGTCGCCAATTATCCCATACACACATTCCGCCTGCACCAATGCTCATGATTCGCTGTCACACTATACCACAGCGGTTCTGCATACTACCCCATAGATGACTGTTATGAGAGCTGAAGATACCTCTCCTCATCTGTGAGTAGGATGGATGACACAAATGCAGGATTCGAGGTTGCCTCGTCAAGAAACCAGAGACAAAACTGTTCCAGATGCGGAAGGTCTATCGCTAGTAAACCGTGGTAATACTCAATTCTTTAGAAAATCAAAATTACAATCTCACCACAGTTATTTAAAGAAATAGGAAGCCCGGCATCACTGGTGATGGACAAGCTTGTGATTGTTTTACAACTTTAATTTGACTCAAAACAGACTTTATTATAAACTTCAGTTCGGACATTTGCCCTCTTACTGATGCAATATACAAATTTTCTCTGTAATTTAATGAAATTAACACGAATAAGAATCGTATTTTGCATCCGCAACCAAAAACATAGATAGTAGGCACGGTGAATAATCAATCATGAACAATCGTTCTTGTTTTACAATACCTCAGAAGGCTAGTAATACTATACATTTCCAACCCAAAGTTACACAGCCACATAATACTACAACTTCATTAAGGAAACAAAGAGCTTAAACCTTAATAAAACTGAACTGCCCACTTAAAGGTCCACAGTGAACATGCTTAAACTAAAAATGCAAAGTGGGCCAGCCAAGGCCGCAAAAAAGGAAAAATGACAAGTTTCACATTAATTAAAGATACACAAATGATTAACGTAAGTGTTGAATAAGAATGGCTAATAATAATAAGGAAAATAACTTACAGAAGCACTAATATTAACAAAGTGGTCTCACTTAACTTTAGAGAACAGCGTTAAGGTCCAGAGCAGTATCTGGAAGCAATAACGCTACGGCCGGCAGGCAATGCGAGCGTTCACCCCCCACGACTTGTGCACGGGGTCACATAGCAGGCGGTATATGTTTATATATAGTCCGACCGGCCTCACAATGCGCGGTGCTGACAAGAATCCATAACCGTACCGACGCCAGGAAACTTAACAAATGGCCTGCAGCACAAATAGATTGCAATGAAAACAAGGTCAAATCGCACCCTCACTGGAATATATAATAAGCATGCCCTCAAATTCTTATGGAGCAATACTCTAACAGTACCCGTCTCCCAGTAAATTGGCAGGAAACTTAGAGATCACTTGCAGTTGCCTTAAGCCACTTTCAACATTAAATAAACATACCAAACCCTGCCGTGACAAATGATTAAACCATTAACTCTACGGCTGCCGGGCGCGTACACAACGGCAACCAGTCCCCAAGCGGTCAGTATGTCCTAAAACAAGTTAAAACTTGCATGAAAACCACTTAAAACACACACCCCACAAATGATGAGAAAAGAAATGAGGAACATTAGCCTCCTTAAATGGCCACAGTGGAACCAAGTTCAGAACCATCTCCGGCAGCTACCCATGCCACAATAAGTTTCAACAATCTTCTTAGTTAAATACAGAATAACTTGAAGCTTGCAAATTACGAGCTGGGAAGCTGTTCAGCGTGAGACGACGAACCTTCCAGAATTTTGCACGTCAAGGCGCCCAGTGATCGGCACCGAACATCCGACGCGACGAAAGACAAGGGCGGCCAGCACGGCGAGGCCCGAGGCAACACCGACTCAAAGGAAGGCCTCGGCGCTTGTTCGTGACGTCACGTCAGCTAGGAGCGGCGAACGCCAGGTCTGTTGCAGGCATACTCATAATGGTGGTGTCTCCCTCTCTGACACAGGAAAATGTGAAACTATTGGCGGTAGTTGACCAACACACATTGTTCTGAGAGATTTCTGCAATCGCCCGCATCTCGTGGTCGTGCGGTAGCGTTCTCGCTTCCCACGCCCGGGTTCCCGGGTTCGATTCCCGGCGGGGTCAGGGATTTTCTCTGCCTCGTGATGGCTGGGTGTTGTGTGCTGTCCTTAGGTTAGTTAGGTTTAAGTAGTTCTAAGTTCTAGGGGACTTATGACCACAGCAGTTGAGTCCCATAGTGCTCAGAGCCATTTGAACCATTTCTGCAATCAATTAATTGTGCAATTCATTACACTTCTTAACAAATAGTGCACTTCTGAACTTAAATTTCCACCTGTTTTAAGGATTGACATACAAAAACAACTTCATGGTCCAGCAGCAACAGAATTCTTGCTTCTATACCTTATTTGTAAATCTGAGGAAGTTACGTTTGTACTGCGCTGCTTTTACAAGAAACTGTGAACATATTGGTGCTCTTCTTTAGGTATCTTGACTGACTATGGGGTGAGGAGCACTGAATGTTAATGAAAAATCTTGCGATTGTACACGTTGGGGGAGGGGGTGGGGGACGGAAGAAGAGGCAAAAGAGAGATACTTGTTTTATGAAATAAATTTTTTTTTATCTTATAAAGTTTCTCCTTTCCGTTGCGAGAGGGGAATATTTATCTTTTCTAATGCGAATGTTAAAAAAAGTTTAAGCTCAGCTGTATTTTCGATGTATGAAGCTATTTTGTTTCCTGTTTAGAATTCCTTTCGTTGAAAACGACTGTAATCTAATGACTGGCAACAGTTGGACATTTACACATGTAAATTAGTCCACATTTCCAGTGACGATGTCAAATGAAAATAAATAAATAAAAGAAACGAGTTAATTGTAAGGGGGTTGGGGTAAATTTCGATAACAAAATGGATGAAGTAAATATAGTTAATTGAATGTAAAATTTCCGAAGCTTGCAATGGGGCAAAGCATCTTCTCATATTGATCTACGTTTGTCTCGACAGGATTCAGTAATACAAAACTATGATCTTCATTTGTAGCTTTACGATAGTAAGAAAATCTTTCATCTAAATAAAACTGCAGAATCCAAAACAATACCATACATTTTGTCCAAAAATAAGAGATTTGTAGTGATAAGCACGCCCAGGTGTTTCTGCCTGCAACAGACCTGGCGTCCGCCGTGCCTAGCTGACGTGACGTCACCGACAAGCGCCGAGGCCTTCCTTTGAGCCGGTGTTGGGCCCGTGCACCACGGTTAGGGACGCGGGCTTGTTTTCAACACAAGTTGTCTCCATGAACGCCGACCGGAGAATCTCCGTCACACGTTCACCCGGAAAACCCGCCGGATGGAGCAGTCAAAGATAGCGAGACAGCCGAATGTCGATATCAGCGATACAAGTAGAACACCCTAGCGCCAGCCGCCACGGCTCAGCTAGTAGG
This sequence comes from Schistocerca americana, assembly GCF_021461395.2. NCBI lineage: Eukaryota > Metazoa > Arthropoda > Insecta > Orthoptera > Acrididae > Schistocerca > Schistocerca americana. Next base: position 444,932,964 of record NC_060126.1, read on the forward strand.
GCGTGCACACGCTGTAATCGACAAGAAAAGTAAAAATTGTCATGGAGAATGTTCCATCTGTACTGGCGGGCCAACTGCCTCATACTGACACGACGGTCGCCTTCCACTGGGTTAATCACGTTTTCCTTCAAGTTTGGTGTCTGAACATTTGGGGTACGTCCTTCATGATTTTCTGCTTCCTGAAACGACCCTGTGTCAGACAAACGGAGAAACACTGTTGTAAACACTGAATGCTGTGGTTGTTGTCGGCGGAGAGTTCTTCTGATACAATCTTGCTTCTCGCCCCACTTTGCCATTTGCCTTTCCATAAGTAAACGCCATATAGGCAAGCTCTCGGTTCGAATACGGAACCAAGCGTACAACGCTGTATCACACCCAATACAAGGTGAGTCAGCAAGAGAAGTGAATCAGACACAACTTTACCAATTACCATGGCAGGAGAGGGCGCTAGTGCGTGACGTATGAGAAACACAGTACCGCCCTCTAGGAGGAAACCATGCATGTTGTAACTGTGGCTGCGTGGTACAGCGCGTATAAGATCGCTGTCTCTGTAGATTACATTAGATTAGATTTACTTTCATTCCAGTTGATCCGTAGTGAGGCGTCCTCCAGGATGCAGAACATGTCAGAAAAACAACAATACATGACAAATATTTACAACTCAAACAAATAAGCTAATGTACCATTCCACAAGTCTCAAGTGGAATGATCGTCATTTTTTAATGAACACTATATGAAAGGATCATTTTACAAATACTAATGCACTGAATTTAAAATAAAAAAAGTTTTTTTTTATTTATTTATAAGGTAATATACGTGTAATACAACTACCATAACACTTATTTACAATGAACACATTACTGCACCGAAATGGTGCAGAAGTTAGCCTGTACTTACACACACACACACACACACACACACACACACATACACACACTTGTTTACAATAAACACATTACTGCACTGAATTTGCAGAAGTTATATTGTACTCATATATATATATATATATATATATATATATATATATATATATATATATATATATATATATATACCCATGAACCATGGACCTTGCCGTTGGTGGGGAGACTTGCGTGCCTCAGCGATACAGATAGCCGTACCGTAGGTGCAACCACAACGGAGGGGTATTTGATGAGAGGCCAGACAAACGTGTGGTTCCTGAAGAGGGGCAGCAGCCTTTTCAGTAGTTGCAGGGGCAACAGTCTGGATGATTGACTGATCTGGCCTTGTAACATTAACCAAAACGGCCTTGCTGTGTTGGTGCTGCGAACGGCTGAAACCAAGGGGAAACTACAGCCGTAATTTTTCCCGAGGACATGCAGCTTTACTGTATGATTAAATGATGATGGCGTCCTCTTGGGTAAAATATTCCGGAGGTAAAATAGTCCCCCATTCGGATCTACGGGCGGGGACTACTCAAGAGGACGTCGTTATCAGGAGAAAGAAAACTGGCGTTCTACGGATCGGAGCGTGGAATGTCAGATTCCTTAATCGGGCAGGTAGGTTAGAAAATTTAAAAAGGGAAATGGATAGGTTAAAGTTAGATATAGTGGGAATTAGTGACGTTCTGTGGCAGGAGGAACAGACTTTTGGTCAGGTGATTACAGGGTTATAAATACAAAATCAAATAGAGGTAATGCAGGAGTAGGTTTAATAATGAATAAAAAAATAGGTGTGCGGGTTACCTACTACAAACAGCATAGTGAACGCATTATTATGGCCAAGATAGACACAAAGCCCATGCCTACTACAGTAGCACAAGTTTATATGCCAACTAGCTCTGCAGATGATGAAGAAATTGATGAAATGTATGACGAGATAAAAGAAATTATTCAGGTAGTGAAGGGAGACGAAAATTTAATAGTCATGTGTGACTGGAATTCGGTAGTAGGAAAAGGGAGAGAAGGAAACGTAGTAGGTGAATATGGATTGGGGGTAAGAAATGAAAGAGGAAGCCGCCTGGTAGAATTTTGTGCAGAGCATAACTTAATCATAGCTAACACTTGGTTCAAGAATCATAAAAGAAGGTTGTATACCTGGAAGAATTCTCGAGATACTAAAAGGTATCAGATAGATTATATAATGGTAAGACAGAGATTTAGGAACCAGGTTTTAAATTGTAAGACATTTCCAGGGGCAGATATCGATTCTGACCACAATCTCTTGGTTATGAACTGCAGATTCAAACTGAAGAAACTGCAAAAAGGTGGGAATTTAAGGAGATGGGACCTGGATAAACTGAAAGACCCAGAGGTTGTACAGAGTTTCAGGGAGAGCATAAGGGAACAAGTGACAGGAATGGGGGAAAGAAATACAGTGGAAGAAGAATGGGTAGCTCTGAAGGATGAAGTAGTGAAAGCAGCAGACGATCAAGTAGGTAAAAAGACGAGGGCTAATAGAAATCCTTGGGTAACAGAAGAAATATTGAATTTAATTGATGAAAGGAGAAAATATAAAAATGCAGTAAATGAAGCAGGCAAAAAGGAATACAAACGTCTCAAAAGTGAGATCGACAGGAAATGGCTAAGCAGGGATGGCTAGAGGACAAATGTAAGGATGTAGAGGCTTATCTCACTAGGGGTAAGATAGATACTGCCTACAGGAAAATTAAAGAGACCTTTGGAGAGAAGAGAACCACTTGTATGAATATCAAGAGCTCAGATGGCAACCCAGTTCTAGGCAAAGAAGGGAAGGCAGAAAGGTGGAAGGAGTATATAGAGAGTTTATACAAGGGCGATGTACTTGAGGACAATATTATGGAAATGGAAGAGGATGTAGATGAAGATGAAATGGGAGATACGATACTGCGTGAAGAGTTTGACAGAGCACTGAAAGACCCGAGTCGAAACAAGGCCCCGGGAGTAGACAACATTCCATTAGAACTACTGACGGCCTTGGGAGAGCCAGTCCTGACAAAACTCTACCATCTGGTGAGCAAGATGTATGAGACAGATGAAATACCCTCAAACTTCAAGAAGAATATAATAAATCCAATCCCAAAGAAAACAGGTGTTGACAGATGTGAAAATTATCGAACTATCAGTTTAATAAGTCTCAGCTGCAAAATACTAACGCGAAATCTTTACAGACGAATGGAAAAACTGGTAGAAGCGGACCTCGGGGAAGATCAGTTTGGATTCCGTAGAAATGTTGGAACACGTGAGGCAATACTGACCTTACGATTTATCTTAGAAGAAAGATTAAGAAAAGGCAAACCTACGTTTCTAGCATTTGTAGACTTAGAGAAAGCTTTTGACAGTGTTGACTGGAATACTCTCTTTCACATTCTGAAGGTGGCAGGGGTAACATACAGGGAGCGAAAGGCTATTTACAATTTGTACAGAAACCAGATGGCAGTTATAAGAGTCGAGGGGCATGAAAGGGAAGCAGTGGTTGGGAAACGAGTGAGACAGGGTTGTAGCCTCTCCCCGATGTTATTCAATCTGTATATTGAGCAAGCAGTAAAGGAAACAAAAGAAATATTCGGAGTAGGTATTAAAATTCATGGAGAAGAAGTAAAAACTTTGAGGTTCACCGATGACATTGTAATTCTGTCAGAGACAGCAAAGGACTTGGAAGAGCAGTTGAACGGAATGGACAGTGTCTTGAAGGGAGGATGTAAGATGAACATCAACAAAAGCAAAACTAGGATAATGGAATGTAGTCAAATTAAATCGGGTGATGCTGAGGGAGTTAGATTAGGAAATGAGACACTTAAAGTAGTAAAGGAGTTTTGCTATTTAGGGAGTAAAATAGCTGATGATGGTCGAAGTAGAGAGGGTATAAAATGTAGACTGGCAATGGCAAGGAAATCGTTTCTGAAGAAGAGAAATTTGTTAACATCGAGTATAGATTTAAGTGCCAGGAAGTCGTTTCTGAAAGTATTTGTATGGAGTGTAGCCATGTATGGAACTGAAACATGGACGATAACTAGTATGGGCAAGAAGAGAATAGAATCTTTGGAAATGTGGTGCTGCAGAAGAATGCTGAAGATAAGGTGGGTAGATCACGTAACTAATGAGGAGGTATTGAATAGGATTGGGGAGAAGAGAAGTTTGTGGCACAACTTGACTAGAAGAAGGGATCGGTTTGTAGGACATGTTTTGAGGCTTCAAGGGATCACAAATTTAGCATTGGAGGGCAGCGTGGAGGGTAAAAATCGTAGAGGGAGACCAAGAGATGAATACACTAAGCAGATTCAGAAGGATGTAGGTTGCAGTAGGTGCTGGGAGATGAAGAAGCTTGCACAGGATAGAGTAGCATGGAGAGCTGCATCAAACCAGTCTCAGGACTGAAGACCACAAGAACATTCATCAATGGAGTAGAAGGAGTTCGCCACCAATAAATCCTTTAGGCCTTTCTTAAATTGAATTCCATTGGTTGTTAAGCTTTTTATGGCTGCTGGCAAGTTATTCAAAACGTGTGTTCCCGAATAATGCACACCTTTTTGCACAAGACTAAGTGACCTTAAATCCTTGTGAAGATTATTCTTATTTCTAGTATTGATTCCATGAATTGAGCTGTTGGTTTGAAAAAGTGATATATTTTTAACGACAAATTTCATTAAAGAATAAATATATTGGGAAGCAGTAGTTAGTATCCCTAGTTCCCTAAACAGGCTTTTGCAGGATGTTCTTCAGTTCACACCACATATAACTCTTACTGCACGTTTTTGTGCGAGTAAAACTTCAGCTTGGGTTGATGAATTACCCAAAAAAATAATCCCATACGACATTAAGGAATGAAAGTAAGCATAGTATGCCAGCTCTTTCATTTTTATATCCCCTATGTCTGTCATAATTCGCATTGCAAATAGAGATTTGTTAAGACGCTTCAGCAGTTCTGTGGTGTGGCTTTCCCAGTTGAATTTCTTATCAAGCTGTAATCCCAAGAATTTAACACTGTCCACTTCTTCTATCTGCTTGTCATCGTATGTTAGGCATATACTCATGGGACACCCCTTACAAGTTCTGAACTGCATGTAGTGTGTTTTTTCAAAGTTTAGAGACAAAGAATTGGCTAGTAACCAGTGATTAATGTCCATAAATATTTTATTAGCTGATCTTTCTAAAACTACACATGATTTGCTATTTATTGCAATGTTTGTATCATCGGCAAACAAAACGAACTTGGCATCTGGTAATGTTACTGATGAAAGGTCATTGATATAAACAAGAAAAAGTAAGGGCCTTAAAATGGAACCTTGGATGATACCTGATAGCTTGATACATGTCTCTTTCCTAATAACACCCTTTGTTACCTTCCAGAGATATAAGATTTGAACCATTTTGCAGCATTTCCTGTTACACTATAAGATTCTAATTTGCTTAAAAGGATATTGTGATTTACACAGTCAAATGCCTTTGACAGATCACAAAATATACGAGGTGCCTGCAATTTTTTATCTAATGAATTAAGCAGATTTTCACTGTAAATGTAGATAGTCTTCTCAATATCAGAACCCTTTAGAAATCCGAGCTGTGACTTTGACAGTATGTTATTTGTGATAAGATGGTTTTAAAGCCGATTGTACATTACTTTTTCTAAAATTTTTGAGAATACTGGCAAAACTGAAACTGAATAGAAATTTGATGCTATTTCTTTATCTCCCTTCGTAAACAGTGGCTTAACTTCAGCATATTTTAACCATTCAGGAAATATTCCACTGATAAACGACTGGTTACACAGACAGATTAATATGTTTCTTAACTCAGAATCACATTCTTTAATTAGTTTTGTTGATATTTCATCATACCCACTAGATGTTTTTGATTTTAAAGATTTTATGATAGACATTATTTCTGCTGGGGTAGTGAGGGTCAAATTCATATTATGGAACTTACTTGAAATGTCTGGTCTGAGGTATTCCATAGCAGCATCTACAGAACCTGACAACTCCATCTTTTCAGTAACAGTTATAAAATGTTTTTTAAAAAGTTCTGCAACACTATACACATCTGTCACCAATGTATCATTTACTCTTAATGCTATTTGTTCGTCTTCATGTCTGGTTCTACCGGTCTCCTCTTTCACTATATCTCATATTGTCTTTATTTTGTTATCTGATTGACTATCTTTTCCTTGTAATATATTTGCTTTGATGTCCGTATTACGGTCTTTAATATTTTGCAGTATTTCTTGTAATGTGCTATAGCATCAACATCGGAATTGTTTCGGATTGACAGATACAGTTTTCTTTTTGTTTTACAAGATACCCCTATTCCTTGAGTAATCCATGTCTTCTTTGTAGACTTTTCTCTAACCTTGGTAAGTGTTGGGGGAAAATAGTGTTCGAATAAGGTAAGCACTTTATTAGCGAAAGTGTTATATTTTTCATTCATGTCATGAGCACTGTAAACATCAGTCCAGTGCATGTCTCTGAGTAGTGTCCTAAAATAATCAATTTTTGGCTTATTGATTACCCTCTTGAGCTCAGATTTAACAGATTTTATATCTAGTTCAGTATTAACATTTAACAGAAGGAACTGCATGTCATGATCAGAGAGGCCATTGACTATTGGTTTTGTAATATAATTTTGTTCATTGGACTTTTCTATAAAGATATTATCAATGGCTGTTTGTGAGCAATTGGCTACCCTAGTGGGGAACTTTACATTGGGAATTAAGTTGAATTATAGTGTTACTAACTCAAATAAGTTCTTATTGGGAGAGTCTCTAAGGAAATCTACATTGAAATCACCAGCGACCACTATTTCTTTGTTTTTGGTTGTTAAATGGGCCAGTACAGCTTCAAGGTGGTTTACGAACAGATTAAAGTTACCTGCAAGTGCTCGATATACACTTAATATTATGAACGATTTTTTGTGAAATTCTACTTCTGTTGCCCATGCTTCCATACGCTGTCCTAGGCCAAATTTATGAATGTCTATGTTCTTAAATTTATGACAGTTCCTGATGAATGTGGCAACTCCTACTTTCTCCATTTCTGATCTACAAAAGTGAGATGCTAACCTAAACCCTGTAACACTTAAAAGTCCTATACCAGTGGTCACATGTGGTGAGGCAGATTATATCATCTGGGCTTGAAGACTCTAATTCATCTATGCAGATAAGTAATTCATTAATTTTATTTCTCACTCCTCGAATATTTTGATGCAATAAAGATAGCTGACATTTCACATTGACTGAGTTAAAATTGGGTAGAGTTAAAATATCTGCTGACTGTTGAAAATTCTTAACCAATGGCTGTTTATGCTGATGTAATAAGCTAGAATTATGTTGTTTGGTTTCTTTCTCAAACTGAAGGTTTGTGTCAGTTTTAACCTCTCTTAAAATTTGGTTTATTTCTGTCCTCACTACCCTAAAAAAGGGTCTTTTCTGAATCCTATAACCACTGGTATTTTATTACTCATGACAGTGCCTCCCCCCTTTAACTTTCGCAGATTTTCCCGTCCAGTTTACCCTTCCCTTTCCTGTTGAGGTGAAGGTCATGCCTAGTATAATCCCACGTATTGAGAGAATCAACAGGAACCACGCCAATGTGTGACCCTGCGCCAGACATAAGCAACCGTTCCAATTCCAAATTAACTCTCTTGACAGAAGAGTTCAAATGAGGTCGGTCATGGCGCCCAAGAACAGATACAAACTCAACACTATTATGCTTCGATGCTTATGCAATCTTTGCCAGGTCACACTCTATACTGTATCCAGGATCTCTGTCAATACTATTACCTGCCCCGCCCACTATAACCACGGTGTCTTCCTTAGTGAAATCTTTGCAAAGTGATCCTAACTCCTCTGTCACCTGCTCCAGACGAGCACTAGGTTTAAAAAAATTGGTGACCTGGTATTCTGATCCCAGTTCATAATGCAAAAGTTGGACAACACCTCTGCCATGGGAACTACCTAGCAACAACACTTTCTTTTTCTTTACTGATTTCCCTACATTCTTACATTTCAATTTGCTGCAGAAAGTTTGTTGTGCCCTGTTTACACCTGCAACTGCTTGAGGCTCACCAGCTTCTAACTGAAGCAACAGATCAAATCTATTTTCCACATTCACCACGAAACTGTCAGACCAAGTTCGAGGCCTGTTCCTCCTGTTGCCTGTTGTCACTTCCGACCCCTCTTTACCCTTCTCCCTCCTTAACCTGTCAAGATCTCCCCTTGCCTGAAGGGTGCAAATTTTCCCCTCCTGTTCCTATCTCTACTACAAATCCTACAAAACCACTGATGAGTCTCATTTACTTCCCCTATTCCCACGCCACTACAGTCACCCACATGGAAAAAAACTACAGCACCCACCACACCAAAGCCCCGACCTAACAATTCTACGGCAAGTCAAGCACTTTTCTTTCATGATAAACGTAATGGTTTATTAAGAATAAGTCAGTTAAATTACAGATAAACATGAAAATATGGTTCCACAAAAATGGCCTATACACAACTGTGTGTAAAAAAAAAAAAAAAAACAGTGTAAAGTTTCTGAAACAACAACTTAAACTTTACCCTACTTTCCGGAAATGCTAGTTAAATAATGAAGAGGTACGCTACGGTTAAATTTCTGGAGAGAGCAAAGAACAACTAAACGAAATTCTATAGATTTGCTGCGGCAAAACGTAAACAGAAAATACGACTGTACGATCTTTTCGCGTTTTCTGCTATATTACGTAAAGAAAAATGAAACCTTTAATGGTACACTTAAAAGACACACTAATACACCTATTTACCACGTAATCAGTAGTAAACTATATGTTTTATAACCTAAAATGACTTATCTTTACTAGAACACCAAAACTCGCGCCGTCGCCTGGCTGCAGGGCTGTCAGCAAAGTATGATTGAATAAATGATCTCTAGCATGGAAATCATACATTTCCGGACATAACTTCGTAACACCTTTTTTGTTCTGTATCCTCTCATCGATCAATCCCTGGAGTTTGTTCACGGTGGAAAAAATTTTATACGAGTCGGCTTGAAATAAACTCTGTCTCTCAAGACGCACAACTATGTAGTGAGCCATGTAAAAGTTTAAAACCCGTAAATTTCTGTCTTCATTCATGTAGAACATTTAGTCTCGTGAAATATCAAGAACCTTTTTGAAACACTGTTTATTCGTAAATCATTGTTATAATCTACACTAATGTTCGTTAAATTTTCAAAATCTGAATTAATAGCGTTGCGAAAGCACTGGATGATAGGGATATCTTATTTCACCATGTACGTGACGCGGTTGATAATGATACGCGTGCACAGCGATCCATCCAGCTAGCAGGCTGAGACTAATGACGGCAATATTAGCTTCGTCAGCAAACAGGTAAGCCACTGTGTTTCACTGATTTGCTCGAATGAGAACTGCACTAACCAGGGGAAGTCAGAATGGGGAGCCCAGGTAGCAGCACAGTGTTCATTAAATGTGAAAAGTGCTAACGGCCCAGTTAAATTTGGCTTGTCGCATATAAGGGGACTTGTCGTGCAGGCGACGTTGGGCAGCTGTTGACTCTTCGAGATAGAGTCCCAGGAAATGAGAGCAGAAGGCCTCTATTTCTACTGTTGTTGTTGTTGTGGTCTTCAGTCCTGAGACTGGTTTAATGCAGTTCTCCATGCTACTCTATCCTGTGCAAGCTTCTTCATCTCCCAGTACCTACTGCAACCTACATCCTTCTGAATCTGCTTAGTGTATTCATCTCTTGGTCTCCCTCTACGATTTTTACCCTCCACGCTGCCCTCCAATACTAAATTGGTGATCCCTTGATGCCTCAGAACATGTCCTACCAACCGGTCCCTTCTTCTTGCCAAATTGTGCCACAAACTCCTCTTCTCCCCAGTTCTATTCGATACCTCCTCATTAGTTATGTGATCTACCCATCTAATATTCAGAATTCTTCTGTAGCACCACATTTCGAAACCTTCTATTCTCTTCTTGTCCAAACTATTTATCGTCCATGTTTCACTTTCATACATGGCTACACTCCATACAAATAATTTCAGAAACGACTTCCTGACACTTAAATCTATACTCGATATTAGCAAATTTCTCTTCTTCAGAAACGCTTTGCTTGCCATTGCCACTCTACATTTTATATCCTCTCTACTTCGACCATCATCAGTTATTTTGCTCCTCAAATAGCAAAACTCCTTTACTACTTTAAGTGTCTCATTTCCTAATCTAATTCCCTCAGCATCACCCGACTTAATTCGACTACATTCCATTATCCTCGTTTTGCTTTTGTTGATGTTCACTGGTTGCACGATAATCTAAAGTAGCGTAGGAGGGAGAGCTTTAACAACGATTTGCTGCCGAATTCTCGGACGTATTCTGAGTTCGAATATAATTAATTTCGTTGTGACCGAAAAGCTTCTTTCCACGAATCAGCAAAGTTTTAGAGAGCGTCGCTCATATGAAACTCAGCTTGCTCTTTTCTCACGTCTCTCATTGCGAGCTATCGATGAAGGGCAACAGACAAGTTATACAAAGGCGTTCGACACGGTTCCCAACTGCCGACTATTAACGAAGGTACGAACATATGGAATATATTCCCAGATACGTGGGTGGCTAGAAGACTTCCTAAGCAATAGCACCCAGTACACTCTCCTCGTCGTCGACTGTTCATCATGTTCATCAGAGACAAGGGAAAGAATCGCTGTTATTTCCTATGAACATAAATGATCTGGCAGTCAGAGTGGGCACCAATCTGCAGTTGTTTCCTCATGATGATATGGTGTACGAGAAGGTGTAGTCGTTGAGTGACTAGGAGGATATGCAGCAGCCTGTAGTCTTACGAACATCACACACCTCCATCCCCGAGACAGGATTCGAACCTGCGACCGTAGCGGTCGCGCGGTTCCAGACTGTAGCACCTAGGACCGCTCGGCCACTGAAATAATTTTCAGTAGCCTTTTCAATAACTGTAAAGTAAGAAAGATATGTTGAACTTTATAGCGCGTTACAGTAACGAAACAATGTTCCTTTTATAGAAAACCAGGTCCTGAATAATAAGAACATAAAATATTTTGTTTTGTTGAAAATTAATGATCCAAAGAAAGTTACTGCACAGCATCCCTAAAAAGTACTTCAGGGCTATTTTCGTAACAAAATATTTTATCTCATCAATTTATCAATATATTAGTTGTTACGCGAGCAGTAACAAAGAAAGAGCGAAAGACACCATTCGGAATCTCCGGGAGGGGACTGCCAAGGAGGAGGTGACCATGAGAAAAAGATTGAATAATCATCGAAAGGATAACGTTTTACGAGTGGGGGCGTGAAATGTCAGAAACTTGCATGTGACAGGGAAGCTAGAAAATCTGAAAAGGGAAATACTACTGCTCAATCTAGATATAGGAGGGCTCAGTGAAGTGAAGTAGAAAGAAGACAAGGATTTGTAGTCAGGTGAGAAAGGGTAATATCAACTGCAGCAGAAAATGGTATAACAGGAATAGGATTCGTTATGAATAGAAAGGTAGGGCAAAGAGTATGTTATAGTGAACAGTTCAGTGGTAGAGTTGTTCTTGTCAGAATGGACAGCAAACCAACACCGACAACATACCAACAGGTATACATGCCGACGTCGCAAGCTGAAGATAAAGGTATAGACGAAGTATATGAGAATATTGAAAGGTTAACACACTACATAAACGGAGATGAAAAACTAATAGTCACAGGGGACTGGAATGCAGTTGTATGGGAAAGAGCAGAAGGAAAGGTTACAGGAAAATATGGGCTTAGGAGAAAAAATGAGAGAGGAGAAAGACTAATTGCGTTCTGTAATAAATTTCAGCTAGTAACAGCGAATACTCTGTTCAAGAATCGCAAGAGGAGGAGATATACATGGAAAAGGCCGGGTGATACAGGAAGAGTAGACTGACGTTCGAGAGATTAAACAGGAAGAATCAATACGCAAGTAAGTGTGATACAGAAGTACTAAGGGATGAGGAGACATGCTTCTATAGATATATCAATAAGGAATACCTCAGTAGGCAGTACAGTTGAAGAGGAATGGACATCTCTAAAACGGGCAATCACAGAAGTTGGAAAGAAAAACATAGCTATAAAAAAAGGTAACTGCAAAGAAGCCATGGGTAACAAAAGAAATAATTCTGTTGATCGATGAAAGAGGGAAGTACAAAAACGTTAATGGAAATTCAGGAATACAGAAATACAAGTCGCTGAGGAATGAAATAAACAGGAAGTGCAGTGAAGCTGAGACATAATGGCTGCATGAGGAATGTGAAGAAATTGAAAAACAAATGATTGTCGAAAGGACTGACTCAGCATGTGGAAAATACTGACAAGTAGAAGGGACAGGATGATAGGACATCTGTTAAGGCATCAGGTAATGACTTCCATGGTTCTAGAGGGAGCTGTAGAGGGCATAAACTGTAGAGGAAGACATAGATTTGAGTGCAACCAACAAGTGGCTGAGGACGTAGGTTGCAAGTTGTGTCATCTTGTATCGTCTTTTTTCTTTTTTTTATCGGTCTTCTGACTGGTTTGATGCGGCCCGCCACGAATTCTTCTCCAGTGAGACCTCATCATCTCAGATTATCACTTGCACCTTACATCCTCAATGGCTTTTTTTGAGAATGAAAACATGGCCGAGTTAGCCTGTAATCTGTTTATTGTCCATTTAATTAGTCAGTTTCAACCGTGGATTAATTTCTTGCACCTGTTTTAAGCTTCACACTTCATTTCACATTTTAATACAGCTTTGGTACATGTGGACAGGTATAAATCGTATTTATGTTCGTATGTGGCATAAAAACAACGCTTATAAGGCGCTTGTTCGCCCGATTCTCTAGTATTGTTCATCTATCTGCGATCCCTATCACGTAGTACTCATAGAGGAGATAGAGGAGATCCAACGAAGAGAGGCTCGTTTCGGCACGGAATCGTTTATCTGGCGAGAGAGCGTTACAGAGATGCTAAACAAACTCCACTGGCAGACGTTACAAGAGAGTCGTTGTGCATCACGGAGAGATCTACTATTGAAATTTTGGGACAGCACTTTTCAGAAGGAGTCAGACAGCATATTACTTCCCCCCACATACATCTCGCGTATTGACCACGAAGAGAAAATTGAAGAAATTAGAGCCAATACAGAGGCTTACCGACAATCATTCTTCCCCAGTATTATTCGCAAATGGAACAGGGTTGTAGGGATCAGATAGTGGTACCGAAAGTACCCTCCACCACACACCATTAGGTGACTTGCGGAATATAATGTAGATGTAGATTATTTGTTGTATGTACTCCAAACTCCTCGTTTCTTATGAGTCCGTCCTTCTGCAGCACTACACCTCAGACGCCTGGAGTCTCATGTTTTCCGGTTTTCCCACAGTGCGCGACTGACTATCATACGATGCCGTGCTCCAAAGGTACATTCTAATAAATATATTCCTCAAATTAAGATCGATGTTTGATACTAGTATGCTTCTTTTCGCAAGGATCTGTCTTTCCCTCTGCTAGTCCCCTTTATATTCGCTTACTCCGTCCGTCATGTGTTAATTTGCTTCGAAGGCAGCAAAATACATCTTTTGTGTAATATTTTCTCCGTTTTTTAAAAAAAAAATTTGATGAATTGTTTTGAAAAGACCAGATCCCTATATCATTCCAAGAAGGGCCGGTCAGGACGACCCGCCCCATTTGAAGCCCTAGAGAACGTGGAGCGATTCGAACCTTATTCAGTAAGGAGTCCACTATATCAACAAGACATACAGCACAGCAACTCAGGTTGTCGCGACGGTCTCCCCAGAGGACGATGAAAAATAAACCTTTTCCCTCACAAAATTCAACTGTGCCAACCGTCGAGCGACAGTGATGTGGAGCCGCCGAGTTTCCTCCCAAAATGATCGAGACCTTTGAAAATGGAACAGACGATACGCATCAGATCCGGTTTAGTGATGAGGCACATTTCCATTGCCATGGCTACGTCAAAAATCAGAACTGGTGCTATTGGGCTCCTGAGACTCTACACGTTCAGGCTGCTCCAGGTGACGAACAGAAAGTCAATGTTTGGTGCGCAGTCAGTGCACAGTGCGTTATGAGTGCATTTTTACTGGGGGACCTGTCGCAGCAGACAAACAGAGACAGTTACTGGAACGTGAATTTGTACAGCTTCAAGACGCAGCCGAGTGCTCCGAAACTACTGGGTACGCAAGGTGGATTCGTCCACTCAGTACTGCGGACGTCTTCGATTTCTTTCAGGAGACGGTCAGAAACCAAACCGATGCCCTGGACAACTTAGCATTCACTGGACATGGTGTGAGGTTACCTAAAGGACAGAGTCTTCAAATATGTCTATGCGACACTGCAGGATGTTGGTAGTGCAATTACTAGAGAGATTCGTGAAGTCTAAAGTGATTATCTTCAGCATAGAATTTAGTTTGAATCTCTGAATACTCATTTCTGCACAAGGAAACCACATTGAAAACCTTCTGTATTAAATTTCAGGTTGTCTGCTATACCATAAATATGATAAAAAGCATCTCATGATTATCCTTTCAGGGATCAGGTCCTTCGGCCTGTTCCGGCCTCAGTCCATCTTTGCCTCCATATTCCTTGTTCTTTTCGGCCAATATGTCTGTGCGGCAGTACCAGTTTCGGAATCCTTGTACCTTCCATTCTTTTTAAATGCTCTTCCCACTTGCTTCTATATTCGTCCGTTTCATCTCGTAGTGTAAATATTCGTAACTAATTCCGTGTATCCTGGTGTATAGATTCAGATGGGCTGTTTTTGATGGTTTCAAATAGTCCCGCACATTACCTGGTATCTTCCTGATTTATTAACTGTATCTCCGTCGCAATGATACGAGATGTCACAGACTAAACAATTAAAATATTGACAAAACTTTAAACATGGCTGAAGCAGCAACTGTTCAAATTATTCACGGTAAATGATAACAGCCAAACAGTTGCAGGATAAAGATTCATTGAAATCCTTGACCACGGTTTCGGTATATCTAAATATACATTCATCAGAAGCAAAAATACACCTGAACAGGAAGACACCTTCATTAGCAAAAAACTTAGCAACATAACTGAGATCGAAGAAAAAAAACACTTATAGCTTTAAGTAACCATGAAAATTATCAAAGTATTACAAGCACAAAAACTTTTAGTAACATACTAAAATCACATCCTGCAGTGGAGATGCATAAAACAATCGTGCCAAAGGCGTCGTCAGTAGTTAAAACTAAAATATCACGTCCATCTGTACAACATAATTATGAAGAGATGGTCTATGCAAATACAGCATATTATCGGTACTTTGCATGTGAAATATCGTGAAGAGGGTGTGGAAGCACTGGGGCAGACAATTTCACCGAGAGAGGGCTCTTGTAAGTAGGCTGTTTAGGTTTTTATATTGGTAACGCCACGTAGCGCTCTGTATGAAAATCACTGGCTGTGCTGTGTGCAGTCTGTGGCTGGTTGGCATTGTTGAAATATTCTCTATTGAAGTGCGCAGTTGGATGTGAACAGCGCATAGCGTTGCGCAGTTAGAGGTGAGCCGCCAGCAGTGGTGGATGTGGGGAGAGAGATGGCAGAATTTTAGGAGCGGACGATCTGGACGTCTCCCCGCCAGAAAGAGTAAATTTGTAATACTCCATATCATGATAATGACTTTTGAATACTATTAGGGTAAATACATTGTTTGTTCTCTATCAAAATCTTTCATATGCTAACTATGCCTATCAATCCTCTATCTCAATGAATAAAACATATCAGAACCATTTTAAACATCTACATTGTATGCAGGTGTTTTTGGCACGATTTTTTTACGCAACTACACGGCAGGATGTGATTTTAGTGAGTGACTAAAAGTTTTTGTGCTTGTAATACTTTGGTAATTTTCATTGTTACTTAAAGCTATAAGTGTTTGTTTTTTTTCTTCTATGTCAGTTATGTTGCTAAGTTTTTTTGTTAATGAAGGTGTCTTCCTGAGGTGTATTTTTGCTTCTGATAAAGGTATATTTAGATATATCTAAACCGTGGTCAAGGATTTCAAGAAATCTTTATCCTGCAACTGTTTGTCTGTTATCATTTACCGCGTAAAATATTAACCATGTTCTAAAAATTAGTCATCCAAAATCATCTTTGCTCTTATTGTGTGTTTGCCCTGGAATGCCATGGCTACTGATTTTGAGACAGAAATTTTAAAATTACATTCTTCACAAATGTTATGTAGTAAATAAACAGACCTTTGAAGATTATCTTCAGTGTTTTGCGTAATCACTAAGTCATTAGCAAGTGGTCCCTCCTAACATAATTCTTGGTGGTGTCTGACCCTTCCAACAGCGTAGAATCTGGGCCATATAAATACTAAAAAGCGTGGGCGATAATATACACTCTTGTCTTACTCCCTGACCGATAACTATATTTCCCCCGATGTAATTGGATACATTGAGTATGAAGCAGGTGCCATTATATAAACTTTTTACACATCTTACTGTGTGCTAAGGGTAGCCCCGTTTAATCATTATATCCCATAATTCGTGCCTGTCTACCATATCGATATCCTTCTCTAGATCTACAATTATCCTACAGATGGGCAAATTGCATTCCCTTCTTTTCTGTATTTCAGATATTATGTCACAGCAGACAAAAATTTTCTGACACCATTTTATACCACCCTGTACATTACACTGTCGCCTCCTACTACATTCCGAAACTACGGTGTCGTCCAAAGAAAGAGACCCCACGTCGAAATTGGCACCTCACGAAGGAACCACAAGTAAGGACAGTTGCCACCTGACGCAGAAACGAATGAGAGACGTCGGCGTAGACCTGTCCTCAACATGTTCCACACGCCACCGCTGCTGGAAGTTTACCCAGGTCAGCCTCTTCGTTAATCATCGCTTACTCCGACAGCATAGTCTTACTTCAGACCCAGCCGCGCGAGCTGTGTTAGAAGTCCAATTTATGTACCAACGTTTCGAATCAATTGAACGTTGAGATGAGGCTAACGTTCTGAGTGCTGTCAAGATATAACAGTTATAGAGTTGAGCGACGGTAACAAATACAGAGACGTTCCTGCGGACATGAACTGTTTTCAAGTTTAGTGCTCTACCTTGTTCAGATTTTAATAATGTGATCTAATATTTCGTGTGTGTTGTATCTCCTCAACCCCGTCCAGAAGTAAATCTAGAATTGCTGCAGCGCCGTTACTGAAACCCCATCACTGCGAAAACTCCGTTACCTCGTCAACTTCGTTGTCCCCTATTTTGATGTCAAATTTATCGCTAAACTGATTTCTGCTATTACTCGACACTTTCGTCTTTGAATTCGTGGTTTGTGCTGTTTAGACTGCTCATTTCATTCAACAAATCTTGCCATTCTTCTCCACTTCCACAGAGGGTAATGATGTGATCAGTGAATCGTATCAATGACACCCTTTCCCATTGAGTTTCAGTTCCACTCTTGAACTTTCTTTTATTTCTATCATTGTTTCTTCGATATATAGGCTGAAGAATAGGGGCGAATGACTGCAACCGTAATACCCTTTCTAACCCGAGCACTTCGTTCTTGGTCTTCCATCCTGTTTTACCTTTTTGCTTCTTGTACGTTGTACGTCTGTGTCCATTGCCCACACTGTACTGATTCACTCCTGACGTTTTTAAAAATTGGGGGAATATAATGCCCTATTTCACTGCCTTCCTCAAATATACGTCGATCTCCCATTTCACTGTCCATTCTGCGATTAGAGACAAAACACGTTCCACATTTTGTTTCACTGTCCACACTTTAATCTCATTCT
The DNA here is from genome assembly GCF_021461395.2 of Schistocerca americana. NCBI lineage: Eukaryota > Metazoa > Arthropoda > Insecta > Orthoptera > Acrididae > Schistocerca > Schistocerca americana. The sequence continues at coordinate 444,950,700 of NC_060126.1, forward strand.
TCTGTTGAATTCACATTTGGTATGCGTGAAGAACGGTTATTGATAACCTCATACCTTCGCTATAAGTACGAACTTCTCCTGTTTTTGCCGTCGTAGCTATCCTGCAAAATGATTATTGGAAGAAAATATTTCTTGGGTAGTGCTTATACATACATTCCTGGAATATAAGCTCCCTAAGATGTACTACGTCTTTCTTATAGCGTCCCCCAGCGTAGTTTGTTTAGCATTCCTGTGACGTTCTCACGCTGGAAAACGAACAATTGACGAATCGTGCAGGTCTTAGTTTAATCATATTTCTGTGTCCCAAGGGGCACAGAGGCTTCACGCAGTACATCAATGTCACTTGGTTCGCCGGTTCAGCAGGCGTTAAGCGGCAACGCAACGTATGGCTAAGGATGTTGTTCCGGTGTGTACTACAGACGGCGACACCTCTACCGCCCTACTTTGCACCGCCTGTCACATGGGTGTAAATAGAGCGTTCATCAGAATCATACCGCCCGCTGGGTATTGATGGCTGTCGGAAAGGCAGAGTCGACCAGACGGTCAATCGGAGCTGACGCTAAGCCCTCTAGTTACGAGAGACGCCAGAGGGCAACAGCTTGCAACCAGTTTTTGAAAGCCGTCGCTAGTTCAACAATCGCTTCGCGACTGGATTTAGAAGAATTCCTTGGAATTGTCTATCAACATTGATTCAGAGAGGTAACAGTCAACTATTGTACCAGATCCCGGATTCCTTGCCGGCCGAAGTGGCCGTGCGGTTAAAGGCGCTGCAGTCTGGAACCGCAAGACCGCTACGGTCGCAGGTTCGAATCCTGCCTCGGGCATGGATGTTTGTGATGTCCTTAGGTTAGTTAGGTTTAACTAGTTCTAAGTTCTAGGGGACTAATGACCTCAGCAGTTGAGTCCCATAGTACTCAGAGAGCCGGATTCCTTCAAACGTAAGTTGAGAATAAAGCATAACTGATTCCGTAATAAATTATGTGGACTTGGAATAGTCACGCAATAGTTGTGTCAGTCGTAGCCCAGTGTTATAATCACTTTTACGCGTGTTAAGTCCTGTAGCACAGTGAGGCATACCATATTCCTTTACTACAGTGTACCATACAACAGAACTCAATACATCTCTATCTGTTTCGTTACCGTAATTGAGCCGTGGCTGGCTCATGTTATGCATTGGATTAAACCTTGGTTGCTATTCTGTGTTCCGTCCCCCTCAGTTATCGCGATTATGCTGTTATGCTCTCTCTCCGCGAGTGGCAGCAGCGGTGTGTATCGACATTCGCACCTTGTACTATCTTTGGCCTGGCGCTTATAGTTGCTGGCTGTGCTGTGTGCGACCAGTTGGTCGGTTGGCGTGGAGCAGCGAGGAAATCTCCGCGGCGCGTAGTTTGGCCGAGGCCGCTGGCGGCGTCCACGCGCGGTCGGAGTGTGTGGTGCTGTTCCCATTGCTACGAGGTCCGTGGCTCACCGATCCTGACTTTATCTACCAACAAGTCACGGCTGTTCATATTGTGTCGTTTGGATTTCGTTGTCGGCTGTTGGGACATTCCCGCGAGCAACAACGTGTGTTTTCAAGTTGGCAAATTTTAGCCAACCTCCACAGTTTAACTGTGCTTGGTTATTTTGAATGGATGTGCACCTCCAGAATCTTCTGCCTTGTGGCCGTTACCGTGCCTTTTACCTCCCCTGCCGTTGACGTAAATTCAGGCAGCACGGTGTGTAGTTTGACAGCTCAGTGTATAATTGGTTGTGGGCGCCAATACCTTCTACGTTGTTCCATTGAACTCCCTGTTGTGTGCTGGTCGTGTGGAGCGGAAGTTTTCTTGTCGGTGGGTCCGTTGACTGTCTGTCGTTTGGGTTATCGTCGGATCGACAATGGTTGGGCCTACTGCCTGTCTCACCTAAGCGAGCGTTAGTGTTTGAATTCCAGGCCGATCCTCGGAAAATTCTGAGCGCCGTTGGGTGTACTGCCATTTCTTATTTGTTCTTGTTGTTTGCATTTGTATGGCTTCTAGCCGATTTTTAAGGTGTTAGATTGTTTGGGCCTTCAGCCTAATTAAAGAACTGTTTTAAGATAAGGCCTTCTGCCTTTTAACTTTCTGATTTTGGTTTAAGTTATTGGCTTTCAGCCGATTTTAATTTAAAGTGGTCTTGCCCTTAAAGCATGAGTTTGCATGGCGCATTCAACCGGTAAATTAATGCTGTGATTTTTTTTTAAATTTTCTTGGCTCTTGTAATGTTTGGTCAAATAAATAAAGTTTTATATTCGAGTGTAACTGACAGCAACTCATTTTGGCCCCCTTCCACAATTTAAACTACCTGCCCTGTCCGGCGGGTTTAGCAGTGAGTCTTTTTAATGTAGTGAAACATGATGCTAATAAAAGTACTCAAGGATTTGACAGGAATGTTACAGTTTATCGTTTTCCTGTGTGAACAGCTCCTCCTTAAGAAGTGTATTGAGAGGCGAGTCTGACACTTCTAAATCGATATCTATACTGCAGTTCACGCTCACGTGTTTATTAAATCGTTTACAGAACTACTTTCAGACTAGTTCTCGACCGATACACAAACACCTACACTGAGCAAAATAAACACCTAAATCTTACCATGCGAACCTTGATTTCACCATCTGTTTTAGCATTCAGAGCACACATTTCGTGAAAGTATTTCGCCGAAAAGAGAACCACCTTCGTTTTAATGATTGCCACCCAACTCGCTTACCTGCGCCACTATCTCCCTTATTTGGTGGTAATACGTAACGAGGAGCCCTTGTTTGAACCTTTTTCGGCGCCGCCGTCAGTCCCGTCTTGTAAGGATGCTTTCTTTACGACTCCCTATCATACTAATGGAAGTTATTCCTCGATAACCTGACACATGTCCTATCTTCCTGTCTCACCTTCTTTTCAGTGTTTTCCTTATATCCCTTTCCTCGCCGATTCTATGGAGAACCTCCTCCGGAGAACCTAATTTTCAACACATCTCTGTAGTACCACATCTCACATTCTTCTCTTCCGTTCCGGCTTTCCCACAGTCCATGTTTCACTATCATACAATGCTGTACTCCAAACGTACACTGTCAGATATTGATTCCACGTATTAAGGCCCATACTTGATACTCCCCCCATGATCCATGGACCTTGCGTGCCTCAACGATACAGGTAGCCGTACCGTAGGTGCAACCACTACGGAGGGGTATCTATTGAGAGGCCAGACAAACGTGTGGTTCCTGAAGAGGGGCAGCAGCCTTTTCAGTAGTTGCAGCGGCAACAGTCTGGATGATTGACTGATCTGGCCTTGTAACACTAACCAAAATGGTCTTGCTGTTCTGGTACTGCGAACGGCTGAAAGCAAGGGGAAACTACAGCAGTAATTTTTCCCGAGGGCATGCAGCTTTACTGTATGATTAAATGATGATGGCGTCCTCTTGGGTAAAATATTCCGGAGGTAAAATAGTCCCCCATTCAGATGTCCGGGCGGGGACTACTCAAGAGGACGTTGTTATCAGGAGAAAGAAAACTGGCGTTCTACGGATCGGAGCGTGGAATGTCAGATCCCTTAATCGGGCAGGTAGGTTAGAAAATTTAAAAAGGGAAATGGATAGGTTAAAGTTAGATATAGTGGGAATTATTGAAGTTCGGTGGCAGGAGGAACAAGACTTCTGGTCAGGTGAATACAGGGTTATAAATACAAAATCAAATAGGGGTAATGCAGGAGTAGGTTTAATAATGAATAAAAAAAATAGGTGTACGGGTAAGCTGCTAAAAACAGCATAGTGAACGCATTATTGTGGCCAAGATAGACACTTGTACTACAGTAGTACAAGTTTATATGCCAACTAGCTCTGCAGATGACGAAGAAATTGATGAAATGTATGATGAGATAAAACAAATTATTCAGGTAGTGAAGGGAGACGAAAATTTAATAGTCATGGGTGACTGGAATTCGGCAGTAGGAAAAGAGAGAGAAGGAAACGTAGTAGGTGAATATGGATTGGGGGAGAGAAATGAAAGAGGAAGCCGTCTGGTAGAATTTTGTGCAGAGCATAACTTAATCATAGCTAATACTTGGTTTAAGAATAATGAAAGAAGGTTGTATACATGGAAGAACCCTGGAGATACTAAAAGGTATCAGATAGATTATATAATGGTAAGACAGAGATTTAGGAACCAGGTTTTAAATTGTAAGACATTTCCAGGGGCAGATGTGGACTCTGACCACAATCTATTGGTTATGAACTGTAGATTAAAACTGAAGAAACTGCAAAAAGGTGGGAGTTTAAGGAGATGGGACCTGGATAAACTGAAAGAACCAGAGATTGTAAAGAGTTTCAGGGAGAGCATAAGGGAACAATTGACAGGAATGGGGGAAAGACATACAGTAGAAGAAGAATGGGTAGCTTTGAGGGATGATATAGTGAAGGCAGCAGAGGTTCAAATAGGTAAAAAGACGAGGGCTAGTAGAAACCCTTGGGTAACAGAAGAAATATTGAATTTAATTGATGAAGAGAGAAAATATAAAAAGGCAGTAAATGAAGCAGGCAAAAAGGAATACAAAAGTCTCAAAAATGATATCGACAGGAAGTGCAAAATGGCTAAGCAGGGATGGCTAGAGGACAAATGTAAGGATGTAGAGGCTTATATCACTAGGGGTAAGATAGATACTGCTTACAGGAAAATTAAAGAGACCTTTGGAGAAAAGAGAACCACTTGCATGAATATCAAGAGCTCAGATGGAAACCCAGTTCTAAGCAAAGAAGGGAAAGCAGAAAAGTGGATGGAGTATATAGAGGGTCTATACAAGGGCGATGTACTTGAGGACAATATTATGGAAATGGAAGAGGATGTAGATGAAGATGAAATGGGAGATATGATATTGCGTGAAGAGTTTGACAGAGCACTGAAAGACCTGAGTCGAAACAAGGCCCCCGGAGTAGACAATATTCCATTAGAACTACTGACAACCTTGGGAGAGCCAGTCCTGACAAAACTCTACCATCTGGTGAGCAAGATGTATGAGACAGGCGAAATACTCTCAGACTTCAAGAAGAATATAATAATCCCAATCCCAAAGAAAGCAGGTGTTGACTAGGGTCGGAATCCAAAACTAGGACAAAACTTACGGTCACCGTAGCCGATCGAAGGAAATAAGAGGAATAAGGAGTCCTCATGCCCATAAGCTAAGGGAAATGTGCATTTAATTAATGATCCAGAGTTTAGGAAGGACTGCTTCATTAAGAAAGCATTTATTACAAAAAATAAGAATATGCATTACATTATTCAGTACACAAACTTCTATTGTCATCATTTGAGGTTTTCTTATACCAATCGTATTTCTCAGAACCTTGAATACATGAAAGGAACTTCATCTGGTTCTCAATCAGTTTATGAAATTCACTGTTACTTACATTTTTCATATTGTACTGTATTTGCATCATTGCATTAACTGATTTTACTGTTAACTTATTCCTTTCTTCTGTCCACTGAGAATTCATGAGGGAAAAGACTCTCTCTACATCGGCGTTATGACTGGGAATGGAGAAATAAAATTCCACAATTTCCAGCAACTCTGAGTACTGCTCACTAGAAATGCAATTATGAATGAAGAACACCGGTTTCTTATGTGAGATCATATTCTCAAAACTTTCATCTTTGACCTCCCCCAAAACACACTTTAATTTCAGTACTTGGTCAAAGAGAAGGGACTCATTCAATTTACAGCTTGTGTTTTCATGCATCCACTTGAATGTCTTTTCAACATTTTCCCATGAAGGTACAGTCTTTAGCAAAATCCAGTCAAAATGTTTAATGTCACACAAGGGCTTACTCCATTTTATCAAGTAATCAATAACAGTTTGATAGAAAAGAGAGACTTCCCCTAGAAATGTAGACTGCTGATAATGTGTGAGGTCAGACATTAATTCTTTAACTTTAGACGTAACGAAAACACTGTTTTCTCTCTCCTAAAATTTGCAGTATATTTTCTAGCTCCGGTCTTACCTCGTTCACTGATATGTCTTCCCTCTCAATGCTGCTAACTGCCCTCTGGAAAGCATTCATTTGTGCATACAAGAAGAGCAGATACATTTCACCAACAGAATCAGAAAAGAATTTCTTGAGAAGGGAAGGACATGTATCAAGTGAAAGAAGTAAGACTCAAGTGCCTTAAACATGTGGATGAACCTCTCTATAGCAGGAAACATGGTGAGCCACCTCGTTGTTACATGTCTAACTAGGTCCCTATGTGTCACACCAGCAAATTCTGAAAATTCTTTTAGTGATGCTACACGAACAGTATATATGGAGAAATAATTAAAAACCTTTATGATAATGCTCTAAATATCATAAGAGAGGACATCTGCACCAGTATGAATTGCATTATGCAAAATATGAGCTGGACAACCCACTCCTAAAATTTCCCTATTCAGTTTCTTCTGAAGTTTCTTGTACACATTGTTTTCTCCTTTTCTCGCAACACCCCCAAAGTCAGTATTTGTGTTATCTCCACCAAAAGCAGATACCTTATCACTAAGCCCATGTTGTAAAATGGCACTGTATACACACTCAGTTATTGTACTAGAATCCTCACTGTCACATTCATTTAAATTTAACAAGCTACTTTGGACACCTTAGTCATAACCAAAATACTGCACAAGAACAGGAAATATTTTCAAATACTTGTGGTTGCTAGCATCAGTGCTAATACTAACATAATTGGCCTTCGATAGACTGTTCCTTGTTCTGTCTTCAATGAACGGTGGTATCACTTTATTAACGATGGCTTCTGTTTTAGTTTTGCCGCTGGAGAAGTTTACTGCAACTTTAAAGTCACTAAAAACGTGAGAGATAATTTTTGATGCGCAAGAACTTGAGTTGTATGAATGATGGTGCTTGACACAGTGAAGTGCAAATGCAGCTTCTGCTGAAGCTACTTTATTACCATCTGTCTGTGTTTTGAAAAAGCTGGTGAGCAGTTGGAAGATGATGAACCCACTGCCGTCTTATGCTTTTCCGATTGCACGTGGTCGTAAATATCACGTCTACCTCCATTACTGATTGAAATGTAGGAACTGAGAAGAGGAAAAACGTATAATAGAATATTTTTTCTAGGAAAACAACGATTTCAATGGGTCTGTGTATAATCGTAATGTTACTCACCCGCAAATTTTGCAGAAAGCTTCGTATTCAGTTCTTCCTCGCTTTATACTCGGAAACTGTTCAGTATATGCCTCCCTGTACTTAACCTTCCGTCTAGCCGACATTATTAAACCCCCAGGCAAATAATAACAACTATTTAATACAATATAACACAACGAAATCGCAAGTACAACAAACCATGCGAACATTCAACAAGCTAATCAAAGAGGATGATACTCTTCATTGCCAGAGATGACTGACCGCCCACTGTATCGACAACTCGCAATCACGCAAATCGAAGAGGACGTACCGTACGCCCGAGCCTGACTGCCCATTGTTTCCATGTCTCGAAAGCTGTTCTGTTCTGTTTGGATTTTATATAAAGTGAAGGCAAAGAGATAACATATTGATGCTTATTTGACAGCAATTTTTGAAATTACCGGAAGTTGACTTCAAATCCAGCAAATATCGCGAACATTTGCCTTTTCGGCCCGGACGTGTTCAATTACCCTAAAATCGCGAACTGTCCGTGAAATCCGTGGCGTATGGCAACCCTAGTGCTCACAGATGTGAAAATTACCGAACTATCAGTTTAATAAGTCACAGCTGCAAAATACTAACGCGAATTCCTTACAGACGATTGGAAAAACTGATAGAAGCCGACCTCGGGGAAGATCAGTTTGGATTCCGTAGAAATGTTGGAACACGTGAGGCAATACTGACCCTACGACTTATCTTAGAAGAAAGATTAAGGAAAGGCAAACCTACGTTTCTAGCATTTGTAGACATAGGGAAAGCTTTTGACAATGTAGATTGGAATACTCTCTTTCAAATTCTAAAGGTGGCAGGGGTAAAATACAGAGAGCGAAAGGCTATTTACAATTTGTGCAGAAACCAGATGGCAGTTATAAGAGTCGAGGGACACGAAAGGGAAGCAATGGTTGGGAAAGGAGTAAGACAGGGTTGTAGCCTATCCCCGATGTTATTCAATCTGTATATTGAGCAAGCAGTGAAGGAAACAAAAGTTCGGAGTAGGTATTAAAATCCATGGAGAAGAAATAAAAACTTAGAGGTTCGCCGATGACATTGTAATTCTGTCAGAGACAGCAAAGGACTTGGGAGAGCAGTTGAACGGAATGGACAGTGTCTTGAAAGGAGGATATAAGATGAACATCAACAAAAGCAAAACGAGGATAATGGAATGTAGTCGAATTAAGTCGGGTGATGCTGAGGGAATTAGATTAGGAAATGAGACACTTAAAGTAGTAAATGAGTTTTGCTATTGGGGAGCAAAACAACTGATGATGGTCGGAGAGGATATAAAATGTAGACTGTCAATGGCAAGGAAAGCGTTTCTGAAGCAGAAAAATCTGTTAACATCGAGTATAGATTTAAATGTCAGGAAGTCGTTTCTGAAAGTATTTGTATGGAGTGTAGCCATGTATGGAAGTGAAACGTGGACGATAAACAACTTAGACAAGAAGAGAATAGGAGCTTTGGAAATGTGGTGCTACAGAAGAATGCTGAAGATTAGATGGGTTGATCACTTAACTAATGAGGAGGTATTGATAGAATTGGGGACAAGAGGAGCTTGTGGCACGACTAGAAGAAGGGTTCGGTTGGTAGGCCATGTTCTGAGACATCGAGGGATCACCAATTTAGTATTGGATGGCAGCGTGGAGGGTAAAAGAATACACTAAGCAGATTCAGAAGGATGTAGGCTGCAGTAGGTACTGGGAGATGAAGAAGCTTGCACAGGATAGAGTAGCATGGAGAGCTGCATCAAACCAGTTTCAGTACTGAAGACCACAACAACAACAACTTCATACTAGTAGACTTCTCTTGGTGAGGAATGTTCTTTTTGCGTTTGCTAGTCTGCTTGGATGCATGATCTATTAAGCTGATTGTGCGATAATTCTCGCGTTTCTTACAACCTTCAGAATTGTGTGGATGATGTTGTTCCGAAAGTCTGGTTGTGCATTACCAGTCTCAAACATTCTACAAGCCAGCGTGAATAGCCGGCCAGAGTGGCCGAGCGGTTCTAGGCGCTTCAGTCGGGAACCGCTCAACCGCTACGGTCGCAGGTTCGAATCCTTCCTCGGGCATGTATATGTGTGTTGTAGTTTGGTTTAAGTAGTTCTAAGTTCTAGGGAACTGATGACCTCCGCTGTTAAGTCCCATAGTGCTCAGAGCCATTTTGAACCAGCGTGAATAGTCACTTCCCCAATGATTTCATAAATTCTGATAGATATTATCTGTTCATTCTGACTTATTTGATCTTAAGTCGTCCAAAGCTCTTGTAAATTCTAATGCTGGATCCCCTATCTTTTATATATCGACACCTGTTTCTTCTTCTGTCACGTCATCAGGCACGTCCTCCCCTCCCCTAAAATGTACCAACTATCTGCTACCTGCTCTGCATTTCACAGACGAGTTCCCATCGTACTCTTAATGTTCCCACCCTTGCTTTCTAATTCGCAAATTGTTTTGGCTTTCCTATACGCTGAGCCAGTCCATCCGGCAGACATTTCATTTTCGATTTCTTCACATCTTTCCTGCAGCCATTTCGCCTTAGCTTCTCTGCACTTCCTGTTTATTTCATCCTTAAGTGGCTTGTACTTTTGTATTTGTGAATATCCATGAACATTATTGTACTTCCTTCTTTCGTAGATCAGTTAAGGTATTTCTTCTGATACCCATGGTTTCTTCGCAGTTACTTTCCGTGTACCTATGTTTTTCTTTCCAATTTCTGTGAGTGGCCTTATTAGAGATGTCCATTTCGCTTCAACTACCGAGGTACTTATTATCGCACTATCAATAGCCGCAGAGGACTTCAAGCGTATCACTTCATTCCTTAATATTTCCGTATGCCACCTCTTTACTCGCTGATTCTTCTTGACTTCATCATCACTAAATTGTGATCTGAGTCTATACCACTGCTATGAACGCCTTACAATCTAATATCTGATTTCTGAATCTCTGCCTGACCATGATGTAAACTAATTGAAATCTCGTATCTCCCTGCCTTTTCCAAATATACCTCTTCCTCTTGAGGTTCTTGAACAGATTCTTCACTCAAAACTTCCGGGCTGATAGGCCATGGTCGAAGTATAAAACTCTCCCCTGGCGTTTCGTCTCCGACTGCGGGAGACATCCTCGGAGGTAAAGCGGCGAACTGCGAAGAGAACTTGACGAAGCGCTGATTATATAGGCAGTACAGAGGGCGCCACAGTCGATCACGTGGCGTCGAAGTGTCCCTGCAGCGTAACAGGAAGGTGCAGGGACACTTCGACGGTTCCGAAATTTCTGAAGGTGAAGAGGATGTTTCGCTCGGCCCAGGCACATCGTATTTACAACCGTATGGAGTCTGCAATGCTACGTGAGAGGATTCATCAGACGCGGCGAACACTGGCAGTAACCAGCAGTAAACTTTTTCATCTCCACTTGTTTCTTAGTAATATTATGCAGTGTGGTGATTGGAATAAGATTGACGGTCTAACATTCAAAACTATGGAAGTTAGTGCAGAAATGTCAGCAAATAGGCAGAAGAGGAAGTTCAATAACTTACAGAACAACATTTCTGGAGGTTCAGTTGAGGACAATTCTCGAACTGTTATTAACCTGTCTGATAAAGATTTGTCAAAAGTTGAAATTTCTGTACTAGCGAAGGTCGGCAAAAGATGCACGAGACCCTTTGGCTACACCGGGGGTATATAAAAGTCCTTGTAGTTGTGGACAGGTTTACATCGGTACCACAAAGAGAAGTGTGAACACCCGTCTTGTTGAACATAAGAGGAATTGCCGCCTGGGTCACACAGATAAATCGGCCGTAGCGGAACATGTTTACCAGGAAGGTGATCATGAAATAAAATTCAGCGAGACGAGCGTCATATCAAAAACCTCGCATTATTATGCACGCTTGTATAGAGAGGCTATCGAGATTGATAAATATCGTAATGATTTTAACAGGAAAGACGAAGATGTTAAACTGGATAAAATCTGGATGTCAGCGTTGCACCGCAAGCGTGACGATCGATTACTTTCAATCGAGAATGTTGGCATTACCAGAGACAATCTCACAGCCGACGCCACGTGACCGACTGTGGCGCCCTCTGTACTGCCTATATAATCAGCGCTTCGTCGAGTTCTCTTCGCAGTTCGCCGCTTTACCTCCGAGGATGTCTCCCGCAGTCGGAGACGAAACGTCAGGAGAGAGTTTTATACTTCGACCACGGCCTATCAGCCCGGAAGTTTTAAGTGAAGACAATACCGGCCGTGAAAGCTTACATTGTATGATCTTGAACAGATTATTCGCTATTACTAGTTGAAATTTATTGCAAAACACAATTAGTGTTTTCCTCTCTCATTCCTAGTGCCAGGCCCTTATTCTCATGTAAGCCTTTCTTCTGCACCTTCCCTGCAACCGCATTCCAATCCCCTATGATTTTCATATCCCTTTACGCAAGGAATTATCCGTTCACTGTCCTCATCACTATCCTCATTTACTTCTCTTCATCTTCTGCAAGCGACGTCGGCATGTATACTTGAACTACTGCTGTCGATGCTGGTTCGCTGATGAGAACAATCCTATCACTAAACTGTTCACAGAATACTATACAGTGCAGGAATACTCCACAAGACTATGGACAATCGTAGTGTAGGTAGTCTATTTAGTAGGTCTGATGCACTTTCTAAGTGTCCTGCTAATAAAGCCTTTTTATTTGCGTTATTTATCGTATAACCGAAATTTAACGGAATTTCTTTAGCACCCATGTGGAGAACCTCGTACTTTATGTTGTTCAGGGTTCATTGCCACTTCTCGCAGCGTGCAGTTATCCGGCCTCAATCATTTTGTAATCTATGTTGAAATTCACAGAGACGGTTACCTAAAAGATAATAACTGAAACTTGCTGGCCGGTTAAATCTGTCTTTGATTCGAACCCAGAACCTTGTCTTTCAGTAGCAATGATTTTACCAGCTGAATTATTCACGCACGCCTCATGAGTCGCCCTCGTTGCTTTGTTTCTGTCAGTGCCTCTCCCCTACCGGGAACACATCGACGCACAGGTTTAACCCGCCAAAAAGTTTAAAACCAAAGCACAATCGGCTACAGATTGAAAGATTCATTCTGGAAAGGCGTTACTTGTTGAAAATCATCTACCTTCCCATCGCTCTCTTCAGCCTTCCGTCAGAGACTATTTCTTTCGTTTTCTTTATCACCTACTGCAAGCCGACCTCTATAACTGAAGTTGTGGCTCGTTAAATAATCTCTGAGGGATTTTAGGAATCTGGCCGAATACGTCAATAACTTCCAAACATCGTCCTAAGGAAGCCTTGCTGCATAGGCTATTGAAATACTTCCTAATTTTTCCGATGCAGACTTGTGCCAAACCTAGATGTACAGGGTGATCCAAAAGTTCGTTAAAATATGAAAATACGGTAATTCATGGAATAATGTAAGTTGAAAGGTAAAACGTGACACGCATATGGTTGAAATAATATGGGGTTTTATTGAAACTAGAAAGGAGTGCAAAAACCGGCCAACAGATGGCGTTATACAGCAACACGTCAGTGACGCCGCATGACATTCGTGTACAAAATGAGCTGTAGTGTGAGAGGGAGTTCCCCCCTTTTCTTTCCCATCATCTGTCCAGGTTCCCCTCATCTGCCCTCGGCTGTGGTGTGTCATACTTGTGCCATCTTTTTAATGCAGTATTCAAGTGAGTGTTCAGTGCTGTGCGTCTTTCCAAAGTGTTGCGAACAGAAATCATGCTGTCGCTCGCTGGGTGTGATTTTTATATCTCTTGCGAACAGAAACCAGACTATCGCCGTGTTTTTAATTGTTTGTCTATTATTTTACCTGTCTGCTTCCTGCGTATTTTAATCTGCATCGCCAACCCTTTATTTTATGTTTTATGTTCCACAATTTTCCGCCATTTTACCTTGTAAGTCACCGATTTTATCACCTGCTTTTATTATTTATTATCTTCATTTTTAAAATGTCTGAAGGCTGAAGAGCGGCATACTGAGCTGCTGCCAGCCCGCCCCCTTCGGGAGGAATCGAAACTCAATAAAGAAACAAAAAAAGAGAGGGAGTCAGATGAGTCACCAATCGCGGCATGTTGGCTTTACAGGAAAGGGCACTGTTAGTGAAGCTTTACGATCCTATCGCCATCGGAAGAGTATTCGAACTCAAAGAGGTGTCGCTATGAAGAAAATGTTCACGAAGTCCAAGTCGCGGGTTGTCTAGGCGATCGTCTGCGCAGTCGGGGACCAGACACAAGTGCTACTACTGCCCACACAGTTCGAGAAGAAATGGAGGCTTTAGGGGGTTCATCTCCTTACGGTGAAGTCAGCGCTCGTGAAGTCGCATGTCGCATCAGCGTTCAACCCACTGCTGTGTGGAGAGCACTAAAGCCTACCCTCAAACGCTATCCGTACAAAATACAGCGGCCTCATTAACTATTATCCATCAATTTTGTGATGCGAAGAGCAGTTGCGGTGTGAGTTCTTCAAAAGATGGGGGAAGATGACGACTGATTGTATAAAGTGTTATGGACGGACAAAGCCTATTTCACACCCCAAGTCTCTGTTAATACCCACAGCTGTAGAACCTGGACTAACATAAATCCTAGAAGTGTCGTGGAAACTCTACTGCATGGTGAGAAAGTCAGGGTGTGGTGTGGCAGTACCACATCAGTCGTGATCGAACTCTTTTTCTTCAAGGAAATGCGGGTTGCTGCTTTCCAAATTTTCAGCGGAATGGATGCGAGATACAGAATGACTTTATCCCTAGCCCGGTTGGCAAACGCCTGCTCGAAGGTACGATTGTTACGCAGGATGGCGCTCCACCACATAGTGCTACACATGTTAAAGATCACTTGAGCGCATCGTTTGGTGACACTAACTGCAACGTCCCATTAGAAAAATTATACATGACTGTCCTTAAACTGACACACAATATTTTTAGCGCAATGCAATCTGACTTTCAAAAATCCCTACAAAAGAATGGCCCTAACATTAACCCAAACCTTTCACAAATCACTTACCTCACAAAAATCTTCGTTACTCGAACTACTGCAATACAGCGAGCGCCACTACTGCCAGCTAAATAAAAGATTCAAACTACGGAAGGCACTAACTACTGATAGGCATAGTTAGCAAATGAAAGATTTTGATAGAGAGCAAACGATGTATTTACCTCAATAGTGTTCAAAAGTCATAATGTATATAGCAGTTTATGACATCCAGTCCTACAAATTTCAAAACTCCGCCATCTCTCTCCCCACATCCACCACTGCTGGCGGCTCACCTCCAACTGCGCAACGCTACGCGCTGTTCACATCCAGCTGCCCAACACTACAATGGCAGACAACAATGCAAACTAGCCACAGACTGCACACAGCACAGCCAGTGATTTTTCATACAGAGCGCTACGTAACGTTGCCAATAAGAAAACATAAACAGCCTACTTACATAACTTGCTGAGCCGCTGTTTGCGTCCTTGCCGTCCCAGGTGCCCCGACCTCGATCCGTGCAATCATTGGTTGTGGGAAAAAATGTTGATCCGTAGACTGCATCAGTAGTGCTTGTCAGTATTGATATGCTTGAAGTCGCAAGTGTGCCACCGCATTGGGGATGCTAAAAGACAACATTCGACGGCAGTTCCTCACCACACATACTGATGTGCTGTACTGTGCTGTTCGTAACATTGTCCCTCGACTACAGGTATTTTGATTAATATCGGCTGACATGTTGAGCATTTGCTAGAAAGAACGTCGTCTTTCCTAAAAATCAGTTGCTATGCTAATTAATTGTTTGTATCATATGAAGCGCCATATGTTGGCTATTTTGTACACTTTTTGTTTCAATAAAACCTCATGTCATTTTAAGCATGTGCGTCAATTTTTGCCTCTCTACGTACATTATTTAGTAAAGTACCGAATTATCAAATGTTAACAGACTGTTGGCTCACCTTAAAAAAAATGGTTCAAATGGCTCTGAGCACTATGGGACTTAACTGCTGAGGTCATTAGTCCCCTAGAACTTAGAACTAGTTAAACGTAACTAACCTAAGGACATCACAAACATCCATGCCCGAGGCAGGATTCGAACCTGCGACCGTAGCGGTCTTGCGGTTCCAGACTGCAGCGCCTTTAACCGCACGGCCACTTCGGCCGGCTGGCTCACCTTCTATTTGACTTATTGCTACACAATCTGACATCCATATATAAGTTTCATTATGTACATTCCTGTTCTTCAGATACTCATGCACTGAAATCTCGTATTTATCCGCCGATACAGAGCAAGCAAATTTCAGTTAAACGTCTCCCCTGTAAGGGAATGTACATAAAGACTGAGTGCAGACCTGTGACATACGAACGACCAGATATCGAAGATTGGGTCTGGTCTTGAGGCGTATCGGATAGCCGAAGCGGTTAAGCCGACTGATCGCGACAAACCGGAAATCCAGGTTCGAGTCCCCGTTCAGCGCAGATTCTCAATGTCATCATTATAGTTCTACTGCTGAAGGTTGTCCATATCCGCAACGGCAAGTGCATTTCATGCACGCTGCACCTGTTTCGAGAAACCGTTCACCTGGATGACAGTGTACCCAGAAACGACGATGGAGCTGCTGTGATCAGAAGCGTTATTCACCCGACCAGGCACACGTTTCCGTTTATGCATGAGCCAGTCTCGATGCTTCTGTGCGCGTTGCAGTCGTACTTGCTTATGTTGTTGGGTCAAAATGGCAACACGTGCCGATCGTCTGCTATGGCGTGCCCTGTCATACAGTGTGCGTGCCCTGAATGGTGCGATCCTAAACACTTGTGCCTGCGCCAGAATTGTACTCTGTCTTCAGATATTCCACACTTCGCCGATTGTCTCGCTTTATAGCACAGGCAAGCGTCTGGCCTCCACGTTCTGTGATGAGGTTTGGACGTTCATACTAGTGGCTTCACCCTCCTTCAGCTGCTGCTGTTGTGCGGAACTTAAGGACAAAAGTATCATTCGCATGATGTGCCACTGCCAAGTCACACAGCTCGATGAAACTTGGACCATACATGGAAAGAACTGCTACAGTTTAGTACAGTACAGGACAGTATAGAAAGTAACTGAAAGAAATACGCTACGAGAGAAATAGAACTAACAGAGAAGTAGAACTAACACTTTTATTGAAAGATAATAATTACGCTGAAGTCACAGTCATTGATATTGGTCCCCTGCACATTGCAAAAGGAAGGACATGTATTCTACACTACTGGCCATTAAAATCGCTACACAAAGAACAAATGCAGATGATAAACGGGTTATTCATTGGACAAATGTATTATACTAGAACTGACATGTCATTACATTTTCACGCAATTTGGGTGCATGGATCCTGAGAAATCAGTACCCAGAACAACCTCCTCTGGCCGTAATAAAGGCCATGACACGCCTGGGCATTGAGTCAAACAGAGCTTGGAGGGCGGGTACAGGTACAGCTGCCCATGCAGCTTCAACACATTACCACAGTTCATCAAAAGTAGTGACTGGCGTATTGTGACGAGCCAGTTACTCGGCCACCATTGACCAGACGTTTTCAGTTGGTGAGAGATCTGGTGAATATGCTGGAAAGGGTAGCAGTCGAACATTTTCTGTATCCAGAAAGGCCCGTACAGGACCTGCAACATGCGGTCGTGCATTATCCTGCGGAAATGTAGGGTTTAGCAGGATCGAATGAAGGGTATTTGTCTTGCAAACGTCCCCATCTGATGACTCAGGGATCGAGACGTGGCTGCACGATCCGCTACAGCCATGCGGATAAGTTGCCTGTCATCTCGACTGCTAGTGATACGAGGCCCTTTGGATCCAGCACGGGGTTCCGTATTACCCTCCTGAACCCATCGATTCCATATTCTGTAACAGTCATTGGATCTCGACCAGCGCGAGCAGCAATGTTGCGATGCGATAAAGCGCAATCGCGATAGGCTACAATCCGACCTTTATGCAAGTCGGAAACGTGATGGTACGTATTTCTCCTCCTTACACGAGGCATCACAACAACGTTTCACCAGGCAACGCCGGTCTACTGCTGTTTTTGTATGAGATATCGGTTGGAAACTTTCCTCATGTCAGCACGTTGTAGGTGTCGCCACCGGCGCCAATCTTGTGTGAATGCTCTGGAAAGCTAATGACTTGCATATCACAGCATCTTCTTCCTGTCTGTTATATTTCGCGTCTGTAGCACGTCATCTTCGTGGTGTAGCAATTTTAATGGCCAGTAGTGTAATATGGTGTGTGATCACTACGACGGCAGTACACGCGCTGCAACGCTCACCACAATGTCATAAGGATGTTCCATCCCTCCACCAGAGCGGTTGACAACTCTTAAATGGTCGCTGGTGCAAGTGGACGTACTGAGATGTGTCATCTCAACGCAGCCCATGGTGCTGAATGAGATTTAGGTTGGTGGTGGGGAGGGGGGGGGGGCGGACGGACCTGCCATTCCAATGCGCCGAATATCCTCTCGTTCTAAGGAGTCTTCCACTTCCGCTATTCGATGCGGTAGTGCATTGACGTTCATTCAATATGAAGTCGGGCCGAATGCGCCCCTGAAAAGAAGCCCAGGAGAAGGAGTACCGTATCACAGTAACATTGGCTGATGAGTGTACCGTGTTCAAAGATTCTGCGGTCAGTACACCCGTGCAACATTATGCGTCTCAACACCATGACACCTTGACCACCAAAACGATCGTGTTGGACGATATTCATTGAAGTAATACGTGCTTCCATCTCTCGCCGTATGAGGTTACATCCAGAATCACTACTCGGACTGAATCTGCTGTCATCCGAGTGTAGCATGTCACGCCACACCCTATGCTCTAGGCACCATCGCGAACAGTGCTCCACTTGCGCAGTTGTCAACAGAATGCAACGTACTGGTCGTCAGGCAAAGACACCAACCCCAAGCAGTCGCCTGTGACTGTGGAGTGTGAGACTGCGTCTCTTGTAGTACTGTTAAATGTGACTGCGATTGCATCCGATGGTCGACATGGATCCCTTGTTGCCTGCTGTACAATGTAGCAGTCATCTGATGCTGTATTTGGCCGTTGTCGACCACCTCCGCTCCTTTGGGCAGAAGTGCATGTGTTTCGTAATGCTCCACATGCATGTGAAACAACGCTGCGAGCGATACCAAACTCTTGGGCTACGGTCGTCACACTTCCTTCTTCTTTCAGTTTCCCGATGATTCTTTCCTGTGTGACGTTATCCAAATGCTGTTTCCAAGCCATGTAGTAATGAAGAACACCGTCACACCGTACCACAACTGCTCGCTGATTGACCCACACTCCTTCCTTCTACTGCCTTTTGCTGCGGGGCCAGCCCCATTTGGCCCTGTATTCATGCTGGGCTCGCGGTCTATGACGTCCAGCTTCTCCTACGCGAATGGAAGACCTCTGACAACAGCTGATTCTTGGAGTTATCATGGCGCACGGAATATTCGCTGAGGTTTCGGGATTGCAGCCGGTTCATGTTGACTTCTTGCCGCAGTATTTCGGCTGGCAACAGTCCAGCCATCTTCAGGTGAGTGTGGCTGGACGAATACTGTGGAAAGAAGTCAACATGATCCGACTGCGATCCCTAAACTTCGTCGAATACTCCGACAATATATTTCCGCACTTTCAATCATTCCCACCGAGTTGCTAATGAGTTACGATTCTTTATCTGTCTCGTCCTTAAATTTTGAAAAGCAGCTCACTATCGTCACCCCAAGGTCGTCTGGTAAAAAGAAAAAAATAAATGTTTCGTAAACAACTCACATTATTTTTCGACGTAGTCTCCTTTGAGGGTGATGCTGAGGGAATTAGATTAGGAAATGAGGCACTTAAAGTAGTAAAGGAGTTTTGCTATTTGGGGAGCAAAATAACTGATGATGGTCGAAGTAGAGAGGATATAAAATGTAGGCTGGCAATGGCAAGGAAAGCGTTTCTGAAGAAGAGAAATTTGTTAACATCGAGTATAGATTTAAGTGTCAGGAAGTCATTTCTGAAAGTATTCGTATGGAGTGTAGCCATGTATGGAAGTGAAACATGGACGATAAATAGTTTGGACAAGAAGAGAATAGAAGCTTTCGAAATGTGGTGCTACAGAAGAATGCTGAAGATTAGATGGGTAGATCACATAACTAATGAGGAAGTATTGAATAGGATTGGGGAGAAGAGAAGTTTGTGGCACAACTTGACCAGAAGAAGGGATCGGTTGGTAGGACATGTTCTGAGGCATCAAGGGATCACCAATTTAGTATTGGAGGGCAGCGTGGAGGGTAAAAATCGTAGAGGGAGACCAAGAGATGAATACACTAAGCAGATTCAGAAGGATGTAGGTTGCAGTAGGTACTGGGAGATGAAAAAGCTTGCACAGGATAGAGTAGCATGGAGAGCTGCATCAAACCAGTCTCAGGACTGAAGACCACAACAACAACAACTCCTTTGAGGGATCTACACTTGGTCCAACGACCCTCCTGCTTTTTCATCCGGACGGAAAAATAGGTTCTGTCAAACACTGCAAAATTCCAGTTGTCTGTGCCTATCACGTCCTGATTTGACGAAAATTTCCTAGAACAGGAAGAAGTCGCTTGGGCCTAAGTCTAATGAATACAGTGAATGAGGAACCATTTCAAAGCCTATTTCATGCGCTTTAGCCATCGTTATAGCTGGTGCGTGGCATGGTACGTTATCCTGGTGAAAAAGCACTTTTTTGCGTGCCAACCTTGGTCTCTTTCAGCCAACACAATTTTCAAACATCAATGAAACATAACAGAGTTCAGTTACGGTTCTGCTGTTTTGCAAGTAATCTATGAGTACTACTCCTTGGGAATCTCAAAAAACAGTGGCCATCGTTGTACCAGCGCGGCAGTTCAACCCTTCAAATGAAAGTGTTCAATAACAGTTCGAAACTTTGTTTTCTGCATTTTCAATCGCAGTAGACACACCGACCAATTCAGACGGATATCATCAATGAACGGTACACTGTACATTATCGAAACTCTTTATACCATTCTTGGAGTAATCAAGTTTAGCAATCACGAAGGCGAAACAAAAATGTTCCACTTGTTCATGGAAAATGTACGCGGCTTATCAAACCCCCCTCACAGACACTCGAGGCAACAGGACTCGTACAGCTGCCGCCCAGCTCCGCTCGTTCCGAGATATTCGTTCTCAGGCACAGGGCCTTAAGAATGTGCCCTGTATCAAAACGTGTTACGATAGTGGATTTCGCAATTTGTGGCACGCATCGACGGTAGAATTATTCCCCATTTCCCCACGTGTCTCTGCTCCGTTTATATACTTATGGCCTGCCCTGCAATGTGACCAGGAGTGATTCAGTAGCGCGCAGGGCAGCGGTCATAAAGTTGTGCCTCGTCAGTGTATACGACACTCCCCTTGCACTGGCAAGATCGGTGTCAGCCTCTGTTTATGCTAGAGGAACTGTTCACGGTGAGGTCGTCGAAGAGATATGCCAGTCCGCCATATCTCGCAGTTGACCCGCACTAACCTGTTTCTGTCTAGGCTTCTTCTTTCAAGATGATGTCCCTTTCGCTGCCATGGAAGCGCCGGTCGTGGGCTAGTCAGATCTAGATGCGCAAGTACAGCTGCAATGCCGCGCGGGATTAGCCGAGCGGTCTTGGGCGCTGCAGTCATGGACAGTGCAGCTGGTCCCGGCGGAGGTTCGAATCCTCCCTCGGGCATGGGTGGGTTTGTTTGTCCTTAGGATAATTTAGGTTAAGTAGTGTATAACGTATGGACTGATGACCTTAGCAGTTAAGTCCCATAAGATATCACACACATTTGAACATTTTTTTACTGCTGCAATGGTGAACTGTGAAGCGAATCCTCTACTGCTGATTTTGGCAGTAGACAATGTACGACAGTGTAAAAAGAGGATACCATATAATTATCCAATTATCCAGTAGCGTCGTCACAGTGCACTTTAAATTTCGTTCGTTACACATGAATACCCCATTATGCAGATGTGGGGAGGTAACACAGAAGACACATGTTACGCACATACGCAACCTCACAATAACGGACCTCGAATACTGTAACGTTCCCTAGCAGCACACACACTACTAATAAAATGAAATGACATTTAATTGTACTATGTACGCCACTATGAAGCAATTCGTATGTACTGTAATTGTTTAACAAAAAAATATTATTTAATTTTGTATAAAGGACATTCGTTATTATTGTAATATTTTCTGTAATAATATTCTCGATGTATTTATGATTGTAATATTTCAATACTCATAATGTAATTACGAAATATGTTAATATCTGTGATAAAAAAATGTAAAATACAGCCACAGAGGAAAATAATGTTGTAAGATTACAAAGAGACATTCACAATCAGCAATAGTATAAATAGGAATACATAATGTGCATTCTTTGTCGTCTTCCTCGAGAGCTGAGAGAGAGAGGAACCTGTGACGTAGCATTATATGAATGAGTAGACTTCTTTTGTCTATATCTATCTTTAGCCGCCATTAGAGGAAAAATTACAAAGTAATGTAAGTTTAATTATTGTTGTGGTCTAAATACATTATAATTTATCAAAATTGTGTATTACTAATGTAAATTAGCTTGCCCATGTCATCTATAATATTTCTTTAAAGAATTTTCAGCATTTTTAGCGATTATCGTTGGTGTTGTTGGGCTGTGCCGCGACCGAACGATTTGCAGCGGCGGCACATTTAAAAAATTGTTCCGCTAAAAAAAATTAAACAAACCCGTAAATCGGGAGCAGATAAAATTAGCAGTGAATTATGAAATATTTTTCTTTTACAGCGATCCTGAGGCTGACGGAATTTATTACTGGTTTTACATTTGTGCATTCATAGGCGGATAATTAACGTTGAAGTTGTTAATCTGTTGGTTCTTTCAGTTTCTGAAGCAAATAACTTAAACGTATAGTGAAATGTGTTTTCTCAATGATAATTAAACGTTCAGGTCTGCTTGGCAATATTTAACCATTTTATGCTAACAGAGACAGTCTTGTGTTCCATAGCTAACACCGGGAAAGAATTCAGTAAATATTTAAAAAACCACTGCATTTAGAAAATGTGTGCCAAGGCCGAAATACGTAAAAAATTTAATTTAAACAATTTTCAAATAAATGTTATTAATCAGTTAGTATGAATTTATCAGCATGAGAGGGTTGCTAAGGTTCACGTAATTTGAAATGTGCTTAATTCTGTCTAAATGAATTTTTATTACCACACGTAAATAAGGGGTTCTACAACAAAGTTCGTACTGAAAGAGCAAATAACAAAAATATTTAAAACCATTTCTCCCCCATTTTCCAATCCATTCATTTTTTTTTTTACATAATATATTTTTTTTTATTTCGTCAAAATATGCAAATATAAACACTAAGATTTACTCTAATTAACGAGAGCCACTTAAGTTCTGTTAATTCCTGAGCCCATGGAAATCAATTCCAATTTTAATGCAAGAAATTCAAAAAATTATGCAAGGAGCAGTCTGCTGCTCATGGCCCCATCTCGGCAACTAACTTCACTGCTCTGACCTCCAAGCTACGACACAAGCTAGGGATCTGCTGCCTTGTCTTTTGGCCGATCAGCGCCTAAGAAATTTTGTTTCCTCTATATAAACGCACGGGAGTGGCAATTCTGACGTTGCGGTTGATAATGGAAACAAGATGAAAGAAAAATCGAGACATGTTCATGGGATTTGTCGATCTGGTGGAAGCGCTCGACTATGTAAAATGGTGCAAGATGTTCGAAATTCTGAGAAAAATAGTGGTAAGCTATAGGGAGAGACGGGTAATATACTATACGTATAAGAGCGAAGAGGACATAATAAGAATAGACGACAAAGATCTAAGTACCTGGATTAAAAAGGATGTAACCCTGGGATGTAGTCTTTCGCCCATACTGTTCAATGTATATATATTTTAAGGACTATGGGACCAAACTGCTGAGGTCATCGGTCCCTAGGCTTATGCACTACTTAATCTAACAAACTAACTTACGCTAAGGACAACTCACAAACCCATGCCCGAGGGAGGACTGGAACCTTCGACGGGGAGAGCCGCGCCAACCGTGGCATGATGCCACAGACCGCTCGGCTACCCCGCACGGCAATCAAGAACAAATGATAGAAAAACAACAATGATTCTGGAGTGGAATTAAAATTCGAGGTGAAAGCATATCAGTGATACGATTCGCTGATGAAATTGCTGTCCTGAGTGAAAGTGAAGAAGAATTACAGGATCTGCTGAAAGGAAGGAACAGTCTAATGAGTTCAAAATATGGACTGAGAGTAAATCAACGAAAGACAAAAGTAATGAAAAGTAGCAGAATTGACAACAGCGAGAAACGTAAAATCGAGCTTCATGATCACGAGTAGATGAAGTTCGGAAATTCTACTGCCAAGGCAGGGCAAGGAGAACTATAACTGGCAAAAAGGTCATTCCTGGCCAACAGAAATGTACTATTATCGAACAAACGTCTTAATTTGAGGAAGAAGTTGCTGAGAATGTACGTTTAGAGCACAGAATTGCATGGTAGTGCAACATAGACTTGTGGGAAAACCGGAACAGAAGAGAATTGAAACATCTGATACGTGGTGCTATAGACGAATGTTGAAAATTAGATGGACTGATAAGGTAAGGAATGAGGGGGAAGGAATATGTGGAAAACTCCGACCAGGAGGAGGGACAGGTTTATAGGACATCGGTTAAGACATCAGGGAATGACTTCGATGATAATTGAGGGATCGTGAAGGGCCGCTCCAAACCAATCAGAAGACTGATGACTCACACACGAGGTGCGACAATAAGGTAGACTGATTTTCTTTGCAAGACGTGACAACCCTGCAGGCTTGCGTAGGCACAATATCTTTGACCTTGGTCTATAAACTGCTTCTAGTCCAAGCGGCACATCGATCCAACAGCTCAGTCGTGAGTTGTGCTGTAATAAGTTAACACATGTTTGTGTCTCTCGTCACGGAAATGGAACCGCATAATATTGCGCAACGGTATGCCATTTCTTTTTGCGTTAAATTGAGTGAAAACGCGACGACAACTTAAGGCAAGCTTCAGAAGGCTTTTGGAGAGGAGGTTATGTCAAGAGCTCAAGTTTTTCGTTGGCATAAAATGTTTAGTGAAGGCAGAACGAATGATGAAGTCAAAAGTGCTATGCATGCTTGTTGCTTTTTTGATTCCAAGGGAATTGTTCATAAGGAGTGGGTGCCTCCTGGACAAACAGTTAACCAATATTACTACAATGAAATTTTAGAAAGACTTCGTTAAAGAGTTCTTCGTGTCCATGCCAACATTGCTGATAATTGGATTCTGCATCAAGAGAATGCACCATCCCGTACTGCTCTGTCAGTACAGCACTTTTTAACCTCTGTTTCAATACTACCACAGCCACCTTATTCACCAAATATCGCTCTGTGTGGCTTTTTCTACTTCCCAGGATCAAAACGTCGCTCAAGGGACACCATTTTCAAACAACACGAGGTGTCCAAAAAGCTGTAACGAGGGTCTTGGAGGATATTACAGAAGATAAGTCCCAGAAATGTTACCATCAATGGCAGAAGCGCTGGAGAAAATGTGTGCAATCAGAAGGAGCAACTTTTTTTTCCACATCAGTCTGATTACTTCATTGTCGCACCTCGTATATATATAGCTGACTAACGCTTCCAGTAGCGTTCTCCTGCACCAGACTGGCACCGTGTTGCACAGCATTACGAAACAGTAGGTGCCCATTATTTGACATAAACGCTACAATCCAGCAGTGTATAAGTCGAAGAGCGATTAGTGTTATGAATTCATGAAGAAGATGGGATCATTCACGTTCTCTGGCTGGATGTGTGCGCTTGCTCGTAGAAAATTGCTAGAGCGAGCATCGTCTGGAAGCTCGCCCTGAGCAGTCAACTGTGACGTGGCAGCTGCGGCAGAGTTTTTGAGTTTTAAATGCATGCAAATGAGCTCCCAGGTCCAAAAGCGGGCGCTGCCTGCTAGCTGTGGTCGGAGGGTGGGGTGCGTATTGGCTTAACCTGTCAGAGAAGGCGAGTAACAGCCCGCACAGCCGTCGCCAAGCTTCCCAGCGGGTGCCCTTTTGCGAGAAGCATTTATTTCATTTTCACAGTAATGAGAAGGGGGCGAACCCTTCTGAGCACTCCACATCGTAAAGAAAGCAACGGCTACGTAAAGCAACAATCTACATAATGGGAGGACTCTGTACTACAGTTGTTAAGAACTCGTTTTTCACCGCTTAGGCGTGTCTTTTTGTCACCGCCCAAGAGAGTCGCTTTACTCACACCGTCATATGCGGTTATAACGAATGTGCATACACAGCTAGCATTCAGACCCATCATGATAGGATGGATGGATGGATTGAAAACTGTCGGCGCTTGACAATGTAATCATCAGCGCTCTTTCTCGAGATTGTGGTATGGTGTATGAGTATTCTTGTTGGAAAGAAAAACAATGGCCATAAACCATAGTCACAGCCATAAAAATTTCACTTACAATATCCAGTATAGCCATTCACACCGTCATCATACATTAATAGTACTAATAAAACAGCGGATGGCAATAAGGTGGCCGATTGATCGTAGAACTAATAGAATAAGCCAACCGCCAAAAGACACATTAGAATTGGGCAGGAAACATGACGCCACAAAAAAAAAAAAAAAAAAAAACCAAGGGCTTCCCTCCTACAGCATACGAAACACACGGAGTTTGTCGCTGAAAATCTTGCATTACAGTGGATCTTCATGCCTCAAAAGATAAGCATTGCAAGAGGCGACTACTGCGAGGGCGTAAGCAGAGATGGTTCTGTGTCAGGAGGCAGTCTACCAGTTCGCTCCTTGCCAGTTTTCCTCCTGATGATGGTAGTGACATATGGTCGCCGGAAGGCACAGTGAAAGAAGATTCAGAATTTGTTGTTTATTTATATAAAAATGTAGGTAGTTTCTTGACTAGTGGTTGTTATCTTCTAGGGAATCGCGTCGTAAGCGGCCTCCAGCCCTCTCAAGGCCCGTTTTACTGGCTATATAAGGTTGGCAGGCAACAGCATGCATCATTGGATAGTATCCGATGCGAAGACGAGTAAACAACACTTCGTTCTTGGAGATCGAAAGGAAGAGGAGATCGTTGTTGGCCACTTCCAGTCACTGCCTTTCCCACTACACTCTTTGGGGCAAAAGAAATATTCGTATGTCATTGTTGGCTCGGGGCCGACGAGGTGTGGGTTTAGATGCCCATTCTGAAAAGCTTTCCTTCCGCCACACACAGTCGCCCTTCCCTTTACCGTGTGTGGGAGTTGTGCCTTACAGTGCGCATGCACTTGAGAGAGCAATGTGCTGCCCAGCGAGCGTCGCAAATGCCGTTCGCAAGAAAACCAGCCGGCCGAAGTGGCCGTGCGGTTAAAGGCGCTGCAGTCTGGAACCGCAAGACCACTACGGTCGCAGGTTCGAATCCTGCCTCGGGCATGGATGTTTGTGATGTCCTTAGGTTAGTTAGGTTTAACTAGTTCTACGTTCTAGGGGACTAATGACCTCAGCAGTTGAGTCCCATAGTGCTCAGAGCCATTTTTTGAGCCAAGAAAACCAAACTTGAGGGTCTCGCCAGAGCGTTGAATGTGCCTTGTTGCTCGCCAGCGCGTACACGGCCATAACCATGAGACAGATCTGTTCTAAATGTAAGCACCCCTTTGTGCTTACAGACGAACACACACACACACACACACAAAATAACAGAAGGAGACTCGTGCCGAATCGTATACGAGTAACATACATACATTTCTCGCTACTGAAAGTGCAACATCATTAATACGGCATCCCAGAGTCATCAAATTGGGATTCTTGGTTAGGAAAATTATTAGCATTTAAACGCAGCCGCACGAGAAAGGTACGAGTGACTGTTTCTATATTTTGTGTGAAGAAGGGTTGTGCAGTGGATTTACCGTTCAGAAAGTTGTTTGCTTGTGAAAGGATAGAGATATTCCTCTTGTAATTCGACAGCAGCCTACTAAGGCTGCGATTATCGTTCTCTGTTTTGCATTGCTACCACACTTAGCCACGAGTTAACTGATTAGTTATTCAAAGGCTTTATGCGATATGAGACACGACAACAAATGTTTATTAAATGTTTTGAACATCATTTTTGTTCTATTGTTGTATTAGAACAGCCTCAGATTACTTTCATGTTCCTTGCTAGAAGTATGTACCGCATTTGAAGACGAACGTCTCTGTAATGAGAATTCACGGATCATATTACTTCCGTGTTATAATTTACGGTATAGCAGCTGATCGGAATGCGTCACGCAGGCCCTTAAGTTGTCGGCATTGGAAGACAAACAATAAAGCAATCCGGGGTTGCTGATATTTATAAGCATAATTCTCAGCCTAACTTTTCGTTTTCCATAGCTGGAGACTTTAACGACTCAGGAAGCTGTTACAGACTCAACACAAGGTCAGAAACCGAACTGTTAATGCGTAGCCAAGCAACGGTCGATTCGTGACGTCATCAGACCGTTGACTAAGATCGCGGCGTCGAATGCTATGAACTTGTGGTGAGGAAGAGTTGGTGCTGTTTCTTTTACTTAGCACTAGGACTCACAAATTGTCTAATTTCATTCTTTCTTCTTTTCTGATAAATATGTTTTTGTGCTTTGGAATTTCCGTGGTCTCTCTATACATCCTAACTAGATCTTGCTAAAACCACAGTGTCAGAGGAACGAATTTGGTGGCGTTTCGGTCCTAGTGCGTGCCCAGCTACTGTTGATTTATCCATCTTTCCCAGGCGACAATAGCTCTTGTGTTCCTTGAGGCGGGTCGTAATGTTTCTTTTTGTAGTTCTTATGTACACTTGGCCACAAGTGCATGGAATTTTATATACTCCTGCTGTAGCAAGCTCGGCCAGAAACTGTTTACAGTGTTCAAATATTCGCGCACATTTCTTGATGGTTTAACCACCATATCAATACCGTGTTTTCTGAGTATTTTGCTGATGTTATCCGTGACCGTGTTAACAAGTGGAAGGAAAACTTTCCCTTTAGTTTATTCTTTTTCATTAGAAACTCTAGACGTTTTAGGGTGTGGCACCCTACTCATCTCTCTGTCAGAACAGCCGTTTCTTCTGAAGGAGTCCTTAAATGTTCGAGCTCGTCCTCCCAGCACTGTCGTTCACGGATACCCTGAGGTTCTAATGTTTTGATCAATCCCCTTTTCTGTTTGGGATGATGACTGGAATTTTTGTGAATGGGTTTTCTGTAAGTTTTATACCTTGAAATTCTGTCAGGTTTTCTAATTACCAGAATATCCAAAAATGAAATTTGGCCGTCCTTCTGTTTTTCCATAGAGAACTTTATACTAGAATTTATGTCAGAAAACTGAAAAATTCAGAGGGCTCCTTTTCCCCGTGATATATAACGAAAGTGTTACCCACGAACCGAAGCTAGCATGAGGATTTCTTCTTCAGTGTTTGAAGGGCTACTTCTTCACTTTTTTCCATATAAAAATTCGCTACAACTGCGATGAGATGGTTCCTCATAGCCACACCATCAGATTGTTCATTGAATTGATTGTCCCACTGAAAGTAAATTAATGTGAGACAATCTTTAAGTAAATCAACCATATTCTTTGTGAAAACACTTTCCAACTGTGACATCACCTCAATAAGAGGAACCATAGTAAACAGTGATACAACATTAAAACTGACCATTATGTCACTTGGAGTCAGCCTGAAGGACTTTAATTTTTCGGTAAAATGACCACAGGCATTAATATAAATATCGGTTTTTCCCATAAGTGGCTGTTGGAGAGTGGTTAAGTGAATGGCAATCCTGTAAGTCGGACAACAAATGGCGCAAATAATCGGTCTCAATGTAATGCGCTGCTTGCGAATCTTTGGAAAACCATAGGACCTCGGCGGCAATGCTTCGGAATTCATCAGACCTTTCTTGTCAATGGGAGAAATCGAAGAGACCTTCATTAACTTATTGGTCATCCTGAGAAAAAGAACTCTCTGAATTTCTAAATTCTCTGAAAAATATTAATATAGCATTCACTATGGAGAAATAGAAGGACGGCCAAATTTCATTTTTGGATGTATAGGTAATTAGAAAACCTGACGAAACTTTGTGGCATAAAGCAAGTCCACTCACATGGATAGATAGCTTCACCAAAGTTCCAGGCGTCAGTATACCGAGCTAAAAGAATTCGTGAACTACAATATTTGGAGGATGAACTCGATCATTTAATGTTTATAGAACGATCATTTAATGTTTATAGACTGCTTGGTTTACCCTGGAATTTAAAGTTTACTGCGGCGGCAGTGAGAATTTGGATCCAGGAGGGAGGCGTGCCACGGTAATCCGTGCAGCGTGTGTGAACCCGCTGCGCCAAGGTGGCTAACGCACCTACCTACTAAGCGGGAGATCCAGATTCGATTCCCGAACTTGGTACAAATTTTCACTAGCCACTTCAGTCTATATACATAATATCACGTCTTTATGAGACCAGTAAAGTCTCTGTGGCACTTCGATCATTTAAGAACGGTCTTCAGAAGAAATGGCCAATCTGACAAAGGCATCAATAGAGCGCTACATCCTAAAAAGTCTAGAGTTTCTAATGAAAAAGAATCAACTAAAGGGAATGTTTTCCATACACCTGTATAAACTACACAGCTCGTATCAGCAAAGTACTCGGGAAACGTGGTATCGATAACGGTGTTTGAACCAACAAGGAAGGTGCGACAATATTTGAAAACTGCGAGGGACCTACACCCGCCGCTTTCCACAGCAGAGGTGTATTAAGTCCTTTACACTTACGGCCAAGTATAAAGCATAAAGACCCGAATTAAGGTACAAACGACCAACTGTCGCCTGGACAAGACGGATAAATCAACAGTAGTAGATCATGAACTAGGGCCGGGTAACCGCAGAATTCGTTTATCTGGCACTGTGGTTTTAGCAAGATCTGGTAATTACTACGCTAAGGTGTGCAAAGAGGCCATAGAAATTCAAAATCACAAGAATAGTTTCAACAGAGAAGAAGATGGATCGAAATTAGACAAGTAATGGGCCCTAGTGTTAAGTAAAACAAACAGCGCCAACTCTTCCCCACTGTGCCGGCCGAAGTGGCCGTGCGGTTAAAGGCGCTGCAGTCTGGAACCGCAAGACCGCTACGGTCGCAGGTTCGAATCCTGCCTCGGGCATGGATGTTTGTGATGTCCTTAGGTTAGTTAGGTTTAACTAGTTCTAAGTTCTAGGGGACTAATGACCTCAGCAGTTGAGTCCCATAGTGCTCAGAGCCATTTGAACCATTTTTTCTTCCCCACTGTAGGCTCAACAACGCGCGTCTGCACGACTCCGCGTTCTTTGGCAACTGTCTGATAACGTCACGAGCCGACCGTTGTGTGGATACAACCAGCTCGGCTTGTTGAGCTTGTTTTGAGTCTGTATTGGCATTCTGCGTCCTTAAAGCCTCTGATGAAGTCTTCAGCAGTGAAAGGCAAAACGTTAGGCAGAGAATTGTGCCTTGGCCTTATGACTATAAATCAAATCAAAGCGATATTGCTACTGTTCTTGAATGCCAACATTCTATGAATAAAACACGCCTCCACTCACATCTTCTAACACCACAGTGGTCGCGCTAGTTACCACTCTACCCCTGAGGTAGGCAGCCAGACTTACTTTTCTCACGTCAGAATTCACCAACATCAACAGAAAATAAACACATCTTAAAATATTGCAGTCTCTGCAATTTTTTTTTACTGAACAGAAAAAACAATCTCTTAGAATGTAGATGAAGATGAAATGGGAGATATGATACTGCGTGAAGAGTTTGACAGAGCACTGAAAGACCTAAGTCGAAACAAGGCCCCGGGAGTGGACAACATTCCATTAGAACTACTGACTGCCTTGGGAGAGCCAGGTCTGACAAAAATCTACCATCTGGTGAGCAAGACGTATGATACAGGCGAAATACCCTCAGACTTCAAGAAGAATATAATAATTCCAATCCCAAAGAAAGCAGGTGTTGACAGATGTGAAAATTACCGAACTATCAGTTTAATAAGTCACGGCTGCAAAATACTAACACGAATTCTTTACAGACGAATGGAAAAACTGGTAGAAGCGGACCTCAGAGAAGATCAGTTTGGATTCCGTAGCAATGTTGGAACACGTGAGGCAATACTGACCCTACGACTTAGATTAGAAAAAAGATTCAGGAAAGGCAAACCTACGTTTCTAGCATTTGTAGACTTAGAGAAAGCTTTTGACAATGTTGATTGAAATACTCTTTTTCAAATTCTTACGGTGGCAGGGGTAAAATACAGGGACCGAAAGGCTATTTACAATTTGTACAGAAACCAGATGGCAGTTATAAGAGTCGAGGTGTATGAAAGGGAAGCAGTGGTTGGGAAGGGAGTTAGACAGGGTTGTAGCCCATCAGTCTGTATATTGAGAAAGCAGTAAAGCAAACAAAAGAAAAATTCGGAGTAGGTATTAAAATCCACGGAGAACAAATAAAAACTTTGAGGTTCGCCGATGACACTGTAATTCTGACAGAAACTGCAAAGGACTTGGAAGAGCAGTTGAATGGAATGGACAGTGTCTTGAAAGGAGGATATAAGGTGAACATCAACAAAAACGAGGATAATGGAATGTAGTCTAATTAAGTCGGGTGATGCTGAGCGAATTAGATTAGGAAATGAGACACTTAAAATAGTAAAGGAGATTTGCTATTTGGGGAGCAAAATAACTGATGATGGTCGAAGTAGAGAGGATATAAAATGTAGACTGGCAATGGCAAAGAAAGTGTTTCTGAAGAAGAGAAATTTGTTAACATCGAGTATAGATTTAAGTGTCAGGAAATCGTTTCGGAAAGTATTTTTGTGGAATGTAGCCATGTATGGAAGTGAAACGTGGACGATAAATAGTTTAGACAAGAAGCGGATAGAAGCTTTCGAAATGTGGTGCTACATAAGAATGCTGAAGATTAGATGGGTATATGACATAACTAATGAGGAGGTATTGAATAGAATTGGGGAGAAGAGGAGTTTGTGGCACAACTTGACTAGAAGAAGGGATCGATTCGTAGGACACGTTCTCAGGCATCAAGGAATCACTAATTTAGTATTGGAGGGCAGCATGGAGGGTAAAAATCGTAGAGGAGATCAAGAGATGAATACACAAAGCAGATTCAGAAGGATGTAGGTTGCAGTAGGTACTGGGAGATGAAGAAGCTTGCACAGGATAGAGTAGCATCGAGAGCTGCATGAAACCAGTCTCAGGACTGAAGACCATAACAACAACAAGTTCTCAACTTTATTTTAAGTTTTTGGATTCGAGTGTTAGTTGCTAAATACCTATTGCGAGGAGCGTTTATTGAAAAATGGGCAATTTGCTGTGGGGCATCGTGGAATATTCCCGCTTCAGCTCCTGTAGTTTCATGAAGTTCCGGTACGGAGGCGGCGCTGTACGAAGCCTTCAAAAAGGCTTCTGTAACAAAGGCGCGTTCCAAGTGGAGAGTTGTTATTGAGTTTCTTTCAACTGAAAAACAGAGCATCGCAGACATTCATAGACGCTTACAAAACGTTACGGAGACGTGGCAGTGAAAAAAAGCACGGTGAGTCGTTGGGTGAGCCGTCTGCCATCATCGCAAGAAGGTCGCTCAAACTTGTCTGGGGTCGGCTGCTCATATCTGTGACTCCAGATACATTGCAACGTGCGGAGACACTTATTCGGGATATCGACGGATCACGCTCAACATCTCGTTGCACAACTGGACGTCTCTGATGGCAATGCTGACAAAGCCGTCCAACAGTTGGGGTAATCAAAGGATATGTATTCGCTGGGTTCCTCGCCGCCTAACGGAAGACAATAAAGAGCGGAATTACTTGAGCGCTACAAGGGTGATCGTGTCAATTTTTTGGCGATGATCATCACAGGCGATGAAACACCGGTTCATCACTTCAAACCGGAAACAAAACGGCAGTCCATGGTGTGGTGCTACACCACCTCTACTCCGGAGAAAAAGTTCAAAGGCGCACCCTTAGCCGGTAAAGTCGTGGCGATGGACTTCTGGGAACCTGCAAGGGTCATTCTGTTTTATGTCCATCTTCATTGTGTAACCATCAACTCTGAAGTGTATTGTGCTACTCTCAGGAAACTGATGAAACGACTTCAATCTGTTCGTCGCCACAAAAATGCAGACGAACTTCTCCTTCTCCAGGACAACGCAAGGCCTCTCACAAATCTACGAACCCTAGAGGAGCTCACTGAACTTCATTCGGCTGCTCGTCCCTCATCCACTCTACAGGCCGGATGTCGCAGCTTCCGACTTCCGTCTGTTTGCCCCAGTGGGGTCTGCTTTCCGTGGGAAGCAGTACGTGGATGAGGGGGAGGTTATTCATGAAGCGAGACGTTGGGTCCGACCGCCAGAGTGGTACTGTGCGGGCGTACAGGCACCTCTAGTAAGGTGGCGTAAGGCCGTCTCATTGAACGGAGATTATCTGCGAAAGCAGGGTTTTGTAGCCAATAGAGTGGAAAATAATGTGGTGTATTGGAATCACGAATAAAACCAACCTGCTTTCAGAAAAAAACATGTGTTTCATTACTTATTTAAAGCTCCTCGTATTGGGCAACATGCCTGAGAACGGCAGTCCGCACGAATATTTGATTCGCGATGCGCTTCGACGATCTCTGGCTCAAAGTGAACATGGTTCACAGAAGGTTTTCTTTGATAATGCTGAAACGCAATTAACGTAAAACGAGTGATTATTTATTGTTCCATAATAGACTGTGTTAACTAATCACACACAATAATCTACTACGTGCCATGATTATCGTCCAAACTTTCACATCGTAACTTTGTATTTATTCAAGATAAACAAGTACATTTTCTCTCGTTCTAATTTTACAGTTAAGACTTGACAGATTTCTGACTTAGAAAAGTTAGCTGTCTCTATCCATGAATACTATACGTTAACACCCATTGCTAACGTTAGCCAACGACGATCTTCGCACACACTCTTCAGCTATTCGCAGTTTAAACGCTGCAACAATATTTCTATTGTCACGTGCCAGAGGATCACTTTTTGTTCTGCCATTTTGAAGGTCGGTACTCTCTATCCACGACATCAACGAATAAGTGAAAGAACGTATAGAAAGGAAATAAACTTAAATCGTACCCCTTGTGAGAATACAGTCTCCACAAAATTAGCTCATATAAAATTTTGAAGTTATAAAATTTCATTAGACCCTACAGTATAAATTTGCAATTCGAAACAGGTAACTGCAACGAAGAAAATCTGCTACCACAAATCGGAGACAATATAGCTACGGTACTACAGAAGACAAAATAAAATGTTTTGCACAAAACAATTGGCCATTCTGTTTGGGTATGTAATAATGTGTGTCGAAACATACTGGCTTACCTTCTGTAATCTGCCACTGAAGGTAGCGATGACACCCGATACTTGTCCGGCATAACAAAGTTTTAAAATTTCGAAATAATTTCCACGTAGCCGATGTCGATCTTTAGACACCATAAAGTTCCTTGAACTGTTGCATTGTCGCTTTGAAGCGACAGAGACGAGATCAAAGATCGTTACCCTCAGAGACCTAATGGTATATGTACTTTTTTATCTTCAGCTCATTCCCTGTACATAGCTCGTTACCAGGGGATTATTCATTAACTGGGGATCACGATATGCTAAATCGCAAAGGTGATAAAAGGGAACTGTCTGTCTTCCTAACAAACGAAAACATTTCACAACAGATGGCTTTCTCAACGCCTGCAACTGTCTCCATCTAATAACCGTTCACTATTTCTTATTGTATTATACTAATAAACAAATGTTAAATAAACAGTATTAAAGCAGAATGAAGCTTCTGTATGTTTCCATCGTGTTTTTCGTTCAGAACGACGCTACAAATAAAATATTTCTGAACAGCGTTGGCAATAACGCAGCCAATCCATTTGAAATGTTGTCATATCATATCGGTAATGCTGACCCATGGTGAACAGCATACTTTCACAAGATTGCAACGCACGTTGAAATTATTACTGCATATCCCGGTAAGCAACAGGGTGGATACTGGGCAGTTTTTGTGCAAGACAGAAGTGGAAAAGTGTTTGTCACACATCAATAAACGTGAAAATCGGAATAACAACAAGCAGAGTAGAAAGGCATCTGCGGCATCTAATTTTTTGTCAGTGTTTTAACGATGTACTTACTGATGATTCTAATACGTATTACGCTAAATGAAGATGTTTGAAAGCCCTTAACGCAGTAGCTTGAATGAAAATACATATTTCTTAAAACGATATAACTCAGACCCACGGAGTTCAACAACCAGTGAATTGCGTACATTACTTTTCTTGACGATTCTCTGGATTCAATAATCACGAGAGGTACCTTTCACAATTATTACGAGGCATTCTCATATGCCCACACTTCTACACATCTGCTACGAAACGCCTACACACAGTGGTTATTAAAACTTAATTCCATGTGTAACCAAGATTAGCCGTTCTTTTCATATATAGCTCAGTGATAAATGATATCCTGCTGTGGACAGTCCGCAGCTCGTGGTCGTGCGGTAGCGTTCTCGCTTCCCGCGCCCGGGTTCCCGGGTTCGATTCCCGGCGGGGTCAGGGATTTTCTCTGCCTCGTGATGGCTGGGTGTTGTGTGCTGTCCTTAGGTTAGTTAGGTTTAAGTAGTTCTAAGCTCTAGGGGACTGATGACCATAGATGTTAAGTCCCATAGTGCTCAGAGCCATTTGAACCATTCTGAACCTGCTGTGGACAATAGGGGGGAGGGAGGGCGTTGAACAAGTAAAGCAACACATGTTTTTTGCAAGCTGCTTGGTTTTATCCAGAATTCCAGTACACCACATTATTCCCCACCCTTTTGACTACAAAACCCTGTTTTCCAGCATAATCTCCGTTCAGTGCGGCAACCTTACGCCACCTTCCTGGGAATGACTGTACGCCCACATCGTACAGCTACTGGCCGATGTCGGCACCAACATCTTGCTGCACCAGTAACCTCTCCATCATCCACAAACTGCTTCCAGCGGAGTGCAACCTCCGAAGAAGAAGTTCGATTACATTTTTGTGGTGAAGTACACGCTAACCTCCTCTCTTTAATTTCCCTTCAGAGTTGTCGTTGTACCCTGAGTGAGGTGAGGGGGGTGGGGGTGGGGGGGGACATCAAACACAGAAACTCCTTGAGAACCCCAGAAGACCGTTACCATGATTTTACCGGTGCAGGGTGCCGCTTTGAAATATTTCTTGGAGGAGACGCGATGTGGCGCCACTCCACGAACTGCCGTTTTGCTTCCGGTTCGAGGTGATGAACCTATGTTTCATCGCCACTGATAATACTCGAGAAAAAAATTTCCACGATCAGCCTCATAACGCGCAAGCAATTCCACGCAGCAAGGAACCAAGAGTACACAAAATTTTGAGAGCCCCAAGTGGTGGGCGAGTGTGTCAGCGCTACCGACAGAGGGCCGAGCGGTTCTAGGCGCTTCAGTCTGGAACCTCTCGACCGCTACGGTCACAGGTTCGAATCCTGCCTCGGGCATGGATGTGTGTGATGTCCTTAGGTTAGTTAGGTTTAAGTAGTTCTGAGTTCTAGAGGACTGATGACCTCAGATGTTAAGTCGCATAGTGCTCGGAGCCATTTGAACTACCGACAGAGACGTCCAGATGAGCAGCGAGGCGTTTGACTGTGATCCGTGGATCACCTCGAATGAGAGTCTCCTCAGGTTCCAACATTACAAGAGCCACAGCTGTGTGCGGCTGGCCGGCAAGTAGGCGTTAGGACATGTGTGCGATCTTGTTGCGATGATGACAGCTGCCTAATCTTTTGTTCACTGCCAGGTCTCCGTAGGCATTCTACAAGTGGCTGTGAAAGTCCGCGAAGCTCCTATTTTCAGCGAAATGAAACTCAATTACAACTCTTTGCTTCTAAAGCACCTCCGTTATAGAAACCATTTTGAAGGCTACATATAATGAAGCCAGGAACAGGAATTTCATGAAACTATAGAAGCTGAAGCAGAAATATTTCAGGTAGTTCAAAATGGCTCTGAGCACTATGGGACTTAACATCTGAGGTCATCAGTCCCCTAGAACTTAGAACTACTTAAACCTAACTAACCTAAGGACATCACTCACATCCATGCCGGAGGCAGGATTCGAACCTGCGAATGTAGCAGCAGCGCGGTTCCAGACTGAAGCGCCTAGAACCGCACGGCCACACCGGCCGGCTAACCGAAATTGGCCGAGAAAAAAAAAATTGTTGAATTACTTAGTGAAAGCCGTTCGTACCAACCGCATGATGATGTGTTTATTTAATTTTTACTTCATGGACATATATTATAGCTGTCATCCGAGGATGCTTAAATGTATTAGTAACTTTCCGGATTTTAGTACACTGACGTACTCTCGCATGACAACCATAATAAGTGCTCAATGGAGTATCTAAAAATTTATGTGACTGGAGCGAAAACATTCTAAAAGGTGACTATGGAGTGACATTTCAAGGAAAGCGAAGCTCTCAAAATCGTTCAGTGCATGTAGTTCCTTATACTCGGTTTTTTTTTTTTTTTTTTTTATCAGGGCGAGTGAGTAAGAACAATGATTCTGAATATTTCTCGGGTTCAGCCGGGTGGTGCCGTCCAGAAGGCGCGATATTTGGGGAGGCCGACGTCTTGCCATCTTCAGGCGTTCCTGACAACTGACATACTACAACTATGGTGAGGTGATGTGGGACATCTGTATGTGTTGTTTTACTATAGACGTTCTCTCCTAATGCGCCATCTGGTCTTCTGTTTTCACTTGAACAGCACATCCAGAAATTAATGTCGATTGTTTTCTTCTATCTTCATCGTGAATTTGATGTTTTGGCACAACGAATTCTTATAGGTGATGTCGTCTGTACGTATCATCTACATATTGGAAAAAGCACTAGGGCTTGTAGACCGCCGACTCTGGGGCTTCTTCTTCCAATGCCTCCAGAAGTACACTCCTGGAAATTGAAATAAGAACACCATGAATTCATTGTCCCAGGAAGGGGAAACTTTATTGACACATTCCTGGGGTCGGATACATCACATGATCACACTGACAGAACCACAGGCACATAGACACAGGCAACAGAGCATGCACAATGTCGGCACTAGTACAGTGTATATCCACCTTTCGCAGCAATGCAGGCTGCTATTCTCCCATGGAGACGATCGTAGAGATGCTGGATGTAGTCCTGTGGAACGGCTTGCCATGCCATTTCCACCTGGCGCCTCAGTTGGACCAGCGTTCGTGCTGGACGTGCAGACCGCGTGAGACGACGCTTCATCCAGTCCCAAACATGCTCAATGGGGGACAGATCCGGAGATCTTGCTGGCCAGGGTAGTTGACTTACACATTCTAGAGCACGTTGGGTGGCACGGGATACATGCGGACGTGCATTGTCCTGTTGGAACAGCAAGTTCCCTTGCCGGTCTAGGAATGGTAGAACGATGGGTTCGATGACGGTTTGGATGTACCGTGCACTGTTCAGTGTCCCCTCGACGATCACCAGTGGTGTACGGCCAGTGTAGGAGATCGCTCCCCACACCATGATGCCGGGTGTTGGCCCTGTGTGCCTCGGTCGTATGCAGTCCTGATTGTGGCGCTCACCTGCACGGCGCCAAACACGCATGCGACCATCATTTGCACCAAGGCAGAAGCGACTCTCATCGCTGAAGACGACACGTCTCCATTCGTCCCTCCATTCACGCCTGTCGCGACACCACTGGAGGCGGGCTGCACGATGTTGGGGCGTGAGCGGAAGACGGCCTAACGGTGTGCGGGACCGTAGCCCAGCTTCATGGAAACGGTTGCGAATGGTCCTCGCCGATACCCCAGGAGCAACAGTGTCCCTAATTTGCTGGGAAGTGGCGGTGCGGACCCCTACGGCACTGTGTAGGATCCTACGGTCTTGGCGTGCATCCGTGCGTCGCTGCGGTCCGGTCCCAGGTCGACGGGCACGTGCACCTTCCGCCGACCACTGGCGACAACATCGATGTACTGTGGAGACCTCACGCCCCACGTGTTGAGCAATTCGGCGGTACGTCCACCCGGCCTCCCGCATGCCCACTATACGCCCTCGCTCAAAGTCCGTCAACTGCACATACGGTTCACGTCCACGCTGTCGCGGCATGCTACCAGTGTTAAAGACTGCGATGGAGCTCCGTATGCCACGGCAAACTGGCTGACACTGACGGCGGCGGTGCACAAATGCTGCGCAGCTAGCGCCATTCGACGGCCAACACCGCGGTTCCTGGTGTGTCCGCTGTGCCGTGCGTGTGATCATTGCTTGTACAGCCCTCTCGCAGTGTCCGGAGCAAGTATGGTGGGTCTGACACACCGGTGTCAATGTGTTCTTTTTTCCATTTCCAGGAGTGTATGTCTGCCACCACCGATAACAGCGGACATCACATCGCTGCTCCGTTTGTTTATTTGTCGTAGTTCCCATTGAACTTCTTTAGCCTTTCTCCTGTGAAGCTCAGGAAGTCTTTCAGTGGTACCCTTGTAAATCGTAGCTCACCAGGAGGTCCTCTTGAGCTAGTCGTAATATCTGGAGATGCTGAATGAAATGCGCCTGATTCTGTACGCGTTACCGGCATCTGCCCACAAAGGAACTCAGCATCATTGTCAGGTGTTTTGCTAATTTATATGTTGGTGCGCCAAAGTTGTTAACAACTGGGTGGAGCGGCATGCCTTCCTTATAGACTTTAGGCAGTCTGTAAACGCTACGTGACGCAGCTTGCGACGGGGCGACAAAATAATGAAGAAGTGTGGTTGCAGAGAGCTCACACGAATGTGCATATACAAATGTGGGTTAAAAAATGTTATTGCAACTTTTCGCTCTCACGTAAGTCTCAGGGGATGATTTCCACACTTAGTGCATTAGTTATACTGTTCCACACCCGCGCATTTGTAATAGTTTTAGAATTAATTATTCACTCAGACATGAGTACAGTTTATGCCAGGGAACAAAAATTAGGCGATTACTAGCAAAATCAGTTTTTTCACGACACAATTCAATCATTATTTATTGGCGTTGTCCTTTTCTTTCACACAATGAAATTAGCATTGGTGAGATGGTTTACAGTTTTACTTTAATATTAATTTGACTGCGAGCCCCCAATAGCAGTAATGTAGGCTGCTATGAACAAAAATTATTCAAATAATTCGAACAGCACCACAAGTCCCACTGTCCTCTTTGTTCTACCAGTTTTGGCGCGAAATCACAGTTCGCCACATGTTCACTTACGACGATGTATACTTCGTAAATCGTACTCACACAAATAATCGTAGCACTTCCAGTTCACCAAATATATACTTGCACACTTGCACTCTTAAACAATACTCTTTATCGAAATAAATCGGCGCGAAAAAGAATTCTCAAACGACCATATGGGCCACCCTCAAGTGGGGCTTGCTCGCCACCCACTCTCCAAAACGACTGACCCCTGGCCAAG
Organism: Schistocerca americana; assembly: GCF_021461395.2. NCBI lineage: Eukaryota > Metazoa > Arthropoda > Insecta > Orthoptera > Acrididae > Schistocerca > Schistocerca americana. The sequence goes on from NC_060126.1 coordinate 444,991,402, forward strand.
ATGGCCGCTCGCTTATATAGGCTCGGATGTCCAACCCCCTCGTTATTTAATTACCAGTCTCACCAGTTAAGATTACAAATTTTGATACATACGTCCCTCGAAAGAAATAAGTACACCATCGGAACCGCGCTAATATGTACATCTTATTTACTACTTTACATTAATTTCTAGGATTATTCTATCGCCCGTAAATCAAGTTTTAGTTTTTGAAAAATGTCACCACTTAGCGCAAATTTGTTTGTTGACATCTGTGCTGCAAAGTTTTTACATATAACTGCATATGGCACCGTTTTTAGACGTAATCTATTGCGATATAGACGTTGCGCTGCTCAAAATCTTCATATCTATAATAATTAATTAGTTATGGGTGATAAATGTTAATAATAATTTGCAAACAATGAAAACTATTGCAAGTTAAGTGTATAGTACAACACCCAAAATATTATGTAGTGCCGTTCTTTACGTCATAAATTTTGTATTAAATTTTATAAACAATTTTCCCTCAAACTTTGTTTATTGCTCTTTACGGGCTTCATTATATATGAATCTTAACATATGACTATGGCACTCGATCCGCTATGGCAAAACGTTTTTAATGAGTGCTCGCTCATCCCCGTAAGTTGTTATTTACTATTTTTATTAATCTTTCAGTATTCGCGATATTAACCGATTTTGAGGATACTATAACTTTTCCGTCTCGTGACTTGAAATAAAGATCGATCTTTTAGAAGGTGCATATTGCTGATCACAATCCACTGCCGCATCGCTCGTCAACATAAGTGACATAGTTTTCGCGTAATGCGCGAAAAACCAAACAATGCCCCAAGCTGCGGGCCACGTGGCCTCCCGGCGGCGGAGACATCCCACCGACCGTTGCAAATCTCGCGCGGGCGCAACACGTGCTTCCGCGAATCGCGCGCCATGTAGCGCTCTCGCTCTCCATAAGGCAATCCTTGCATACTAGAAATATCCATCTAGTAACGGGGGTTTGTACCGTCACAAGCTGTTCGTGGACAAAATCTCTTCACAACCTTCTTATCTGGGAATGTGTCTTCGAAAAGCTCGAAGATCTTCCTCTTCAGTCGGTTTGTAGGATTATCTTCAATTCTCCTGAAGACCTCGTCCCGTAATAGGTCCTACAATTTTTCCTCGTGTACTTGATGAGATAGCAGGATTTTATAATTTGTATAATTCCTTTTGTCTACTGGTATGACAACTGCTCCAGAAGTTGGACCATTATGGAATACAGGAAGTAGCTTACAATTGGTTTACCTCTCACTTTAGCAACAGACAGCAAAAGGTCATTATTCATAGTTACGAGAATGGTTGTGATGTGGGGTCTGAATGGGGCACTGTCAAATGAGGGAGGTTGAGGGGGTTCCGCAAGGATCAGTGTCAGGGCCACTCCTGTTCCTTATTTATATAAATATGCTCTCTTGTATTACAGGTAATTCTAAAATATTTCTGTTTGCTGAGGGCAATAGACTCGGAAGTAAAGGATGTGCTGTGCAACATTGGCTCCGTTTTAAGTAGTGCAGTTCACAAGTTCATGGCTTGTAGAAAATAAACTAACTGTAAATCACAGTAATACTCAGTTTTTACATTTTCTAACACGCAATTCAACAAAACCCGACGTTTTAATTTCACAGAATGGGCATATTATTAGTGAAACTAAACAGTTCACATTTCTAGGTATTCAGATAGACAGTAAATTGTCGTGGAAAGCCTATGTTCAGGCTCTTGTTTAAAGACTTAATGCTACCATTTTACTATTCAAACTGTATCTGAAGTAAGTGATCGTTCGACACGAAAATTAGTCTAATTTTCTTGTTTTCTTTCGCTTATGTCGTATGGTATTATATTTTGGGGTACTCTTCCCATTCTCAAAGGATATTTTTGGCTCAGAAACGGGCAGTTCGGGCAATAAGTGGTGTAGGTTCACGAACTTCTTGTCAACGCCTGTTCACTAGTCTGTGTATTCAGACATTGGTCTCTCAAAATTTTATATATATATATATTCTTTGTTGTCGTTTCTTGTTAACAGTATCAGCTTATTCCCAGGAATTAGCAGGTTTCATTCAGTTAATACTCGGCAGAAATCCAATCTGTGTTTGGATCGCACTTCCTTGACTCTTGTACAGAGAGGTGTGCAGTATACTGCTGCATCCATTTTTAATAAGCTACCACAAGAATTCAAAAATCTTAACAGTAATCCACGCGGCTTCAAATCGAAAGTGAAGAGTTTCCCCATAAGTCACTCCCCCTAATTTGTCTAGGATTTCCTTGAAAAATTAAACTAATTCCTACATTATATTGCTGATTGCGTTTACTTAAACTTATGGCTTGTCTTTTTTGGGTTCATAAACGTTCTATTTTATCAGTTATTCCTTTTATGTTGTAATTTCATATACTGACACATTCCACGAACTTGGAGATTTGCTCCTCAATTTGGTCCTACAGTACTAGACGTGTAAATTAAAATTTAAAAAAATAAATAAACTATCTCGGATCCGCTTAAGTGCTTTCCTCTCTCTCTTGAAGCTGACTGGCTTCATTGGAACAGCCCTAGTAAATGTACAGCATATTTCACGTCGTATTTCATCTGCAGTGTCACGTAGATGTTCAAGAGCAACCTGTTCCACTGGGCCAATAACTTTCACTGTTGACAGGATCGTCGACGTCAGTGCCAAAATTTAGCCTCTTTCCCAGTATAGATAAGGTGTTGTTGTCGATCTTTTGTCTGTACAGGTGAAATAGGTCTCCGGAGCTCTTCTTGCATAGCTTTGTCGCAAGGTGTACATATTCAGCAGCTTGTCTGCATTTAGCCTACAGTCATGCTCTGTTGGCTTGAGACCAGCTAACTGCATCTGGGTACTCCCACGACTCTGGGGGCAGTATCGGCGGCAACTGCATGTAGAGAGGCAGGAGTAATCCTGAGGTCTCTTCGAGTCTGCATCAAATGAACCGAATCTAGCGCTAACCAGGACCAGGCTCTTTTGGTGGTCCGGTTGGTGGCTGGAGCTCTGATGTGATGTATTCTGGAAACATAGCACAGAGTGCGTGTTTCGCCCACTAGCCGAGAAGGAACCCTTATTTGGGTCAGTAAACGGTCTGTCTATTGCATTCCCTTCCAGTGCGGCGAACTTCGATGTGACCAACAGAGCTCATTGTTTAAGGTGAATGCTGTCTTGAGCAACTCTGGCGAGGAGACCCAACCGGTCAATTCCAGGAATGGAACTGTACTCGGTGTGACTCACAGAAACAGCGTTTGCCTTTCTAATGTCTGTTCACCCAAATCATTTTGCTCCTCTGGTTTTGCCTCTCGGTTTCTCCCACATTAAATCTGGCGGCTCAGTCGTAAACCACAACATCACTACTGTGAAAATTTGTATGTAAATGAGGAAGGGGATCTCGAAAACGTACATCTGAAGCACACCATTGTATAGCAATGAAGAGTGGACCTTTGTAAATTGGGATGAAAAGAAACTGGATGTGTATGATATGTGATGCTATCGGAGAACGTTAAAAATTAAATGGATTGTTAGAGTGCAAAATGGTTACCGTAAAGGACAGGCAAGGAAAGAAATCTATGGAAGGCTCTAACCAGAGAAGAGCGACATCAGTTACAGCGTACCTGAATATTTAAGAGGGCACTGTAAGAAGTACAAGAGGGGAAAATTGTATGTAAAAACATCTACCGCGAAATATCTAGAAGTAACTATCCAGAAAGACACTAAGTGTAAAAACCACATAAAACAAACAGAACGAATAGTATGCCAGACTGAGATTCATAGGAAAAATTGTAAGGAAATGTAACTCATCCACGAACGAAGTGGTTTAGATGCTTCTTCGACTGATTCTGCGTGTTGTTCATAAGTATGGCATTCTTACGAGTAAGGACTGATAGAAGCGATAGAGAAGATCCAACGAAGAGCGGCACGTTTCGTCACGGGATCATTTAGCCGGCACGTGAGCTTTACCGAGATGCTCGACAAACTACATTGGCAGACGTTACAGGAGAGGCGTTGTGAATCACTGAGGGATTAACTATTTAAATTTCGAGAGAGCACTTTCCGGGAAGAGTCGGACAACATATTACCTCCACCCATACACATGTCACGTAATGACCACGACGAGGAAATTCGAGAAATTAGATTTCACGCAGAGGTTTACTGACAATTCGCAAATGGAACAAGGTAGGGAGGATCAGTTAGTGTTACCAAAGGTACCCTTCGCCACCCACCATTAAGTGGCTTGCAGAGTATGATGCAAATATAGGTGCAGAATATTAGAACAAGCAACAGTTTAGTTAGAGAGACTGTTGGTTGCTATAGTTAAGAGGAGATAAGAAGAAAGGAGAAGATGGGAAGAGAAGGAATAGCGATATTTAACAGAAGATACTCTCACATTAATGCTAAATTTCTTGAGAAGAAAAAAGCTGTTTCATGAGCGTTGCGTAAAGTGTTCATCAAATTTAACTCATCGCCTCCTTCTTCCTCTCCTTTTCGTTAGACTTCTCGTAGTACATTTTGACTTTGTAATATAGTTGTTATAAATTTATAATTCACTCTTATATACAGGATGACCCACTCAGACCTCCCTGATTTCAAGGACCCAGGAGAGAAAAACCACAGTAGATACGACAGTGAAAAATGCACCACATTGTAGAGCATCTCAAAGAATTTATATTCCAGCGTCAGAAGTGCCAAATATCGTCACCTGAGTGCAGCATGGTCGCATGAAGTGAAAATGGCGACTCCACAGCAGCGCCCGCAAGCAGTAGTGCGGTTTGCAGAAACAAAATCGCCTATTACTGTGCAAAGAAATTATTGTCATGTGTATGAATGTGATCCACCTGATGTGAAAACAATTAAGGAATGGTACAGGAAGTTTCTAGTAATAGGAAGTGTTCTGAAACATTCTGGCGATGCACATTACGGAGTTACAGAAGAGACAGTGGAGGACATCAGACAAAAGTTTCACAGAAGCCCACGTAAGTCAATTCGTCAAGCATCTAGGCAACTTGATGTGCTTTGATCAACATTGCATCGTCTAGTTCACCAGTGTCTTCGCATGTGTGCTGACACTGAATGACAAACCACGATGACAACAATTTGCTGCGGATATACTGCAGTGTATTGATGTGGATGCCAGCTTCCTGGAAATATATTTATTCCCAGATGAGGCAACCTTTTATCTATCAGGAAGGGTTAATAGGCATAATGTTCGTGTTTGGGGTTTGCAAAATCCGCTCTTTGTCATTGAACATGTTCATGATAGCCCTAAACTAAACGTCTGGTGTGGGCTAATGCACGACAGGATTGTTGGACCGTTCTTCTTTGCGGAACAAACAGTGAATGGGTCAGTGTATGTGGACATGTTGGAGCAGTTTGTGTACCCTCAGATACATGACTTGCAACCCATCATTTTTCAACAAGATCGAGCTCCGCTGAATTGGCCAACGGCTGTTCACAAGTTCTGGATAGGAAATTTCCCAGTCGTTAGATCGGACACGAAGGGTCCATTGCCTGGACACTACGTTCACGCCACTTGATTTCTTCATGTGGGGAATCTTGAAGGACAGCGTGTATGTGACCAAAGCGGATGATATTCCCACATTGCGACATCGTATCACTAATGCGATTGCAACTGTAACAGAGGAAATGTTACAGAGAACTTGGCAAGAAACTGAATATAGACTTGATATTCTTCGTGTTACAAATGGTCCACATGTACAGGTGTATAGATGATAAATAAATAAATTCTTTGAGATGCTCTACAATGTGGTGCATTTTTCATTGTCGCATCTACGGTGGCCTTTTTTTCCTGGGTCTTTGAAATCAGGGACGTTTGAGTGGAACACCCTGTATTACTACCAACTGTTGTGTAAGGGTACGTCTTTCAAAGCTGTTTAAGCTGCGCTGTTACAGGAGTTGGCTAGGAGGTCTTTACCTGGTCTGAGCAAGTAAACAAATTATTTACTTGATTGTAGTAAATAGCCTGGCGAAACTAGTGGTCTCAAGCGTGAAGCTGAAACTGAAGACGGACAGAAACTGCTGAGCGACATACAAGTCCACCAGAACATAACTCTGAAGGTAACAATCCAAGGAATACATAAAAGAGTCTGGCTACGAAGGAAAACTAAGAAAAAAGTTAGAGCGTGATCCTAAGCGATCAGTTCGCTTGTATTAATAATAATCATATAAGTGAATTTTAACTTGTTCACAGCGCAGTCTGCAACCCAGATCTTAAGGAGATCTTAACATTCAAGTACGTGAAGGAACAAAATTGGCACAGACCGCTACCTAAACCGAGTGAAGCTGGATTTAAAGCTCCAAAAATTCAACAAAAGGATGGTTGGTTGGTTGGTGTGGGGAGGGAACCAGACAGCGAGGTCATCGGTCCCATCGGATTAGGGAACGGTGGGAAACGAAGTCGGCCGTGCCCTTGTAAAGGAATCATCCCGGGATTTGCCTAAAGCGATTTAGGTTCAAAATGGTTCAAATGGCTCTGAGCACTATGGGACTCAACTGCTGCGGTCATCAGTCCCCTAGAACGTAGAACTACTTAAACCTAACTAACCTAAAGACATCACACACACACACGCCAGAGGCAGGATTCGAACCTGCGACCGTAGCAGTAGCGCGGCTCCGGACTGGAGCGCGTAGAACCGCACGGCCACCGCGGCCAGCAGCGATTTAGGAAAATCACGGAAAACCTAAATCATGATGGCCGGAAGCGGGTTCGAACCATCGTCCTCCAGAATGCGAGTCCAATGTGCTAACCACTGCGCCACCTCGCTCCCTTACAAAAGGATGTCAGTAATTTCTAAATTTGATACTTGCAATAGCCAACCACAGCCGTTACCAAAAGAGTCTGACGTTTGCAACCACAAGATTGGAAACCACCCAAACACTAGTTTATCGATACCGCACAAAACCCAATTCCTTTAGAAATTCGGAAAAAGACCACTGGTAGAATTAAAGTTGTGAACAGATGGTAAATCTCAACACAAAGCACTCAGAACATGAAATATTAACAAATCAGGAAAATGTGCGTGATACGTTCCTGGCAACTAGAAAGGAAGTTTATGTATTAATTTCATAATCAAAAAGGCTCTGAGCACTATGGGACTCAACTGCTGAGGTCATTAGTCCCCTAGATCTTAGAACTAGTTAAACCTAACTAACCTAAGGACATCACAAACATCCATGCCCGAGGCAGGATTCGAACCTGCGACCGTAGCGGTCTTGCGGTTCCAGACTGCAGCGCCTTTAACCGCACGGCCACTTCGGCCGGCCAATCAAAAAGGAAACATGAGAACAGTCGACTCCGTTCAATTGAAAAAGCCTCATACAAACCAACATTATGGCTTTTTGTAAAATATGTAAAACAATCTTTGCTTCCAGAAGGAAAATGGACAGCTTGGACTTAATAAAAAAAACTGCAGAAGATTTTTCAGGTACTTTAAAAGAGTTCTAAATTGTTCTGAACCCACAGCAACATTTCACCATAAATTCCTCCACAAACCATTTCAGATTCATAGGCACCAAATAAAGAGAAATAGTACAGAAATTAAAATATTACAAGCAGTTGGTGAAGTGATAATTACTTCAGGACTCCTGAAATTATCTGGCTCAAAAAAACCTTATAACAAATAACACTGATCATGCAAAACTGAGTAAATTCCGGGCGACTGGAAAACTATATTGATACACCTACTAATTCAGAAGGAGGGACGCAGAACTAATGTTAATAACTGGAGATTTTCCTTATGCCTGCCATACACAAAATTCTATCTTAGTGTCTCGGATGAAAATTTTCCCAATTTCAAGCAGGTTTCAGAATAAATACAACCCGCCCGATTTTTAAAAAAATCTAATGACTCAATGAACCGTACATCTCTCTCCCAAATTCCGAAGCAATAAGGCCAGGACTACAAACTCACACCACTTATTAGTAAAACATCACATCGCAGAAAATCTGAGGTAAAATTCAGAGGTAAATTTCGAGGTTTTGGAATTAATACAAGAGTAAGATAACGTGGCGGACTTTCTCCATTACTTTTAGAAAAAGTGATGCAGGAATGGTGAAAACTAAAATCGGAGCTTAAGGTTGACAAACCAGTCAAATTAGGGATATACAATGTTAGAATACACTGCTCAGATACTGTAGATTACCTGTCGACTGTCAGGAGAGTCAAATAGCACAAAAAATGAAAAAATGAAGTCCCATGCTTCTTGACAGAGCGTAGGAGAACGATGCGGTAGACCCGCACCGCCGTACTAAGCAAGGTCCTGGTGTAGATGGTTTGCCGTTTCCTTCGTCCGACCCTAATGAGGATGAATGATGAGGATGAAGACGACACAACAACACCCAGTCATTTCAGGGCAGGTGAAAATCTCTTACCCCGCCGGGAATCGAACCCGGGATCCCGTGCTCGGGAAGCGACAACGCTACCGCGAGACCACGAGCTGCGGACAAATAGGACAAAAACAAACTCTCAAACAAAAAGCACGAAGAGTAGGTCTCTAAATATCATTTGAAAAAATAAAATAGATGTCTACCAACAGTGCGGTACCAAAATTCTAAAAACTAAATACGTGAAAATGGAGAGAGTTTCTTAGTCCAGGTACATAGGCGAAACCATTTTGGCCCCTAGCCTTGAAAAAACTGGTTACGAACCTTGTTGTCAAAAATGGAAACACGTTTAAAAAAGAGATGTCTGGAACAAAATATGCATCTCAATATACGCACAATTAAGACATTACAACGCAGTCATCAAACCAGAATGTCTTTATAGGTCTGTAAAACCTATTGAAACGTCCCCTTAGAAAAATTATATATGACTGTGCTTAAACTGACACACAATATTTTTTTAGCGCAACGCAATCTGACTTTCAATAATCCCTACAAAAGAATGACCCTGACTAACATTAACCTATATCTTTCACAAATCACTTACCGCACAAAAATCTTCGTTACTCGAACTACTGCAATACAGCGAGCGCCACTACTGCCAGCTAAATAAAAGATTCAAACTACGGAAGGCACTAACTACTGATAGGCATAGTTAGCAAATGAAAGATTTTAATAGAGAACAATCAATGTATTTACCTTAATAGTCATCAAAAGTCATAATATATATAGCAGTTCATGACATCCAGTCGTACAAATTTCAAAATTCCGCCATTTCTCTCCCAACATCCACCACTGCTGTCGGCTCACCTCCAACTGCGCAACACTACGCGCTGTTAACATCCAACTGCCCAACACTACAATGGCAGACAACAATGCAAACTAGCCACAGACTGCACACAGCACAGCCAGTAATTTTCATACAGAGCGCTACGTGGCGTTACCAATATCAGAACCTAAACAGCCTACTTACACTATTTTAAATGGAAACAGAGACGGCACTGAAGAAATTGAAAAGAGAGTATGAAAAGTAATCAGAATAACTGTAGGTACAACCTATACTGAAAAAAAACATAAAGACTAAGAGCGATTACGGAACACCAGCGGAAAATACCTCCTGACGGAGCACAAGAAAGGCGAATATGTTTCTCTTTAAAAGACTCTTGCGGAAAAGTGGGAAACCAACGGCCTAAATCCTCATTCGTTAACAACAATTTTGGCATGCGAACATATTCAAACGCTTTCAACACATAACATTCTAAATCCCCAGAATGTATTTAAGCCTTCACACTCAACGTCTCCTTTTCACTGCCACTCCCTATATACGTCTCCCTCTCAGTGTCTCTTTATTTCCTCCCGTTGATTTACTGTAAATCCCACTGCCAATGTCTCCTCTCTCACCTACGCTGTCTCCCTTTGCTCTTCTTTCCCACAGTCACTGTCTCCACCACACCTCGGCAGCTCAAAAATTAAGGAGGGTCCAACTTACACTGAGGTGACAAAAGTCGTGGGATAGCAACATGCACGTATAGAGACTGCGGTAGTATCGCGTACACACGGGAGAAAAGGGCAGTGCATTGGCGGAGGTGTCATTTGTACTCAAGTGATTCTTGTGGAAAGGTTTCCGACCTGTTTATGGCCGCTCGACGGGAATTAATAGACTTTGAACGCGGAATGGCAGTCGGAGCTAGAAGCAAGGGACATTGCATTTCGGACAGTGTTAGGTAATTCGGTATTCCGGGATTCACAGTGTCAAGAGTATGCCGAAAATACCAAATTTCAGGCATCACCTCTCTCAACGAACAACGCAATTGCCGACTGCCTTCACTTAACGAACGAGATCAGTGGCGTTTTCGTCGAGTTGTCAGTGTCAAGAGATAAACAACAATGCGTGAAATAACTGTAGAAGTAAATGTGGGACGTGCGACGAACGTATCCGTTAGGACAATTCCGCGTAATTTGGTGTTAATGAGCTATGGTTCCAGACGACCGGCGTAGGTGCCTTTGCTAACAGGACGACATCGCCTGTAGCTGCTCTTCCGGGCTCATGACCACAGCGGATGGACCGTAGACGAGTGGAAAACTGTGGCCTGATCAGGTGTGTCGCGATTTCAGTTGGTAAGAGCTGATGGTAGGGTTCGAGTGTGGCGCAGACCCCACGAAGCCACGGGCGCAAGTTGTCAATAAGTCACTGTGCAAGCGGGTGGTGACTCCATAACGGTGTGGGCTGCGTTTACATGGTATGGACTGGGTCCTATTGTTATGTTCGGCAACTTGGAGACCATCTGCAGCCATTCACGCACTTCATGCTCCCAAACAATGATGAAATTTCTGTGGATGAAATTACGCCATGTCATCGGGCCGCAACTGTTCGTGATTGGTTTGAATAACATTCTGCACAATTCAAGCGAATGATTTGGCCACCGCCGGCCGGAGTGGCCGTGCGGTTAAAGGCGCTGCAGTCTGGAACCGCAAGACCGCTACGGTCGCAGGTTCGAATCCCGCCTCGGGCATGGATGTTTGTGATGTCCTTAGGTTAGTTAGGTTTAACTAGTTCTCGAAGTTCTAGGGGACTAATGACCTCAGCAGTTGAGTCCCATAGTGCTCAGAGCCATTTGAACCATTTGATTTGGCCACCCATATTTCCCGACATGAATCTCTTCGAATATGGCATAATCTAGAGGTCGTCAATTCGTGCACAAAATCTTGCACCGGCAACAATTTCGCAATTGCGGACGGCTATAGCGGCCGCATGGCTCGGTATTTCTGCAGGGGACTTCCAAAGACTTGTTGAGTCCACGTCACGTCGATCTCCTGCACTAAGCCTGGCAGAAGACTGTCCGGTACTTTATTAGGAGGTACCCCATGATTTTTGTCATCTCAGTGTACGTATATGTAGTAGTAGTAAGTTTTCAAATGGTTCAAATCCCTCTAAGCACTATGGGACTTATCATCTGAGGTCATCCGTCCCCTAGACTTAGAACTACTTAAGCCTAACTAACCTAAGGACATCACACACATCCATGCCCGAGACAGGATTCGAACCCGACCGTAGTAGCAGCGCGGTTGTGAACTGAAGCGCCTAGAACCGCTCGGCCTCAGCGGCCGGCTGTAGTAAGTTTTGTCACACACGACAGCACCCAGGTATCTCATATAACGAGAGCTAAGAAAGAGACGAAAATAATGCCATACAGCAAGCACTTTAAGAATGTTTTCATCCGTGAATTATGTATAAAAAATTGTGTTATCCGCATCCAAGATCGAGGACTAATGTAAAGCCTATCACAAAATCACGAAATTTTTCTTTTCCCTTTCCAAAGAGTTTGCAAGAATAGTGATATTACTACATGTCTTCGATATTCAGACTTATTTTTGCACAATTATGGTGCTATTCATAGCATGGCCCGAGTGGTCAGTGACGCAAAGCGCTATAGAGCGATTCTGCTTAGTTTGGAATAATTGACGGGGATACTACCTGTTAAAAAGATTGAACTTTCCTAAAACGAAAATGAGATATGATGATCTGTAAATGTACAAATTGTTGAAATGAAATGTTAAAGAATTAGATACGTGAGTAACTGTATTCTAATCGTATTTCTCATGAGTGCGGCCTAGAAACATTTGTGTTAAACGATATGCGTATATAAATAAAGGAAGTAATTTTACGGCGTGTGCAAATATGTTCGCATGCCAAAATTTTTAATGAGGAGAGCGGAATGAGGATTTCAGCATCTGGTTCCCCACTTTTCTGTCAGAGTCTTTTAAAGAGGAACATAGTCGCCTTTTTTTGTGCTCCAAGTGTAGCAATTTTTCCCAAAGTTTCTTCTTATCACTGCTACAGCAGGGTGTGCTACTTATACACCGAAGAGCCGAAGAAACCGGTACACCTGCCTAATATCGTGTAAGGCCCCCGCGAACACGCAGAAGTACCGCAACATGACGTTACATGAACTCGACTAGTGTCTGAAGCAGTGCTGTAGGGAACTGGCACCACGAATCCTGCAGGGCTGTCCATAAATCCGTAAGAGTACGAGGGGTGGAGATCTCTTCTGAACAGCACGTTGTAAGGCAGATATGCTCAATAATGTTCATGTCTGGGGAGTTTGGTGGCCAGCAGAAGTGTTTAAACTCAGAAGAGTGTTCCTGGAACCACTGTGTGGCATTTCTGGACGTGTGGGATGTCGCATTGTCCTACTGGAACTGCCCAAGAGCGTCGGAATGCACAGTGGACATAAATGGATGCAGATGATCAGACAAGATGCTCACGTACGTGTCGCCAGTCAGAGTCGTATCTAGGCGTATCAGTGATCCCACATCACTCCAACTGCACACGCTCCACACGATTACAGAGCCTACACCAGCTTAAACAGTCCGCTGCTGACATGCAGGATCCGTGGATTCATGAGGTTGTCTCCATACCCGTACACGTCCATCCGTCCGATACAATTTGAAACAAGACTCGTCCGACCAGGCAACATATTTCCAGTCATCAACAGTCCGTGTTGACGGGCCAAGCGAGGCGTAAAGCTTTGTGTCACGCAGTCATTTAGGGTCCATTATAATTATCCGGGCTGTTATGCCGTGGTCGGTAGATGAATCCTGTGTCGATTCCCAACGTTTCGTCTCCGACTGCGGGAGACATCTTCAAGGGGGTCCGAAGCTCAATGGAAGGCCCAACACACCCACTGGCTCGCTACTGACTGCCGCTAAATTCCGTGTCCGTGCGCTCCCACGCCGCGGCGTGACGTCACGTGTTTTGAAAACGTCAGTGCAATTGGCCGCTGTCCGTCGCCGTCGATCGCCGTTGCCATCACCCAGTAGTGGACGGGTGGTACACATCTTCTTTAACACCGGCATCCATATACCGTTTAATTTCACACCCTCCTCCTTTCGGATGAAATTATTTGGGTGTTTAGCGATTTCGATTGCCTCCCTGTAGAGCCTTTCGTAATATCCGCTTGTGGCCGCTAGTACTTGCGTCTCCTCGAAACGAGTATTGTGGTTCCCTGGCTGGAAAGCATGCTCCGCAACAGCTGATCGTTCCGTTTCTCCTCTTCTACAATTTCCCTTATGCTCTTCCAAACGTTTAGAAACAGTTCTTTTGGTGGTACCCACATAAACATCACCACAGCTGCATGGAATCCTATACACTCCAGCTTTTTCCAGTGGTTTGCGAGCGTCCTTGGCAGGCCTAAGGTATTCCTGTATCTTCCTGGTGGGCTTGTAAATTACGGTAATATTCCGCTTCGTCAAGATCCTCCCTATTCTTTCCGTTACATTTTTAACAAACGGCAGGAAAACCTTAGATTTTGCAGTAGCCTGTACGTCAGTATGATTTCTGCGTGGCTGCTTCAACGCACGTTTTATTTCGGCGGACGAATATCCGTTCTTCATTAGTGCATTGTGGAGATGTTCCATCTCAGCGTCGAGCAACTCAGGTTCACAAATATTCCTAGCTCTGTCCGCTAACGTCTTGATAACACCCCGCTTCTGTTGTGGATGGTGGTTCGAATCCCGGTGCAAATAACGGTCCGTGTGCGTGGGTTTGCGGTATACCGAGTGGCCCAAACTACCATTTTCGTTTCTAAAAACAAGCACATCGAGGAACTGTAACTTGCCATCTACCTCCTCCTCCATTGTAAACTGAATTCTCGAGTTTATACTGTTCAGATGTTCGTGGAACGGGCTTAGTTCCTCCCTACCATGTCTCCACAGCACAAACGTGTCATCCACGTATCGGAACCATACATTTGGTTCTTTGCTGGCAGTACCTAAGGCCTGTTCTTCGAATTTCTCCATAAAGAAGTTTGCAATTACGGTACTTAGGGGGCTTCCCATAGCCACGCCATCCGTTTGCTCATAAAACTGTTCATTCCACTTGAAGTATGTGGTCGTCAAACAACACTTAAACAGTTCTGAAATATCGGCAGGAAAAATTCGATCCAGCTGTTCCAATACATCATTAAGTGGAACCATGGTAAACAACGATACCACATCGAAGCTGACCAATATGTCCTCCGGCTGGACCACTATGCCATTCAATCTGCTGATGAAATGTGTCGAATTCTTTATATAAGAGTCCGAACGGCCCACATGTGGTTTTAACAGCGTAGTCAAAAACTTGGCTAACGAGTAGATGGGCGAACCAATGGCACTTAGTATCGGTCTTAACGGCACATTTTCTATATGAATTTTGGGCAATCCATAAAGCCTCGGTGGTAGCGCAACCGAATTGCAGAGACCTTTCTGTACACTCTCTTCAATAGAGGACTTTTTTATTAACCGCGTCACAGATCTAAGAACGCTGTTAGTGGGGTCCTTGTTCAGCTTCCTATATGCTTGCGGATCCAGTAGATCAGTAATTTTACTCCGATAGTCGGTCACATCCATAACCACCGTTGCGCTTCCTTTGTCAGCTGGGAGAACCAAAATACTATCGTCGTCATTCAGGAGTTTTAAAGCTCTTCTCTCACGCACAGTTATATTACTTTTCAGCGGTTTTGCATTGGCTAATATCCTTACTGTTTCTATACGGATTTCTTCAGCTGTTACAGAATCCACACTGCGAATCCCTGCTTCTACACTGGCTATAATTTCTTCCGTGGGCACAAAACGCGGACTAACAGCAAATTTTCCTCCCTTATCAATTTGTCCAAACGTTCGTTTCCTCCCTTGGTAAGCACGGATGTCTCATCGTCAGATAACGGTTTTGCTGTTCTCTACTTAAGTAAGGTAACTTTAAACCTCTTGATCTCGGTAACCAATAGTTATACCGAAGAAAGTTTTGAAGTTCAGCGGGAATATCATCTTGAGAACGTATGGTAAAAATTTCACCCATCTGCCATGAATAAAAGTGATGGCAGTGGCCATACCCACAATTGGTACGGTGGTATTAAAAACCATGGTTATTTTGGGATTTATCACGAACTGCCCATTAACCAATGGTGGTTATGTAAACCGCCTAACGTCTAGCGTAGACCACACCTAATGCAAAAGAACCGGCGTTTTTGCTCAATTTGCGTGAGCTGTAGGAAGTGTGTACTTTTTCAATTTTAACCTTATACTGCAGAACAGCTACAGAATCTCCGTTCTTCCGATGCGTATCAAATGGTCGCCAACCAAAACACTTGACCCCTCATCTCCGATCGATAGAACCGAAATACGACTCCATGAAAAATTTTCGCGCTTGGTTTTTTGTAACATATTCGTACTGTGCCCTGTCACGGGTGGATCGATTTATTCGTATATGAGAAAACGCTGCCTAAAATTCTGTAGGCGTTTTAAAAGAATGGGAACAACCAGATCAACTAGATAGACTGCACAAGTAAGCTAAAATTGAAAGAGTAAAATGGAGCGATGCAGTGAAAGAAGACCTGCAACAAGTAGGAATATCACAACCTGATATACTAGGCACAAAAACTTTCAGTCTTAAATCCTAGGATGAGTGAAACAGAGCCAATTCTGAGAGAATGACAATAATGTTCGCACAAATAGAAGCTAAAACAAAACTGATAGTACTATCTGTTGCCAATCGTGGAGTCCAGTCGTGCCCCAACGTGAATAATAATAACAATGGTAATAATAATAATAACGGAAAACAAATCTAACTAAGCTCCAAACGTGTAGTTTACATAACTGCTTTGAGTTCATTATTTCACGTTGCGCTACACTGTTTATCATATCTGCTGTTAAAGTGAAATATATCTTTTTCCCTGTGGGGCACGAACCGTTCGCCGAGCGAAATAAACATGATGACGTTTCGATCGTTGCACTGGAATCGGAAACGATAGCTGTTCACTTGCACTTTATAGGCCGTTCGTCACATTCTGCGGATGCCCCACCTCAGTTGCGCGCAAAATCTGTCGGTATCCGACGCGCGGAAGCTCGTGACGTATTGAACGCGTCACGTATTTACCCGCGGTACGCGCTTCGGCCTAGCAGCGCTGGACACGATTACACAGCGGCTTCCTGTGCCGAGTGTCACTCTAATTGCCGTCGACACACAGGGCAGTGAGTTAGTGCACGTTTATGCAGTAAACAGCGGCAGTATATCCGAATTAGCAGACCGTTGTCCGTCCGTCTCGGTCGCTTCCTACGCAGCCCGGACACACCAGTGTATCGGCGCTTACACTGCACGGTTTGTCCGTTTTTCCTATGAGGAGTTCACAGCCTGAATGGTAATTAAGCTTCCTGAGCTGCCAGGGGCCAGGAATAATCCGTTCGGTAACGGGACGGAAGATAACCTCGACGGTTGTAACCTCCCCCCTCCCTATATTTGTTTCTGTAAAAGTCTACGTATTACCAAAACTACGTCCCTACAAACTGTTATGCAACTTAAATCCGTGTGCTCATCTTTGACCAAACAGAAGATAATTTAAGCTGAACTGTAACTGATCATAATGCAATGTGTCTTTATATCAAATGCGCGACTTAAGTAAAACAATTATCTGGCCCTAATCAAAATTTCTGCTTACACTTACCTCGCGTCTTGACAACATTGTTGTGGATTTCTCGAACGCACAATAGCAAAAAGCAAGCAGGCAGCGGCTGAGCTAAATTTCTTTTTACAAATAATATTCCAAAACGATATTCAAACAGTGAGATGTGATAGTGGGTAATGACAAGCAGTGGGATGGGGAGATTAACTACTCCTATGAAATGATATTCTGAGACAACTATTTTAGAATGAAGTATGTATTCAAAAAGACAGTAAAGCTTCACGTGATCTTCACACATAACGTAGGTATGAACAATACTCTGCTTAACAAAGTGAACATTGATTTAAAGAGGCTACAATGTTAACACAATCAGCTTAATCAATTAATACATTAGTATTGGAACAACCTGCGTATGGCGACAAACTACCGTTATCCAATATGGCGGCCATGACGTCATCCAAGATGGCGACCGTGACGTCAATGAAAATGGCGGATTTTGGAGGGGAAGTATGAATTTTAGCGGAAAAGTGCCACCCCCCCCCCCCCCCCTCCACCAGAAAAATGGCGCAAAGTTCAAATTCCAACAGGGTAATGCACCACACCACTCTTATCTCCACTAAGCAAAGAAAATGGCCGGAAAAAAGTACTTGTCTTTATTATTTAACCAATTTCAAGCAGGTGTGTCGCGACTGGGTCTCGACTCCAACTAGCTTAGTTCATATTGGTGCCACCAGAGGGCGCTCTCCTGATGTCAGATCATGATGCAAGCACCGTTATTCAAGATGGCTGCACCCAGTGTGTTCACCACGACGACCGTGACGTCGGGTGATGACACAACATCGTCTGCTCTCTCTCTCTCTCTCTCTCTCTCTCTCGCGTGCGTTATATGGTATAACCGAACACGCACCGCGTCAGCGGCCTGCGAGGGAACGGCTGCTGAATTCACAGCCTCCAACCTAGAACTTTATACTTGCGCCGGAAATAATCTTCTGTAAATATGCTAACGAATTTAACTGAACACAAGTGACACCAACATCACTCATCTAACCTATGAATTACCGAAGTACTTAATTCCATTTCAATTTTAATCATATTCAATAAGTTAATTTACAATTTCAATATTCAATGACCAAATGAGAAGTTCCACATTTTCACACTATCATTGCGGTGTTCATTCATGACCTAACACACCCACCCCTAGAATGCTGCACTCCTTTTGGCTACTGCATTAGTCATGTGGTTCGACTTCATAGAACCTAGGACTTGGAATCAATTTTTGCGAATACCACACCCACCTGCACTTGTAATGAAATAGTTAAAGTCTCCACTACGATTCTCAACCCTGCACCATACACCCTTACCGACCTATGTTGGCGGGCTAACGTGTGCTAACGTGCACTAGCCTGTACTAACGTGCACAGTACATGACCTTGTTCTCTTCATAAATAATAACATTATTCAAAATTTATATCCTTTTCACCTTCCAACATATACATCATATTCTACCTTGCTGTCCTTTACAATTAGTCTTTCTTCATCCAACAATTACAATCACAAGTCAACACAGCGTTAGTGAACACGTCCATCACCTACCACACTTCAACTAAGAATGTATCAGACTGAGCAGAGGCAAAAACTGTGCCACGACAAGACCAAAGATTTTTCTCTCTTTCTGACGTGCACATAGGTAACATACAAAAATCAAAATGACATGACCACCTTACACCTATCTCAACTGCTTCATGATGGATACGACAAAAAATGCTTGTCGCTATCTGCAGCTAAAAAGAGAAAACCCAGATGTGTAAACTAATTCTGCGTTGCCTCTGTCTTTGCGATATGTACTGACATAAATTCTGTACAAATGACAGTAGTCAGATACAGGCCTGTCTAACTACCAGGTACAGTTAATCAAGACAACAAAACCCAGTGAGGAGAACTTAACGTATCCTCTGGTGGTCACTTCGCCCGACCTGCAAGTGGTGGAGAAAAATATGGAAACCTCAGAAACACTGTGAGTGTGTGGTTTTTATTCTGTCAAGTTGCACAATGGATTGATCCAACAAGTACCCTTTGGCTCCTGCAAGAAACAATTTCTACCTCACACTATTACAGAAGTCAGACAGATACTCCTAACATACCAACAAGAACTGCTTGAAAAACATTCAGCAACAAATATCTTCTGGATTCGTCCGCTGTAAGGAAAAGACAGAAAAATATTCTATATATTCTTACGTAACTAGTGGGATACTTGGGTACGGGACTATTGCTAGTTAGTGTAAGAGAAACATTAAACGGACGAAAAATATTATTTATTACAAAAAATTCTGAGAAGTCAAGTGAAACTTTTTCTTATAAAAAATAATAATAAATTTCCGGGTTCTTTTCAGAACAGTAGATTGCCTCTTACGGATAGGAATGCTATTATTTTACAGAGTATGCAAAGGTTCTTTCCTCCCTTTTCTTTTCTTTCTATCTAGATTGACCTTCGCCAATCAAACTCTCCCGACGCCTTGATAAAGTCAAGGACTCCTATGGGCCCCTAGTCTAACTATTGACGTGGTACACTGGTCAGATAACCAGTCCACCGTGATGCCACTCAATACTCGTTTAACGAGTACTCTGTCCATGTTCACACCGCACAATAAGTGTGGTGGCCAACACAGTGAACAACGCTTAATCGTGAGTGACCCAATATAGAGTTCACTCCAATTCGCTAATGACAGAGGTGCTCTCCCAGTGAAGTACCGAGAAGAGACTTTGTCCCTCGCTCTTTGTGTACACGTACGAGCGCACTCGCTCTCTTTACGTGTACCTGTCCAAGAGCGACAACAGAACGGCCCCTTTTTCTGTAAAAGTTGCAAGGGTATATCATTCGCTGCCTTCCCTCCCTCCTCTGACTCTTTGCGTCAGAAATATTCCACCAATCTGCGTTGCTCTTTTAAACGGGAGAATGACGTTTCGTTTAAGACGACCAATGCGTAAATCTGTATCATCTCCGTTAGGTGTATAATGTTCTCCCGTGAGAACTCCTTAACTACGCAGTTGGTCCATGAAAAAATGCGTCTTCTGGGCGCTCCCACACAATGTAGCGGAATCTGCTTTTAATTCTAACACGGGGGTCGTTATCCCTGCACTCCAGCAAAAGCTGAGTTCTCTCTGGGCAGTCACTTCGGCCGAAGTAGGTATGTTGCTGTCCCAGCCCTCTGAAGGGACAGACTTCCCAGTGGGCTGGTTTCCTCTTTAGAACGAAAATTCCTGTGACCATCATGTTGTATATGCCAGCCTCGACTTTTTTCAACCTCGGTGTGCACTTGTGATTTACTTATTAGATTTGCATATCACTTACATGAATTTATACAAAATTAACTCTACCTTATCGAGTTTGGGTACAAATGAAAAGTCTTGATGTGCAGAGTGCGATTGTGAGGACGGAATATGTAAGAAATGAAGGTCAGGAGACCACGCCACCCTACAACACGTTACCATGAGTAACACGATGTAAGAAACACGTTGGCATTCAAAACAGTTTCCAGTCGTCTCTGAATGGATGAATATAGATCCTTTAAGGTTTTGAATCTAATCTTACACCTCTCCTCCTGGAAAATAGCTCCAATTCAGGTAACTATTATGGTGGATAGCGATCATGCAAACTTCTCTCCAGCCGGCCGGGGTGGCCTAGCGGTTCTAGGCGCTACAGTCTGGAACCGCGCGACCGCTACGTCGCAGGTTCTAATCCTGCCTCGGGCATGGATGTGTGTGATGTCCTTAGGTTAGCTAGGTTTAAGTAGTTCTAAGTTCTACGGGACTGATGACCTCAAAAGGTAAGTCCCATAGTGCTCAGAGCCATTTGAACCATTTTTGAAACTTCTCTCCAGGGTAAACTACAAAGGTTCAATGATATTGAGAGCTGGTGACTGCGTTGACCAGGGGAGATGCAACAACAGCAGATCTGGAGAACGCGAGCTGTGTGAACAGGTGTGCAGTCGTCTTGGAACACGGCCCCACCACTGGGAAGGAAACATTGTACCATGGGATAGATTGACTTGATCAGCCAAAATGGTCGCATAATCCTTGGCTTAAAGCGACCTTGCAGAATACCCGTGGAGCCCATGGAATCACAAGATACGACTGCGCAAATCATCGTCAAACCCTCGGCATTTTTCACTCTTGGGACGCAAACTCGGTTAGAACTTGGAAACAGTGTGGAAAAAAACTCATCAGAGGAAATGACATTCTTCTTTTGCTCCATACACTAGGTTCACGCTTCAGCACTACTTTTTCCAACTACGGGCATTTTCATCACTGATGAGTGACTTTGGAACTCCAAGTCGCCCTTGACAAAGGGCATATAATTATTTCGCAGAGCCTGTGAACGAGTATCTTGAAAACAGCGAAACTGTCGAATGTTCAGGTTCAGTACTAATGACGTAAGCATCGACTATAAGAGATAGAAGCCGGCCGCGGTGGTCGTGTGGTTCTAGGCGCTCCAGTCCGGAGCCGCGCTGCTGCTACGGTCGCAGGTTCGAATCCTGCCTCGGGCATGGATGTGTGTGATGTCCTTAGGTTAGTTAGGTTTAATTAGTTCTAAGTTCTAGGGGACTGATGACCACAGCAGTTGAGTCCCATAGTGCTCAGAGCCATAAGAGATAGAAGGACAATGAACCTACTACTAGGTGCTAAATGGTTGGACGTCCACCACTCTTCACAGTATTTGGGGTTTGGAGGGTTGCTGCTCTGTACGGTAGGAATGATGGTGATCTGTGGCAGCTCTGCCGAAAGCGCGAAATGCTGATGCACGCACAAGCGTTTCGGAGTATACAGTTCAAAGTACGTTGTTGAACCTGCAGCTCCACAGCAGACCACCCCCACGTGTTCACATGACCCAACAACATCGTCAGTTACTATTGCAGTGGGCACGGGACCGTTGGGATTCAAACGTCGATCAGTGGAAACGTGTCAGCCCTTCGGGTGAATCACTTTGTTGCTACACTAGGTCGATTGTCGTCTCCACAAGGCGTTCATCGAAACAGACGGCGGCTCGAAAAGTGCAGAGTGACACGCATGCAAGCTGGTGGGAGCAGTATTATGCTACGGGAGACATTCTCCTGCTCTTGCAGGGCACCTGCGGTAGTAATCTAAGACACGCTGCATCCCTTTATTCTTGATGTCTCCCCTGACGGCGATGTCATCTTTCAGCAGTGTAACTGTCCGTGTCTCGCAGCCAGAACCGTGCTACAATGGTTTGAGGAGAATTACAGTAAACTCAGTTTATGTCTAGGCGACCAAATTCGCCTGATGCAAATCCTATGGAACGCTACTGGGCGCCATCACCGCGTACGCAAATCAGCGAATTACGTGGGCTGTGTGTAGACATCTAATGTCACATACCTCCACAAACCTACCAACATATTGCCGAATCCCTGGTACGCAGAATCAGTGATGTATTTGGTTCCAAAGACGGACGAACAATATATTAAGTAGGTGGTAATAATATTTTGGCTCGTCAGTGTATCTGGTAATGTTTAAGGACAGACAGACAAAACTCCAAAATCGAGAATGAGTGTTTTTGAAACATTTCTCTCGTGAATTAATCATTTTCTCATGATTTTTTTTCTTACAAATGTCTGGCAATCGCTTTTCCTACAACTTCTTTTATGTGGTCGTTCCACGCCTACTTCTAAGTATAATGCCATTGTTAAGGCTTCCTTGTTGATTCAGGGAAATGGAGTGTTGTTCAATCAAATAAGATGATATTGAAGGAATTAGATTAGGAAACGACACACTAAAAGTAGTAGAGTGTCAATGTCCATGCAGAAGATTAATGATGATTGTCAAAATAAGGAAAGAGAAATTTGCTAATATTCAGTATAAACGTATGTGTTAAAAAGTCTTTTCTGGAAGTATTTGTCTGGAGTGCAGCCATATGTCGAAGCGAAGGATAAGACTCAAGAGATGTAGAGGCTTGCACAAGCCACAATAGTGTGGAAAGCTGCTCAAATCAGTCTTCGGACTGCAGACCACAACAAGAACAGCAATTTTTGATCGCTAGTAATGTAATCGAGCAGGAAGGAGCCTTTCAGTCTATTGATAATTATTGCGTTATATTTATTTATGTCGTGCTTCCAGCTGCAAATCGTGGTTCACGTCGGCTGCCTAGGATCAAAGGCGATTCTCGGTTCCTGCAGGTGGCTGGCCTGTCTGATGAACACAAGAAGCAACGCTCGTGGCGTGAAAGCAGAGCTGGCGTTCGACAGCATCGTTCCCGGAACTGCTCACAGTCATCTGATTTAGAGAAGAGTGGAAGGCTCAAATCAGAGGCCCAGACGATACTGCTACGAACTAAGATGCGTATTTGTTGACCTCTGTCATCAGGTAGACAATTATAGTACCCATATTAATAGGCCAGGGGTGTTTCACGCACAGGAAGCGGCATTTAAGGTAGCGGAGTAAGTGTGGAGTGCACATGTGGGTTTTTTTAGGATAGAGGAATCCCTGCACAGGCCCGATGCCTTCTGAGTTCACAGTAGAATTCATCGTGGCAGATACAGAAAGAAAATGTTAATATGATATTCATTAACTATAGGAGCGTCTGTGAAAAGACTTCAGAAGTAGTCTCGCTCTTAAACGGTGACAATGCCAAGACAGTATTAGCAACAGAAACCTGGCTGATACCAGATGTTAATAGCAATGAAATTCAAGAGACTAACTGGAGTGTCAATCGCAAAGATAGGTTGAACACAGGTGGTGGAGAGATGTTTATAGCCGTAAAAAATAAGATAATATCTAGTGGGAATGCCGAGCGGTTCTAGGCACTTCAGTCCGGAGCCGCGCTGCTGCTACGGTCGCAGGTTCGAATCCTACCTCTGGCATGGATGTGTGTGATCTCCTTAGGTTAGGTGGGTTTAAGTAGTTCTAAATCTAGGGGACTGATGACCTCAGATGTTAAGTCTCGTAGTGCTTAGAGCCATTTGCTTTGAATCTAGTGAGAACAATACAGATTCCTAATGCAAAATAAATTAGGTGAAAACAAGTGTTAAATATGGATCAAATATTGTCATCGCTGTTTTCTAGATTTTTTTAAGAATATTAATAATCAGTCGTGAGCTGCACAAATTTTTATTACACTACTGGCCATTGAAATTGCTACACCACGAAGATGACGTCCTACAGACGCGAATTTTATCCTCCAGGAAGAAGATGCTGTGATATGCTAATGATTAGCTTTTCAGAGCATTCACGCAAGTTTGGCGCTGGTGGTGACACCTACAACGTGCTGACATGAGGAGAGTTTCCAACCGATTTCTCATACACAGACAGCAGTTGACCGGCGTTGCCTGGTGAAACGTTGTTGTGATGCCTCGTGTAAGGAGGAGAAATGCGTACCATCACGTTTCCGACTTTGATAAAGGTCTGATTGTAGCCTATCGCGATTGCGGTTTATCGTATCGTGACATTGCTGTTCGCGTTGGTAGAGATCCAATGACTGTTAACAGAATATGGAATCGGTGGGTTCAGGAGGGTAATACGGAACGCCGTGCTGGATCCCGACGGCCTCGTATCACTAGCAGTCGAGATGACAGGCATCTTATCTGCATGGCTGTAACGGATCGTGCAGCCACGTCTCGATCCCTGAGTCAACGGATGGGGACGTTTGCAAGACAACCGTCTGCCCGAATAGTTCGACGACGTTTGCAGCTCGGAGACCAGGGCTGCGGTTACCCTTGACGCTGCATCAAAGGCAGGAGCGCCTGCGATGGTGTACTCAACGACGAACCTGGGTGCACGAATGGCAAAACGTCCGTTTTTCGGATGAATCCAGGTTCTGTTTACAGCATCATAATGGTCGCATCCGTATTTGGCGACATCGTGGTGAACGTACATTGGAAGCGTGTATTCGTCATCGCCATACTGGCATATCACCCGGCGTGATGGTATGGGGTGCCATTGGTTACACGTCTCGGTCACCTCTTGTTCGCATTGACGGCACTTTGAACAGTGATGTGTTCCGACCCGTGGCTCTACCCTCAATTCGATCCTTGCGAAACCCTACATTTCAGCAGGATAGTCCACGACCGCATGTTGCAGGTCCCGTACGGGCCTTTCTGGATACAGAAAATGTTCGACTGCTGCCCTGGCCAGCACTTTCTCCAGATCACTCACCAATTGAAAACGTCTGGTCAATGGTGGCCGGGCAACTGGCTCGTCACAATAAGCCAGTCACTACTCTTGATGAACTGTGGTACCGTGTTGAAGCTGCATGGGTAGCTGTACCTGTACACGCCATCCCAGCTCTGACTCAATGCCCAGGCGTTTTAAGGCCGTTATTAAGGCCAGAGGTGGTTGTTCTGGGTAGCGATTTCTCAGGATCTATGCACCCGAACTGCGACAATGAATACCCGTTTATCATCTGCATTTCTTCTTGGTGTAGCAATTTTAATGGCCAGTGGTGTAAAACAGAAACCATTTTTTGTTGCAAAGAGATATTTTTACAAAACTTCAATAACCAACTTCCTCCGAGCGCGTAAATATTCTGTTGACGCTCATTCACACAGTAAAGGTATGATAACAATAACAAAATAAGAGGAATCAGAGCTCACACGAAAAGTCTTAACTGTTGGTTTTTTCCGGGAGCTGTTCAACAGAGGAATGATAGAGAAATAGTGTGAACGTGACTCTATAAACACTCTTCCAGTCACGTAATTGTGAACTGCAAAGTAGTCACATACATATAGATGAAGGGTGTGTTATAGGACCATTTCTTTCCGCAATGTGTATAACTGATCTAACAGTTAACGTCGGAAAGTCGATGATGTTTTTCGGGGATTATGCTGTTGTATACAAAGAACACGCAACGCTAGAAAATTGTAGCGAAATCCAAGAATACCTGTAGAGGATTGACGAAAGGCGTAGGGAGTGACAATTATCCTTCAGTATAAACAAGAGTACCGTATTGCAAATGCATAGACAGGTAGGCCCTTTATTGCATGGTTAGACGATTTTATATCAATCACTAGAAGCAGTTGTTTCCATAAAATAGCTAGGGGTATGCGCACACGGAGAGATTTGTGATGGAACGACTACAGAAAGTTAAACGCGATTAAGGTCTACTGTTAAATTTCCGAGAACGGACGTTCCTAGGAGACTCAGTATATTGCTTCCTCCTATGTACGTTGAAGAGCCAAAGAGACTAGTACACCTGCCTAATATCCTACAGGGGCCCCGCGACCACGCAGAAGTGCCGCAACACGACGTGACATTGACTCGACTAATGTCCGAAGTAGTGCTGGCGAGAACTGACAACATAAATCCTACACATCTGTCCATCAATCCGCAAGAGTACGGGAGTGTGAGATCTCTTCTGGACAGCACATTGTAGGGCATCCCAGATATCCTCAATATAGTTCATGTCTGGAGAGTTTGGTGGCCAGCGGAAGTGTCTACATTCAGAAAGATGTTCCTGGAGCTACTCTGTAGCAGTTCTGGACGTGTGGGGTGTTGCATTGTCCTGCTGGAATTGCCCAAGACCGTCGGAATGCACAATGGACATGAGCGGATGCAGGTGATCAGACAGATGCTTATCTACTTGTCGGAGTCGTATCACTCCATCTACACACGCCCCACCCCATTACAGAGTCTCCATCAGCCTGAATAGTCCTCTGCTGACGTGCAGGGTCCATGGATTCATGATGTTCTCTCCATACGTGTACGCACCCATCCGCTCGATACAGTTTCAAACGAGAGTCGTTCCATCAGGCAACATGTTTCCATTCATCAACAGTCCAAAGTCGGTGTTGACGGGCTGAGGCGAGATTTAAAGCTTTGTTTGGTGCAGTCATCAAGGGTACACGAGTGGCCCTTCGGCACCGAAAGCCCGTATCGATGATGTTTCGATGAATGGTCCGCACCATGACGCTTATTGATGGCCCAGCGTTGAAATCTGCAGCAACTTGCGGAAGGGTTGCACTTGTGTCACGTTGAACGATTCTCTTCAGTCCCGTTCTTGCAGGATCTTTTTCCGACCGCTGCGATGTTGGAGATTTGAGGTTTTACCGAATTCCTGAGATTCATGCTACACTCGTGAAATGGTCGTACGGGAAAATCCCCACTTCATCGCTGCCTCGGAGATGCTGTGTCCCATCGCTCGTGCGCCGACTGTAACACCACGTCCAGTCTCACTTAAATCTTGATAACTTGCCACTGCAGCAACAGTAACCGATCTAAAAACTGCGCCAGATACTTGTTTTGCTATAAAGGTGTTTCTTACAGCAGCGCCGTGTTCTGCCTGTTTACATATCCCTGCATTTGAATACGCTTGCCTATACCAATTTCTTTGACGCTTCAGTGTACATCTCGAGAAAAGACCAAGAAAATAAAATAGGAGATTGGAGACCACACAACGGCTTACCAGAAATTGTTCCTTCCGCGAATCATTCGCTACTGGAATAGCAAAAGGAGGAAGTGAAACTGACATAAGAAGTACTGACCGTAAGGTGACTTGCGGGGTATAGATGTAGTTGTAGTTATTTAAAATTATGAAAATTATATTAATGCAAACAGGAAAGAAATGAAGCAATTATTCCAGGCGTAGCAAGTGTGTAGCGTTATGGGTACCGGTATTTGTGCTACAAATATAAACTGGACCTTGGTTCCGACAAGTGGCTGCGCGTCCCATTCTCGAAACCTCTCCTATCTGGCTCCAAAGGGTTTGACACGTGCTGTGGGCCTACAGCTGTGCTACGCAAACTAGCAGAGTGGAAGTGGATCGCGCTGCAGTACACGGGAAATACTTTGGACCGCTCGGGGCTAGAAGCTTTTAATATTAATTAACTTTTTCGTGTAGCTGATCTCCCTTAGAGGGCAAGTTTTTTAATTAATTTCGTACTGGTCGGTCAGGTAAAAGAGAACGAAGGTTAATTCTCCAAGTCTTTTCCGCTAAGTGCTCAAGTTTCGTTGGCTGTTGTAAGAGAGCGAGTTCCCTTGCGCTCCGTAACAGCTGCTGCCCTGCGCTGCAGCAGGTAGAAGCGACATTTCTGGCTGGAACCACTCGCAAGGACTTCTTGATTTTGGTATTTTATTTCAGAGCCAATGATGGTACCGAGCAACTCTGTGGATATTTTATTACTTTTGTTAATTTTTTTGAAGGAAGGGAAATGGAGGTTTAATGTCCCGCCATTAAAAATCCTGATCTCAGTACTCTGAAAATTTTAATGTAAGTCCAGAGTGGTGTCGCATACCGCGAACACACAGAAATGAGACGGGGATATACCGTATCTCGTAATCTATTTGAGAAGGTAGCGGACGCTCGAATTCCAAGAGAAATAAACACCATTTCAGACATAAACGTTGTTACAGCTTGTGCAACTATAGAAAGGAAAACGGATAAAGTTAATGAGTTGTTCGAAGTATCAAAGAGTGTTACTTGTCAATGTCCTAATAATATGATATAATTTTGTCTCCATAGCACTCTCTTATTCGAGAAAAAATATTTCAGACACAATGTTGAACATTGAGATCGCACACTACATTCACACCTCGAAAACGAGGTGATAAAGCTCCCACAAACTAATTTTAAAATTTGTACCAAACCAACGTGCACAAATCTTTTCCGTATCTACCAACGTTTCGTTACTTAGTTTACAAAAACTGAGCTCCCATCGGCAGATTCTCAATGCCACAACTTCTGCTCATTGGTAGTCCAGTGTTAAGTCGACGGATCTATTTTGTAACTGATGTCATCTTGTTTTTGTACGTCTATTCTTGTGATTGGAGGTCTGAGGGACTTCGTCTGTTCACTTGGATAATAAAAAGAAATATCTACAGCCGTCCTTACGATGTCATTTATTATATGGCTAGCAGTTTCGGAGCTCCATTGTACCATCTTCAGGCTCTAGCTGATGCAGACTGGGTTAACACCATCCGTATACATGATTCATCAGTGGCCAACATCTATAACTGGTTTTCAGAGACTACCTGTAACAGCTATGTTGTCTCTCCAACCAGGGACTGTCAACTAGTCTGAAATATTTTTCCTCGAATCAAGAGCGCGCTATGGAGACACAATAAAATCATACTATTTGGACATTTGCAAGGAACACTTTTTGTTTCTTCAACTAGTTGATGGTTGGAGAGACAACATCACTGTTACAGGTAGTCTGCGAAACCCAGTTACAGATGTTGACCACTAATGAACCGTTTGTACGTATGATGTTAATTCCTTCAGCGTCAGCTAAGGTGTAAAGATAGTCCACTGAAGTACCAACACTGGTAGCCATACAACAAATGACATCGTAAAGTTGGCTGTGTGTGTTCCATTATATTACATGATGTCTTCTTGATTTCATAAATAATAAATAGAACCCTTTGCTTCTTATTTCGCAGTTAAAAAAAAACATATATTGCACTGTGATTAGTGTTGCCAACATCTCGGTCTATGCGTATTACCAAGAAAGAACGTGTTTGTATGTGCGTATGTATGTTCAACATCTCCTCCTAAACAACTGGATTGATTGCTACCAAACTTGACAAGCGTATCACATGGTATCTGGAAAGAATCACTGTGGGAATGGGAACCACCCACCTCTCATAGGGATGGGGGTGAAATGTAAGGGTAACTAACTGCGCGCAAATACCAAGACTATATTCATCCAACATTTGTGAATGAGAGCATTTAGTGATTTGCAACGAACTGTACACAAAATTTCAAACTTTCTATGAAACTTTTTCTCGCTGACAACCCCCACACCAATATAAAGAGAAAAAGTTTATCGCTTACTACATCTTCGCTGTCCCTGGAGTAAAACAGCCGTATCAAGCACAATGGTTCAAATGGCTCTGAGCATTATGGGACTTAACATCTATGGTCATCAGTCCCCTAGAACTTAGAACTACTTAAACCTAACTAACCTAAGGACATCACACAACACCCAGCCATCACGAGGCAGAGAAAATCCCTGACCCCGCCGGGAATCGAACCCGGGAACCCGGGCGCGGGAAGCGAGCAAGCACAATGTTTTGACTATAATTTCTGTACTGCTAACTCCTTTCGTAACACCTGTTGGAGAAAGTATCCACGTATTTCAATAAACGTGCCTGGAAAATTATATCATTGTACGACTCACAGAGTTCAGGAGATATGACGTCATGGCCACAGAGATGCGCGGAAAACTAGGTTTTTTTAAGAAGTGTAAATTACCCAGACTGATCCCGTCCGGTGTTCGATGAGAGTGGTTAGCGACTTCCAACTAACGTCAAACATAATTTCAAACCTTTTCAAAAAAATTTCACGTTAACTCATTTGTAAAATATACTGAGGCGACAAAAGTAATGGGACGGCGGTGTGCACGTACGTTGATAATCCAAAACATTATGACCACTGCCCACTGCAAGGTTGGATGCCTCCTGGTGGAGTTGTGGGCAAGTGACCCAGTAAGAACAATATGTAAGCCAGGCAGAGGCAGATGGGTGATAATTCTAGCGAATATGGGAGCACCGTATGGAGAAATCCAGCGATATAAGCGATTTTCCAAAGGGCAGATTATTGTTACGCAGGGCATGTGAACGAGTTTCTCTAAGATGGCGAAGCTGGTCGAATGTTCACGTGCTGCTGTCGTGAACATCTACGAAAAGGGGTAAGAGGACAGTGAAACTACCGGGTGATCAAAAAGTCAGTATAAATTGGAAAACTGAATAAATCACGGAATTATGTAGATAGGTACAAATTGACGCACATGCCTTGGAATGACATGGGGTTTTGTTAGAACCAAAAAATACAAAAGTTCAAAAAATGTCCGACAGATGGCGCTTCATCTGATCGGAATAGCAATAATTAGCATAACAAAGTAAGACAAAGCAAAGATGATGTTCTTTACAGGAAATGCTCAATATGTCCACCATCATTCCTCAATAATAGCTGTAGTCGAGGAATAATGTTGTGAACAGCACTGTAAAGCATGTCCGGAGTTATGGTGAGGCATTGGCGTCGGATGACATCTTTCAGCATCCCTAGAGATGTCGGTCGATCACGATACACTTGCGACTTCAGGTAACCCCAAAGCCAATAATCGCACGGAATGAGGTTTGAGGACCTTGGAGGCCAAGCATGACGAAAGTGGCGGCTGAGCACACGATCATCACCAAACGACGCGCGCAAGGGATCTTTCACGCGTCTAGCAATATGGGGTGGAGCGCCATCTTGCATAAACATCGTACGTTCCAGCAGGTGTTTATCAACCAGGCTGGGGATGATGCGATTCTGTAACATATCGGCGTACCTCTCACCCGTCACGGTAGCAGTTACAAAACCAGAATCACGCATTTCCTCGAAGAAAAAAGGCCCGATAACGGTAGATGTGGGAAATCCAACCCATACCGTGACTTTCTCTTCGTGCAATGGAGTTTCGACGACAGTTCTAGGATTTTCGGTAGCCCAAATTCTGCAGTTGTGGGCGTTGACAGACCCTCGGAGCGTGACTTTTGCTGTCCAGTGCCATCTGTCGGACATTTTATGAACTTTGTTTTTTTTTTTTGTTCTAATAAAACCCCATGTCATTCCAAGCATGTGTGTCAATTTTTACCTCTCTATCTACATTATTCCGTGGTTTATTAAGTTTTCAAAGTTATATTGACTTTTTGATCACACGGTACCACTAGGCTTGTCAGTTCTTCAAAGTGGGATACATGCCAATCGGTAGCACCTCTGATGAGAGAGCATAATGCCGGTGGACGCACATGTGTATCGGGCACGCTATTCAGTTGGAAACGTGTCGGCTAGCCGAATGAATAACGTTTTTGCTACTCCGGGTCGACTGTCATCTCCATAAATGACGTCATCGAGGCTAACGCCTGCCCGAGACGCGCAACTCGCTACGGACGCAGGCTGGTGGCAGCAGTTTCATGCTATGACCGACATACTCCTGCGCTTTCATGAGACCTTCGATACTAACCTAAGACACGGGGTCAGCTGCGGACCACTTGCATCCCTTCGTGCTTGATGTCTTCCCTGACGACGATGTAATCTTTCAGCAGTATAACTGTCCCTGTCTCAAAGCCAGAATCGTGCTATAGTGGTTCGAGGAGCATGATAGTGTAATTACGTTAACGTCATGGCCATCAATTTCGCCTGATGTAAATTCGATGGTTCCTATCTGGGCCGCTATCGAGCTCCATCACCGCTTACACAAATCGGTGGCCAATTATTTACCAGAATTACGTGACTTGGGCGTGGCCACCTGATGCCACATAGCTGTACGAAGCTACCAACGAACTGTAGAATGGACGATACGCGTGGTCGGTGGTATATTGCGTTACAAAGATGGCCCAACAAGCTATTAACCAGTGGTCATAATGGTTTGTCTAGTCAATGTAGAGAGATGGCGGTAGTGTCGCGTATGGGAGGTATAAAAGGGCAGTGCATTGGCGGAGCTGTCAACTGTACACATGTGAGTGACGTGGAAAGGTTTCCGACTTGATCACGTCCGCACGACAAGAATTAAGACAGTGAACGTGGAATGGTAGTTGGAGGAATGGAAGTTGGAGCTAGATGTATGGGACATACCATTTCGGAAATCGATAGCGAATCCGGTACTCCGAGGCCACAATCTCAAGAGTGTGCCGAGAATACCAAATTTCGGGCATTACCTCTTCATCATGGACAACGCAGTGATCGATAGCCTTTACTTAAGGACCACCCGCCCGGTAGCTGAGTGGTGAGCGCGACTAAATGTCAATCCTAAGGGCCCAGGTTTGATTGCCGACTGGGTCGGAGATTTTCTCCGCTCAGGGACTGGGTGTTATGTTGTCCTCATCATCATCATTTCATCCCCAACGACGCGCAAGTCGCCGAAGTGGCGTCAAATCGAATGACTTGCACCCGACGGGAGGTCCTAGTCACACGACATTTATTTAACAAGCGAGAGCAGCGACGTTTGCTTAGATTTTTCAGTGCTATCATACAAGCAACACTGCGTGAAATAACCGCAGAAATGAATGTGGGACGTAAAAAAAAAAACGTACGATGAACATATCCGTCAATGGACAATGGCAGCAGACGTGCGACTCGAGTGCTTTTGCCAAGAGCACAATGCCGCCTGTACCGCCTCTCATGGGCTCGTGACCATGTCGGTTGGACTGTAGACGATTGGAAAACCGTGGCCTGATCAGATGAGTCCCGATTTCAGGTGGTAAGAGCCGATGGTAGGATTCGAGTGTGGTGCAGACCAGACGAAACCATGGACCCAAGTGGTCAACGAGGCACTGTAGAAGCTGGTGGTGGTTGTGTAATGGTGTGAACTGTATACAGTGGTGTCAGCTGGAATGGACGGAGTCTTCTGGTTCAGCTGAACCGATCATTGACTGGAAATGGTTATGTTCGGCTACTTGTACATCATTTTCAGCCTTTCATGGACTCTATGTTCCCGAAGAACGGTGGAATTTTTATGGATGACTATGCGCCATGTCACCGGGCCAGAATTGTTCGTGACTGGTTTGAAGAACATTCTAGACAGCTCGAGTGAGTGATCTGGACACCCAGATACCCCGACGTGAATCGCTTCGAACATATATGGGATACAGTCGAGAGGTCAATTCGTGCACAAATCCCACACCGCCAACAGTTTTGCAATCATGGACGGCTATAGAGGCAGCATGCCTCAATACTTCTGCAGGGGACTTCCAACGACTTCTTGAGTCCATGCCACCTCGAGTTGCTGCACTACGTCAGGCAAAAGGAGGTCCGACACGTTATTAGGAGCCATCCCACTACTTTTCTCACCTCAGTGTAATCAAAAGTTTGAAATAGTTTTAGATACGGAAGATCGATTTTTTAAGTAGTCAAGGATGTACTTGTTACTTAATCTCTGCACTTGTACTCGATTACGTTTTACTTCATTATTTTAAATTTGATTTTACAATTATTTTGTGTATTTTATTAAGATTTTAGATTTAATTTACTAATCTTCGTGATAATGATAAAATTAGTATATTTATTTGTATTTAATATATGCTGTTGTTAACTTGCACACGGGATGGATTAATTCATTCTAAGGACTGAATAATTTACCCTGTTCTGTAGAGAAAAGCAGCGTAAATAGACAGGCCGGCACTCACCTCACCAACATTTCCCGCTGTGACTTTCAGCAGACACACCATTGCACCCGCACAGCTGCACGCTCTGTTCAGTGATGCGTGCCGCTCCCGACTTGCCATGTATCTGGAGCACATACTGCAACTGCTCTTCCTTTGCATATGTTATCCCCAGGACGTTGTCTGAGCGGTTCTAGGCGCTTCAGCCTGGAACCGCGCTGCTGCAGCGGTCGCAGGTTCGAATCCTGCCTCCAGCATGGATGTATGTGATGTCCTTAGGTTAGTTAGGTTTAAGTAGTTCTAAGTTCTAGGGGACTGATGACCTCAGAAGTTAAGTCCCATAGTGCTCAGAGCCATTTGAACCATTTGTCGTAATATACTCCACCATCTTGTGAGAAACGTCGACGTACGCCCAGAAACTAATTAGTGTCTGAAAATCTGTGTTACTGATATCAAATTGCGTTAAAAAGCCTACAGGTCAAAAGTGACCCTTATGGTGCTACAGGTACAACAGGTAAGTTTTTCATTCTTCTCGGTGGACTAGAGGGATGAAATTTTGGTGTGTTATACAACCCCATAAATGATGCAAAGTTACGGAAACGTTTGGTTCTGCGATAATTATGTAGGGAAGGGGGGGGGGGGGGGTAGGGCTCTCGAAAAACCCTCGTGGGTCAGAAAGACCCACATGATACTTCTAGTGTTAATCTTTTACATTCACAAATATCTCAGGGTTCTAACTGAACGTCTTTTAGCATGAATAATAATTAATACTT
Source organism: Schistocerca americana (assembly GCF_021461395.2). Classification (NCBI taxonomy): domain Eukaryota; kingdom Metazoa; phylum Arthropoda; class Insecta; order Orthoptera; family Acrididae; genus Schistocerca; species Schistocerca americana. Next base: position 445,026,113 of record NC_060126.1, read on the forward strand.
TCGTGGATTCGTGTGGAGTTACACCTTTTGCTTGGAACAGGTATTATTATCAACAGTGCAGTTCCATCTGCCAAGAAACTTATCGCCAGCCGAGGTGGCCGAGCGGTTCTAGGCGCTACAGTCTGGACCCGCGCGACCGCGACGGTCGCAGGTTCGCATCCTGCCTCGGGCATGGATGTGTGTGATGTCCTTAGGTTAGTTAGGTTTAAGTAGTTCTAAGTCTAGGGGACTTATGACCTCAGATGTTAAGTCCCATAGTACTCAGAGCCGTTATCCCCAGGACACCTCTACGTTCCATAGCACAAAGGAGCACACCTGAAGTAGAGAAAACAACTAACAGACTCTGCTTACAAACATAAAATTTTCATCCTTTTTCTAAAAAAAAATTGTCACGATTTCTGTTTAACTGGAACTGTTTATTTTCCCTGTGTAGCCGCTCCGTCGATCTCCTTGAGAGCTGGTACCAAGGAAGGCAGGATTGGGTTACCATCTGTACGGGGCCGTAATCAATTGCTGTTGGTTAGTTTACTTTTTCAATCACATACACTTCATTTGGAAAAAAGACCAATAAAAGGTGACAATAACTTAAGAAGTGTTCCACGGCTGAAGGCCTTAATGACAGGCCGGCCGGAGTGGCCGTGCGGTTCTAGGCGCTACAGTCTGGAACCGAGCGACCGCTACGGTCGCAGGTTCGAATCCTGCCTCGGGCATAGATGTGTGTGATGTCTTTAGGTTAGTTAGGTTTAATTAGTTCTAAGTTCTAGGCGACTGATGACCTCAGAAGTTAAGTCGCATAGTGCTCAGAGCCATTTGAACCATTTGAACCTTAATGACAACACATTCAAAACTATTTCTCGGCTGAAGGCCCCAATAGTGATAATTTAAAACTGTTTCACGGCTGAAGCCCTGAATAGCAAATTTAAGAAGTTAAACTACTTCAACCTGCAATTACAGTTATTAAAATATTTTAAAGAGAACAATCATCAATATGTCACTGCTAGAATACAATCGTCTATTTAAAATTTTAAGGCAAGTAACACTCACGGCTGAAGGC